>NC_088813.1:11883340-12483340 GCF_011386835.1 Chrysemys picta bellii | reverse complement strand
AAAGTTGGGCACCATTCATAAAACTAGACAATGACAAAGGCATTTAGCAAGTGAAAGCTCCTGTCTCACTGCCTTATCCCAAGCACCTGGAGGAGTTGCTCACCTCTGAGGCTGGAGGGTCTACCATAGAGTCATTGAGAAATTTCACCATCACAAACTTTTTCAAAGCCATCAAGTTTTTCTTGTAGGTCTCGTTGATGCCCTGGGAAAGATGTCAGAACAAAAATGATGGAATCTTGTCAGAAATAAGGCAGTCTGGAGTCTCACTGAGATGGGGGCAGCCACAAACTTTGTCAAACAGATGACATACTTGTCACACATTGAAGCTGGGCTGTTGCTCTCAGCATGCCAGGCTCCTGACCCAGCCACGGCAGTGCCTGCCTTCCTCCCCGTCAGGGAAAGGACAGCCCATGATCTCGGCTAGGGCTAGTCAGGGCAGATGCACAAGACAACGCTAGGAATGCGTGACTGGGAATCTGGAATCCCCACATTCTAATCCCAGCACTGACACCAACTTCCTATGATGATGTCACTTATCCCATTTCACAGATGGGGAACCCACCCACCCCCACCTCACAGGGAGTTTGTGGGGATTAACTGGTTACTTCAATCTGCTTTGAAAATGGAGAGCTATACAAATCTTGATTCTGATTACACAGAAGAAGGCAGTCACCACTCTGCTGCCGTGCTGTGGAGCAGCTATTGTGCAGACAGCCACAAGCAAAAACATCTGCAAGAGCACTGGGAACTGTACCAGACACACCGGGACGAAGGGTGCTACCTTTTGGCCATCCCTACACCACAAGGGAAAGAACCACTAAAGAGTTAAACCTCAAAGACCCCAGCCATGAAAACAACGAAGGGAAGAAAATCTCAGCCATCCCAAATAACAAGCCAGGCTCAGAACTCTAAGCATGGCATCTGCCCTTACCTTCTCCTGATTGATGTCAGCCAGGAAGATGCTGTTTTTCCGGTACTCATCTTCCTTCACGGGGTCATGCCAGTATTCTGCCTGCACTAGGCTGGATGAGAGAGAGAATAAAGCTCACACTGGAAACACACAGGCCAAAGGAGCATCTCACCTCAGCCTTTGCAGTCGGCGTGGTCCCCCGCCGAACATACTCACCGCTCCTGAATCACCTTCGTGTAGACGCCAAGGTCCAGCATCTTTCGGAGCCAGTCACAGATGCGGGACTTTTCCCCGGGACAGCGTGGAAAGCCAAACACACCTGGGGCAGCAAGTTGTGCATCTCTAGTCAATGGTCAGCACTGAAAGCCACTGAATTGCAACCACAAAGAAGAACCACCTCCTCCTGACACAGCAACTGGAATTACTCCAAGGAATCCAGATGTCTCTAATCCTATAATCCCATTACAGACAGCCTGCCCCCAAGGCACTATTACATGGAGAGAACTCAATGTTCTTTAGCTGACCAGCAGAGGGTATCATTATGGAGAAGATGGTCATACAGATAAATGGAAAGGCCTCCTAGCTCTTTAGTGATCTGAAGCCACACTATTGTTCCTGGCAGCATATTGGGCAGAGTGCACTAAGCAGAAACTCACGCCATGGGGCTGCCACCAGTTCCCTTGGGAGATTATTCCTGTCTTGGAGCTCTCAGTGGCAGAAGTTTTCCTTGGTATTTAGCCATTTTCCTGTCTTGAATTTCATCCCCTTATCATTCATTTTACCTCCCTGAACCACCCTGAATAATAATTCTCCCTCTGTGGAGTTTAATACTTCAAATGCTGATAGCTTCAGGTCCCTGTCACCCAATCACTATTTGGCCAATCTCAATAAATTTAGTTTTGTGGGAGCTCCTACACCAGATCAGGCTATTGCTCTCTGCAGTCCAGTATCTGCTCCAACACTAGCCAATCGACAATGCTTCTGACGTAGGTAGAAGGGAGCTACCTGGCTAATTGGATAGTCACATACATTGGGAAGATTCCTTCCTGACCCCTGAAGTGGCCAGTTTGCATCCTGAAGAATGACATTTGTCTGTCCCTATTTTAGCTTGGAACCACTTTAATAGGTTTGCTGACAGATGTTAATCCTAACTCAAGATCAGCCCAGAACACAACAAGCACTCGCCTAGTGATCAAATCCATTCAGGAGACAAGGCAAAAGTATCCAGTTATTTTATTTCAAATGAAAGTAGGTCAAAAAGAGGCTTTCTGTGGGGGGCTTTTGGGGGCAGGGGAAGAGGGGTTGTTTTATCCTATCAGCAGCTCCCCCTCCATTCACTACATGCAGGTTTAGGAAGCAGGGATGACACAGAGGACTCTAGAAACCAAAGAGGGAGTTACCTTGGTGCTGTCCCCCAATGGAAATCAAATTGAACATTGGAGGAGAAGGACATCTCTGTGCCACTGCCCTCCTGGGGAAAAGAGAGAGGGTTTAGCTTCCCCCTCCTATACAGATGCTGGGCTGTTTGTATATAGCACTTTAAATAACCACATTCAAGCTCTGCCTGCGACCAGCTTTAAATGAGTTACTTAGGGACTTTTGAAATGTTATCCAAAGTCCCATCAAGGGGACTTACATGCTTTTGAAAATATTACCCTTAACGGCCCTGTGCCTCGGTTTCCCCATCTGAAGAAATCTTATCTGTGTTACAAAGGTGTTGTGATGGTTAGTTCATAATTGTACAGTTCTTAGAAAGACTCATACGAATAAAGCATTTTAAAATAAATGTATCCTCGTGCCCAGAGAACACTTATTTACATTTTATTTTGAGCCCTGTGGGAAGGTGTTGGGGAGAGAGGGAGATTCCCACCTGAACTTCTGTAACCTAAAACATTTGCCCAAAAATAAATTAATTAAATTAAATCCAACTGTAAACTTACAGGAACTGGCCTCCCTGGGAGAATCCCATAGAATTGTAGCCTCCTTGCAAGCGAGGGTCCTTCGCGAGTTTGTCACAAACCAGCATCACTTGTTTGTTCACATTCATGAAGTAGCTGTTCTCCATATCCTGAGGAATAAGCCAGAGAAACAGATGGGCAAATTATCTTTGCAATGGGCTAATAGGTTAATTTTAATCTTCTTGTTCTTCATAGGGACTAAGATTTCTCCTTAAATTCCATGAGTTATAGGTAGGCCCCAATTTTACGAGACTCCCTTTGTGAACTCCCAGCCCAACCGTAAGCTGTCATATTTCCCCTGCCTTTATTAAAGTTTGGATCCTCCCTGGACTTCCACAAAGCCAAGGTTTACCTGCACCCTCTATGAATCCAGGTAACAAGACATGTCACCCATTATTGTGATAGCTATTACTAGAACTACACTCTAATACATAGCTTGTAATATAAGCCTCTTGGCCATATATAGCACAGTCAACAATACAGGTGCAGGAGCCAGGCTATAGCTTTGTTACACTAGTAAAACACAATATAAAAATGAGAGTTTAAATAAAAACATGCGCTTAGCTTAATAAATAGGAAGGGACAAATATCTCCCTTAAAAAGCATGGGACCTCATCACATAGCTAATAGCTGTAGAGCAGGGGTGGGCAAACTTTTTGGCCCAAGGGCCACATCTGGGTATAGAAATTGTATGGCGGGTCTCACAAAATTGGGGCTAGGGTGCAGGAGGGGGTGAGGGCTCTGGCAGGGGGTGTGGACTCTGGGCTGGGGCCAGAAATGAGGAGTTCAAGGTGTGGGAGGTGGCTTGGGGCAGGGGGTGTAGGGGGCGAGGGCTCTGGCTGGGAGTGTAGGCTCTGGGCTGGGGCTGGTGGGGTTTGGGGTGCAGGAGAGTGCTCCAGGCTGGGACCGAGGGGTTTGGAGGGCAGGAGGGGGATCAGGGTTGGGCCATGGAGGGGTGGCTCGGGGGTGCAGGCTGCTCCCGGAAGCAACAGTATGTCCCCCGTCCGGCTCTTACACAGAGGCATGGCCAGGCGGCTCTGCTGCGCATTGCCCTGTCCGCAGGTGCTGCCTCTGCAGCTCCCATTGGCCACGGTTCCCGGCCAATGGGAGCTGCAGGGGCAGCATGGGGCGCGGAGTCCCCTGGCTGCCCCATGCATAGGAGTTGGAGGGAGCACATGCCGCTGCTTCTAGGAGCCACGCAGAGTGGCCCCAACCCTGCTCCCCAGCTGGAGCGGGACAAGCCCCAGACCCCACTCCCCAGCGGGAGCTCAAGGGCCGGATTAAAACGTCTGGATGCGGCCCGCAGTTTGCCCACCCCTGCTGTAGAGGTTTCAAAACACTAATCAGTGGGTTTGGGTATGAATCCAATTTGAATCAGGGATTTGTCACATCCCTAGTTTTCTTCAACATGTGATTAACTAGACTTAGTCAGTTTCTCCAAGACAAAGATGTTTGATACAGTAAAAAGGTAATAGTGAAAGCTCTGTCTGTGTCTTTATGGATCTACGTCAAAAGCAGAGACTGGACATTATTTACAGCACCTTTAAGAGTGCACAGTGATCACTAACCAGAAATACTCAATGAAAGCAGAAGCTTTACATAGGATAACTGTGACTTTACCTCTACCGCGTTGTGTCCAATCTGTAGCGACAGAACGTAAATTCCTGGTATTTTGTTTTCCACTATTTTTTTAATGTATCCTAAGCTTCCAGGGTTACAGCAGCTGTCTCCTGCAAAAAGGATAAGGGAAATTTTCATCAAACATCATAAAACCATCGCACACTTGATGGCTGAGGTGCTGAATACCAAACTTCCAACCTCACCAGGGAAAGCAGCATGCATTTTGTCAAGTGTCAAAGCAGCAAATTTTCACGCTCATTGCACAAAGCCTCCTCTGTAAATGAACCATTTGAATGCACTTCCTGGTTCCAGCCCATGGTGGCCTCCTTTCACTTTCTTGCTAATAAGTTCATGACATTGATTTAGACTATCAAAATATTAAAGCCAGCATGGACGCTGAATTCTCACCCAGCCTTCCAGGCCTTTCCCTTATTCCCATCCTTATGGATGCTTTCCATTTTGACTGAACTACCATTTGAATACAAAACAGTCTATACACGATGCTACAGCGGTTCAGTACCCTGCTCCCACAGGAATATCTTATTTGTGGTATCTTTGGCCCAGACACTTCCAGAGGCATAGTCTAGTGGTGCAAGCTGAGGAGCTAGGAACTCCTACATATGAATTGAGTGTGGCAGAATTCAATTTTTGTATATATAATTTTGACCAATGTCGTTGTTTATTTTTAAGCTTTTTTTAGATCTTTAGTCATTTAAATGTTCACAGCTGTGCAAAATTATGGGGGGGGGGGAAAGACAACTGGAGACGGTCAATCAGTTAATGACAGACATTGAGATTCCGAAGTTAAAGCTTTATAACCATTAAAACCAAGTGTCAACATGTCAAAATATACCAGATAAATACCCTTCAATCTCTAACAAGTTCCAAAGCAGCATTTTTCTTACTTTGTCTATCTGTAAATTTTAGTTCTCATTTATGGAAATATTTTTTCGTCAGTTTTTGTGCATACAGTGAAATGGGTGTCTACCAACACTTACCAATACAAATCTAATCCTTCCAAACCTAATTTCTGTCCAGGCTCTTACACTGCCTTTCTTTAAGGCCTTGAGCAAGGCTCTCTGTGCCCAAGTCTCCCTGTTAACAGGGCTAATATCTAGACAAGGATGTTGTGAGGATTACTTACTGTTTATAAAAGCAATAAGCATTATTACTATTATTAGGTTGAACTATCCTTTACAACGCTTATCATCTCAGGTAATAAGAAAAAATGCAGGCAACATGATCAAATGGAGAGGGCACTGGACTGGGAGTCTGGATTCCCCAGCTCTACCAGAGACCTGCCTCAGTTTTGCCATCTGAAAAGTGCGGATAATGATATTTGTAAACAAGTTATCAAGGTGTTTATTTAAAATCCTGCCAGTGCTACAAAACATAACCACGTTAAAACTGGTTTGTGAAACTGCAGGCAAAAAGAAAGCACATGACCGGATCACAACCATGTTTAAATGTGATACATAATGTAGACAGGGCCTAAAATCGAAGATAACTGAGTAGGGAACTCTCCCAAAGGGTGCTGGGCATCAGAGTAGTTCAACTCTTTAGAAGTCACCTTGATCCTTCATTCGCAGTCCAACTTCCCACACATCTATCACTACTTCGCTTTCTTCCATCCCCCATTTCACAAGGAAAGGGTGTTGCCTGCACTGTGGTATCACCCTCCTGGCAGTTAAATGAGAGTCATGTGATAAATGTGGGTTGTTTTTTTTATTCCAGACAATCTGAAATGTGGCCAAAAGTGAAGTCACTAGGGCAGAGAGCACAGCTACTTGTTTGGACCTGTGCGCACACTGGCTAATAACCTGCTTTCCACCCTCCCCATGTAAGATCCCAAGATCTCTCAAGGCAAGCACGCTCTGCACACAGGCACCGTCTCTAAACCAGCAGCTGGGATTAGGGAAGTGAGAGATCCAGCGGGGAAGTAGTAAAAAGCACCGCGGAGAACTGCAAAGGCTGCACTGCACAGGAGGCTCGTAGTGCACGGAAACACCGCTTCCGCCCCCAGCTTCCTCTCTGGGGGCGGGGAGGGGGAATAAGAGCGGGGAGACTGGTCAGACAAGAGCCCCCAGGCCCTCCCTTTGCAGTCCTGGGGCTGAGAGCATCAGCCTGACCCCCCACCCCTGCATCCCTTGGCGGGGCAGCAACAGACCTATAACCCGCCCTCAGCCCTGCAGCGCCCTCTTCCCAACCCGCCCCCCACTGCACCTGGGGGGGTAGCACCAGCCTCGCGGCGGCCTCTCCCCAGCACTCACCCATCCCGTGCCACATGACCAGGGGCACCGGGCCCGCGCGCTGCCCCGAGCAGCGCCCGCCGACCAGCAGGCAGGTGAACAGCACCACCGGCACAAGCCTGAGCGTCGCCATCTTGGATTATCACATGACCCGGCAGCGGGTGGGCGGGGCTCTGGGGCCGAGAGTGGGCGGGGCAGCTGGGAGGAGGCTGGTTGTGGAGGGGCGCCCTGGACTGGGGGGCTGCAGGGGTCACAGGGGATCATGGGAGGAAAGAGGAGCTGATGGAGCCATGTGGGAAGGGAGCTGCAGGGATGGAGGGGCAATGTGGGTCAGAGGGTGATAGATCCATGGGGAGAGGGGGCTGCAGAAGTCACCGGGGATGATGAGGGGAGATAGAGCCATGAGGGGACGGAGCTGCAGGGGTGGTGGGGCAGCAGTGGGAGTCAGAGGGTGATAGCGCCATGGGGAGAGGGGGCTGCAGAGGTCATGGGAGGAAAGGGGAGATGATGGAGCCATTGGGGAGGGGCTGCAGGGATGGAGGGGCAATGGGGGTCAGAGGGTGATAGAGCCATGGAGTGATAGAGCCGTGGGGAGAGGGGGCTGCAGAAGTAACCGGGGATGATGAGGGGAGATGATGGAGCCATGGGAAGAGGGGGCTGCAGTGGCCATGGGGGCAGAGGCTGTCCTCAGTGTGATTTGACAGCAAGATAAGGGAAAGTGCCTTTTGATTTCAGAGTGATGTATCACCAGGAGAAGAGAGGCAGGCCAGTACCAGGGTGAATAGACACATACCCACACCCCCGAGACTGTTCAGCCCCTGCCCAAGGGAGGGCACATACAGATGAGTAAAAAGGCGGCTGAGGGATTGCTGGGATTCCAGCCCTAATGCAGACCAGGCCCCTCATCCCATTGCATGTCCCTGCCCAACCCCAACGCTATCTCCACTTCTGTAAGAGCCTGAATCCCCTATTGAGTTAGACTTATGTTTATTAAAACTGCCTCTCCATGGCTGCCAGTGCCCTGCAAACCCATTAGAAACACGCTAGCAGACAGTCATCAGCGAGAGGGAGCTTCTTGTATATCATAAGTTGGGTGAGTGACGGGGTTCCAATCAGCTACACCTGTACAAATATACTAGCAGCCCTGGGGTTGCTCAAGTGTCACTGAGAGCAACATGTGGCCAGCAGAGTCCCTGCTAGTCATCACAGTAAGTAGCTATGACTGAATACATGCAGTTCTAATGAAGAAGGTCCCATTTTCACATAGTCTGTTTTCACACTTAAAGGCTACTTATATGTGTGTGTAGACAGGAAGAGTTCTAGGAGAACCCAAGACTGGCCAACAAATTTAGCTCTAAAGTACCACAATGGTAGGCAGAGACAGCCTCCTTCTGTGGCCTTGGGCATATCACTTAATTTCTCCTCCACTAAATCTGGGATAATAGGTACCCCATAGGGCTGTTCCTTGTCTTAACTAATGGTGGCGAAACATTGTTTCATCATCATTGTATGGGGAGGGGGTGCTTATAAATGTATGTATGACATAACTGGAATATGTTTTATGCTGCCTGTGCCATGTAACATATCTCCGTAAGGGTTGTGATCTACTATATCTATTCATCCTATTTGTACGTATATATCATTTTCTACTCAAGCTTAAGAATATGGGCTGTATGCTTGCCTGATTTCTAAGTAAGCTTTGTGAGGCATTTGGTCAGCTTCTTTAGGAAGGAATTTGCCAGGTTAAGTACCTGATCAGGAGACACTTAGGGAACAATGCATCTTGGAATGCTCCAATCCACATGAGAAGTCTTCCTGGAGACATGCAAGATGCCATGTGGACAATGCAAAGACTGAGTCATGCAGGGGCATGTGACTTGCCCAGGTGACTCCAAAACTCCATCTTGGAGCTGGGCTTTGCAGAGGAGGGAGGTCTCCACCCACAAGAGAGAGTCTACTTAAACCTGTGGGAGACCCCTCCATTTTGTCTTCAGCTGGCTAAAGAAGGAGCCTCTCCACCCCCCCCCCCCAGGATACTTGAAGGAGACTGAAACAAAGGACAGTAACTACAGGGGGTGTGAGTGATTGCTGGACCCAGGCTAAAAGGAGATTAGCCTGTAGAAGGGAGCATTCTGGAACTGGTGAGGAAAGTATCTGTATTCAGTTTGTTTAGGCATAGGTCTGCGCATTTTGTTTTATTTTGCTTGTGACTTACTTTGTTCTGTCTGTTACTACTTTGAACCACTTAAATCCTACTGTCTGTATTTAATAAAATCACTTTCTATTTAGTAATTCACTCAGAGTATGTATTAATACCTGGGGGAGCAAACAACTGTGCATATCTCTCTATCAGTGTTATAGAGGGCGAACAATTTATGAGTTTGCCCTGCATAAGCTTTATGTAGGGTAAAACGGATTTATCTGGGTTTAGACCCCATTGGGAGTTGGGCATCTGAGTGCTAAAGACAAGCACGCTACTGCGAGCTGTTTTCAGGTAAACTTGCAGCTTTGGGACAAGTGATTCGGACCCTGGGTCTGTGTCTGGAGCCAAACAGGAGTGTCTGGCTCAGCAAGACAGGGTGCTGGAGTCCTGAGCTGGCAGGGAAAACAGAAGCAGGGGTAGTCTTTGCACATCTGTTGGCAGCTCCCAAGGGGGTTTCTGTGATCCAACCCGTCACAAATAGGTACCCCATAGGGCTGTTCCTTGTCTTAACTAATGGTGGCGAAACATTGTTTCATCATCATTGTTTTTAGTCATCCATCTCCAATTTACTAACAGTTTAAATCTAAAATGATTTTAAAAACCAGGTGTCAGTGGCCTACTAAGGAGTTAAATAGCACAGCTGGTGTTTGCCAAACTTATTTTGTCACATGGCTTGCCTCTCACGTGACTCACACTTTGTTCCCAATCTGAATTCGTGGCATCCCTGCAGGAATGAGTTCCCACACCCTGTATTGAAAAACAAGAGGAGGTTTCTGCTTCTGCTTCATCTGTGAGTTGATTGTTTGGATTTGATTGCTAGAGAAGTTGCAGTTAATTCAGAAAATCAGGGCCAATCTGCTTCACTTTGGGGTGGGGGGAAGCTGCCCAGTTATGTAGTTGTAGGTGGAATTTTAGTCTGGGAGGGTTCTCTCTTTGTCACGGCAATTCTCCGCTCCTAACACATCTTACTTATCTACAGGGATCCTAGTTTTCCCTGATTAAAAAAACCAAAATTCTCTGATCAAAAACCATAAAAATCCATGTTTTCCCGCTATTAAAATGAAATACTGAACTTTAGCTTCCCTAACCACAATATATATATATAGGTATCAGTTGAACGCAATGTTTTATTGATTATTTACAATATTTTAGCTGACAAATTGAGCCTTGCTGCCCAGGGCTGACAGCCGGAGTCCTGCCCACTCTCCTGATTATCCAACTTTTTGATTACCCGATTTGGCCCCAGGCTCAATTAGATCTAGAGTGACCAGTTGTCCCGATTTTATAGGGACAGTCCCGATATTTGAGTTTTTTTCTTATATAGGCTCCTATTACCCCCCAACCCCGTCCTGATTTTTCACACTTGCTGTCTGGACACCCTAATCAGATCAGATAATCGGGGTTCCCACTCTATATGTTTTTATTTTTTCACAAAATGTAAAAGCTAAAGATTCTCTGTTAAAACACACATTCCGTGTCTTTTTCTGCAGCAAATGGATTTCTAGGATCCCTGCTTATTGGGGGGAGGGATAGCTCAGGCTTGTGAGTTCAATCCTTGAGGGGGCCATTTAGGGATCTGGAGCAAAAATCTGTCTGGGAATTGGTCCTGTTTTGAGCAGGGGGTTGGACTAGATACCTCCTGAGGTCCCTTCCAACCCTGACATTCTATGATTCTATCTCTATGTGTCAAAGAATGTTTCGGCTTGGCAGCTGCCCTCTGGAACAAGCGTTAGTTTACAGTTTACGGAGTGAGGGTAGATTGTGGGTGCAGGGGGAGGCTATTCTCTGAGCAGTGAGGAATATCTGCAGTAAGGAACAGCATCCAGCCATGTTGAAAATAGGGCTCTCTATCCCACTGGGAGGCTGTGACGATCAAAGGCAAAAATAGGAAGGACCACACAAGACCAGGCCTAGAAGTTGATTTATATCGTTGTAAATCACATTGTTCTTAAAATGTGTCCCGTCTGCACTAGATGGGTAGTATATTCATATTCCACAATCCTGCAGCGGTCCCACGATGGGGCTTATTGCATTGTAGGAAGAACTGCAGGAGGTCGGTAGCGAGGAGATGGTCCCCGTGCCTTTGGTTCACTCATGTCTAAGACTCTTCATGTTTCAGAAGTTGTGGAGACGCTCCCGGGAGGAGGACTAGGTGTCAGCTTTGCTTACAGGAGAGAATGCAGCAAAGCGCTGAGAACGCCGAGGCAGAGGCCTGCCCAGAGTCAGATCAGGAAGATGCTTCCCCTCTGCTCAACCAACAGTTATCACTTGGGAAAGGTAAATCTACTCGAGGGTAACGAGAGGTGTGATGTAGTGCTCTGAACATGGGACTGGGACCCAGGAACTTCCGAGTTCTAATTCTGGCTCTGACTCTTGGGCAAGTCATGTCCCCTCTCTGTGCCTCAGTTCCCCCCCCCCCCCCCCCCCCCGTATAATGGGGATGGTAAAGCTCAGCACCCTCCCAAGGGGCTTCTGAGGATTAATCAGTGCTGGTAAAGTGGATTATTAGTGTGGGAGGGAACCCTCTCCTGAAAGGACACGGTTCCCTCTGTGCTCAGGAATGTGTGTGCCCCCTCCTGAACTGCTCTTGGGTTTCTTCAGGAGCTGGGTAGATAAAGTAGGGATGCCAGATCAGTGCCAAACAGAAAAGAGGATGTCTGGGACTTGGACCAGTTCTCAGCACTGACCCTGAAGTAATTCTCTACTTCAACAAGAGTCCTGGCCCTGACCTGGCTGGCCTGCTCTGGAGACAGCAAAGGGGAAATTCTCTCCCACCTCACTGGGTGGGGGATGTGTGTGTAATGATGCTGGGTGACTGCAGAGTGAGGTTTCAGGAGGTTTGGTCTGGCCAGAGATGCCCTGGGGTAAAGCTGTGTGGGCAGTGGGGTCTGGATGGCCCTGTCCAAGCTGTAAGACTCTGAGGAGAATGGTTTGTGGTTGAAATAAGAAGACTGTTGGGGCTACCTGGAGACATAGGTGCAGGAAGTAGGGGTGCCCAGATTTTGCTCTGCTGCTGGCCCGGGGTCCTGCTTGGCCACCAGCCCCAGGGTCCCGGATGCTGGTCCCGCACCCACCCTTAGCTGTGACCCCAGCCTTCGCCGCCTTACCCTTGTCCGTGTCCCCGCCTCCCAGAGCCACAGCCCAGCTCCCGGCCCCAGCTCTAGGGGGCGGTGAGGGCGCGGACAGGCGTAAGAGGGGTGAAGCTCAGTACCCCCTCTCCAAAAACTGTTCCAGCGCCACTGCCTGGAGATCCCTCCCAGCCAGGGGTGAGGGGGCACCTCCAGGGCTAGTCTGCAGCCTACCTGACCGTCTCTGGCTTGTTCTGGTTGTTCTCCACCCCAGGCCTCTGCTCAGCTCGCTACAGCCTGGCTCTCATCCTGCACTTCTCCCTCTTCATGGTGTATTCACTCCGGGTCAATCTCAGTATCGCCATCGTAGCCATGACGAACGGCACCAACCCGGGCAGCCTGCCCAATATCTCCGCGGACGTGTGTCCCAATCGCTCCCACGCTCAGCCCAATGACTCCCACCGAGAATTCGCCCAAGAAGTAAGTGTAAAGGCAGGGCCAGATCCTTTCACCAGCAACTTGGCTCTACCCCTTGGCTTTGCACTGTGGACCAACTCGGCAGCAATGAGGCGCTGTTCAGAGAGGAGCTTTGGGGCTGTATCCACTGCACGCGTGTTTAAACGAAGGAGTCAGTGTAATTAGGAGAGCGCTGGTCACCTGACTGGTGACAGGTCTGTGCATACAAGCCACTTGCCCCTTCTTGGAGGAGTCCAGGCCTGTGAGAATGGTTCTCTCTTGGGCTGGGTTTTAAAGTTGCTGCAGTGTCCCCTCAAGGGACAGTCCTTGGTTTTGTCTCCCCGGTTTGATGCAAGCAAGTTCTGTCTCCTCCAGGCCCCCGTGTACGACTGGAGCGCTAAGACCCAGGGCGTCATCCTCAGTGCCTTCTTCTACGGCTACCTCTTCACCCAGCTCCTCGGCGGATACTGGTCGGGAATGTTCGGAGGGAAGCTAGTGTTGGGCTACGGGCTGCTCTCTACCTCGGCTCTCACCCTTCTCGTGCCGCTGGCAGCTAGCCTGGGAGCAGCGTACCTCATTGGGCTGCAGGCACTGCTGGGCATGGCAGAGGTAGGGCCTTCCCTTTCGAGCTCTTGACTCTCAGCGGCTTTTGGGTTTACGTGTGCAGCCACCTCTGTATGCGTGGCATTGCAGAAGACGTTAACAAGTCAGGATTCTGCCCCAAAGAGCGTACAAGCAAGGGATGATGACAAACCGAAGTGGGGGGAAGGGTGGAGCAAGGGTCATAGCAGTGAAAGATCATGAGGTCTGCCAATGCTTTCCCCAGGTATCGCTCCCAGAGCTCCCGCTCCCCTCTGTGCTCACGCACTGCTGTGTTTTCCTTGGCAGGGAGTGATATTTCCAGCCCAATACACGCTTTGGGCAAAATGGGCTCCCCCCTTGGAACGCAGCAGGCTCATGAACCTCGCTGAAGCTGGTAAGAGAAAGTGACTCTTTGCTGCCAAACCAACTTTCCCTGTAGTCCCAGCCCCCCGCCCTCCTGTGTAAAGACGAGCTCTCTTGATGCTGCCTTTTCTTCCGCCACACTCCAGACAAGCAGCTCCACTTACAAGTTGCAGAAACCTTCAGATTCTAGACCAAAGGTCCTTCATGAAGAAATGTTGGCTGCACATCCCTCTCTACTGCTATTTCTCCCTTTCCTACACAATATTCCACTCTCCTCATCCTTTATCACCTCCTCCTTTATCCCCTCTACCTTCTCCTCCACCCTGTCTTCTCAGTTCTGGATTACATAAGAACGGCCGTACTGGGTCAGACCAAAGGTCCATCTAGCCCAGTATCCTGTCTACCGACAGTGGCCAGTGCCAGGTGCCCCAGAGGGAGTGAACCTAACAGGTAATGATCAAATGATCTCTCTGCTGCCATCCATCTCCACCCTCTGACAAACAGAGGCTAGGGACACCATTCCTTACCCATCCTGGCTAATAGCCATTGATGGACTTAACCTCCATGAATTTATCCAGGTCTCTTTTAAACCCTGTTATAGCCCTAGCCTTCACAAGCCTAGGCTTGATAGGGCAGGAAGAGTTACTATAGGATGGTGTGGGGTAAGCACTGGGAAGCCCAGGTCATCTTCTGTGGCCACCACTGTATCACCCCCTCGCTGTGAACTCCTCTTCATCCGCTCCTTAGGATGCACTTTTGGGACCTTCATCACCTTCCCTGCAGCTGGGATCATCTGCCAGTACCTGGGGTGGCCTTACATCTTCTTCATCTTCGGTGAGTAGCCGTGGTTTCCACTGTAGCAGATTCACTGGCAAGTTAAGCCACACAAGAGCGAAGCGTATGAAGGTTTTCTCGTTGTCTCAATGTGAGGAGTCAGGGCTCTCAATCCAGTTGCTAATATAGAAATGTCTCCCTTCAGAGAGACCACCATCGCAATCAGCATCTCCAGCCAGAAGGGCTGGACTTCCCTCTTTCTCCTTCAGCTCATGATGGAGGTCCGTTGGCTGGGCGGTGTGGAGGAGGCTTGTGTTGCTGCTGCCCGAGTTGTGTCTACTCTGTGGATGAGAGCTCTCAGGGCTGTCGGGCTGGCACCTTTCATTTTAAAGTATAAGAGTATAGGCATCAATAAGGTACAGAATGTGTTAGTCGGCAGAGCCCCTCCAGCTGCCTTGAACAGGAAGGAGTGTTCCACCACGTCAGTGGTCTCTGTCTATGGCATTTGCAATGCACCATCATATTGAGGGGTCTGTGACTGGGCAGATTTCCCACTCCCCCCTCCACACAGCACACACATATAAAGGGGCAGTGCCCCAAATTCTCCCCCGTCCAGCACTTCCTTCCTTCTCACACTAAGGAAAGCCAGACATGAACCACAGCCTGAGCTGTTTGGTGTTAAGGCAAAAATTCCTGCCTCAACTACCTAATTCCTCCTTCCCCCAAGGGGGGGGGGGGGACAAACCCTTTTATACTGTGGATTGGCACTAAAGGGCCCCACCTGGTCTGTCTGCCAGCATGAGTCAGCAGAACAAACCTGCCCCTCCCTTCAAGACCCTCACACCTGACAGTTGGTCACAGAGCTGCAGTGTCTTGCCTGCCCATCTCTGTTGGTATCTACGCACCTGTGCTGCCGTAAGATCCGAGACAGGAGCCATTGAACTGTTCCCCTTCTCCATAGGTGGCATTGGCTGCGTTTGGTGTGTGTTCTGGTTCCTTCTCGTTTATGAAGATCCTTCATGTCACCCTCGTATTAGTGCTGGCGAGAAGGAGTACATTGTGTCATCACTGGCTAATCAGGTTCTTTGAAAGCCTTTTAACTCTGACCTAGTTTTCCCTGTATTCCCACCTGTGAAAGTAGAATGAATTATATTGTAAAAATAGAATGGATTAAAGAAATGCTGTATGTACCTTTAAGCAGAAATAAGGAATGGTGAATACAGGTGTCAGGAAAAGGAACATTAAGGCATAAACAATGAGTCCACTTAAGCTAATGGTGAAACATCAGCCGGAGATCTGTAAAAGTTAGTAAGAAAATTGAATATGTATGTCTAGCCTCGGGTAAACTTGTTAGTTCTGCTTTCTTAGGACTCACAGTTTGTCACACCTTTGAACAGAGCTTAGGACAATGAGACCTTCTCCAAGTGAGCCCATCTTCAGGGTTCCGTTGGGTGTGTTATTTACAGAGCAGTGCAAACGTCTGTGGCAGAAGAAGGCCCTGTCCCAAGGAGCTTACAGATTAGTTCAGACATAGATATAGAGGATACATCAGAGAAGAGATCAATGGGAAGGGGCTAAAGTCAGGGCCAGGGAGGAGACCAGCCTGCCTGTGGTTCATGAAACGTGTATTTTAAGGAGGAATTTGTCGTAGCCAAAGGAGGTCTCTTGGCATATGAACTGGGGGAGGCAGCTCCATGTGATGGGAGACTGGAAGCCATATGGGAGGAGATGAAGCTTGGGAGAAACAGAGGGAGCAGTGGGAGGAGTCAGAGGCAATGGGAGATGTAGGCCAGGGCTGGGTTGTGCGGGAAGTCTGAGGTGAGGGCAAGGAGCTTGAATTTGAGGCAGAGGGGTCTGAGGAGGAGGGTGATGGTAAGAACTGTAGGAGAAGAAGGTTCCCTAAGCTGTGGTGTTTTGGACTGAGTGCCGGAGTGTGCACAGGTGAGCTGAGAGATGCCCAAGGCATGGATAGAGCATCAGCTGCAAGGATGAAGAGGGAAGATTGCATCCTTGAGGAAAAGGCACAAGGATTTATCAGGGCTGGATGTGAGGGGAGAAGAGGGCAGAGAGGGTCAAGGGAGCCACAGGATTAATTGGATCACGAACCGTCACAGGAGGGGAATGGACCTAAGAGGAAGGACGAGAAGTTTTGATATATTGAGCAAAATTCAGCCCTGACATTAGCCTGTACAACTCTACCGACTGCACCTGGAGCCTAGCGCTCTGACGTGAGCTCGGCCTGTTGGATTTGAGGTGTCTGTGGCAGGTCTGGGAAATGTCAGATGTGAGACTACACAACTGGGAGAGTTGAGGGGTTACAGCGGGATCCAGGAGTCAACACAGAGCAGGCAGCTAAAACTCTGGGAGGAGGTGGTGAGGCCAGGGAGAGGCTAGACCACCTGCCTATGGGACATTGATAGAGCCAGGAGGAGAAGGAGCCCGCAAAAGGGGTACTAACTGGTGCCTTTCCTTCAAGGGCAGCTCTCACGGACTCTCCCTTCCACTTCTGGCCATGATGAAATCACTGCCTCTTTGGGCCATCGCAGTCGCCTATTTCTGCAATGACTGGCTGTTCTACACGCTGCTGACGTCAATGCCAACGTACATGAGTGACGTGCTCCACTTTGACATCAGAGAGGTGAGCTCTGCTGTGGTGCCCCATCACTCACCGCCGGGCCGCTCTGTCTCCTGAATGGGGCCATCCAGAGGGATAAAAATTGATGCTAACCAATTCCGGAAGGACTGTTAAACCTCAGGCTTCAGGGCTTAGGCCAGTTTCCGACTACTAGGGGTGGGGAGGTTTCTTTCACCTTCCGCCAAAGCAGCCGGTTGATGCTAGCCACTGTCAGAGACAGGATACGGGGCTAGATGAACCTCAGGTCCAATCCAGTCTGGCAGTCCCTACGGTCCCTCTGAGCACATCCAGCCAGATCTGGTGGTGGTGGGGTCCCTCTCGCTGCTCTGTGCAGAATGGCGAGTCTCTTACCTTCTCTCTACAGAATGGGCTTCTCTCTGCACTTCCTTACGTTGGGAACTGGCTGGGTACCATCGTGTCGGGGCTGTTGGCAGACTTCCTCCTGTCCAAGCACATGTTCAGCACAGCAACGGTTCGGAAGCTCTTCTCGGTGCTGGGTAAGGACAGGTGCCTCCTGCCTCCAGGTTCTTTCAACAAACCTTCGCCCGGTCAGCCACAACCCACGTCCCCTTCTCTCCTTAGGGATGTTGCTCCCAGCCATCTCCCTGGTGGCCGTGTCCTACGTCGGCTGCGATTACACAGCAGCTGTGGTCTTTCTGACATTGTCCATGACAGTAATCAGCATGTGTGGGGCTGGCTTCAACATTAACCAGATCGACATTGCTCCCAGGTGAGACCACCAGGCCTTCCTTCTATCTCCTGCTCCGATTGGCTCCAGGGCCCAATATGTTGGCCCATATCATGTCCATCACCCCAGCCCTCAACTACTTCAGCTGCCTTTTGCTTCTTCTCTCCCGGATCTTCTGCAGCTGGTGGCATCTGAAGCCAGACAGGCAAAACCAAGGCACAGCAGCGCAGGCTCAGAGCCAATGATAGCAGTGGGTAAAGGCTCTTACTGTCTGTCGAGAGGGCAGGCAGGGACCAAGCTGCGGAGCCACTGCTAGCTGGTGGACTCTGTTATGTGTACAACAAGTTTATTCCGGTGGCACTTGCTCTCTTTGAAGCTCTCCAGGAGGTTGGGGGAGAGGGAATTGAAACCTAATTTTCTCTCTTCTTGCAAGTCCCTCTTTGCCTTGCTCAGGAAATTTTCCCTTCCCTTCTCCCCAGATACGCTGGGTTTCTGCTGGGAGTCACAAACACCTTCGGAACGGTCTCAGGAATAATTGCTCCCACTGCAGTTGGGTTCCTCACCAGCCAGGTAATTCAGGGCTTCTCTGGATGGCCGAATTGGAGCTCTTTCTCCTAACACAAGAATAGGCAGAAAAGAAAGTGGAGTTGAATACAGCAGATTGGCCCAAGAATGGTTTCTTTGCACTGAATCAAAACATAGCCCTGCCTAAGCTCTTGAAACCCACGTGTGCTAGGCAGCATCCACATTGCCAAATGTGTCCAACAAGTACCTAAGTCATGGAGAAGAAGCTCTTATGATCCAAGAAGTAGGGACTCCTCCCGACATGGGCTTCCAACCTGGATCTACTTACAGCTGGCGGGGGGCGGGGAGACTGCTGGAGAATTGGACAATAGGGAAAGCTTGGTCCCAGTGATGACAGAGCCGCTTGAGTTCAGCGTAGCAAGCAAGGAATTCCCAATCCGAATCTGAGGAGTTAAATCTACAGCTAGACAGGGAACTGGTACAGCAAGTCTTTAGCTGAATGAAAGCTGGGGTTCAAGTCCCAGATGCTCTCCTGTGGCGATAAGAGGGAATGGAGATACTAATTACCCCTTGTTTGGTACCCCCCCAGGACCTCCTGACTGGCTGGAGGAATGTCTTCTTCGTGTCAGCGGCCCTAAATCTCTTTGGCCTGCTGTTCTATGTAACCTTTGGCAGTGGAACTATCCAGGACTGGGCTAGAGAGGATACTGCTCTCCAATGAAATGCCAAGGCATGCTGCCAGGAGAAGAATATGTAACCAAGGCAGGAGGTGGAAAACACCCAAGTGAACATAGATTAGTCAAGAAATCCCACTTCTCGTTCCAGCCAGTTATTTGGATACCCAAATAACATGAGCCATTTGTTTTCCCAACCCGCACACCCAACTCTTGAATCTGTGCCCTTTTCTCACATCCTTCCTCAGCCTTCGCTTGACCCAAAGCACCATTGGAATGCATGTGTGTGCGCAATAGATTTGGGAGGTAGTGTGTCCTAGTGGATAAATCAGCTTGCAGCTCAGACCTGGGTTCTGTTCCCAGCTCTGCCTCTGGCCTGCTGAGTGACCTTGGGGAAGTTACTGTCCCTCTCTGTGCCTCAGTTTCCCCCATCTGTAAAATGGGGCTAATGACACGACCCTCCTCTGTAGAGTGCTTTGAGATCAGTTGATGAAAAGTGCCGGGTATCATTAGGCATTAGGTATATATGGGTGCCTGAGTTCCAGTCTGGGGGAGGGTGAAGGCTTTGACTTCAGGCTCTGGCCAGGTTAATAGGGAATGTACAGAAGTGAGGTATTTTAGAGTGTGACTAGCCATAATGGGCCATCCAGCGGAAGAGGTGAAGTCGAGGAGCATTCATGTATTAAATTGGATGGTCCTCTGCAATCTAGCAGGCCCTGCCTAAGGAGATTAAGCACTACTGGAATAACAGCTGCTAGGTCCTTGTTCAATGATTATACCAGCTGATCTGTAATAGCTACAAGTGGTTGTAGCAGGAGGAATGCCCCTTTAACGGCTCGGAGATGGGGGGCAAGTCAGCCCTCTTCAGTTAGCCCTGCTACACCTGTGCCAGGTGTGGGAGGGACTTAGAAGGACGAAGCCTAGCAGCTGAGGTCTGGAACTGACTGACGCCTGCCAGAGGCCCTTGGCTGGAAGGTGGACCAGGAGCTGGGGTTAGACTGGCTGTTGCTGCTGGGACCCCACCTATAAAGAGCCAAAGATTCTTTTGATGTTGTTTTTGGATGAGGCCAAAGGGGCCTGGTAGGAAGGCCAGGTCACATCTACAACAGGAGAAGGCCAAAGACCTTGTGGGGAAATCAAGGCAAAGTGGCTGTGATGCCCCACTACCTCAGGAGGGGAGTTCTGCAATGGTGAGTCTTGTCCAGGGGACTCTTACATGAGCCTGTCTTCTGCTAAATGAAGCACTCCTGGATTAGCTGCCTGCAATTTGCAGTGGATAAGGGGCGGGGGAGGCAGAAATGTTGATAACCCTGCCCCTAGAAGGGAGAATATGTGACCGTCTGTGTCAAGAGGTAAGGCCTAGCTCATTTAGCTGATAATCGCTGCAGAAAATGAGTATCTCATTTACCCGTGCCTTACTCTGAGAACACTGCCTCATACATTGCCTTTAAACCTGGTTTGAAGCTTAATCTCTGCTTTTTCTAGATGTACTTAATCCAGCACAGTTGAGTGATGGCTTGTAGCAAAAGCTGCAGTTTAAGATTCATCGGGAAGTTATAATTAGATTGAAACTGGGGTAAGTGACCGAATTTCCCTTTTCGAAAGAGCTGGTTTTGTTTTTTGAAACCTAGTTGGGAATGTCAATTTAAAAAAAATAAAAATCAGAAGAGAATGCAAAGTCTTCACTTGTCCCCCTCCATAGAGGCATTTGAGTAGGTTGCTAAACTGCTCAGGGCATGAGTGAGCTTTGAGGTTTCTTCTAGTTTTACAATCCCTTTGCTGGAGTTCCAGCCAAATTTATGGTTAGCCCTCTGGCTTGGAATTCTGACTTCCAGTTTCTGTCGTTAGAATGTGAGCCCTGGAAATAAAGTTCAGATTTTATTTACACCAGAAATGGTTAGACAGACTGTCATGGAAATGTTTTATTCACACCAAAAAGGTCAGGAAACCCCACACGTCCAGCCCAAAAACCAGAGTGAAAGTCCCATTCCCTGTGGATGCTCTTCCAGTGTGTTTTTTACTGCTCATGACCCAGTCCTGGATAAGCGAGTCCAGACAGAGCTGTGATCAGACAGCTTTGGGCACTCGCTGTTGTTGGTACCTCTGAGCAAGCTGGCAAGTGGAGAAGTAGCAGGAGAATTCACTTCTTAGTAGCCTTCACTGCCGACTTTGTGACCTCAGCAGGATCACCAACCTTCTTGACAGCCTTGTCTGCCTCACGTCACAAACAGCAAAGCGACCTGCCAGAATAGGAACGCCATTAGACTGGACAGGCGTTCTAGGTCATGCACGGACTGCAGTGTTGGAATAACAGCTTGAAGTAAGTGTTTTGCTACCCATGCTATGGAAACTTTGAGGCTTGAGGGGGGCTGTCTGAAAACTTATTTGCAGAAGTAGATGGAGAAATGATCCCTTACTGGTTACCTTCCCCCTGCACTATACACAGGAAATCTTTGCATTCCTACAACCAAATACTAGTATTAAAGTTTTTAAAAAGGGAAAGTAATCAAGAGATTTTACCAAGAGGTGGGTACTCTGAGAAACTCTCCACACACATGGGTTTGCCAGGGACCGTCGGAACGAAGGCGGCATCTCCAGACTTGGAGTTATAGTCACATCACGAGTGAGTTGTGGTTAAATTCATAGTTCAGTGCCATCCTCCAAATGGGGATGTGGCTGCATCCAGCCCTCCCTGCTCTCCTGCATTGAGAGGATCTGAGCCTGATCCAGCTCTTTATTCATAGTCCATTGGCTTTATGGGATTGGGATGGTGCCTGGACACTGGATCTAGTTGTTGTTGTTGTTGTAGGATGTACTGGGTACATGGGCCCACAGTGTTTACTTCAATAAATCAAAGTAAACAAGTAGTAAAAATCAGGATCTTGGATAGGGCATCCAGGTGCCACCATAAAACCAATAACAGACCTAGGATCATGAGAGAAATAGCTGTCTGGGCGATTGCACAATGTCAATCCCATTCCCATAGAAATGTCTAAGGATTCGGGGTCTCCCTGTGGGGCTCTGGAGTCCCCCTGTCGCTTGCAGAACTGAAGTTTAATTCAGGAAAGAAGGATTTTCTCCCCCCTTGGGGCTGTGAAGGTCCCCTCAGCCTGTAACTGAGTTTGCTGGGAGCGGAAAACAAAACAATAGCACCTTTTAAATGATGCTGTTGATGTTTGAGTTCACGCCCCCAGTGAAGTGAACAGCCCCATTCAACTCAATGGGGCATGACTGCAAAGAGCCCCATTTCAACAGTTAACTCTTTCCCGCTGCTGATCACCTTGGCGTGGCTGAAGCAGCCAGCTAATGTTTCTCCAGTGCAGGGGCTTGTTCCATGTACAGGGCTGCAAGGGTTAAATCTATAATCCTTGCCTGGTGTGAGATGTGTGATTTTTGGGGGACTGGCTGTCACATGGAACTGAACCATTCCTGATAGAATAAGTGTCCTGATTCCCAGCCAGTATCCAAATATTTGTCCCTGTTGTAATATTATTATTAGCTGGTTGTCTGGCCAGTTCCCACCCCAGCTCCACCCTCTGCAGGAGATCAGAACTGTCTCTAAACTCCAAGGCTTGGCCCATCTCGATGCACAATGGAAACTAGTAGGTGTGCAAATTTCTCCCCAGCCCCCCTTTCACTTGGTTCTGCCACTGTCCCTCCAGTCCTGACCTAAAGACTCCTGCCCCACGTCCAGCTATGCAATTCATTTCTGGCCCACAGCACCCAGCTCTTCCAATACCCCCGTTATCCTGATCTGTACCATCTCTTACTATTGCAGTCTGACCCCCTCCCATCTTCTGTCACTGCACCCCCAATCCCACCCTCTAGTGCCTACTGCTGTTCCAATCCTAGTTCTGCGTACATGGCTTTGACAGGAGAGCCAGCAAGTCAGACCTCTACAAGCAGCTGGAGCCAGGGCCACCAGGACCAACCTCCTTGTGCTTTATGCAACCCCCGTGTTTTCAGGAGGCATTTGTAAAAGCCAATGGAGGTCCTATTGCTATAGGAGACACCTGTGGGTGTTGATTGTGGTGTGAGACAATCCCTGCTAATCCTGTACAGAAATGATGGGCTCAAGGCAAAAAATCATTGGGTGGAATTCTGTGGCCTGTGTACACAGGAGGTCAGACTAGATGATCGCAATCATCTCTTCTGGCCTGGGAGTCTAGGTATCTACAACTCCTAGATCAGGCACTGTGTCAAGGGACAATATACCCCCTAAACCATGCTGCTGCAGGAAGGGATTGCTTCAAAAATAACTTTCACATTTTAAAGAGGCAGAGAATTAAATGCCAGCCTGAGTGACACTGCCTTGTGCCTCAGCCCTGCAGAGACTTACCCCTGGGCTGGAAACCATGCAGAGCCATCAGGGGCAGGTCTTTTCTTGACCTTGATGCTATGCTCCAACTGAGCAAAGCTACAGGATTATCCCCCTCCCCTCTCACTAGAGGAGGCTGGTTGTGACCCCCTGAAAGCTGCTCATCACCCCCAGGTTGAGAACTCAGGCCCCTAAGGGAAAGGTGTGACGATTAGACCCTGTAACCACTGTGAGACTGGTAATGGTCCTACCAGAGTCATGGGTGCTGGAAGAAGGCAAATGGCCTCTGGGTGGGGGCAGGGGGGATTCTTAACTCAATTGCTCCTCCCCTGCTGTGAGAAATGTAGTTTTAAGAAAGAGGAGGGATGGCACTTAGCCAGAGCCAAGTGCCTGAGAGGGCCCTGTACAGCTTAATGGGGTGAAAATCACAAATACCTGCAGCGCTGCACTCTTTGAAGCCCAGTGCTTAAAATTAACTGTCCCCTGAGCCCCACTGCTTGTCTAGCCCCTCTACTGCCACAGAAACGGTCAGCTAGCCAGTTAGCCCCTCCAGTGAGGAATATCCGCTCTCATTGGTGTCCTGGCACATGTGGACTTTTAGCTGGGAACAGAGTAAAGCCCAGGGCCGAGATTTTCAAGTGACTCCAGAGGCTGCGTGTCCTACTCGAGACACAGGAAAGCCAGATTTTCAGCACTTCGTGAAGTCCGTCCCCTTTGACTTGAGCCAACTTAAGCACGCAGAAGACAGAGGCCCCCACAGTCACTTTTGATGATCTTAGCCCAAAAGTTTATGTTCAAAGAGCACAGCCCACTGACCCACAGCATTATTGGAGGAGCTGCCAATGCCTTGCCCTGCCACTAAACTGACTGGTGTTAAGAGCGTATGTATCCCAGCCCTCTACCAACTCCCTTCCTGGAACAGCTGGTCTAGAAACTTAGGTAGCAGACAGCACTGCATTCGCCACTCACTGTGTTAGGCCTGACCCCACTAGGAATCAGAGGTGAAGCTTGATTTTTTTTTTTTTTTAAATATTGCTGTTTAACTATATACCTGTTAGTGTAACTTACTCCCAGAGAGTGTGGCAGCTTAGGTTTCCTGAGTAAGTCACTAAAACTTTGTGGTTACAACCTCAAAGGAAAGAGTAAACTCTTTTCAGGGAGGCTCAGTCTTGGTCACTGCTGTAGACTGATACCACGCCTTACCTGTGATGCATTTCTCTGTGGAAGTTAGAGGCACTTTTATAATGCTTGAGAAGCTATGGAATAGCTATAAGTTGGAGAAACAGCTTAGTTCTAAGAGAACGAACAGGCACACTTAGCATCTCGCTGAAGAGTTTTGACATCTGCCACCCACTCTGTCAGTTTAGCCTTATATCTTTACTGGTTAAGAGAAGAGTGGCTAAGGGCTAATCAAGAATGGGGCCCTCCTGGGCCAGTTAATGATCAAACAGAGTAGACAGTCCCAGGGCATTGGCAGCCCAAGTTCCAGTCTCCCTGCTTAAGAGACTGAGTTGTGTTGAATCTTTAAAATGGACTAGAACAAATTAGATGGCAAAGCAGCCCTGGCCGTTGGTGGTCAGCCATCTGGTTGACACAAGAACTAGATTGATAGGCTACTCTGAAGACAAGCGTAGTGCTTACTCCTTACATTACACTCTGCATGCAGAGAGGGACTCAGCTGAATTAGACCAAACCACTGAAGCAGAAATCCTCGTTTATTCACACCACCAGTGAGCAAGTCAAGAAAACCACCCCACATGTGCAGCCCAATAAACAAGAGAGAGAGTCCTCTCAGCTTCCTTTCCTTCGGAAGCTCTTCCAGTGTGTTTTTCTGCCCAGGAGCCAGTCCTGGATAAGCGAGTCCAGACACTGATCTGTGATTGGGGGGGCTGGGCACCCACTGTTGGTGCCTCTGAGCACACGGCGACGTTGGAGGAGAATTCACTTCTTACTGGCCTTCACTGCTGACTTGGTGACCTTGGCAGTTCCACCAGCCTTCTTCTCAACAGCCTTGATCACCCCCACAGCCACAGTCTGCCTCATGTCACGAACAGCAAAGCGACCTGCCGGAGAAGGAACACCCGTTAGACCAAGACAAGGACAGAGTAGGAGACTTCCCGGATATTGGGAGGAGTTTCTAGGCTAGTGACAGGAGTTTGGTTTGTGGACTAATGCCTCGCAGAAGCATTTTATTACTCAAGCCAGTGAAGGGGTAGATATAAGTTTACCTCCTGTTGCTATGGAGAGCAGCTATCTAAAAGCTGCATCCTAGCATTAGTCTTCTTCAAACAGAGTTGCAGTGTTAGGACATGTTCCGACAGACATTCATCAAGAGCCAGACTTGGACCAATACAAGGAATATGAAATCTTACCAAGAGGTGGGTACTCCGAGAAGCTCTCCACACACATGGGTTTGCCGGGAATCATCTGCACAATGGCAGCATCCCCAGACTTCAGTGCCTTGGGATGGTCCTCCAGCTTCTTGCCAGACCTGCGGTCGATCTTCTCCTTCAGCTCCGCAAACTTGCAGGCGATGTGAGCAGTGTGGCAATCCAGCACTGGGGAGTAGCCAGTGGCTATCTGGCCAGGGTGGTTCAGGATGATGACCTGCAGAGAAAGAAGGGGGGGGAGGGGAATTAAAAATCAAGTGACTATTCACATTTCAAGGAGACTGGTGGGCAGCAATAGGGACTTTACAGATCCCTAATCATTAACCTGAGAGGTGAAGCTGCCGGCCTCCATGGGAGGGTCGTTCTTGCTGTCTCCGGCCACGTTCCCACGCCGGATGTCTTTCACAGACACGTTCTTCACGTTGAACCCAACGTTGTCACCCGGCAGTGCCTCTGCCAGAGCCTCGTGGTGCATTTCTACTGACTTCACCTCCGTGGTGACGTTGGCGGGGGCAAAAGTCACAACCATGCCAGCCTTCATGAAGCCAGTCTCCACACGGCCCACTGGGACCGTTCCAATACCTGGGGAGACACGTACTGGTCAGTTTGGTGCTAATGAGCTAAAACAAGGTTACTGGGGAAGAGGAAGGAAGCGGAGATGCAACAAGCAGAGATCACCAGCTCTTTGCTTCAGCATCCTCTGTCCAGAGGCCCTATTCAGCCTTTTGGCCATTAAGGGGAAATACAGCAATCTTGTCAGCCCAGCATTGCCAAGAGACGGTTTGACTGAGTCTCCATCCCAGACATTCGGTAGGGAGGTGTCCCCGGTCCAAGTGAGCTGCAGTTTAGGTGGAATTACATCACCTGAAATGGCCGGCACCATTTTACACGTTCCTTTTTGGGAAGAGTTCTATTGTCCCAGCCCTGCTGGGGAATGCTCCCCCACTCACCGCCAATCTTGTAGACATCCTGCAGGGGCAGGCGGAGGGGTTTGTTGATGGGGCGGGAAGGAGGGATAATGGAATCCAGGGCTTCCAGCAGTGTTGTACCAGAACCGTTGCCTTCCTTCCTCGTAATGCTCCAGCCTTTGAACCAAGGCATCTGCAAGGTATGTATGGGGGAAGAGAGGAGATTATTGTAATTGACAGCTGACGATTCACCTGCAGAGCTTGGGTGAACTTGGCAACAGGTCCCAAGTACTCCAGTTCCTACAGATTCTCTTTCCTCCCGCCAAAAAAGTTTAAACTAAGCAGAGGTGTATTCCTGGAGATGTGTGGGAATGAACAAGAAAGATCTAAACTTAGCCTCCATCAAGCCATGTAGGGGGCCTGCACTTTTAAGTGAAATCCTAGCTCAAGGCAGGGAGATAATGACAGTCCAATTTAGAGAAGCTCAGAGGGCCGCTGTCTTACTGCAACCCGGAGTCCAGCAGTAGTAACTTTAAGCTGAACTCATTTCAGTTTACAAACCACCCACTCTCAAGACGGCTAAGCCAATGCCCGCACCATCCCCCCAGAAGTCTCCACACCTATCTACTAGAGGGGCCATGTAGAAACAGGTAGGCTACTCACATTGGCGCTGGCCTCCAGCATGTTGTCCCCATGCCAGCCAGAGATGGGCACGAATGCCACAGAGGCTGGGTTGTAGCCGATCTTCTTGATGTAGGTGCTCACTTCCTTGGTGATCTCCTGGTAGCGCTTGCCGCTGTAAGGGGGCTCTGTGGAGTCCATCTTGTTCACCCCAACAATGAGCTGCTTCACCCCCAGCGTGTAGGCCAGCAGGGCATGCTCCCGGGTCTGCCCGTTCTTAGAGATGCCAGCTTCAAACTCTCCCACCCCGGCCGCCACAATCAGCACCGCACAGTCAGCCTGGAGAGGGAAATGAGCCATGAGAACAATTTCATACTGGGAACGAGGGGACCAGTAGGGATGTGACAGACCTAGGTACCCTACAGATAAAGGAGATCCTCTCCCCCCAAAAACCCACTTTCCCTCAGGAGGGACTGGCAGCCCTTCCCGATATAGGCCTAAAAGCTGCACCACCACCCCACACCTACAGCCCAATGCATCCAGTGGCAATGTTATTCCTTGCAATGCTAAGGTCACAAGACTAGTTTGCAGTTAAATTATGGCTTTATTGGGATGCCACAAAGCATAGCTGCAAACCCAGTATAATCAAACTCTTCACAGGGGTTTGCCTGCCCCAGCCCGTACCTGCGAGGTGCCGGTGATCATGTTCTTGATGAAGTCTCGGTGGCCAGGGGCATCGATGATGGTGATGTAGTACTTGGTGGTCTCAAACTTCCACAGGGAGATGTCGATGGTGATCCCACGCTCCCGCTCAGCCTTCAGTTTATCCAGCACCCAGGCGTATTTGAAGGAGCCCTTCCCCATCTGCGTGGAAGGAGACGGACACCAGTTAGAGCAGTGCAGGCCCACTGCCATTGGGGAAACAGGCACAAGCCAGGGACAATCCCTCCCAGCTGGGCGTGAAATGCAGGAGTGGGGGTGTGAATATTTGAAGCAGATTCCCCCTGCCTGGAAGGAGATGCCTGCCCCAGCGGTGACTATTCACAGTACAGGGAACCCAGAGGTCGGCGAATGGTCCCTGCTCTAGGGTAGGTGGGGGGCAGGCATGGGGCAGTGTTTACCCCCCCACCCCACCCCAAGCTCCTAGCATTAAAGAGTTACACTGCAGCCTGGGAAAGGGGCCGATTCCCCAACCCCCACAGGGCCCAACACCTTTGGGGAGGTCAAGGGGGTCCTAGAGGCCGCTGGGGTCATGGGAGGGGGGTGCAGGTGAGTCAGAGATGCCCCCCACCTCAGCCGCCTCCTTCTCGAACTTCTCGATGGTTCGCTTGTCGATGCCCCCGCACTTGTAGATGAGGTGCCCGGTGGTGGTGGATTTCCCCGAGTCCACGTGGCCGATCACCACGATGTTGATGTGGGTTTTCTCCTTGCCCATGGTGCCGGTGGGAGCGCGAGCGGGACCTGCAGGACAGACCCCCGGGGCAGAGTTACCGCAGAGCGATTCACGCTGAGCCGCTCCGGTGTGACTCCGGAGTAACAAGCCAGCGTCACACGGTGGCAAACACAGCAGAGCACGCCCTGCAGCCAGACACATTGTTAGGGGCTCCGATCCCCCGGGCCAGAACCGGAGCCCAGCCCTCCCGCTTCATTCACACCAGCCAATTCGGATCGAGCGATCGCTCCCAGCCCACGCCCTAGCGAGCTGCCTTAGAGCAGTGCGGACTCTGCGCCCCCGAGAGCCCCCCAAAACCCCGCTCACCTCCAGTCACGTTCCCCTGATCCGTCTCCAAACAGCAGCCCCCAGGCCGGCCGCCCGGGGCTTTTAAAGAGCCCGCGGGGGAGGAGCCGAGCGCCCGGCCCGGAGCCGCAGAAAGCGGCCGTATTGAGGCGGCCTCGCCCCACCCATTGAGAGGGATTGATTCAATTAGACTCCAGTACCTAGCCGGGCCCCTGCGGCGGGGGGCACTACAGACAGGGATCCCCCCCCCCAATTCTGGGCCAGAACCGGACCCCTTCCCAGCAACCACCCGTCCCCAGGCTCTGGGGGAATCGGGCTCTCGGAGCTGCAGGGCTTGGGCCCCTGTTTGCAGAGCCAAACACGGGGAGGGTTTGGCAGGTGTGTAAACCCTCCCCCATCCACCTGGCCCTGGCAATGACCCTCCAGCCCTGCCGAAATCAGCCCTGCTCTTCTCTGCTGCCCCAACCCATCTCTGGCTAGTCCAGCTCTTGGGGACATCCCCCCCCCCTCACAGCTCTGCCAATGCTCCCCCACTCATGACCCCCAGCAGCAGCTGCAAGTCCAGTGCTGACCCAGTTCCCTCTCCCCATGGGTCTGCTCTGCCGGTGCACACTCCTCTCCACTTGCAGGACCCCTGCCCTTGCTGTTCACTCCTGGGCTTTGCTAATGTTTCACAGATCAGACCTGCCCTGGACCCTGCTTTTTGTAGCCTTGGGCTTCCCCATGCACCGCTGTGCCCCTCCTCACCCCCAGGACCCCTTCTGTGCTAAGCCTGGATTCAAATGCTGAACACAACAGCCAGTCCTGGCTCTATTGTGCGGTTTGGGGTTGGCTTCTTTCCCTCTCCTGGCCATGGAGCTGTGTTCACACCATAAGTAACTTATGATCAAATTCATATTTGAACTCCATCCTCCAGAGGGATACAGGTCTCTGTACCTGCACTCCCTGCTCCCATGGAAAGACAGAGGCCCAGGGTCTCCATTGAGTTCAATGGGAGATAGGAATTTAAATTCCTTTAAAGATCTGGACCAGGGATATTAAAACACAGTCACATTAGTAGAAACAAACCCAAGAAAAAATACCTCTCTGTCGATGGGAAACATTTACTTGAGTGATAGGAAATCATGGAAAGAATATGACACAAAGAGATAGGCCCGAGCTGCAATCCCACAGCTAATTCCCCTGTATTTTAGGGATATTCAAATACAAATGTATTGCAATCTCTGCAACAAGCTGGAACCTAAAGTCCAGAAGCCAGTAGCCCTTAAGCTTGAGGAAGTTCAGAATTGGGCCTAGATGTGAAGTTTGTACATCAGTCCCTTTCTGAACGTTAGGTGGGCTGGAATATCTGGTTAGTTCAGGCTTGGTTGGTTTTCTCACTATACTGGATACAATCAAGGCCATCAGGCTGAGAAAAGTCAATGGCAAAATTCCTGTTGCTCTCATGGGATCACCTTGGACATTGATCCCACTACCTAATTGCTACTTTACAAGGAGGCAACATTTACAAACCGCGGTTCCTCCTCTTAGGCAACATAGTCTGTATTTAGGCACCTGATTATATTGGCCTGATTTTCAGAGATCTGGGCACTCAAAGCTCTCATAAATAATTAATATCTAGTTCTTATAGCACGTTTCATCCATAGATCTCAAAGCACTTTGCAAAGGAGATCAGTACCATTACCCCCCGCCCCCATTACAGACGGGGAAACTGAGGCCCAACGCAAGGTAATGACTTGTCTAAGGTCACCCAACAGGCTAGTGTAACAGTCAGTATCCACTAGGCAACCCTGTCTCCATTGTGTACTGGGGGGCTATTGGTACTCAGTGACTCTGTCCTTGAGGAATTCAGGCTTAAACATATTGCCCTACATGCGAATGAGCCCAGAACACTGGGCGAGCGGGTCAAAAAAATCAACCAGACTAAACCAAGAGTAAAATCTCCGAACACTGACACTTTTCAGAAGCGATTCCTTTCCCCTCCCACCCAGCACATTGTGCCTCTGGAAGAATTAACGGCAAGAAATTTTATTTCATTTCTTCAGCCTAGTTTCCTTTTTAGATTTGTTTTATTCCCAGCGCTGCAGTGAGGCGTGAGAGAAAAGGCTGGCTCAGGGGCTGGAAATGAGCAGATGCTGGAATATGTGTGTCTAGGATCGCCCCACAACCTAAGGCTTCAGGATCTCCACGTGGAGTTTTGAGGTCTTCTCCCCCGCAATGTTTTCTGGAGAATCCAAGTTTCAAATTAAACAAAGGTCCCTTCAGCCTGTGATTGAGCCAGAGGTCTTGGAAGACACTCAGAGAAGTGTGAAATGCCCCATTCACCTCCACTGGGTATGAACTTTCTCACCTAACTAGCATCATCCAGAAGTGGCAGCAGAGTTAACTCCTTCCCTGCTGGTCACCTCGCTAATGTGCAGCTCCAGGGTGAGTACATTCCTGCCTAATGCATTTTTCTGTGGACAGGCTGCAAGGTGCAAAGCTGTAAGTGCCTGGCTGTTCCATGAGCGATTTGATTTTGGGGATTTCAGCCCGGCACTGCCCCTTGTCCCTCCCCAGGGGACAGCAAAGCCCTAGTTTTGTGCGGGGGGGGGGGTTCTCTAGCCAATATTAAACCACTGTTGCGCCATTGTTTACGCTATTAGGCTACCTAGCCAGTCTCCCCCACTCTCCCCCATCGTCCCCCTGCTGCGAGTCCCCCGTCTGCACACACACCCTCTTTTTGCCTCACAGTATCTCAGATCCCAGCTGGGTGGGACCTAACCTTTGGGTCAGTGGTTTGAGTCTGGCTCAGGGCAGTGGCAGACATAAGCTTTGTGGCTGTACAGTGCCTTTGGAATGGGTTCTGGGAAATGTGCTGTCCGGGGGTCTCGGTACATTTCTCAGCAGACAGGGACCCGTATCGCAGTTCACCTCCTCCCTCTTCAGAGGGGCCAATGACTGAATGGGCCATGGAGAGGAAAAGATGATCGGGTGCCTGGGATTCGCCAGACCCTGCTCTGCCACAGAACTCCGGTGTGACCTTGGGCAAGTCACATCGTTTCTCGCTGCCTCAGTTCCCCGCCTGTACAACGGCATGACAGCAGTTCTCAGATACTACAAAAATGGGAGCCATACAAGTGCCTAATATAGATGGCTAGAGGCCAAGCCTGAAGTGTGGGGAAGCTTGCCTGACCATTGTTCTGCCCGTGCTGGAGATAAACAGGACTTCAATCTCTGCTCCTAATTTTTACAGGGGTATATGGTAAAGGATACATGCAGGGCCCTCGCCAGTCTCCTCCCCATCTCTGACCTGGCCCCTCACTTCCCCCGCTGTCAGTGGCAATGTGGGCTGGCCGTGTGTCTCCTTGGATGCAGAGGGCCCTGTGCAACAGCACAGTTCAGCTGTCTTGCCACTGGTTCCAGAGGGCTGCACTTCTGGCCCCAGCTCTGCCTTCACTTTCAAATCAAAGAGTGGGGTTGGGGGATCTGAAGAGATGACTCCTCACACCCACCAATCCGCCTCCGAGAGGAGAATGGCAGGGGGGCTGTGCACTGTGGTTGATGGTGCTGGACTAGACATTGGAGTGAATTCACGTCACATGGATGTTGCTCAGTGACGCTTGGAGATCTCATTTAAACGGCTTCAGGTTTATGACCCAAGGGGTTAAAAGCCACAGCACTTCCTTGGCCAGGGAGTGCCTGCAAAGTGACAGTGGGCAGGGGCTGGTTCATTTTAACAAGGCTTTGTTCATGAGTGGTGGGGAGAGGTGCATGCAGGGTTGTGAAAAGCAAGGAATGGGCTCTATTTGAAGCTGATCTCCCCCTTTGATGTGATTAGAGAGTTTATCAGCCCTTCTCTTGCTTCCCCACTGCCACTAGCAACCACTCTCCCCTGTCTCTCTCAAGCAGACCACTGGAGCCCCCCTGCAATGTCTCTCTCTAATCTGTATAGCAATTGCCAGAGCGTGCGTGCGTGCGTGCGTGTGTGTGTGTGTGTGTGTGTGTGTGTGAGAGAGAGAGAGAGAGAGAGAGAGAGAGAGAGAGAGGAGATTAATCTTCCCCCAGCAACTCCAGGCTTTGGGATACCCCCTGAAGCGCTGCTAAAGAGGACCGTGTTCGGGGGTCACTCTGTTGAGTTAGGCCTGGGAGCGGCCTCCTGGTACCGACTTGGATCTAGGCTCAGATTGCTGCTAGAATATCTCTGTATAATGGGCCAAATCTGAACCTCATGGCACTTGGCTACAGGCCCAGATTTATGAATATTTGGGTCCAAGCACTGGTTCTGCCCTTCACAGAGATAAAACATTGGGATTTGGTCCCATCTTGAACAACACCTGATCACTGGGGCTGGAGCGAGCCACTTGTCTGACATGAGCCACTGACAGGGCCGGCTCCAGGCACCAGCTTGGCAAGCTGGTGCTTGGGGCGGCCACTCTGGACAGAGGCAGCAGGTCCAGCTATTCGGTGGCAATTCGGCGGATGGTCCCTCACTCTCGCTCGGAGCGAAGGGCCTTCCACCGAATTGCCGCCGCAGATCGCGATCGCAGCTTTTTTTTTTTTTTTTTGGCTGCTTGGGGCGGCCAAAACCCTGGAGCCGGCCCTGGCCACTGAATGGCCATGGTAACAAAATTCAGGAACTCCTGGAATGCTGGAGTCACACCACCAACCTACAGGGAAAGAGCCCTGGGCCGCAATCAACCCCCTGGTATTGCCTGGTATTGCTCACAGTGGCTCCAGTTTTGACCTGTGGGTGGCCAAGCTGGTGTTGTGAGGCCAGGACAGGGGTGGGCAAAGGCATTTTTATGTCAAGCATCTTAGCAAAATCATAAGAACATAAGAAAGGCCAGACTGGGTCAGACTAAAGGTCCATCTAGCCCAGTATCCTGTCTTCCGACATTGGCCAATACCAGGTGCGCCAGAGGGAATGAACAGAACAGGGAATCAGCAAGTGATCTATCCCCTGTTGCCCATTCCCAGCAATCTTCTAATGAGATATTGGTATTTCTCCATGTATTGGCTAAGTGCTGCTGTATAGTCTACAGAAAGTGCCATGTGCTAGGAAAGTAAGTTTCTATCTGAAACTGGCAGGAGAGTTGAGAGTATATTTACCCACACTGGAAGTTGGCCAGGACACCAGGGTTAAAAATGGGGGAAAGTTTTCATCCATAGATCTCAAAGCACTTTAAAAAGGTGGTCAATATCTTTATTCCAGTGTTACAGATGGGGAAACCGAGGCACAGAGAAGCGGTGACTTGCCCAACCAGGCCCCTCATTCTCTTTCTTTCCATATGGGATCACTTCTCCCAAACTCACAACCACCCAGTCCAAAATGAGGCACTGTAAGTGGCAATATATCTAGCATTTGCCCCCACTTGTTTAACGATGGCAATTTAGCGATTGTTTTAGTACTTTCTTAAAGGGAAGAGCACCCCCTACTGGAACACCGGCACCTCTGTGTTCACAGAAGGTTTCCTATCCATATACAGAGCACACACCTCTCTGCTGAGCTGGTATAAAATCTGTGACAAGTCTAGCCAAAGGGGAAATAGCTGCAAACTAATAGCACCTCTGGAGCCAGTTATAAGTGGTCAGTAATAAAGCAAGCCTGTTCTCTGGAGTAACACTATGGTATGTTTCCTAACACTGCTTGGCAACTGATTTCAGTGTTATGTGTCTGCCAATGACTATGAAAAAGTGTCTGATGAAGGGGGCATTCACCCACGAAAGCTTATGCTCCAGTACTTCTGTTAGTCTTAAAGGTGCCACAGGACCCTCTGTTGCTTTTTACAGATTCAGACTAACACGGCTACCCATCTGATACTCTGCCTAACACAATTAGTGCTAAGGGACTAAACTTAATTTCCCTGTATCTGTCTCTTTCACAGCTAGCCTCAGATCACACTGGGTCCTACATGAAGCAGAGGCCTTCATACTTCCTGCCAAGATCATGAAAACTACACTACCTCCGCTGAGGGCCCTGGAGAACTGAAGGCCCCATGGAACAGCAGCTGGCTGTGTTAGCAGTGATCTCATGCTTGGAGGAACAGTACAAAGCTCAGCGAGTTAGGGCCCAGATCCTCAAAGGTATTTAGATGGTTCATGGCTATTAGGAGTGAGGCACCTAAATACCTTTGTGAACCTGAGCCTAGGTATGTATGTGTTTATTGTTATTCTATAGCCTTTATTAGTCTGAGTTTATTTATGATCATGGCTAACTACTTATAGATCTTTGCATATGTAGAATGGGAAAGACATGCCAAGCCACTACAAAGAATCCCTGGCCTGAAGTCAAAGGGCCCAGTCCGGCAGCCCTTATTCACAAGAAGCCCACTGGCCTTGACCCTGCAAGCTGCTCCATGCAAGCAGACACTCCAGCACCCCTAGGGAACAGCTTTCAGAAGCAGGTTCACGGGGCTTCTCAAATCAGTAAAAACGGAAATAGGGGGGCCCTCTGCATAGGCAGGCCCCTGTGAAGACCCAATAAAGTCAATGGTGCCCTCTGGGATACATGGATGAGTTTGCAGGATCAAGTATCAGAGGGGGAGCTGTGTTAGTCTGAATCTGTAAAAAGCAACAGAGGGTCCTGTGGCACCTTTAAGACTAACAGATGCTCCCAATACTTCTGTTAGTCTTAAAGGTGCCATAGGACCCTCTGTTGCTTTTTGCAGGATCAGGGTCTGAAGCTATTTATTACACCCCATTCTTTCTCCTTCTTTCTCTATTGATTTATCTCTGTTGATTTCTTCACCTATCTGAGTCCTTACTGGCCTGTTATTATTCTGGAATATTCTTTATTATTATAATTTATTTGTATTTATTTATATAACCCTAGCTATTTACTATTCTTCCTCATTTTCTCATCCTCTCTCTTTATTACCCTATATTGATTAGACCCCATTATGTATCTTTCTCTGGCTTTACAGACGAGTTCAGGCTCTGTTGATTTCAGCCCTGACTGTACTCCCATTAGCCTTTATCTCCGTTAATTGGTATTCAACCCTCTGCTGATCGTTTATTCACCTCTCAGCCCCTCCCCAAACCCGGGGCCCCCTGCTGGCTCCCTAGCACCCTGACAGTAGGTGAAGGGGAGGGATCTGCCTTGTTTATCCCTTCCACGTGTTGTTAATCTGCCTTGTTTATCCCTTCCACGTGTTTCTCTCCATGTGGCTCCAAGGGGGCGTAGCTAACCAGCCCGGAGTCAATGATTGGTGCTGGGCATTCGGAAGGGGGCGTGGTCAGGTTGGTACCCGCTCCCGGGCCAGGTTTAAATGGACTGGGAGGGGCCGCTTGAGTAGCGTAGCTGCTGTTCTCCCTGGGCTGTGACTCAGGTAAGTACCGGCCCTGTAGGGGTTGTGTCTCTGCTGTGCTTGGGGCTCATAGCTGGGCTTGTCCATGTCCAGTTCTGAGCTCCCCTGGGATCCTGGGCTTTTCCCTCCTCCACGGGCTAGAGATGGGCGATTTCCACTCTCCCGTGGGTGGGGAGAGGGAAGTACCTGCTAGGATACCTCTGGCAGGAGGGTGCTTTCTTCCCAGACCTAGTAGCCCGTCTGGGCTAGGAACAGGCTAATTGTGGCCTGACACCTGCTCATTGACTTCCTGAGTGAGGGACTACAGCTGTTCCCTTCACCCCTCCCCTCTTAGCTCTCCTGTACTGGCACTGCCCGGAGCTCAGACAGGGGCCCTCCCACAATGATGCAGGTGCTGTGAATTGGGCTGAAGGGCAGTCACAGGAGGCTACTGTTCTTGCAGGATTGCTTGCTAGATGGCATTCTGTGCTGGCTACTTGGCAGTTCAGAGGGCCTGGTTGCTGCTGGGTAGGGTGACCAGATGTTCCTATTTTATAGGGACAGTCCTGATTTTGGGGTCTCTTTCTTATATAGGCTTCTAATACCCACACACACACACACAGTAGTAGGGTGACCATTCAGAGGTGTGTGTGTGATACAACTTCCTCCAGGAGCTGTCTTGTAGCCAACAATGCTCAGGTGGCCTGGTCAGTGACCAAAAACTCTCCTAGCCTAATTGCCTCTGGTACCTATGTTTGTGGGGACCAGTGACCTCCCAGCAACTCTGCTCACTCTACCTTCCTTGTTCAGTTAGAAACCTGGTCCCCAATTAAACCTGTACTTGGCAATAAACCTACATCCTTACTAGCTTGAGGTGGCTCTGGGTGGGACAGAGCTGAGCATGGTCCTGGGGGGAGAGGGGCTGTGTGGGGGCAGGGAGCCTGTCTAAAGCCCTCTCTGTCATAGAAGCCAGCACCATGGGGAAAGAGAAAATCCACATCAACATTGTGGTGATTGGCCATGTGGACTCCGGGAAATCCACCACCACCGGGCACCTCATCTATAAGTGCGGGGGCATCGACAAGAGAACCATCGAGAAGTTCGAAAAGGAGGCGGCTGAGGTTGGGACAATGGTGCCAAGCAGACTGGCTCAGGAGTGCCTTTAACTCACACTATGGGGTTGTGTGGAGTTGCTGTCAGATGTGTGGCTCGGTCACTGCATACGTTGTGACTCTTAAAGCCATGAAATCTAAACCTCTGAGTTTGGGGATGGAGGAGGAGGGGTGCCATGTTTTTGGGGTGCACTAGCACATCTGCCACTCCAAGGCGCTGGCTACACTAAGGAAGCTTGCATCAGTGTAACTATTCTGATAGAGACACACTTAGGGTGACTGTGTCTCTAACATTCCCTTTTGCAAGGCCCCTGCCACCAAATTGTATAACTATCAATGGAATCGTTGACTGTAGACTGGGGAGGGGTCTGATGACAATTGTTAATGGCCATTCTAAAACCCACTGGAATCCCACTTGTAAACAGCACCCCAGTTAAAGCAATCTTATGTTGAGGGGAAGATGGGAGCTGTTCCCTAGTGACTACTTGTGCCCACCCCTAAACACCTAGTGTAACTGGTGCCACCTCCCTCACAGATGGGCAAGGGATCCTTCAAATACGCCTGGGTGCTGGATAAGCTGAAGGCCGAGCGGGAGCGTGGAATCACCATTGACATCTCCCTGTGGAAGTTCGAGACCACCAAGTACTACATCACCATCATCGATGCCCCTGGCCACAGAGACTTCATCAAGAACATGATCACCGGCACCTCGCAGGTACGGACTAGCCCTGATCAGGCTGAAGGTGATGGGGTGCCTAAGCAGCTAGATCTGTGGCATGTCTTATACTGTGTCCCCTCCCTACCCCAGGCTGACTGTGCGGTGCTGATTGTGGCGGCCGGGGTGGGAGAGTTTGAAGCTGGCATCTCTAAGAACGGGCAGACCCGGGAGCATGCCCTGCTGGCCTACACGCTGGGGGTGAAGCAGCTCATTGTTGGGGTGAACAAAATAGACTCCACGGAGCCCCCTTACAGTGGCAAGCGCTACCAGGAGATCACCAAGGAAGTGAGCACCTACATCAAGAAGATCGGCTACAACCCAGCGTCTGTGGCTTTCGTGCCCATCTCTGGTTGGCATGGGGACAACATGCTGGAGGCCAGCGCCAATGTGAGTAGCCTACCTGTTTCTGTATGCCTCATGGAGGCCAGATCTGAGTGCCGGGATGGAATGATGGGCTGGGGAAGCTGCCCAGAACCTATGGGCATGGGAGAATGGATGGGGGAACCCCACTTTCAGCCAGGGATCTAAGTAGAGCATGGTGGGGATCTGGGGGCTCACATAGCTTTATTTCTTCAGGGTACATTCAATATTAACTTCCAGACTTTCTCTTCTCCTCCCCCTCTCCCCCCACTGGGAGAGGCAGTTTAGAGCGGGGTGGGCACAAATACCTCCTAGGAGACACCTGGCACTCTCAGGCCCTGCCTAGCTTCAGTCCTGCCTCCTGTCTGTTGTAGATGCCTTGGTTCAAAGGCTGGAAGATCACTAGGAAGGATGGGAATGCTGCAGGCACCACTCTCATGGAAGCTCTCGATTCCATTATCCCTCCTTCCCGCCCAATTAACAAGCCACTCCGTCTGCCCTTGCAGGATGTCTACAAGATCGGTGGTGAGTGTGGGAGGGAGGTGCTCACCGGGCATGGTAGCTCCTTGTCTAGGCCACCCAACTGATGCCACTGTCTCTGTTCCCCAGGAATCGGAACGGTCCCAGTAGGCCGTGTGGAGACTGGCTTCATGAAGGCCGGCATGGTTGTGACTTTTGCCCCCACCAACATTACCACGGAGGTGAAGTCGGTGGAAATGCACCATGAGGCTCTGGCAGAGGCGCTGCCGGGTGACAACATTGGCTTCAACGTGAAGAACGTGTCTGTGAAAGACATCCGGCGTGGGAACGTGGCTGGAGACAGCAAGAACGACCCTCCCATGGAGGCCGGCAGCTTCACCTCTCAGGTCAGGGATGTGAAAACAACAGGACTTGAGTGATTTGGAGTCAGTCCTGGGTGGAAGGCCATAGGAGGCTGTATCTCATGCTGGGCCAGTCTGCAAAGAAGCACTGAGCTTTCCAAGGCTACCATATGCCTGTACAATTGCTTCAGCCACTCTATTCGCATGGAGGTGTCTGCATGGAGGACAAACTGCTCTCCCAGCCTGCACAAGAGTAATTGGTGCCATACCCTTGGGTCAAATTAGCAAGTCTGGGGCTAATCCCCCTGCCCCCTTTTCCTGTGAACTGAAAAGGGAAGGTGGGTGGTTTGGTTTGGTTTTGTGTATCTCTTGCCCCTAAGTTTATTCTCTTCCACCCTGCCCTGCAGGACCTTGCACCAGTAACCACATAACCACTAGCTCTTCTCCTTCCCACCCCATATCCATTTTGCCACTATATCATTGGTGCCATTAGTCTTGTAGTGCCAGCACACCTTCATGGCAGGAGGCTTCTGAACAATGGCTTTCTACCTGTAGCTGCTAAAAAATAGTCCAAGAACCATCTGAAGTTGGCTAGAGCTATTACTGGAAACTGCTCTCCCTCTACTGTTCTCTGCATGGTGGCTACCCCTAACAAACAGATTGCTTTGAGAGAGACACCCGGAGAAGGCCTGCTGTGACAGCTGGTCATGTTAAGAACGGTTACTGTAGGACCCATAGACTTTAAGGTCCGAAGGGACCAATATGATCGTCTAGTCTGATCTCCTGCACAACGCAGGACACAATCTCACCCACCCACTCCTGCAACCAGGGCCGGCTCCAGGGTTTTGGCTGCCCCAAGCAGCCAAAAAAAGTCGCGATCTGCAGCGGCAATTTTGTGGGAGGTCCTTCACTCCAAGCGGGAGTGAGGGACCGTCCGCCAAATTGCCGCCGCATACCTGGACGTGCTGCCCCTGTCCGGAGCAGTTGCCCCAAGCACCTGCTTGCCAGGCTGGTGCCTGGAGCCGGCCCTGCCTGCAACAAACGCCTAACCTATGTCTGAGCTACTGAAGTCCTCAAAACATGGTTTAAAGACTTCAAGGTGCAGAGAATCCTCCAGCAAGTGACCCGTGCCCTACGCTGCAGAGGAAGGCAAAAACCCCTCAGGGCCTCTGCCAATCTGCCCTAGAAGAAAATTCCTTCCTGACACCAAATATGGTGATCAGCTAAACCCTGAGCACATGGGCAAGACTCGCCAGCCAGGCACCCAGGAAAGAATTCTCTGTAGTAACTGGGATCCCATCCCAGGCCACTGGTCATATTTACAGCTAATAGACAAAGTTCAATCAATTAATTGCCAAAATTAGGCTATTCCATCATACCATCCCCTCCATAAACTTAGACTTGAAGCAAGATATGTCTTTTGCCCCCACGGCTTCCCTTGGAAGGCTGTTCAGAACTTCGAACCACCAGAGGAGTGAAACCTTCATCTAATTTCAAGTCAAAACTTCCTGATGGCCAGTTTATACCCATTTGTTGTATCCACATTTGTACTGAGCTTAAATAATTCCTCTCCCTCCCTGGTATTTATCCCTCTGATATGAGATCTATATCTATATAAAATCTGCCTTCTTTAGCTTAGGCTAAACAAGCCAAGCTCCTTGAGTTTCCTTTCATAAGACAGGTTTTCCGTTCCTCAGATCATCCTAGTAGCCCTTCTCTGTACTTGTTCCAGTTTGAATTCATCCTTCTTAAACATGGGAGACCAGAACTGCACACGGTATTCCAGATGAGGTCTCACCAGTACCTTGTAGAACAGTACTAACACTTCCTTATCTCTACTGGAAATACCTCACCTAATGCATCCCAAGACCGCATTAGCTTTTTATCTATTCCTCTCCAATTGTACCAGGTGGACTGTAACCTTTTCTGGACAGGGCCAAGCTTCTCACAGTTCAAGTTTGCTACCACTAGGCAAGGTGGATATTCTTCTCAGCCCTGGGAGGCTAGATGGTGCCTGTGCCAACAGAACTAGGCCTGCAAAAATCAAGGTGAATTGGTCCTGTCACTTAACTACACCAGATTCTAAGATGGCTTCTAAAAAGCTTAATCCTGATGGGAGGGCTATGCAGGGATCTAAGGGCTTCCCCAAGAACAAATAAGCAGGAGAATGTTCTGCTGCTCATTCAGGCTTCCTAACCATCTCCTCCCATGCAGGTCATCATCCTGAACCACCCGGGCAAGATCGCCGCTGGCTACTCCCCAGTGCTGGATTGCCACACTGCTCACATCGCCTGCAAGTTTGCGGAGCTGAAGGAGAAGATCGACCGCAGGTCTGGCAAGAAGCTGGAGGACCATCCCAAGGCACTGAAGTCCGGGGATGCTGCCATTGTGCAGATGATTCCTGGCAAACCCATGTGTGTGGAGAGCTTCTCGGAGTACCCACCTCTTGGTAAGACTATAATGGATGGGGTAAAGTAGGTACTGCCCTCTAGCACTGGTACATCTGCCTTAGAACCAGGTAACTAACTTGCTATGACCAATCTAGATCACAGGCCACTGACTATTGCTAGTGTCTAATCTACTTGAACTGACCTGGGTCCTGGCTCTGCAGGAAACAATAGCAGCCAGTAAAAGTGCTGGCCTCTGACTTCGTGGGAATCTGTTGGGAAAACCAGCATAACACAAGAACTGGGGGGTCACCAAATGAAATTGATAGACAGCAGGTTAAAACAAAAAAGCATGTGTGGGGTTTGTGGGTTTATTTCTTTTCTCACCCCCCCCCCCCCCCAGCACACAGTCAACCTGTAGAACTCTTTTGCCAGAGGGTGTTGTGAAGGCCAAGACTATAACAGAGTTCAAAAAAGAACTCGATAACCATTGATGGACTGATCCTCTATGATATTAGCCAGGGTGGGCAGGGATGGTGTCCCTAGCCTCTGTTTGCCAGAAGCTGGGAATGGGCGATAGGGGATGGATCATTTGATTGCCTGTTCTGTTCATTCCCTCCGAGGCACCTGGCATTGGGTGTTGTCAGAAGACAGGATACTGATCTAGATGGACCCTTGGTCTGACCCAGTATGGCTGTTCTTAGCATATGTCCGTCCCCCCCCCCCCCCCCGAACCTGGGGCTAAATCATCAGAGGCTAGACTAGGCCCTGCTGTAGCGGAAAACTCTCTCTATTCCTGTCCCAGAGCTGAGTGCCGACAATTCTTTACTCTAGCTCAGTGGCAACCTGTGTCGGAAAAAGCCCCATAGGCTCAATGGGCAAAAGAGAACCACCACCTAATGCTCCTCTCCTCGGGCAGGTCGCTTTGCTGTTCGTGACATGAGACAGACGGTGGCCGTGGGTGTGATCAAGGGGGTAGAGAAGAAAGCCAGTGCAGCTGCCAAAGTCACCAAATCGGCTGTGAAGGCCAGTAAGAAATGAAGACTGGGCAGCACCAAAACCCAACAAGCAAAATCACCATCTGGACTGACTTGTACAGCACTGAGCCTCAGCAAGTGGCACTGGCCAAGCCATGGGTGGGATGGGTCTGCCTGACCCCTTGCACTTTAACTTTTCTAACTGTCCTCACTGAATAAACTGCCCATTTAAAAAATGACCATGGCTCTGTGTCTGTAACCCCGTCCTCTGGAGGGTGTGCTGGGGTGATCTGTCAGCCCTCTTGGCTATGTCAGGAGCCAGGATTGGGTGGAGAGGCCCCCTAACGACAAACCAGTGCTGGAGGGGCAATAGATCCTATCAACTCTCCCATGGAAGAAGGGGTAGAAATATGCTGCTCCCGCACTACCATTCAGCCAGCAAGTAGAATGTCTTGGCTTCAGCCTCCTCACCCAGGAATACGTGGACCGTGTGGTTCCAAGTGGCAGTTTGAAGGGGGCAGTTGGTGGGCGCTGGCGCAAGCAGTAGCAGGGCTCTAGTGGAGGAAGAACAGCATCAGACGCTCACAAGCAGGACTGATGAGAAGTAGAGCAGGAGGGGAGGGTAAGCACAAAGCTGGAGAAACACCATCAAAAGACCCTGAGCATCTCCTGGTATTGTGGGTTTGAATTGCTTGGAGTTCTTGGTGGAGAAAATCCTTCAGAGGAGACCATGTGCCTGTGAGGACATGTGGGCTGGAAAATGGAGGGGGAGGGTTCAAGTTAGGGTGAGGCACCCTCCATGCCAGTCACTACTCCCTCCAAGCTGGATGCTTAACCTGGAGCCCCTAGCTGGTGCTTCTGATGGGAGGGTAATGAAAGAGGCTGTTAAAACAAAAGCAATATCTTGGCTGGCATAGATCACTGGGCTTCAACTGACACACCTGTGATGAGAGGAACTGATGCTAGAGTGTGGGATTTTCCAACAGGGAAGGGTTAGCAGAAGATGGCCAAAAACTGGCCATTTGATTCTAAGAGATCTGAGTTACCTTCTAGGTACAGGTCACTCTCCTCTGGCAGGAGATGGCTCTATCCACTCACCTTAGACTGATCATATCACCCCTTCACCTTCTGCTAAGTAGCTACTACATATTCATTTTTCCCTGTCATGAGCTCTCTATCTTGCAGAGAAAGACCACAATCCAAGGGCTGGAAGCTGAATCTAAACAAATTCAGCCTGAAAAGCATACATCTCTAGTAGTGAGGGCAACTCACCATTGGAACAACTTACCCAGGGTCACAGTGGATTATCCATCACTGACCACTTTTCAATCAAGATCTGCTTTTGGAATTATTTTGGGACAAGTCTCTGGCCCATGTTACACAGGTGGTCAGACTAGATCACAATGGTCCCTTCTGGCCTTGAAATCGATGAATCTGCTCATAGCATAAAATGGGTTTGTGGTGTCTAGATCTAGTACTGCTAGCTAAAATGGTGCCATGGCTCCTTCTAAGCCATGTTTTAAGGTTCTTTATGGCCTCTTTCCCCTTGAGATACTTCCCTCGTTCGTTGCCTCCTATCTTGGGTCACTCCAGCAGGAACAGAAATGGTAGCAACATGCCTTTATTAAATGCCACACATTCACACTCCCATGGGTGATGCTGGCCCTTGCTAAGGAGCTCTCTAGGTCTGAGGGTCCAGTCCAGGCTCAGTGCATAACCTCAAGTGAAGTGGGGGGGGGGGGTAGTCCCTCTCATAGAGCAGTGACACAGAGGGCCACTCTAGAGCTAGCAATTCTGGATTTTGGGGAGCCAGGTATCTGTAGCCTAGGACCCCTCCCAGCAGAAACCTCCCCCACCTGTGGACTTCTGAGGGGTAGACCCAATGTCCCTGTGTGCATGGGACAGCTTCTGTAACGGGTAGAGAGAGCTGCACATACCTCAAGGCAGAACTTGCCTCATGTCTTCTAATCTGAAAGTCCTTCTGCTCCCAACTCTCGGGATGCTACGTGAAAATGAGGACAGCCTGTGTTCTCTTGAGGGTTACTCCTCTCTGGCATGAGGACACTTGCATAGGTTTGTACAGGGAACCAAATGCATGGAAAGGCTCCAGCTTAGTCTGTCCAATTTTGACTGTCCCTCTAACAACTAAATGGCCCTACTGGCTGCTTTTCTTCCTGAGGCAGGAAGAAAATCAGGACAATAAATTAGCCGGCTGTGACTGAGAATTTATTAATGACTCCAGAGACAAAGGTGGTAGCTGAGAATTTTTTTTTCAAAAGTGACGCTGGTTGCAGCTGATCTCTGAAAAGAGCAATCCTACACGAGGGTGGGCCAAAGGCAGCCCTGCTGGAACTCAGTCAATGGCGTTCCACCACGGCTGTGGCTGGGCCCTGTCTGGACAGATGGCTATGAAATTATTAATCCAATTGCTTCAACTGACTGCTAATGAGCAATCTAGCGCTGACACAAACCCATCTGCGTCCTCAGGCTGGAAGACCAGGTCTACACTAGAAACTTTTGCCAGTGTAATAGTGTCAGTTAAGTGGGGTGATGCTTTGACATATTAATGCTGGCAAAAAGCCCCCAGTCTATATGCAGTTATACCGGCAAAAAAAGAAAAGTTCTTTTGCCAATGTAGCTTATTCTGTTCAGGGAAGTTTCTGCTATAAGCATGTCTGTACTAGAAAACCCTTTCTAGTGTAGGCTAGGCTGAACTCTATGGTTCTCTTACAAAAGACTGTCCCATGGATGAAACAGGACAGCAATGCCCTAGGATGTGTCCTGAAGTCAGAAACTCCAGCTGTCTGCTGATCCTGCTAGAAATCTAGCCCTGACAAGAAGCAGCTGCCTGTTGAAAGCAATGTAGGGGCCCCCTGGAATGTCTTGTAGATGAGTCCAATGCACAACTGAATGCTCTTCTTAAGAGACAGATGAGACCGCTGGGCACATGAGGGCTGAGATGTGCCCTCTGGCCGGAAAGGTGCTGGATGAGGTCTTTGTGGCTGGCTGGATCTCAGCTGGAGAAGGTGAAAAGGTTATAGCTCCACTACCCTGCCTAGACGGTATATGACATGGGAGCAAGGAGGAGTGAACTGGTATTAAAGAATGGAAGAGCAGGCACTCTTCATGAATCCCACGGGCAAGCAGGTGTGTCAGAGCTGGGAAGAAGGGAGGATGCCAGTGGTCATCCAACAATTACAGCAGATCCCCTTGTCAGCCAGGGGTCCTCTTATGGATCAGCATCCAAGCCCCACATTGTTTGGTTGTCAAATTATGCCATTCAGCAGGCCACTAGGAGACCACAGCGTGATGCTGATTTTCTGCAAGCCACAACGTTCAGTCCGGTCATTGGATGTGGGAGGCATTTATCTGCCCGGCTTGCGCCTCAAAGGTCTTGTCCCCTTTCTGACCATCCTATGGTTTTGCTACGTGCACGTGCCCACCTGTACAGCCCACACTGAAATATTTAACAATGACCCCAAGGTGCCCCGTATCATGGACTTGGCCTGTCCCCTAACCTGTTCTCTTGGCCAGGTCACGTGATCATTTCCTGTGACTTTGCTATCGGGGGCAGCATGTGAGAGCTGCCTGGGTTTGAAGGCTGTTTTGTATCTTTGCTTCCCCTAGCCAGGACAGAAAGCCATATCCCTAACAGCGTAGAGACTGAGGCAACACATTTGGAACCCAGGAGCTCCTTGAGGGCTAGGTCCTGTTCTACCACTGCCTTGCTGGGTGGCCTTGGGCAAGTCTCTTCACCTCTTTGGCTGGCTGGTTCCCAGGGTCCAAAGCGGGGCTAATAATGTATCTGTGTCACAGGCTGCTGGGAGGATCCCCCGGTTAATGTCTGTACAGCTCTTTAAAGATAAGCATGGTGGAAATGCTAATTGTTGCCATGAGTAGGATGCAGTGAGGCAATTCTCCTGCCGGCTGCTTTGGGTTCCCTTTGCCCATTTCCTAAGAGGAAAATGAAATGAACACATTGCTTCATGGCCCTGCACAGGGCCGGCTCCAGGCACCAGCGGAGGAAGCACGTGCCTGGGGCGGCAGTTCGGGCGGCTTTTTTTTTTTTTTTTTGCTTGGATCGGCAAAAATGGTAGAGCCGGCCTTGGCCCTGCATTATTATTTTTTTTATGACTAAGGGCAGCATCCCTCTCTCCTGACACAGAGGTGGCTGAGGCGGAGATCAGAAAAGAAACCTGGAATCACAATAAACACCTGGATTCTCTTTGAATCTCATAGGGTCCAAATGCAAGATGGCAGGTCCGACTCTAAGTGCAAGCTCTCCGCCCCTCAATGTTACGCCGGCCAAGAACCGTAGGGTATGGAAGGGTCTTCAGAGGAAGGGCAGAGCCGGCAGAAGCAAAGAGCCAGGAGACACAGAGGGAACAGCCAGCCAGCGAGCCCTGTCCCCATTGGAAGCAGCCGAATCTTCAAACCTCAGGGCAAGGAAGCAGTGGAACCTAGACAGTTTAGGCTCCCATCCTCCGGAGACCTCCCAGCAGCTCCGGAGCCTTGGCACCCAGAGCCGGTGGAAGGTGGAGTTGGACAAGCTCCACAGGGAAGCTGCAGGTCAGGGAATCTCTATTGGACCTTCACTGGTTGTAAATGGCCATTCAGAAATGCTCCAGGCTTCACTGTTTTTCAGTTTGATGATCTCACAGCATGTGGTGGGGTAGCTAGATGACACGGGTTATTGTCCTCCCCTCTCCCCACTCTTTGGGATTCGAGGGAGTTGGGTGGGTGAGTCGGCTGTGGGACCCCAAATTGGACTTTTAAAAGTGCAAGCATTTGGCTGATTAAGAATAGCACCTGCACTTACACTAATTCAGCTAAAAGTTTTCCAGGCCAATGATCCTCAGGCTTCAGGGTATAAACTGCTCACTGGCTGAGGTCAGGAGGAAATTACCTTCTGTGGTAAAATACTGCACAATAGCTGAGTCTACGGTAGGTGGGAATGGAGTGATGCTTTTTTGGAAGTATCTACTGTCAGAGACAGGGTACTGGGTTAGATGTCCCCCACCCCCATAATACGGTAATCCCTAAATTCCTGATGAATCCAGCACTATGGGAGGAGAGTATCCTATTACCTCAAAACCATGGACCTTCTCCTTGTCATTAGCAGTGTCCTGTAAGTACGCTAGGCACTGCAGCCGCAATGAAGGTGGATATCAGCCATGCCAGCATGGCTTCTTTTATGATTGGTCTGAATTAACAGAGGTGCAGCATCTCGCAGTACAAAACACACACATCAGCCTTCCCTTAGACTGAGATAAAGGCATCTCTGACACTGTTTACTCCAGCTGACCTCACAGATCTGATCTCGTTTTACTCCTCTTTCCCGCTCCCTCTGCTCAGCCAACTCCCGCTGTTCCTTTTCGCAATCTTCCCACTGACTGCATGGGAGCGTTCTCCTCTGCATTACCCGCTGTCTGGAACTGCTTCCCCACGTCTCCAACTCCTCCATCACATTTCAAGTCTCCTTTCTCTTTCACTCCTTAATTTCTCTTTCCGCCAAAATCGTTTACGACAGTTTGTAAGACTGATGCTGCACAAAACGAGGCCCAGCTCCTCCCCCTATTGGAGTTTAGCAAGGGAAGAAGGATCGGGACCTAAACTTGCATTGGAGAAGCAGTAGCAGCATGGTTTGATATGGAGGAAGCTGGCTGAAGTGCCAGGGATCTCTCATCTCTAATGTTTCCCTTTAGGAGACCTGGGGCAGGTCTATTCCCAAGATGCCTCCGCTGATCTGAGTGAGAAACCAGGGACCTCAGCTGCAATGCGAACCTTTCAAGACTGGAAGAAAGACAACCTCACCCGGATTAAAGAGAGGGCAAAGTCCCTCCGCCTGAAACAGCTGGATGGGGCCAACGCAGTCGATCTTCTCCATGCCTTCTTCCGACAGTTCTTTAGCTACCTGAATGAGTGTCCCGAGAGACCCTACTTCAGGGATGTGAGAGAACTGACGTCGGGGAGCAGCTACCAGGTAACAAGGAGAGGGAGGGTAGGTGGTGGGAGCAGTCAGAGCCTTCTAGGGCGACAGCAGCAGCGAAAAGGGGAGGTAGGCGGTCATTAGAGAGTTTGGATCAGGGAGGGAATGAAAGCAGGAAGGAGGGGTGAGAAGGGATGGGATCAAGGGGATGAGTGGAGGAAAGGAGAAGTGGGGATTCGCCTGAAAAGAATTCAGCAGCATCTCCAGTAGGAGACTCTGTCTACAGCCCTTGCACCCGAATAACTTTGACGTGCTGCTGAGCCTGCCGATTCCAGATTATATTCAGTACGCTGAGGTGGAGGGGTACGATGGGCTCTTCTACACCCTGACTCTGCTGAGAAAGTCCCGCAGCTTTCCAGCCGCCTTCCTGCTGGAGGACGGGCAGACTGTGTCCCCAGGGAGCATCATGGCGGAGTTCCGGCAGCACTTGGATCAGTTCATCAAAGTGTTCTACTCAGGTGAGTGTCCCCGTGCTGGAGCTACCCAGATCACCCCTTCCATCCTGACCTGTGACATCTCCTGCTCGTCCAGGCCTAAGTCATTCTTAAAATAGCAGCAGCTGCAGCGTAGCTCAGGTAGGGGCTAGGCTGAGACCCACAAGCTCATTTTCACGTGATCTCAAGTAGGATTTGAACCCAGGTCACCAGAGGTGAAAGGCTGAGGTATTAGGCCCTTGAAGTTGGGATCCTTCACACTACACAGAGCTGAGTGAGCTGGACTCCATCTAAATAAATACATTTATGGAGATATCCCATCTCCTAGAACTGGAAGGGACCTTGAAAGGTCATTGAGTCCAGCCCTCTGCCTTCACTAGCAGGACCAAGTACTGATTTTGCCCCAGATCCCTAAGTGGCCCCCTCAGGGACTGAGCTCACAATGCTGGGTTTAGTAGGCCAATGCTCAAACCACTGAGCTATCCCTCCCCCCACATCCCTCTTCTGGGGAAAGCTGTGGGTTCCCCACTAGGAGTCCTTCCCTAAGGGATTTGGTTGAGTTTCTGTTTGGTTTGGTTTCTTTGGCTGACATTGATCTAAACACAAACAAGCCCCTTGATGAATTACTGCCTCTTTCTAAGCTCTCCCATTGGTCTGTCCACTGTCTGTCTGGTGTCTCAGTGCCTTTTCCTGGATGGCAGATGAGGCTGGAGAGGAAAAAGCAGAACAGCCCAGCGGTGCCCCTAGTGATGGTGGACAACCGAGGTGACACATTCATGTCTATTGACCTGGTCCTTGCTCTGGAGATCTCTGGCCAATGGCCCAGTTCAAATGACGAAGGGATGGATGTCAAGCAGTTGTTGGGGGAGAAGGAGCCATATCTGAGGAAGACCCTCTATTTCATTGCTAAACAGGCCCCTGGTCAAGATAACAAAGGTAACTCCCTCACCACAGCATGTTCTCCTGGGAAAGTGCTTAGGGATTGAGTTGTCAGGCTGAGGCTTGGAGAAGGGTGTAGTAGTGTGCAGAGCTGGGACAATGAACACCCCCTCAGGGGAAGGAACCCACACAGCCCACAGGGCCAATGCCCCCTCCTCTCTTTTCATAGCACTGCCAAAGCCGCCCCCACATTCTCTGTATCCCACTGTGGTAAATGCACTGGCCTTAAGCTAGTCTCCCAGAAGAAAAGCTGCAGAGAGTCAGCAGAGAGTATCTCTAGCCTCTGGTGGGGTATGCCATGCTGAGACAGGGCTTGTGTGTTCTGGAGACCTCGGTGGAGCCCATACATAACATGTATTGAGGGGAATGATGTCTCCCCCTTTTCCCTTCAGTTCAAGTCCTCGACCTAGAGCTACCCCACAAGGAAGCAGGAGGTGTTCCCAGGAGAGTGGCAGGCATGGGAGGAGAGGGGGGACTCCGAACTGGGGAGGGATAGCACAGGGAAGAGTGAAGAAGCCCTGGGAACGAGAGAGGGATGAGGGTGAGCCAGTGGCCTGGGGCTGTTTTATGAGCTTCACAGTTAGGGGTGACTTCTCAGGCAATACTGGAATCAAAAATACATTACAAATGATTTCCACATCACCTGTACAGTGTCCTCTGCTGCCTGGCTTCTGTGCCCAGCTGAGGGAGGTGTAGGCTGACACTGGGGTTGCTGTTATTTCAGAGACCTGGAAAATGTCTTTCTCTCATGTGGAAAAGGAGATTTTGAAAAGCCACACCAGCACCCGGAAGTGTCAGACGACCACGTGCCGCAGGTACGTGCATGTGGCAAACCACTGCCACACCAAGTATGTCTGCAAGTCTGGAAAGCCAGGGCTGGGCCAGAGGTCTTTGTATCCCCCAGCCCGGGTCGAGACAGGCCAGACTAGCATCAGTGCTGTAACTTCATGTTTTGTTGGACATAGTTTACTTTCTTTGCCCTGGAAACCCTGACTTGAACCTGGACCCTCTTTTGTTAAGCACTTTGAGATCCTTGCAGAGAAGGTGCTATGGAAATGTAAAGCATTGATTGCTATCAGCTGGGAGTCTGAGTGTCTAGAGCACAGGGTTGGGAATCTAGACTCCTGGATTCTATTCCTCACTCTGCCACTGGCTCACTGTGGGGCCTTGGGCAAGTCACAGCACCAGTCTGTGCCTCAGTTTCCCCCCCCACACACACACACCCATAAAATGGGGGCAATGATCCTGATTTGTGGGAAGTGCTTTGGGATCCTCAGCCGGAAGGTGCAAACGAAGTATAGAGTATTATTAATGAACATGATGATGCATTTGAGTATATTCATTTCCCTTTAGCGCTAGCCAGGCGTGATCCATGCTCAACTTCTAGCGAAAGTAAAATAGCTGAGACTTTAATAGTGATTTAAAAACAACAACAAACAACAACTAGGGAGCTAATAAGACCTAGACTGAAATCAATACTCTGTCACTTGCTTCAGCTGCATTACCCCCCCTCCCCCTTCTCCAGGCAGACCTCATTAATTAGAGCCCAATCCTCCAAACACTATTACTGAGCGTAATGCTTACTTTTCTGAGTAATCCCATCTGTCAATGAGACTGCTCACGGTATGCCTGGCAGTCAGCATTTGCAAGATTGGGCCCATTGATTGTCAGCTCTCTAGGGCAGGGACCTTGGGATAGAGTCTGCTCTCAGTTACACCTGCATAAATCCAATGTTGCTATATTTAACTTCGTTGACTTACTCTGTAGGAGCAGCATTTGTCCCCTTTTTTTACATTCTCGTAGGTCAAATGCCTACCACACTGTGGCCCCCAGGCCCTTACTTAGGCAAAATTCCCACCGAGGTCACAGCCTGAATTAAAACGGTAAGGAGCTTGGGATTTGACCCAATAGCAACAGAAATTGCTAATGCCAAGAATGTGGCTTTCTCCTCTCTAGGCCAGAATGTCTGCAGATGCTGGAAAGTCTTTTGGGAGCCCTGAAGACAGAGCACCCCTTGGAACTGGCTCCTTTGAGTTCCTACCATGCTGAGACGTCTTTCTTTCACACGCTGCTGCAATGGAAGCAGGCCCAGGATGGGAACCCCTCCAGCGTTGCTCACTGTTTCGAAAGGGTCCGGGCCAATTTCATTCAGCAGGTGGCAACCGCTCATCTGCCTCATTTTTTCATTCCCAAATGCAACCTGTTTGGCACCAAATTCTTTCCGCCCAATAACTTGACGTTTCTGCTGGAGTGCTTAAGAGAGAAGCAAAAAAAGAAGCCGTCAACCGCTGTGTCCCGAAAGAAGAAGGTCGCAGCCCCGCCACTGCTGGCTGCTGCTGTGAGCTGGCCTCTAATGATCACTGTGGGTCTGATGGTTCTGGTGTCGATTGGACTCTCCCACTTTGGGTCATAAAGATTCTGAGCGTCTACCTTTCCATTTGTAAGGACTGAAGGAGTCTGCTGGGACGTTAATTGTTAGTGAGGGTGGCAGGAGGGGGCCTAGGAGCTGCACAATCGACCACATTGCAGGACCCAGTTATAACACCGCTGTTCCTCAGACATGATAAAAACACACTCTGTAACGTAGCTAGGATCAAAGCGTGTTTAAACTGTGCGCCTGAATCACGCACCTGAACTTTGCAGGGATCTAGCCGGGTTCAGGAGTATGGTAATAACACAATTCCATCCTGTCTATGCTACAAGACTAAACCAGGTTTTAACTGTGCTGTAACGCAGTCCTGCAATGTGGGCGCTTTGGATAGCTTAGCTACGCTCTAAATAAATCTGCTTGCCAATGAATCCAATACAGTATATTATTTTAAAACACAATAAGCAGATGTTGCTTTGTGTGTTCTGTCCTCCCCGAGGTAGGTCTTGTCTACACTTACAGTGCTGCAGCACCGGTGCAGCTGCACTGCTGGGTGAAGACACTACTTACGCCAACGGGAAAGCTTCTCCCATCAGCGTAGGTACTCCCCCTCCCCAAGAAGCGGTAGCTATGTCCATGGGAGAAGCTCTCCCGTAGCACTGTCTACATCTGGATTCCAGTTGGAATAACTGCGTCGCTCAGGGGTGTGGCTTTGTAGTGTAGAGCAGGGCTTACTAGTCTACACGCAAAATTCACCAGCTGCATTTCTCCAAGTCTCTGCCACTCCCTGTCCAGCTGCCGGTACTGTGGAATCACCAAATCTCATAACCCAACCTCGACAGGATTTGAAACACAAAGCTGGCATTTTGTGCACTAGCCGACACTCTCTTTAGTCACAAAAGCTGAAAAGTAATTTAGCCACCCTATTTTTTCCACTTCAGTAACAGAAATACTGAGAATGACTCCAGAACGGGTGTGTGATGTGATGTAATGTAAAGGGCTCGTTGTCAGGCTGATGTTTGGCCTCTGACCCTTTCTTGGCCGGGCTGTGCTGTCATGCTCCCAGCCCAGCACCTGTGTCACTTCTCTCGATCTGTCCTGAAGGTTTTCCTTGTAATTTCCTGAAAATGAAAAATAAAAATGGAAACAAACGTTTGACATGTTCCACCCTGAGTTGCCTGGATGATGTCAAGACAACAATGATACTGTTCTCTCCAGTAATCTACCTGTGCTTAAAGAACAGGAGTACTTGTGGCACCTTAGAGACTAACAAATTTATTAGAGCATAAGCTTCCGTGGGCTACAGCTACACACGACCTGTGCTTGTATCACGCCAATTGCCACCCACTACCTGTCAAGGATTTAAAAGTAACAACAACATTCTCTCTCTTCCTGCCCGGGCTGTAGGGGGAACGGCCTATGAGTTTGGAGAGTGTGTTGTGTTTAAGTTAGTGCCCATCACAGAAGGGCCTGGGATCAACCAGATCTGGGCTTAGGGGCGGAGAGGGGAGTTGCTCAGAGCCGGGTGCAGGGCCGCCCTCCGGCCGCAGGGGGCAGCAGCTGCCCCTCGGCCTGGGCGTCTCTCCCGCCTGCCGCCTCTATGGGGCAGCCGGCCGGGGCTGCCGAATAAGATCCCGTTCCGGCGCTCTCGCGATCTCTTCCACGCCTCCATCATGGCGGTGAGTAGCTGCGGTCCGCAGGAACGGGCCGGGGGAGGCTTGTCAATCCGCCGCCATCCTCCGCCGGCCGGGGCTGGCCGGGCCGGGCGCCTGCCCAGGCGGGTGGGAGAAGGTCTGTGGGTTCCCGCGGGGCCAGCGTGGGGCGGTTCCGGAGTCTCCCCCGCTTGGGAGGCCGCTGGGTTCCCTGGTCGGATCTGGTCCCCCCTCCCCTGGCAGGCAGGAGGCTCGTGGAGCTGCGCGGGCCCCTTCCCCCGGGGGCTGAGGGGGTCTCTTCCCCGGTGCCTCGCCCCGTCGGGGTGAAGCCCCTTCTACTCTTCCGCCCGGCCAGGTCCCCCGAAACCTGTCCCCCTCCTTCGGAGTCCCGGACCCTCCTTGCTAGGGAGCCCGGGACTGACAGCCCCCTGCCATGCAGTGGGGACCCCAATGGTGGGGCGCCCTGCCTCAGCGCTTGGGCCTGAACCCCCTCCGCCCCCCATCTTCCCTCCTTGCTGGGCTTGGTCCCTCACCTGCTCTGGTTAAACCCTCACCTGCTCTGGTTAAACCCTCACCTGCTCTGGTTAAACCCTCACCTGCTCTGGTTAAACCCTCACCTGCTCTGGTTAAACCCTCACCTGCTCTGGTTAAACCCTCACGTTCCCCTTCCCATGGGCTGTGCTCTGCTCCCCATCCACGGCGCTATGGTCTGAATCCCTGCCCTCCCCTTCGCAGCCCTGTGGGGGGGCTCAGGGCTGCCCCATACCCCCTTCTCGCCCTGCAGCTCTCATGCCTGCTTTGAACACTGGCCCTGCAGTTCCAAGGCCAGCACCAAGCTCTGTGGGGGGTCGCATATGCACAAATGAATAGGAAGTAATGGGCACTGCCTAGTACAGAATACTGGGTACGCTTCCCTCGCCCCCTGGATCAGAGTGTGGGGGAGCACATATAGGATGGAAGGTTGTCAGGAAAGTGACAGCTCCCCTTGCATAGGACTTGCAGCTGTGCTCTGTGGTATGTTGCCTTTCTAAATGTCTAGACCACTTTATTAAAAACGACTAGTCCTATCCCCCTCCCAGAGTGCTATAGCAATGCCCGCTGACTGGCACCTTGTGTATGCTGGGTTGGGTGAGGCGTGTCTCTATCAGCTGTATATATTTTCTCTCGACAGCAAGATCAGGGTGAGAAGGAGAACCCCATGCGTGAACTGCGCATCCGCAAACTCTGTCTCAATATTTGTGTTGGGGAAAGTGGTGACAGACTCACCCGGGCAGCCAAAGTGCTGGAGCAGCTCACAGGCCAGACTCCTGTCTTCTCAAAGGGTAAGTCGTTGTTTCAGTGGGGGAAACAGAATCATTCAGTGCAAAGTGCAGCAAGCGAGATCCCATCTTGTAACAGTTAGTGACACTTTATTAGAGGTTGGGGAAACCATTTTTGGTGCCACCAAATGGAAAAAAAGCAGTTTCATCTTCTGGTTTCTGAAGGCAATGCCTTCAGACATAATTACTGCTTCACCTTCTTAAAGCTTGAGTAGTACCACTGGCTGAAGTGTGCCATCCCTAGGGTTTATCCCTCCAGGTCAGGGGAGAGGTATGTGGGGAGGATGGGATAGAGAAGCCTGCGTTATCTGTGCCTGTTATGTGAATAAAGGCCTAAAATCTCCAAAACTGGCAATCTTCCCCCTTCTACCACTGCATGCAATTCTCTACCACTGCATACAATTCTCTATTAGGCTTGGTCTACACTACCCCCCCTAATTCGAACTAAGGTACGCAACTTCAGCTACGTGAATAACGTAGCTGAAGTTCGAAGTACCTTATTTCGAATTAGTTGAAACTTACCTTGGTCCACACTCGGCAGGCAGGCTCCCCCGTCGACTCCGCGGTACTCCTCTCGGCGAGCTGGAGTACCGCAGTCGACGGCGAGCACTTCCGGGTTCGACTTATCGCGTCCAGACTAGACGCGATAAGTCGAACCCAGAAGTTCGATTTCCAGCCGTCGAACTTGCCGGTAAGTGTAGCCAAGGCCTTAAATTGTAACTTTTAGTATTGCCCTTTCCTCTCCCTAAATGTGGTGTCAAAAACCAAGTTGGAGCTTTTTTGCTTCAGCCTTACTAAAGCAAGAAACATGTTCCAGTCTGACTGAAAGCCATTGGAATAGCCCCGTGAGAGCAACTGATTGTGTGGGTTTGTCTCCCGCAGCTCGATACACTGTCAGATCCTTTGGAATCAGGAGAAATGAAAAGATTGCTGTTCACTGCACGGTTCGTGGGGCCAAAGCAGAGGAGATTCTGGAGAAAGGGTTGAAGGTGAGAATTTTGACTGCTCTAGCTGTTCATATGTGGCTTGTTAAAAGCTTGCATGAACTTGAAATTAGTGTAAACAAAATAATCTGCATTTAACAGCACTTTAAAGTTGTTGATTTACACTGTTCCCATGTATGGTCATTAGTTTCTCCCTTGTCAAAAAACCCTTAAACGCACATGGAAGCAGAAAGTCACTTATTGATTTGCAGAAGAATTTTTTTTTTAAACTTCAGGACGTATTGTTTAAGTGATGCTGTATCAAACTGGAATTTGAAAAACTAGCCTTAAAAGAATAATTTAGTTGTGTGTTCCTCTAAGGGTATGTCGGCATTGCAGTCAGAGGTGTGACTGCAGTATCTATAGACATAGCTAGAACAAAGCTAGCTCTGGTATCTCAAACAGCAGTGAACATGCAGTAGCGTGGGCTGTACAAACGCACCTGCTAGAGTACGTACTGGTGCTCAGGGTTCCAAGTGGGCTTGTCACCTGGACTACTATTGTTGTTCAAGCTAGCTAGCTTGGGTATATCTACGAGTGCTGCAGTCGCATCTCTGATTGCAGTGTAGACATACCCTGAATTGGTTAGGACAGAGTTGGTGCAGGTACCTCTTCATCCTTGGAGAGCTCAGACAGTGCTCAAGGTGCAAGGTCTCAGATGGGTTTGTGAAGTCTTTGTAGACAATGTCGTTCGTATCTGTCCATATCACCTGCACTATTAGATGTTAAAAGATCTAAACTGTGCATTTACAGAGTAACAATACAGACATAGACATTTAGTAGTTTCTTATGATGTAGGATTTCTGCTGTTTTCTGTAAGTTTTTGTAATTAATCATTGCAGTTTGCATGAAGTGTCCTGGCTTTAAAAGTGATCAGGGAGCTTACTAGGACTCTAGACTTCGTTAGGCACTTGCTGGCAGCTAAGATTCTTAGCTCTGTGTGTGCAATCTGGGCAGCCCTCTGTGACACCACCTTTGTTGCTATGACTGCCAGATGGGTCAAGATGCCCGAATCTTCTGTATAAGCACCCATCACTAGGAGCTGTTTGGTTCCCAAGTGGATCCTGTCGCAACTCAGTGGAAAAAGCAGGACTTTGTTTGGAAAGACATAGAATGTAACTTGCTCTAAATGGGTTTCAGGTGCGAGAATATGAGTTGAGGAAAAACAACTTTTCAGACACTGGGAACTTTGGCTTTGGAATCCAGGAGCACATTGATCTGGGAATTAAATACGATCCCAGCATTGGCATCTATGGCCTGGACTTCTATGTGGTATGTATGCTCTACTTCCTTATCTCTGCCAGCTTTGTCCCAATGCTAGAGAGGTGCCCCAGAAGAGCAGAAAGGTGTGGGCCACTGGGAGAGTCAGAACTGTCTTAAATGCCCATATGCTGGGGAGGGAGGTGGATAAGTGAGGTTTTTAACTAGGTCCAGCTCTCGGCTTACAAAAAGGACACTACGCTCTTCGGGCTCAGACAAATCAGCCAGGACGTAACTTAGTGGCCAATAGCAGAGAATGTTTTACTCTGGGTTCCATTGAGACTAGGTGCTCTGCTTAGGTGGGTGTAGAGTAGGAAGAGCCACTGGCATTTAACATGAAACATGTTTGCCTAATCCTGTCTGAAGATGAGTAAAACTCACAAAGTTGCTGGTGTGCTAGAGATGGTGACGTTGGAGAGGAACAGCTGAGCTGAATTTTGCTTGATCTTCATGGCCACTTTGCTCTTCAAACAATGTAATAAAGAGTGTCTGGCACATCTGAAGGTGCAGCTCCACAGGCCTGGGGATCCGTGAGAATTTAGGCAGGCTGGCTTCTAGTATCCACTAGGCTGTGTATTTTGTATTCTAAAACTTGAGTTCACCCCTTGGCTTCATTGTATTGCCTATGTGCTAATATATAAAGACCAGTTCTTCCCTCAGTAGGAAGTTGCTCTGGTCCCTCCGTGGCTGATGCACAGTGCAGAGAACAAGGCCATCACAAACCTCATCACCTTAAGTGTGACGTTCCCCCTTTTCTACAGAACAGGCACCACAAGGGCGGCAGCAGTGCCAGCATGTTCCTTTTACACCACTCTCCAAATATGCTTCAGCTTGGACCTAGAGGGAGCACCACTTTAGCCAGGTGTTTACTGGGGTAGGGGAGTGAACTAAAGCATATTGGCATATTTAAAAACACCATTTTTCCTAGTTAAGATGAGTCCTTAGAGTGAGAAGGTAACTAAGTCTCCAGGGCTAATTCTTTGGTTCCTCTGCTGAGACTGTGCCAGCATAATGGCGTATGGGACTTGCTGTCCACTAAGAACTGATCTCAAGTCACTTCAGAGGTTACCAAATACCATCACAGTGGTAACTGTTGATCCCCTTTGGGACCAGTGGCCTACAGGTACAGTTGCCATTAGAAGGTCTTGCATGTTTTTTAGTGCAGACAACAAAACAAATGTCACTTTGATGGAGAGTCTCTTTTTCTCCATATGATGAGGCTTGAAAAAGATTCTTGAACTGCATCTTCAGATAATAAAAAGTGCTGTCTGTCTACTCCAGGTTCTGGGCAGGCCGGGCTTCAGCATTGCTGACAAGAAACGCAAAACTGGCTCCATTGGAGCCAAGCACAGAATTGGGAAGGAGGAGGCCATGCGTTGGTTCCAGCAGAAGGTAAGCTCCAACCCCATTTTCATGTCCGTCAGGCTATTCAGCGGCCTAGTGAGAGACCTCAAATACAGCCTGCTGACTCTTGCTGATCCAATCTGTGACACGCTCGCTGAGCTGTGATGTGAGCATCTCATTAGCATGGGATTTGGAAGAGAGCAGAAGCGTCTCTGAAGTGAAGGGTTTTCACTCCTTAGCTTTCCTCCTTTTGTGGTGGAAACCTGAAGCATTAAGAACTGCGCCTGGACTGCAAGAAAGCTCCTCCTAAACAAATCTGCTTATAAAGCATTTAAGCAGGGGATTGTTGAAGGCTAGTCCTTGGTGCTGGTTTCACCAGCAGTCTGGTGAATTCCAGAAGTAGAATACTGTTCTTCTAGTCCCTGTTCCCTAAGATGTTTTGCTATCTCCACAATCTGGGTGTGTGGTGGGGGGAGAAGGGGGACGGCAGCAGCAGAGCACCAAGATCCCCAGGTAGACAACTACAAATCTGACCCTGGGGATTGAAAATCTGCAGCAGTAGACACAGTCAAAGGAAACAGCAAATTAGATGGGCTGCGGTTGGGTCAGTCCCAATACCCCGATTCCCGTGGACTGCTGGTCCCACTTCCCAGGCTCTTACCGTATCAGAGGAGCAACTTCTGTGACTGCTGCTGCGAAAGACATATGTATACAAGGCTGGTGAGGAGGTGCGTTGTGCAGTGAATAGGATCTGTCCTGCTGGCTGGTCTGTGTATAGTAGAGTAATGCCGTTCACTTCTTTTTTAATTGTTTAAAACAAATTCTGCAAAATGGGGTTCGAAGTTCAATTTCTCGCTTGCATTTCTGTGGTTGGGATAGGCCCCCTGGCATGTAGACTCTGTTCCACATGTTGGGTGGCCTAGGCCGAAAGTTATTGACCCCTGACCCCTAGTTCCAGGGACTAGGCCCAAGGATTCATGTAATAGATGTGACCTGCAAAGGGGAAAACTGCTTGGTTTTTTTTACTTGAGAAGTGTGCTGCCTTTTTACGTGAGCAGTGTTGGGTCTTCCCTGTCCTTCCTGAGGGAGTAGAACTGTTACGCTTGATGTCTCCAATTGAGCAGGCAGGATTTCTAGTCGCTGTCTAAATATTGTGGGCTTTGTTAGTAACTCCTGGCAAACGCTTGTGAGCAAAGCTTCATAGGAGTTTCAACGTTCCATTGAGGCGTGAACTCTAGCAAACCCAGGAAATCTAGACGGGATACTTGTAAAGCAGCCTATAGGCCTCTCAAGAGAAACCTCTTGTGCTGTCTTTATCCACCATAAAGAGGCAGAAAGGCTTCCAAATCCAGTTCTGTCGTTGTGCAGGTCACCTTTAACTTCAAACTTCACTGCAGTGTGACCCCATTCTGACAACCAAAATGACTACACAATCCCAGGAGCGGGGACTGAAGCCTGAGCCTGCCCGGGAGGGAGGGGGCAAAGTCCAAGCCCCACTGCCCTGTGCAAGGGGACCAAAACTGAAGCCCAAGATCTTCAGCCCCAGGCAGAGTGCCTGTAACCTGAGCCCCGCCACCCAGGACTGAAGCCCTTGGGCCACAGCAACTCTAAGCCAGCCCTGGGGACCCCATTAAAATGAGGTCATGACCCACTTTGAGGTCATGACCCACAGTTTGAGAACTGCTGTCCTACAACATGCTGTCCTCTAATGGATTCAGTCTCACTGAGCTGTGGGCAAACAAGACCGCCTACCTTGTTTACAAACTATTGGGCATGTTTTGAATGTCTTTGACCCGAAGCATCTAGACCATGGTAGAAGCAAGTTCAGCTATTCAGCAGAGTTGTACTTTAAAGACTGCCTGTAAGCCGTGGGCAGACTCACAGGCCAGGACTGTCTAAATGAAACCTCAACACTAGAATTCACTTCCATGTCCATTTTCTCACGACAGGTTTATTAATGAACAAGATGCAGAAAGGTTCAATAATGTGACATATTTGGTAATGGAGACCTTTCTGCAGCTGGAAAGGGGAAGAACAAACCTCCTTTCACCATCATGTAGGTCTCATTAGCCCTTTTCTAGCTGCTCTGGAGAGACCCATTCCTGAGTTTCCCTGACCCCTGGAAGATCTTCTGTGTACTGCCCCTGTTAAGAGGCATGTGGCCTTCTCTGGCTACCTGTAAGGCCACATGCTTGCCCATTTCTGAGCATGTCTCCTGTGACTACAGCTTCCAGTTACAAGAGCTGTAACATGCACACTGGGATGCTCACATGTGCCCCAAAGCCCAGTGACCTGTTATGAACCCAGTCAGATTAAATCTTTTTCTCAGCGAGGAGAGGGGACTTCCTCACCTAATTAACACTTCATATTATTGAAATTGAATCCCCCTTCTTACCAGATCCTGAGCTCTTCGCTTGGGCAAAACCGCCTTCCATTGAAATTTATAGTAATTTTGTGGGAGTAAGCATTTGCAGGATCAGCCTCCTACAACGTTCCTGCTGCTAAAGTGAAGGTGCAAAGAGTAAGTCCTTCAGAGAGACTAGTTTTCACTTGTTCAGAGATTGTTTTACTTCCTGGTTTGCTCTGCTGCCAAGTCTGGCTTGCAAACAGAATTCTAGGCAGTCCAGTTTTTTTAAAGCCTTTCATTGGAAATGCATTCCTGGGAATAGCTTTTTGTGCACTTAGCTTTTGTAAAAAGCTTCATTTTAACAACTTAAGTCTTTTGGGTCAAACTGATCTGACAGATCACTATTAAAGGAACACTAAAAACCAGAAAATAGGATGGAAAGTCAGTTTCCATTTTCACTTTGCAGACTGTAAATTTGGATGATTGGAGTCTTACTCTAAGTCACACCTGTGACCTGAAATAAGTGGTGACTCCAGTCTCCTCCTTGGCACAACCACAGCTCTGACTGGCCCTGATTTCTGACACTCCCTTTTATCTCTCTTGCAGTACGATGGCATCATCCTTCCTGGCAAATGAGCAGTTCCAGTTACCAAAAATGCTAATAAAATTTTCTAACATTTAACTTGTTGTGCATTTTGTGGCTGGCTCCTCGCCCCTCCTCACCATCAGCTGCTGGAACTTGAAGCCGATCAAACTGGAGAGGAGAGCAGACCCCCCCACGGGTGCGGATGCAGTGTGCAGCAGAGATGGCCAGTCAGTGCTGTGCTCGTGGAATGGGAGTTCCTGTCCATAAGGAGCAGATGGTAGAACCACGGTGTGAATGAAGAGAACTCCCCTCCATTTCTGTGCTGGCCAAGAGGGGAAGCTACGGATAAAATTTAAAACCTAGTTTGATGGGCAACTAGACAATGTGAAAGTAGAACTAGAGCAAGATTTGTGAAGCATTTAGGGACTGAGCTATAGCTCCAAGTAGGGACAAAATAAAATCTAACCTACATGATCTGATTCCAAAAGACCTCCTAGCATGTGCTGTTGAGGTTAGTGCCACTTGGGACTCTCGACCACTGGATGAAACCATGAATAGTTTCTCTGCTCATGGACCAAAACGTCCATTTCAATACAAAGGCAATGGGGAGACCAAATGAGACGTGGTGGATTTGCCTCTGTCCAAAGTGGCAAGAACGCAAGTGGTAGGGACTAAAGGTGGCTGAGGCTTGGGGACTAAACAACCATAATATATTCTTAACTGGGACTCTGCTTAGAGGAGCTAGTACATCCCCTATCAAGTGCTTATAAGCCCCACAAAAGGGGTGGCTAAGAGCTTGCTCTCTGGAGCTGTTTGCTAACTTGTGCACTGAGTCGAGAACCAGCATCCGATGCTGTTAGTTACCACCAGAGGGTGCTGAAGACCCAGACAGCAATAGCTGGAGCTTATTTCAGCTGGTCTGAGAATCCAGCATCCCTCACCTGGTGCACAGCTGCTGGAATAGAATCGAGGGGTTCTGCCTGGTACTTGTGCACCAGGCAACCTGTTTTTGGTATTCTGACAGGCCCCAGATAAAATGTTCTATATGCTTGGCAAGAGAGCGATTACTCTTATATGGGCTTTAAAATGTACAAATATTTAGGAGGAAAGAATCCTCAGTGTCTCAAATGGGTGTTTTGGCCAGTTTTTTTTTTTTTCTTCTCTCCCGTGTACTGGGAATATAACAGCCTCTCAGTACAGTAATGCATGTACCAGACAAGTTACTCCTTGAGGTGTTAATCTTTTATTCTATTTCATAGATACCGTTCTCTTCAAGACAATGCAGTTCAGACAGGTAGAGTCAAACGCTCCCTGATGCCTATTTGCAGCTTCTCTGTACCCATAACAAATTCTTTCCCAGCTCTAGTGCCCCCGAAACAGTGAATGGTTCACAAATGAGGCAAACGCTTGACTCGGACTCCCGGGCACCACTTGCTCTGTACTACTGGTAACTAATACATTGGCTCAATGCTTATCAAATACATTGGCTTGACGCCCATCAGATCCTTTGGAAGATTGTCTTTCTACGTACCATGGAAAGCATTGTCGTCAGTGTTCTAACTAGTGAACTGAGCCAATGCTGGCAGCAACAGAGTTGTGAAAGGAAAAATGTGGAGTGGCTTGTTTGGTTGATAGAGAAACAAACGTATGGTAAGTGATTTAGCTGTTCTTCAACTGAAGTTACGGCGCTGGAGCTTCCACTATCCTTAAATAGGTTTATGCTGTTAGAGTGAACTCTACCTGAAATAATCAATTCTTATTGGCAATCAATGCATTTCTTAACTGAAGTGTAAATTCCACTGAAAACCCATCAGAGGCACCCGCACCATCTGGCAGCTAGAGTTGAAAAAACAACCAAGGACAGTTAAATTTACTATTCTGCGTGTCTATCTTGGCTGTCCCTTCCCTGACCCACACTTCCCTCTGTGTCATTTAATACAGCAGCACTCCCTTAAAGGGCTGGCCAGGGTTTAGGAGTGTAATGTGGTTCATTAAACGTGGTTTCAGCCTGCCTGAACAAACAAGACCAAACTTAGAATGGCTGGCGCAGAGCCGTTTGCTGGCTGCCCCATGGGTTGTATGGTTGTATAGACAGGACCCAAGATTCAAGGCTAGTCTACACTGAAAACTTACATCAGCATGTGTGTGTCTCAAGGGTGTGAAAAATCTACACCCCAAGAGACAGTGAAGCTGACCTAACCCTTGGTGTAGACAGTGCTAGGTTGATAGAAGAATTCTTCTGTCGACTTAGCTACTGCCTCGCAGGGAGGTGGATTAACTACAGTGATGGGAGAAGTCACTGTAGCAAGTGTCTACACTGAAGCACTGCAGCTGTTCTGCTGTACCATTTTAAGTAGAGACATGGGGCTTGTCTACAGTAGAAATGCTGCAGTGGCACAGCAGCAGTACTTCAGTGTAGACGCAACCTAGGCCGCTGGGACATTCTCTGTCGGCGGAAGTAATCCACTTCCCTGAGAGGCAGTAGCTAAGTCTACAGGATGATCCACGTCCTAGACCGGGACCAGGAAATAGGCATCAATCTCGTCTCAGTGCTGCTGCACGTCACACCTTAATTACTGTTCCAGTGCTCCACTTGCACTACTCCAAGTGCTACTTAATAGAAGGAGGGTGGAAAGTTGCCCCTCTCTCCAGCTTACAGCTCTTCTAATTGCATTGCAGCTCTCTGGTAGGCCGCATGGCTTAATGGACTATGGGGCTATTACAGTTCTAGTAGGGGGTGAATTCTGTGCTTTTAACTGAAATGTGACAACTCGACCAAGGAGTTAGCACAGTACAGCCCTTTAAACCACACCCTGCCCCCTCATTCCCAAACACCTTCACAATATACAGACCCTCTCATCCAACAATGCAAACTTCTCGTCCATTAAAATCTCCCCCCCCCCCCCCGTGCCATTGTCCTACCCAAATGTTTCTTCCTTTTGATTTCTAAGAATTTTCCATAGTCCAGGTTCTCTGGTGTTGTGTTAACAATGGGAGCAGTGGCTGAGGCCGGGTGTAGGTTGCTAGGTCGAGGGTAAGCAACCCTTGACGGCTGCCTGTGACTATAACTCGCCGTGTGTGTGAGGAGGGAAAGGGTTTGTATCCCTGTAATTACAGGTCTGTTTACATCTATTCTAATTGTCTGGTGCCCTAGCAACTCACTTCCCTTGCCACTATTAAAATAAATACATTTTCTCAGATTTAACAGGTACATGTCAAGGGTCACAGTGTTCTTTCTTAGGCTTATTTATTTCTTCTAGCTAACGTAGAAGGGTGTAACTACTGTAATTTTTATGAGTGTCTCATCATTTTTACGCTTCTCGGCTCTCTGAGCTCTGGTCCCTGTAATAGGATCTCTCTGTAAGTGACTCCAGTTTATTTGTATGTTTTCTTTTGTTGTTTGTTTTTCTTTTACCCAGCTCTGGTACAGTCTATACTGCAACCAGATTGGTGATCAAAATCCTCCTTTCCTTCCTGGATGCTTCAGTGCCTCATGCCCTGCTTAGCAGCTGTGGTTTGGAGTTAAAGTTACGGGCGTTCATAGGCACCTTGACACACAGCCTGAAATGCAGACAGTCCATCAAATGCTTCCCTAGAGCTCAAAACTTGCCTTGATAGAACAAGGAGATTTGAGGAGACCGTGGAATGCCTCCAAACTGAAATGACAGAGTTGGTGCAGTGGCATTCTAACCTTAACTCTGACCCTGACAAAGCAAAAAAAAAAAAAAAAACCCACTCCTAAAAATGACAGGTTGAAAGAAGGGGAGGAAACCCTATTTACCTTTTAGCTGTGTTAGGGGGTGACATGAGTTGCAGGGTTGATTGCTGGGAGGAGGGGATGGCAATTTGCATTTCTATGCCATCTTCCAGCTGAAGATCTCCAACTGCTTTCTGGGGGAGGGTCATTCTTCCCACGATCCCCCTTTTACGGAAGGGGAAACAGGAGGAGGAGAGTGAAGTGACTGGCCCAAAGTCACTCACTGAGTCCCAACAGCAGTTACATTTCCTGACTGCCAACTGTAACCACGGAACCACTTTGTCTCCTTGTTACATCCTGCAGCATGAAGGAATTAAGCCATTGTCTGCAGCTAAAAGGTGCCTTGTTCAGGGGTCTCACGTCAATCTGAAATGCCGCTACCTAAAGAATTAGGTGTCTTCCCTTATCCATAATGTTGGGAATAAATTTGGTTAAACAATGACCAGATTTGGGAAACTTCTCTTCTGACATCAGACTGGCTACAATGAGCCAGACCATGTTCCTGGGACACCTGAAGCTCTAGTTGAAGCCGGTGAGGGGCGGCGGGGCTTTGCCTGCCCTGTGTTGAGTCACATATTCTGATCATTACCTGATACCGTCAGCAGGATCTGGATGTGCTGTGACCCATTGTCAGATCTCACTGACTTCCCTGGTTAGATGGGAGACAAGACCAGGGCGAGAATGAAAAGAATCTGGCGACCCTGGCCGTATGCATAGGGACTCTATTGTTCTCTCTCTATTGTCTTGCTAGGGCTTGGCTTGCTTGAGGGTGGTGGGGTTGCTTGTGATTGGGTTGATCTGCAGTCCATAGTGGGGAGGTGTGTGACAGAGGATGGAGCCTACCCATGTCACTGAAAGGAATATGGGCTTTTCTGGCCACACTGGGATGTTCCATGTGCCATCCACCCTGCCCTGTGGTGCAGGAGAAAACCCTGCAGTGGCTTCACGGACCAGTCCATCGCAGGAGGCCAACGTCTAGCTGGGTAACACGGGGGTTAGACGTTAAGGTTGCTTTGCCAGTGGTGGCCGCAGCTCTCGGCCACCTAATTGGTCAGATAAGGACCCACCCTCACCAGCCACACATCATTCCCCACCTGACTGCAGTGCAGGTGGGCTGGAGAAGAGATGGGAGGCCTCTGACTTGAGGAGGGAGGGGATCAGACCTAGAGATGAGCAGAGACCATGCTAAAGCTGAGCATGTCCATAGGGCTTCTTAGCTTTGAAGTGGTTCCTCCCAGTGGCGGTCAGTGTCATTTTACCCATGGTGTAGGGGGGCTAGTGACCTGCCTAAGGCCATAGAGGGCTTTCGTTTCACAGCTGGAATAAGAATCCAGGCGTTTCTAGCTCCCAGGGCCCTGTGCTAACCATTAGATTGTGCGTCAAAGATCGCCAAACACTGCTCTAACCGCTAGATCGTGCTGCTCCACACGCTCTCCTACCGCTGTGAAACGAGCCATTGCTTAGTTCCCAGCTCTCGGTGCTTTCTGATCTCAGCTCCCCTGCAATCTGAGGCAAGGTTTGAGCTCTGTCTGCGTCCCCAGCTGCAGGCGGAAATGCTAGCCCCCGGCTCCTCCATTAGATGCTGACCGCTGCCGATGCCGCTGAGCTAGTCCTGGATCCCTTGCTGCCGTGGTGCGGGAGGGTGATGGTGCAGCAGGACACACCCACGGTGGCCTCGGGGAGATCCTCCTCCTCTGCCCATTCGTTCATCTCCGGGTTGTAGCTCTGCACACACTTCTGGTATTTCTTCCCACTCTCATTCCAGCCTCCCACTAGGCAGATGCGCCCGTCGAGGATCGTTACCCCGGCCGTGCTGACCCCAGTGGGCACGGGCGCCACATAGCTCCACTGGCCTGTGTCAGGATTGTAGCACTCCACGGGGATCACATCCACCCGCTCACCTCGGGGGCCCAGCTGGCTGCCCCCTAGGACATACGCACGATCAGCCCAGGTGGCAGTGCAGTGCCAGCCCCGGGGGGTGCTGAGCCCAGCCCGGTCTCTCCAGGTGTCTGTGCTGGGCTCGTAGCTGCACACGGTGCGCGAGTAACAGTTGTTGACGTAGCCCCCGGTGACTAGGATCTTGCCGTCAATGACCGTGCTGGCGTGGCAGCAGCGAGGGATCTCCATGCTGGCCTTGCTCTGCCAGCTGTTGGTGGAAGGGATGTAGCAGTCGATGGAGGCCAGGACCCCCTCGGCGTTGCGCCCGCCGATGGCGTAGAGGAGACCATTGTAGGCGCTCAGACTGAAGTGAGTCCTCTTGTGCAGCATGCTGGCCAAATGCAGCCAGGCGTTGAAGCGAGCATCATACCTGCGGAGAGAAGGAAGAGCTGTCACCTAGCCTCTGATCCCATGCTGCGGAGGGCTGCTCTGAACCTGCCCTGGGGACATATGATCTCTCCCGTCTACCCCTGCTTGACAACGACAAGTTACTGATCTTCCTGCATCTCTCAAGCCACAGATCCTACATCACATCCCCCTCGGGCCCCTGCAGCGCAAAGCTGAGCACATGCTGCAAGGCAAACGGCTGCCGTGCGACCCTGAGCCCCCGCTGGCAGATGGCATTGCTGTTACTGTACCCGGAAAGCAATCCCGGGGCAGTCTGGCAATGCCAGAAATGCTGAATAAGATACAGGCTAGAAATAGAAAGGAGGAGACCTGACGGGTGGAATCCTGAGGCCTTTCTCAGCTGCAGGAAAAATACATGGTCCCGTTTTATTGACTTTTGAATGAATTCAGTGGTCGTGAATGGCCTGGGCCAGGCAGGCTCTGAACATGCTGCTTGCCCTGCAGTGTATCCCCTGTGTATTCCTGACCTAGGCTAGCCTGCCCTCCCAATCCTGAGCCCCAAAAGCTTCTAGCACTGTATCTTTACCTATAAGAAGCCCTTCCAAGCCAATCCTTAAACCTATTCTATTCTAGAGGGGTGGTTCTGTCCTCATCCCTGTAGTATTTGAAAGCCTGCTAGTAGTGCATGAAGACACGATTGACATCTGTCCCGTGAGGGGGTTCTTTCTCACATTCTCTCCCTGGCAGAGGCTAGTAACTGGTCCGAACTCTGTGATGGTTTGGTGATCTGGGGACAGTGTCTCAGAGGGATTAGACTGAGACTAATAAACTCCTGTCAGGAAGGCAAACTTGAACACAGATTTCTGGGAGGCAAAATGCTATTAACTGTGCTGGTTTTCCTTCGTAGCATCCACGTTCTTTATTCGGAATCGCTGGGTGCAAGCCCAACCCCAACTGTGTGTCTGGATTTTCAACAACATTCTCCACTTGGTGTTGCCAGGGTTACATTTCTCCTCTGTTAACAATAATCCCCGCACAGTCCAATGACATGTTTCATAAGAACTTTCCAGAAACCCAAACCCTCCACTTAAGCTATGCAACAAAGAAGAAAGAAAGAAGACAAACAATAGAAATTATACAGAGGGTGAATTTAGGGTTTTTTTAAGCTAATTCTGCCAAACTCGGAATCAGCTAAAGAATGGAAACTGATAATTTATATAGAGATTTGAGCAATCTCTAGCCAGAATAGAAAAGATAACCTTGAAGGGCCACAAAAAGGCAGAGAAATTACATGAAAGCTGCTCTTGCTTTCTGGACCTGTATCATTAACTGTCTGACTAAATAACAGATGTTCTTATTATTTATTTGAATTATGGTAGAGCCTGGAGGCTTCAGCTGAGATCAGGGCCCCAGTTGTGCTAGGAGCTGTACATACCCATAGTAAGAGACGTTCCCTGCACCACAGAGCTTACAATCTAAATAGATAAGACAGACAAAGGGTGGGAGGAAAAACAGAGGCAATGTGACTCGGCCAAGTCACACTGCAGATCAATGGCAGAGCTGGGGACAGATTTCAGGTCTTTTGTCACCCACTCCAGTGCCCACTCTGCTGGTCTACACTGCTTCTCTGATGGGATAGTCCTTAACGTAGCAGTATTTCACTCTATCTGCTCTTGGAGCTATATGTGTATAATAGATATTTCTGATTGGTTTAGCCTGTATTTTCCTCCTGCTCATTTACCCTTGTGAAAAATATCCTCAGAAAAAATGATGACAGAATATGCTGTTGCTTAATGCGTGTAATCCTATCTGTCCCTAATGGCCGGGCCCAAAGATTATAACAACCTACTACTCATGCACAGCAAAAGGAGTTCTCCTTTAGCTTATGTGATAGAGGCCTGCATTTGAGATCTCAGGTTCAAACCCCATTGATGATTGTGGCAGGTATGTATGCAGCCACAGGCTTGTAAACTGAGTACTTGAAATGCACTCTCATGGGAACTGTCTTGCCTTGAGGAAATTCTTGTTACCTGCACAGACTGTTGACTGCATGCTTAGCCTGGTTCCTAGCATCGTTTTGATCTTCCCCTCCTGCCACATAGAGGAACCCATCCATCACAATGACACACTGGTTGAAACTTTTTGCTGGCATCTCAGCCATCTTGTTCCAGTTTCCATCCGGGTCCCTGTAGCTAATCTCTCTGCTAAGAGCTTTCTCGGTCAAAGCTGGACGGCCACCAACTGTGACTAGCACCCTTTGGCCTCCACGGATTTTGGTTCTTCTGGACTGAAGGGTATTTTGCTGGTAAGGGAGCAGATGGTAATTCATAGCCTCCACCAGCAGCCTGTGGCACTCAGGATCTTGCATCATCCGTGGTACTGGTTGCACATGGTTGACCAAATCGGGAGCTGATATGGTGCCAAATCTAATGTTGCTCAGGAGGTTGGCAGCATATGTGACTCGCTTAGGGTCAAACTCGAGCCATTTCATGGCAATCTGGAAGGCAATGACCTCATTTGGGATCTGCAGACCATCATCAATCAGCAGCTCCTTCAGCTGGTCAAAGGTGAGTTTCATGAACTGCTCAGTCTCCGAGAACTCCAGGAAGTTTTCCTGGATGAACTTTCGAGTGGCGTCCTTGGTCTGGTTGAGGTTGTACGTCTCCGAGATGTTGGCGATATACATGCAGTTCTCTACATTTATCTCCTGAATGAGGAAGTCACTGCACATGTTGAGCAAAGCATGTATTTGTAGGCGGCTGGCGGTTGAGATGGTGCTGCCAATGGTGTACAGGGAGAGATTCAGCTTACCGGTGTAGGCGTAAGTGATAACGGTGGTCAAGCCCAGAGGGGAGACATCGTTGAATTCTACTTGTGGCAAGTTGGGATCTCTCTTCAGCAGGCTGTGGAAATACTCGCTGCATGAAGCCATGACGAGCTTATGGACATCGAAGGACTTGGTTTTGGTGGCAATGGTGAGGTCACAGAGGAACTGCTTTTGTTGCATTTGACTCATCTCCTCCAGGAGGCTGCCTCCATGGTTGGGGTTCCTGACCTCTGTGGCAGTGCAGCGGAAACCATTGGAGACATTTTCATACAGACCGTTCACGTGGTTGAGGTGATCGATATCCAGCAAAGTGTCCTCCTCCATCACATGGGCCGGGGGATCCTCGCCCTTGTCCACTTTGTTCTTCTTGGGATTTTTCTTCTTGGGTGCCATCTCAGTGGAGGTTGGCGTCAGATGGTGATCTACAGAGACAGGAAAAGTTAGAAGACACTGTAGCAAGAGGTACTGTAGATGTCTTGCTATGTAAGACATATCGCTAAGCAATTGCTATACTACAGGAGTAGGCAAAGGGTGGAGCTGGTTAGAAATTTTTGTCAGAACAATTTTCCATCCGAAAATTCCATTTTGGTGAAAAATTTTTCTTCCTCAAAATCATATAGATTTTGACAAAAAAAATTGAATGAAAAAAATTGAGGGGAAAAATTGAAAACATTGTTTAGACATGTTCAGAATGAAAAGATTTGATGTTTCATTTCAAACTGACTTTTTTGTTTAGACATTTACTTTATTTTACATACAAGAATCTGAATGAATCTTGCATCTGAAGAAGTGAGGTTCTTACCCACGAAAGCTTATGCTCCCAATACTTCTGTTAGTCGCAAAGGTGCCACAGGACCCTCTGTTGCTTTTTCAAATTTCTGTGTGTCTTAGTGTTGTGGCATGACATACTGTTTGAAATAAATGTTGTAAGCAAGAGACTCCAAGGTGCTGACCTTGATATATCTGGAGCAATGGAACAACTGGATAAAGCAAAGTCATACCTACGGTCTTACCGGTCAGATGAGGGATTTCAAAACGTTCTGAAGAGTGCACAGAAGTTGGCAGAGGAACTTCACACTGAAGCTATTTTCCCACCCATTCAAGAATACAAGAGTCACCGAAGAAGAAGACATTTTGATTCCGAGGCACGGGATAATCCCATAAGAGACCCCAAACAACAATTAAAAGTTGAATTCTTTAACCGGGTGCTAGATTGTGCAATACAGTCAGTTGAAGAAAGTTTTATGCGGCTCAAGGAACACAGCAGTATATTTGGGATGTTGTCTGATATTCCAAAACTCCTCACTATACCTGAAGAAGACCTACACCAGCAATGCAGGGCACTAGAGACAGTGTTGACACATGATGACATGCGCGATATTGATGCGATTGATTTAGGTGATGAACTGAAAGCTCTTTTAAGATACATTTCAGCAGGATCAACTCCAAAGGCTGTTCTGGAATATATGTGCACAAATAAGATGACCACCCTCTTTCCAAATGCTTTTGTTGCTCTATGCATCCTTCTAACACTTCCTGTAACAGTTACCAGTGGAGAACGCAGATTCTCCAAGCTGAAGTTAATAAAAACACATCTATGCTCTACAATGACACAGGAGAAGCTGGTCGGCCTTGCAACAATCTCAATAGAGCATGAGCTGGCCCATACTATGGACCTTCAGGAAGCAGTTCAAATCTTTGCGACCAAGAAGGCACAGAAAGCACCACTTTGATTATTCAAACAGATAAAAATGCCAGTGTTTACTATGCAGACGAGAAAAGTTACATTTGCTGTTCAGGCGTTTGAAAGTTAAGTGTTACTTAAAATTTTTTAACAAGGCATTTTAAGTTGTTAGTTCTCCATTATTGGTGTAGGTAGCAGAGCAGTACCATGAGAGGAGTAGAACAGGAAGAAGGCAGAATTGAGACCTTTCAAAGTTTTGGCCCAAGTGAGGGGATGTGGGGGCGTCATTTGAGCTCCCCGCCTCAGGTGCCAAAATGTTGTGGGCTGGCCCTGCCTGGGGCTGGGAGTCAGGACACCTGGGCTCCACTCCCAACTCTGCCACTGATTTCCTGACCTAAGGCAAGTCACTTAGGCCTACATCTTCAACTAATTTTGAGTGCCTCTGGTTTTGGGAGCCTAACTTGAAACATCAAGGCCCAAATGGTCAAAATGGCCAGTAATGTTGAATGCCCAGCCTTGGACAAATTGGGCTTGATTTTGAGAGGCGCTGAGCACCCACAGCTCACAGCAGAGTTGTGACTCCTCAGCACCAATGAAAATTACTTCCAAGGTGTCTCCATCCGGACACCCAAAATCAGTGGCCACTTTTGAAAACTAAGGCCTTATCCCCCTGTTCCTCCATGTCTCCCTTTACAAAATAGGGTAATAATATTTAAGTACCTCACAGGGTTGAGAAACTTAATAAATATTTCTAAACCACTGTGAATGCTTTGGGTAGAAGGTGCTACAGCAGAGAAGTCCATAGTCTCATTAGCCCAGGCCTTTCGAGATATTTAGACACCTAACTCCCATTGATTTCAGTGGGATTTAGGACATAAATAGCGTTGAGGATTTTGATCTTTATTCCTGTTCTAAATTAAATGCTGGGATAGACCTTAAACACACCCTGTGGACACCGAAGGAACATTTGGAAGCCACTTTTATTCTGCGTTAGTAGTAATGAATTGGCCATCTACAGTAGAAAAACAGTGGGGCTGGGGGACTAGATTATAACAGGGAGTGTTTTGATAAGACCAACCTGTTACCACACATTTCCTTGACTAAAGTAATTTTTAGAATATAGGCCAAAGCAAAACAAACAAACAAAACCCAAACCCTGTGAATTGTTCCCAGACAAAATTTAACTTGCATGCCAGTTAGAGACCCTGCAGTACCCTGGCTATTTCTGTCCAGCTCCTACTCGGTGAGCAGAGAGAGACCCATATGCTTGGGTTACAGATGTGTTACAGGCCAGAAATAGCTGCAGCATCTATGTCTCACACATACCGCAGGGCTGTTTATTCCACTTAGACATAAGTTCAGGTTTCTGGAGGGTTGAGCAATTGGGTTATATTTAGAACTGGGGAGATGGATGCTATCGTTCCAGACAGTTAGGGATTCGACTCACATTTAGCACATAAACAGAGAGGGAAAAGTTTAGTGAAAGCCTCTGCTGAGAAAGATAACATGGAACTGCAACAGGGTATTATTGTTGCATTTCCTAACCTGCTGCTCTCCTGTGCCAACCACTGGGGCAGGAGGAGGGGACCAATGTGAGGCAGATGGAGCTTTCTGACTGTTCTTGTGCCTGGCTGCATGTTCCCTTTAGGACATATGTAGAGGCTAGTCGGGAAGCAAGGGAAAGGTGCTGTGTGCCTAGTTCATGAATCCCTGGCGTGGTAATGCTGGGAAGGGGGGCGGGGGGCTGCAGGGATGGTATGCCTCTTTAAGGTGAACAGAGGAAAGTGATTTGCATGGTGCTTACATCTAATCAAATCTGGGTTTAAAAGAGTTCAGCCATTTAAGTGATCCTGCTGCAAAACTATAATCAGAGAAATAACGGTAGTGTGCGCTTCTTCCACTGTTGTGTCCATGTGGATAGAGAATCCAGTCGGGCTCTGCTACTCACCTGCTTCTTTCAGTCCAAACCCAAAGGGTGAAATTCTGGCCCCCATGGAACTAAATGGGAGTTTTGCCATTGACTTCAGGGTTAGTCCCAAGGTGATGAGCATTTTCATTCACCTCTAAGTAGTAAGAGTTTGACCCCAGCTGATATTCTCGTTTCATTTTGTCACTGTCAAAATGTTTCGATAAGGTAAAAACATTTAGTTTCCACTTTATCGTTTCAATTCATTTGACTTTTAGTACAAATTAATTTTAATATTATATCATTTTATAGACAGTATATTCTATTTAATCATATATATATAATAGTTACATTATATTATAATGTTTCAACTTTGTCTAAATAAAACAGTTTTACTTCTCAAAACAAAACGTTCTGATGGTTCCAAATTGAAATTTTTCAGAATTTCTGTTCCAGGGGAACTGTTGACATTTCAGCTTTTCATTCTGATTCAGTGAAAACACATTTCAAAATGTTGGAATTTCCCATGGAACAAAAGTCCGTTTTCTAACCAACTTTACTCAGCTCCTTACAGCATCAGTACCTTTGCTCCTATGGTACAGGGAAGGTATGCCTCTCTGCTGCATAAACAAAGGACGGAGCATCCAGATTTCACTTGGAGTTAACTTGAATTTCCTGCCTCTTGTATTTTGTGTCTCAAGTTCAGCATGACTAACACCTAGTTTGGAGTCTGTAGCTATTATGACATGCAGCTGGTGTAAAATGGTGTAATCCAGTGGAATAAATGTAGCTATGCTGATTCACTGCAGCTGAGGCTCTGTCCCTATCATTTCAGCTTCCTTGTAGTAAAGGAGTTTAGTAGAGTGTTTCTGGTTTTAAGGGTGCTGTTCCGTAGTAGTGGCTAAATTCCAAGTGCCATTATGCAAGACATTTCTAAGGTGAGAGTTCTTAATAATAACGATATTCAAAAAAATCCTTCCTGGATATTTTGTATCTCTGGGTCTGTCTTTTATGCTGTACATTCTTTGGGGCAGGGACTGCCTTCACTTTTGACTTTTATACAGGGACAAGCACATTATCTGCACTAACAAATCATCATAACTGCCCTCCCCAGCAAAGGCACTGTTTAGATTCCTGGTTGACAGTCTCAGCAGGAGGCCAAGGAATTAATTAGTGTCTCACCTCTATAGATGATCACCCCAGGTCAGAGTGGAGGAAGCTTGCACTCTTATGTTCTGTTTAGGGTCTTATGCCCATCACTGTGGTATCTGAGTACCTTCTGTGGACAGCATGGTCACCACATGTGCTATTCCTCCCCTGTGTGTAGATAGGACTGCAGTACCCAAGGCTGTGAATCTGACCCCCTTCACCAATACTAAATTCAATAACTTAAATAAATACATGCAATTGATTTGAAACTGGATGCTAGAGGTTAACCCTGTGAAGGGCCTGGCCTAGATCAACACTGCTGCAGTGCATGACAGGATGGGGGCATTGCATGAAGAGGCCCCTACGGAGGCTGGAGCCTGGACCTATGCGTCCACTGCAAACCCACCTAGATGACTGGCAGGCCACAGCAGCATGATATTTGCACATTTTCCTGACCCTCATTTTAAACTCAGACTCCTGGAGGAAGAGCTGGTCTCACTGGACTCCCAAGGGCCAGATTTTCCCACAGGTGGGCCCAGGTTTTCCGAAGAGCTCAGCATCCAACTGGATCTTTAGAAAATCGAACCCCAGAAGTCTTGCTGATCCCTTGTGTGTGTAGTATGAGTATTGGTTGCTTGCACGCTATCTCTCTCTCTCACAGTGATTATGCTCCTTTGGACTGTCTCAGTAGCTAAATACATAAATAACTAGATACATACATGACTGCACCCCATATCTTGGTATATTAACCTGTATTTCATCCCTGGTGCAACTCCATTGACTTCATTGAGTTTTGATTTATTTTTCATATATATATGTTGCATTTTATTTAAATGAGAGGGAGAATGTGCTTTACCAGCTGTGGGAACTGACCTGGTTTCTGTCATTCTCTAATCTCCCATGTATCAGGATATCTCTAACAAAGTGTTTCATTGACATATCTGTTTTGGTGTCTACACTGCAAAGTTATTCCAGAACAAGTTAGGGTGTGAATTTAGCACCATAACTATTCCAGAATAAGAGTGTTCACACAGTGAGTTATTCCGGAATAGCTATAGTGGAACAGTTATTTGAGAAAAGCTATGGCTGTCAATTTCCCCTTCGTCCCAGAGTCCAAAACTCTCAGGACCTAACCTGTGTCCTGATAGGATATTTCTGAGTTACATTAAACTTTACAGAGATAAAGTGAAGCTGGGATTTTCAAAGGACCCTGAAGGACTTTGAGCAACAGCGTCTACTAAATTACAGCAAGGTGGGGCCCCTCACTCCGTTGTCTTTGAAAAATCCCAGTTTAAAAGACTGGGTTAATGTTGCTCAGGTGTCCAACTGCAAAAGGGAAGAGCAACCTTTTTAAAATACGGTTAATTCAGAGCAGGACAGTTTTGCTGTTTCTGGTCAGATTATTACTGAGATTATTTTAAAAAGAATTTTTTTTTTACAGACTAATCCCTGGCTACGTGAAGCTTGAATGGCCTGATTAGATTTAAAAGGGCACCGATAGAAAATGAAGTAAGGATATTTTATTTTATTTTTAAATCAGTAATCCCTCCACTCAAAATTTTGCTAACCTAATCTCTGTACCAGTATAAGGAGCTGACCAAGAGCATTACCAGGTTAACAGCAAAGATTCACCTGTAGTTGGTTAATATACTCTTCCTCCCGCTTAGGTATTTTGTTTGGATTATTTTCCTTGTTGTCTGATCAAATTGCCCGTGTCACTGTCAACTAGTATTAATACCACCGAGCTGTGTTTCAGCCTGGTCTAATAACACAAAACAATGTGATTTACAAAATAAACATACTTTCCTGGCAAACTATTTGGAAGTCAAAACTCCAGGTTTAATTTAAATGCCAATAAATTGTCTTGACCCACTTTTTAAACCCCACCACCACCGCCACAGGGACACATTCCCTGTGCTATTCTTTGCCATCTGCAATCAAATTAAACATTTCAAATGACCCACACACGAAAATCTCTCTGTAAATATTGAACTTGAAAGGGCAAATATTGACTTTCCGGATCCATTCAGACGAAGTTCTCTCTGCTCCTTACCTTGGTGGTAAGACGGGTTAGTCCAATGGGGACTGTGGCCAGGGCAGAGGCTCTGCGCTCTGCACATCAAGAGACATTGAGAGACCCTCAAACTTTCCAAATGAAACATTCTACCCACCCCTCCCCCAACCCTGCTAGGCCAGCTGAGTGTTCTTATCACGTTAGCATTTACAGCAGCCTTCTGGTGGTGACAGCTGTCCTCAGCACAGGCCTGAGAGACCTGGCTAGAGTCAGGAAGAGGGGGAGCTCAGTTCCAGCCAAGTTCAGCGTGACAGTGGCTGCCAGAATCTAGAGGTAGCAAATAAACTGGATGTGCTTCCAAACAAGTTCAGATTGTTCTCTAATCTGCCACCTGCCCCGAGTGAAAGTGAGTGGCGGTGACTCCAAAAGGGACTGATCAAGGACAGAGACCATTTGAGGACAGGGGAAGGAGGAGGACGGCTCCTCAGTGGTGCGCCTCTGATTTGCACCATCTGAGAATCTGGCCCAATAATCTCATAGACAGATTAGCAGGAACGGAATAAACAAATCACAGTTTGCATCAGGGTGGTGGACATGAACTGTGACTTGGACTATTAACATTATTATGAATTATTATTGATAATAACAATATCTAGGAGCCCCAGTCATGAGCCAGGACGCCATTGTATGCAGTGCAAACACAGACCAAAATGACAGCCCCTGAGCCAGCGAGGTTACAAATCGAATTAAAACTGGCTTTTGGCAACTCTTTAAAAACCTGCTTTTCACATGTGTTTGCACCAGCCACATTTGGATGCTTGGATGCTTAAAACAAATTGGAAAAGAGGCTGAAATTTGTTTCCAGGTTCAAACAGAGATTATCCAGACCATTTTTATGCTATTTTCTTAGCTCTAGGGATGAGTGTTTTATCTGTTAGAGTTTATAATGTCCCTTTGAAGCCCAGGCAGTTCTGGGTTGAAATTCAGCCCCGTGATTCAGGCCTGAGGCCTATGTATCACTAAAATCCTACTTAAGCCCTGTTTTGAGACTTCAAGTGGGACACATGCAAAGGCATTGTCCTTTGCACAGGAGTGAATCTGACCCCCTTAAATGAATGAGGTAAATGAGCAACAGAATTAGTGCCCAGGGATTCTTCAGAACCGTTTTCCAATGATCAGACCTTCTCTTAATCATTGGATGGTATCAACTATTGTCAAGAATATTCATACTAAGGGGTATTTATATTATTCCTCCAATGTCATTATTTTTCTCACTATATTCCACCATAACTCCCAACTACAGCAGCGGGAACTGTATTTACCTATTGGTATGTTACATTGCCCAGTGTTTCGACTTCTGAGCAAAGATTTACCTCAATATATTCCTCTCATTGGATTATGACTATGTTTCTGGCATTCTAAATCTGGTGACAATCTAAGACAATGTAGTGGTGGATTTAGTTGTGGTAATGTATATGAACCAGAGCAAAGCAGCAGTGATAGGTGCTACGGCAGTGGCATGACAATGCTAGGCCAGCAGTGAATTTTGAGGTGAAAGACCGGGATGGTTGAAAGGCAGAAAGTATCAGCCTTCCCTTTCTGAATGCATTTCTTTTTGGTCATGCTTTGTGTAACTTGGACCATCACTTGGTTGTTAAATCCAGTGTGAGGTCATTTATAACCATCTTATTTCACGTTATTGTTTGCAATATAAAGGAAGCTTGAAAACACAGTTTTTGAAAGATTGTGTCCTTTTTTCTATTTTCCATTTTTCCAACTACTTTCTTCCCTGTGTTTTAGTGGAGCTAAAAGTAACGTGGTTGTTTTAACAATTTCATTGTACTCATCCCAGCACTATGCAGTTCAGGTACTAGTATTTGTTAAATTGCTGTGCAGTAGCTAATAGAGAAAGAGTAAAAGTCCCATAGGAACAGTAGCTTTTTTATCTACTTTGTAGATGCGTGAATTAAATAAAAAGGTAACATTTAGAATTGTGAGGGCTTTCTTGGGCAATTAGAATAATTTCAAGACTGGTGGGATCTGCCTTATAATAAGATACCTGAAAATGCTGCATAGGCCAGTGCAGAGCTCAGCAAAGAATCTACACTCTTCTGCAAAGTCTAAACAGTGGCAAAGGGGCCTGGAATTCTCTTGGAAATGACCTTAGCATCATTATGAGCTTGAGAACTGTAAGAAATCTTGAATACAGCCTGGGTGGATGCTGTTAAAAGCATTAAGAAAATCTACATTGTTAGCTGAAAATGGAGTGCTGTGTACAGCGCACATACAATGCCATAAGTAACTTGAGACATTGTAGAATAGGGTCTTCTCTTTCAATACGTATAATGAACATTGATATGTACAATACTAGCAAATGAATACCTATACATTATGGAGTCGGGTGTGCCTGGCTCCTAGAGTTGCCTATTTTGGTTGGACGTATTCCTGGAGGTTTCATCACAAGACATAAGCTTTAATTACAGATTAATCCAGGGTTCGGCAACCTTTCAGAAGTGGTGTGCCGAGTCTTCATTTATTCACTCTTATTTAAGGTTTTGCGTGCCAGTAATACATTTTAATGTTTTTAGAAGGTCTCTTTCTATAAATCTATAATAGATAACTAAATTATTGTTGTATGTAAAGTAAAAAAAGGTTTTAAAAATGTTTAAGAAACTTCATTTTAAAATTAAATTAAAATGCAGAGCCCCCCGGACCGGTGGCCAGGACCCGGGCAGTGTGAGTGCCATTGAAAATCAGCTCACGTGCCGTGCCATAGATTGCCTACCCCTGGATTAATCTTTAATTCCTGGAGGTTCCAGGACAATTCTGGAGGGTTGGCAACCCTACTAACTCCCATTGAGGATCTGTGTCTCAGTGGTTGCAACTCAATTGTTAAGATTGAGTTCCATTTTGTACTTAAAGCAGGGATCAACTTGTTTTGTATAAAAACCACAATGTATTCTCCCCAGTCTTACAGTATGTACTTTATGAGTGCGGAATTATTTCTGTGAGAATTTACAAGTCAGTAATGTTATTAGTTTAAGAGTTAACATTAATTAAAATATGTTTTGTTAAGAAATGTTACATCTGTGTCAGACTTTTCTTTGTCCTGAATGATCTTAACAATGGAATAAAGCAGACTCTTCAAACTTGTCATATAGTTAAGATTATCCGAAATCTTGTGCATAGGCTGTACTTGAAGAAATTAAGTGTGTAATTAAGATACTTTATTAATGATTATTAATACCATGAGGGAAATATGAAAAAAATGAATTTGCTTTTAAAATCCCTTAATTGTAAATTGTACTGTTCATGGGGTCATTATTAGGCTGAGTTAAATTTGTTAACTGTGTATTATGCCTTAACTGTGTATTTCTGACCTTAACATGTTTAGAGTTTTTTTAAGGGTAACCTTAACTCCGAATTTCATGGGTTTTAAAATTTTGATTTTGCGATAATTCCAATCTATTTTTACCCTTTAGCTATTGATATATAATCTTAACCCTGGCTAGTTCTTTGCATAGGTTTTTGTCTGGGAATATAATTGCTGGACCAGAGCAGTATTATCTGTAATCCTAGAACAACCTGCTGCCCAATATGTGTAATTCTGGGTCTGAGCATCGATACATACAATGACAGGATTGGGCTGAATAGTTCTAATTCTGTGATTGTTTCCTGGCTACCTATCATTCTGTAACTGGCACCCAATGCTATTGATATATCTATGTAATTAGGTTTAGAGGGATTAGATTTTTATCAGTAAATGTTGGTAAATGTCAATTTCACCATACACACACAAATCGATGAAAAACTATTTCTGTTGATAAAATTCCAATGTACAGGTAGGCCAAGTAAGAAAAAATGCCGTTTGAGAGCTTATTAGCGTTTGAGTTCAGAATCTTTACTTTGTGTATTTTGACACACGATGTTAACACTTTGTGTTTTAACAGTTATAAAGTTTCAACTTGTTGAATCTCAGCACCGACTGTCAGGAAATAATTACTATCTGATATTCCTTTCCCCTCCCCCCCAAATTTCCCACAAATGTGAAAATTTAAATAGATTAAAATCTAATTAAAATGCTTAAAAATGAGTATTGACGCTCTCTGTCAAAATGATGAAAACAATTGAAGTCTGCCAAGCCTGTGTGTAGTGATCCCTGTGCCTGCCGAGCAATGGGGTCATTATGAGACATTACACAACGCCCCCGTCTCCACCTCTCCTCAGACTGTGTGTGTGGGGGGGAACCGCATTATCAGGAATAACTCGAAGGGGGTCCCTGGGTGCCACCATGTAGCGGTGCCATGGCAACTCAGTCTCTGACATGGCACGGGGGCAGCAGTGCAGATATGGGCCTCCTGGTGCCCCAGTCGATATGGGTATGAGGGATGGCACCTGTCTTTATAGTCCCCAGTGAACTCAGTTGGGTTTGAGAGGGAACCACTGAAAAACCAGTAGAAAGGGGGTAGCTGGCTCTCAGTGGCCCATGGTGGTAGACAAGCCTCTTGCCAGCAACCAAAATGGCGATTGCCCCTAAGCACAGACGCTTCTTGCCAATATCCAAGATGGCAGCGTCTCCTGTCACTACAGAAGCTTATTGCCAGTATCCAAAATGGCGGCTGACCCCTCTCGGCGCAGTAGCTTCCTTGCCAGCACCCAGGATGGCGACTGGCTGTTGACCAGACGTCTGGTTTCCGTTTCCTGCCAGGAGCGAAGATGGCGGCGGGGGACGGGGAAGCTCAGTGTTGTCGGTGGGCGGTGAAGCCGTTTCCGCCACGGAGGCCTCTCCAGCAGTAAAAATGGCGGAATCGGTGCTGGAAGTTGTGGGGAAGCTGCAGTCGCGACTCTCGGGCAGTTCGGAACCCAAGAAGGTAACGGCGCCGACGGGAGGGGGCAGTGTGGGCGGGAGGCGGGCTGGGGGGCTGCGAGTGCCAGGGCCCCCTCCGGCGCGTGTCGGGGCGGCAGGGCACGGGCCCCCCGCGAATACCCCGAGCTGAGGCGAACCCAGGGGAGTGAGGGGCCGTCCGAGGGCCACTGCCAGTCAGAGGATCCAGGGGCGGGAGGGTTGGGGGGCCCTTCCAAGGGCCACGGGGCAAAGGGGGGTCAGGGATCCAGAAGAGGGAGGGTTGCGGGGGGGGGGCATTCCAAGGGTCATTGGGGGCAGGGATCCGGGGGAGGGACAGTTTCTGAGCTCTCCTCTAAGGGCTGCTGTGAGGGTAGAAGGCGGGCTGGGGTCCCATTCCAGGGCCCCAGGGGATCAATGGAGGTCCACCTTCCTGGGACCCAGGCTGGGGATGTGGGGAGAAGGGATTGAGAGAAGGGGGCTGGTTCAGCTCCTGAGAAGACTTCTGGGGGAGCTATAGGGAATATATGGGGAGGGGGCCAGGAAAGGCTCTAGGAAAGGGGGCTTTGGAAGAGGAACTGACTGAGAGGAGTTGGGTCTGGGGGATATCGCAGTGGGGGCGGTCCTGCTGGGGATGACCCTTCTGTGGGCTACATGTGTTTGAATGCACAAATGGTTTAGTATGTGCCAAGCAGTGGGGAAGTTGTAGCAGCGCTCCTGAGTATGCTTGCAATATTTTTAAGGGGTCCATATCCAAGCCCTAACCAGATAAATAGGCTCTGGAGACATCTGGGCCCCTAACTTGCGTCCTACAAAAAGACTCTTAAACAAGGAATACATTCAATAGGATTTCAGAATGGACTCCGAGGGGAATACCTGCCCCTCTGGGATGAGTTATTCTCTGTGTGTGGCTGTTTTTTATGTCAAGATATGGACTGTAGTTAGTGAAACAAATAACATAGGTCTGGTGAGGGAGCTTGTTTCTGGAAGGTACAGCTGGTCCTTCCCCAGTGATGCTGAGAGTTATGGTGGAAACCCATCATTCCTAATGTAATATTCTGGGTGTGATCATAGTGAAAGACAATGGTAAACCAAAGCTTTGGCTGTTCGGCTGATGCTGCTCAGGGGAATTTAAAGCAATTTCATTTAAGCCATGGTGGGCTCTGCTTTCTAGAGAGTCGTGGCCTGAACTGGAAGCCTAGAGCTCCTGGGTTCTAATTCTGGCTCTGACTTGGAGACTCCCTCTCTGTTCTCTGGCAAGTTGTTTAGCCTATGTAGCTTTGTCTCCACTAGGAAAATTATGTTGCAGACATCCATTGTCAGCAACAGTTGGGGAACTCAGTTCACTCTGATCTGTCCTTGCAGTTAAACTGTGTTTAGCACCAATTCAGCTGTACCCATTGCTGGCTCCCATTGTCAACAGTTGATAATTCCTGCTATAGACAAGGCTTCTGTGCCTCTTCTCCACCTGTAAATGCAGGACTCTGACTGACCCTGTGTACTGGCACCTCACTTATGCTGTTACCTTGTTCTCCAGAATCCAAGTTTTCATTGGGGGGGCAGGATCAGGGTGGGGGAAGTCTCTGTCTGTTATTGTGGAAATGCATGCACTTGGTTCATAGTTTTTGTTTTCTGCATCTGCAAAACCTAAAACAGTAAGTGCTGGTCTACACACAAATTTTGCACTGGGAGAATTAAATCTTCTTTTAAACTAATTGGCTCAAGAAACTGAGTAAAACAGCCTTAACTCTGAGGGAAATGAACTGTCCTACTCATCTCCAAGTGCTAACTCAGATGCTCAAGGATAGCTGATACTGAGACTTGAAGGTTTAACTATTTCACTGCTCATCAAATCATGTCAGAAAGGAGAGGTAAGTTTATACTATGAAGATCTACACAATCTACTGTGTGTGACAACTCATTTTGGCATTGCAAGGTATTACTCATGGTCGTTATGGGTTAGATCTCTTTTTGTGCACATGCATCAGTGAGAAAACTGCATTTTTAAGGGGTTTATTTTCTTGTTGTTTCTGTCTGGAGTTAACGTGCGATACACTTTTCATAGCACTCATAGTTTCAGGGTGTTAGTAACATTAATCCTCAAAACACCTTTCTGAGAGTATTATCTCTATTTTACAAATCGGGAAACTGAGACATCGTTGTCCAGCTCAAAGTTTCTTGGACCATTTTCTGAAACATCTGGTTACTGGCTGGTGGCCCAGCTTATCTATAATATGGGAATAATAATGTTTATCCGCTTTTGTAAAGTTCTCTGAGTTCTACTCCTGAAAAGTGCTAAGTATTAATATTATTTTTGGGACAACCTCAGAGTGCTGGCACGGAGCGCTCCGTGGGAGACTTTGGATGCTGTTGTCATGGGTTGGAAGCAATCATATTTTCCAGTGGAAGGGGTGAAAACTCTAAAATAGTTAGACTGGAGCTGTATTGTGTATTTTGTGTCACTTCAAAACTGCTTGTTTTCTGCTGAAAGGAGAGACGGGAACATACAAGCAACATAAAATGTTGTTGAAGAGAATGGGACCAGGCTATGCTGCAATAATCTGAAATATACTTGCCTCGTCAGCATTGCAATGGTCTAGTTATTTAAAAATCATTTAAAAAGGAAAATGAGCAGTTAAAATAAACAATATGGTGCTTCACAGTACTACTTCATAGGTGGGTACCTGCTAGATTAGGCTCAAGTTTATTAAGCAAATAATCCGAAAGTTTTGTTTAAACATTCTCCACACATGTTTTCAACAGCAGTGTTGTGGTAGGGCATGAGACTTGGGAAGTGAAACTCTTTTTGTTTTGTTTTGTGGTACCTAAAGGCCACAATTGTGCTGTAAAAACACACCTGAATATGGTATCCCTGCTCCAGAGGTCTTGCAGTCTGTCCATTCTCGTTGGACAGTAATACATAAGCAAATAATGTGTATATAGTGATCAGTGAGTTAGACTATTACAGACAACCGTTTTAGCAACCTAAGGCTTGGCCTACACTGAAAAGTTTATGTTGGCATAGCTACATCGATCAGGGCTGTCAAGGAAAAACACACCCTGTCAGTCATAGCTATGCTGACATCACCCCCATGATAGATGCTGCCGTGTCATGAAAGAGGGTTTCGGTCGACAGAGCTAACTTCAAGGAAGTGGTGTTCCTATACCAACAGATAAACCCGTTGTGTTGGCGTAGGCTTCGTCTGCACTATTGGGCTATGTCAGTATTGTGAACGTACCCTAAGGTGCTGTTGGCGACAGAAGTAACCAAAAGAAAGTCTCGTGTCTGACAGTGTTCATTTAAAAGTTTGCAACTCATCCTGAAAACCTGCTGAATTACAGATTATGAAAACAGCATGTAACGTATATTTATATATGCACACATTGAAAGCTTAGTGAAATGAAAACTGCCTTGATGGGCAAAGAGGGATGTGATTCAATTGTTATATCGATTCGTGTTAGGGCTTTTCAATCATGCTAAGCTCAAATCTTAACACAGGAGGCTTTCCAAGCATGTTAAACTAACTTGATTGAAAAATGCACCCTTCCTGCTCATCAAGACAGGGCCCTAAAAGCTACAAATAACCAAGGAATGAGAGGAATTGCTTAGGATGCTGCAAGAAAGTATAATTAGAAAACTTGGAGTAAATATAAAGGGAAAACTTCCTAATCGTGGGATCTTTTAGGTGTCTGAATAGTCTCCCCATGAAAGTGGTGGATGTTCCATTGCCTGAGAGGTTTGAAATTAGATAGGCCAAACCTCTAGGAAATGTACAATGGGGAACAATCCTAAATGTCCAAGCAATTGTCTGAATGGTTCCAGTATCTCTCCATCTATAATTTGCCATGATTCCTTAACTGAGATTGGTGTCTTAGGGCTTGTCTACACTTACATTTTATAGCGCTCTGACTTGCTGGCTCAGGGGTGTGAAAAATCACCCTCCTGAGCGCAGCAAGTCTGAGTGTTTCCGCAGCAGCGCTTTGAAGTTTCCAGTGTAGATCTACCCTTAGCTGACACTGCAATTGAACAGGTCCTTCTCAGCAGGAGCCCTCTGATGTAGACCTTAAGGCAGTGGTGGGCAACCTGCGGCCCATGGGCCGCACGCAGCCCGTCAGGGTAATCTGCTGGCGGGCTGCCAAATAGTTTTTTACATTTGCACGGCTGCCCGCAGCTCCCAGTGGCCGCAGTTCACCATTCCCGGCCAATGGGAGCTGAGGGAAGTGGCATGGGCCACAGGGACATGCTGGCTGCCGCTTCCTGCAGGTTGTCCACCACTGCCTTAAGGAATGCAGAGCTCATTCCAATGGGAGATGCATTCCCCATGTCGTACTCAAACTGTCAAGATGGCAGCTTCCTATCTGATTTATTTGGGACCCTTTAAAAAATATTGTCTTCTCTGTAACTAGATGGAGTGATTAGAGTATCTTGTTACATTGCCGTGATCTACAAGAGGGCTGGTTACTGTTCTTGGTTGCACTTATTTCTAGGCCATCAAATGTGAGATGCAAACTTGACCTGCCGTGTTGGTGCCCAGTTTTGTCAGAGATCCTTGTGTGGAGCAGCACCAGACGGCTCAGTAGGCCCTTGTTTCCCCAAACTATCTGTTGAGGAGTATCATGGTAATAGAGCTGTGGTGAAGGAAGAAGGAACATTGTTACTCAACAGTAGCACCTGCTTCTTAATTAGCAGCAACCTAAACGATCTGAAAGGAGTGCAGGTCACCTTTCTTGCCCATATCTTGGGAGAGAAGATGATTGGTCTCCTTGTTGTAAATCCTTCTATCAGTCAAAAATGGAGGTATAGTTTCCATCCCAATGCTTGATATCCAGGCTCCAGACCTCATGATCCGATGGGATTCCTTCACCTGCATGTATACACTGGGTGGGGTTGCAGGTAGGGTGAATTTAAGAATCAGTTAATTATTGTTGGAGCACATGTGGGATAATTCAGTGTCCCCTTCAGTATTTTAGAACAACAGTGCTAAAAAGCCATGGTTGGTTTAAATACTTTGAGGCCAACAGAAAAATTAACCTTCAACCATGGTAACTAAACCTTAAATGAAACATGGAGAAGTGGTGATCAGCCCTCTGCAGTGAGCAGAAGCCATCCCATTAGTTCTTTAGGATAGATGAACTCCTGCCTTCCTTATGTTAAGCTTTGTAAAGTCCAAAGCATCTTTCAAATATATATCAAAACACATTTTGTTCAATGATCAATGTATAACTTTTATAATCTGGCATTGGAAGGGTACTTCTAATGGCTGAGGTTAGTAGAATGTCTAATTACACCCCAAAATTAACGTTAATTTTAAAGGTAAGTGCTTCTGGGTCATGGATGTTGTCATATTTTGTGTTTGTATGGCACACAACACAACTGAGCGCTGAGCTATGATGGGAGTGTATAGGTGCCTCAATTTTAGATGCTGAACACTGAGACTTTTGAAAGGGGCCTGATTCTTGGAGGGGGGTGCTCAGGCACGTTTTTAAAGTGCCCTTTAAGAGATCTCAAGGTGGGCATCAAAAATCACTAGACACTTCTGAAAATGCTGGCCCTGGGTTTTGTATCGAGCCCTTTTACAAACTTGCTGTGTGATTCTAGATAATATAATTGGTGTCTCCATTCCGCATGAGTAAAATGGAGAGAAGACTTAAGGCTTAATGCACTTTGAGAGTCTCAAATGACAGCAGTGCAAATTACCCAGTGCTGCTGTCTTGCAGACTTCCCCTCTCTTTCTGCAACAAAACGTTACATTTCTTTGAATCAGTCCTCTACATGTTCACCACCTTAGTAGCTTGATCTGAAGTCAGATAACAGCTGCTTGTGGATATGAGTTAAGAGACGTTTGCTGCTCAGACATCTCGAGCAAGCTCCCATACAGTGCAGAATTTTCTTCCTTTCTAATCTCAGTATGTGATTAGTATGATAAATCTGAACACTTTCCTTGTTGTCTCTGCAGCTGCTGAAAAGCCTGAAGAGACTTTCTGAGTTGCCTATCACGGTTGACATCCTTGTGGTAAGAACTATAACAATCTTCTATTTTTACAGTACCCTTCATGGAACAGAATAACAAAATGTCTCCTGAAATCGAAATGTGATCGGGATATTGGGGCTAACACTCAGTTCTTGTGGAAAATGCCATGTAGGGCTTGTCTACACTGGCAATTTACAGCACTGCAACTTTCTCGCTCAGGGGTGTGAAAAAACACCCCGCTGAGCGCAGCAAGTTTCAGCGCTGTAAAGCGCCAGTGTAGACAGTGCACCAGCGCTGGTAGCTATGCCCCTCGTGGAGGTGGGTTTTTTTTAGCGCGCCAGGAGAGCTCTCTCCCAGAGCTCTGCCGCGTCCACGCAAGCTACGGTAAAGCACTGCTGTGGCAGCGCTCTAGCATTGCCGGTTTAGACTAGCCAGTGTAGACTCTAAAGACAAGTGAAGCTGAAATCAGCATCAATTTGGAAACAAGGTGTAAATTGAAAGTGATCAACCGTTGCAATGGATTACCAAGGAATGTGATGAATACTTCATCACCTGGAGTCATTAAATCAAGATTGGATCTCTTTCTAAAACCGATGATCTAGTTCAACCACAAGTTATTGGGCTCAATGCTGGAATCCCTGGGTGGTTTCTATTGGCCTGTTGTACAGGAGGTTCAGACTAGATTATCATGATGGCCTCAAGACCTTAAAATTAGGGCTGTTGATTAATAGCAGTTAACTCACGTGGCTAACTTAAAAAAATTAATCACAATTAAAAAAAATATTTACGATTGATCGCAGTTTTAATCGCACTGTTAAACAATAGAATACCAATGGAAATTTATTAAATATTTGTGGATGTTTTTCTACTTTTTCAAATATATTGATTTCAATAATAATGCAGAATACAAAGTGTAGAGTGCTCACTTTATATTATTTCTGTTACAAATATTTGCGCTGTAAAAAATGATAAAAGAAATAGTATGTTTCAATTCCCCTCATACAAGTACTGTAGTGCAATCTCTTTATTGTGAAAGAGCAACTTACAAATGTAGGGTTTTTTTGTATTTGGTTATGTAACTGCACTCAAAACCAAAACAATGTAAAACTTTAGAGCCTACAAGTCCACTCAGTCCTGCTTCTTGTTCAGCCAATCGCTCAGACAAACAAGTTGGTCTACATTTACGGGAGATACTGCTTCCTGCTTTTTATTTACAATGTCACCTGAAAGTGAGAACAGGCGTTCACATGGCACTTTTGTAGCCGACGTTGCAAGATATTTACGTGCCAAATATGCTAAACATTCATATGCCCCTTCATGCTTCAGTCACCATTCCATAGGACATGCTTCCATGCTGATGACGCTCATTAAAAAAAATAATGTGTTAATTATAATTTTGACTGAACTCCTTGGGGGAGAATAGTATGTCTCCTGCTCTGTTTTACCCACATTCTGCCATATATTTCATGTTATAGCAGTCTCGGATGATAACTCAGCACATGTTGTTCAATTTAAGAACAAGTATCAGAGGGGTAGTCGTGTTAGTCTGAATCTGTAAAAAGTAACAGAGGGTCCTGTGGCACCTTTAAGACTAACAGAAGTTTTGGGAGCATAAGCTTTCCTGGGTAAGAACCTCACTTCTTCAGATGCAAGTACTTATGCTCCCAATACTTCTGTTAGTCTTAAAGGTGCCACAGGACCCTCTGTTAATTTAAGAACACTTTCACTGCAGATTTGACAAAACGCAAAGAAGACACCAATGTGCGATTTCTAAAGATAGCTACAGCATTTGACCCAAGGTTTAAGAATCTGAAGTGCTTTCCAAAATCTGAGAGGGGCAAACTGCGGAGCATACTTTCAGAAGTCTTAAAAGAGCAGCACTCCGATGTGCTAACTACAGAACCCGAACCACCAAAAAAGAAAATCAACCTTCTGCTGGTGGCATCTGACTCTGATGATGAAAATGAAAATGCGTCAGTCTGCACTGCTTTGGATTGTTATCAAGTAGAACCCATCATCCGCATGGATGCATGGTGGTTGAACATGAAGGGACATAAGAAGCTTTAGCGCATTTGGCATGTAAATATCTTATGACACCGGCTACAACGGCACAATGCAAATGCTTGTTCTCACTTTCAGGTGACATTGTAAACAAGAAGCGGGCAGCTATCTCCTGCAAATGAAAACAAACTTGTTTGTCTGAGCGATTGTCTGAACAAGAAGTAGGACTGAGTGGACTTGCAGACTCTAAAGTTTTACATTGTTTGATTTTTTTGAATGCAGTTTTTTTTTTGTACGTTCAACTTTCATGATAAAGAGATTGCATTACTGTACTTTTTTTTTTTAATCGTTTGAAAGCCCTACTTAAAATCGATAAATATCTGAAAGTGGTCATGACCCTTTTTCCTGTGGCTTATCTGACAGATGACCTCCTAGCACTGTGATGGAACATTCCCGACTCATCACCATCAACTGAATGTGAATTTCTTTCTCCTTACTAAAATATTGAGCACAAGTCTGGTACAACTCCTACCCTAAACAATCAGTTGGTTTGGCCCTCTCTCTGTTGCACCATGGTGATTTCATTAGCATTCTTGGAATGGTTGATGAGAGTTGCGTTCTATGTTCTTAAACACTGATACCTCCTGGAAGAAGTTTGAGCGAAACCATTCTGCTTATCGTATATTTTTTTAAGGGTGTTTGTTTGAAAACAGACTAGTTGAGTTTGCATTTGTTTGTTGCTGCTCCCCTCCTGAAGCTATCATTGGAGCTTGGTGGAATTCCAGATCTTTTTATTTAAACCCTTTTAGTTAAAAAAAAGTTTCATAGCAACTCTAACATGGCCTGGTGTGAACTCTTGCTGTGGCCGCTCACTTTCTGTTGCCAAATTGGAAGCTGATGATGCAATAGAAGCACACTTGGCTTGTGTATCTCGTACGTTAGGTAGCATTGAAACGGTTAAATTTAGTCTAGCTTTCTTGAGGCTGTTAACTTGAAGAGGGTTCTGGGTAACGAAGCGGATCTGGGAGTTTGACTTTGACAAACCTGTTTTTAGATGACCAGTGCTGACAATGTTGACTGGTTTGTGGAGATCAGCTGATGTCTTGCATCTTTCTTGCAGGAGACTGGTGTTGGGAAGACTGTGAATGGCTTACGGAAACATGAGCTGGTGGGAGACTTTGCCAAGAACTTAGTAGCCAGATGGAAGAAGCTGGTGCCAGTCCCTCAAGAAGTAGAGCGGTAAGCTAGCTTGTCCATTTGTCTCGCTGGATAAGTTGCAGTAAATCTCCCAGTGGAGGTGGTGCTAGATTTCTGTGGCCCTGGAAATAAGGCTATGCTTCAAAATCATCATAACATCAGAGTGATCACTCTGCGTGAGGTGCTTACCTCATTGTGGGGTAAGTTTCCTGCCTACGGTGGCCACAGAATTGCTGACTACTGCAGTTTCAGGTCGGAGTAACGTTTTTCTTTCAGGAAACGGTAGTGTGATGGAGAGAGTGACTCTAGACACCTAGAAAATGTCTTCACAAAAGCAGGAGACAAACCCTACAATCTCACTTCCCTAATGTTGTAACACTAGAGAGGAAGCTATAGGCACAAAGCAGAGTGGAAATCCTCTTTCTGAGAGCCAGTGAAAACAGCTGTTATGAAAACTCAGCCCTTCGGTTAATACTAGCAAGTGTGTTGTAGGAACAGTGCTGTGGCTCCAGGGAGAAGGATTGACTGATTGAATTGACCGCTTCTGTGACCTAATGCATGACTCTGTGGTACTAGAGATTGGATTGTAATGGTTGCTGTAGCCCTGCCTGCTGGTGTGTGTAATTAGGAGAATGTAGCCCAGTATGGCCCCATGCATTCTTCCTCTGTCTTGAGGCAGCTGCTTTGCTCTCTCCCAGATTGCTGGGAAATCTTCAGTCCCGGTAAGTTAGGGCTTGGAGATTTCTGTACTGGAGACACTACCACTAAAGCCCCAAACTTTATGCAGGAAAGAATCATCAATGTTTTTACTATGTTCAACCTCCAGATGCTCTTATTCTTCTGTGTACCTGGTTCCCATCCACACTGTCCTCAGGAAGTCGCTCCGTTTATTCTTGTTGATGGATTTTTGTCTAACTATTGGGTTGTCTTTGTCTCTTAGAAATAACATTGATTCAGAAGAACGTGACTATGAGAGAAGCAGCTCTAGGAAACGGCAGCGAGAGCCTTCCCCAAAAGAGGACGAGGAAGCTGAGCAGGACTACTCGGAAGCATTCCAGCCTTCCTGCAGCCAATCATGTGAGCCAAACTACAGAGAGAAGAAGGCCAAAAGGTATTCAGAGCCTGAGAGAGCCCATGAGGCCGTCAGCTATGGCAGCGAGGAGGACAAGGGCTGGGGCAGAGCTTCCCCAGTGCACTCCTCAGATCAGGAATACTCGGACTATGGACACGCTTTGTCACCTGAGCTGAGGGAGAGCCCTGAGGAACTGTACATGGATCACTCTGCCTCTGAGGAACAAGAGGTGGAGCAGACAGTGTTTCATCGGAAAGCTAATAAAGGCCACAGCTTTCAGGACAAGCTGGTGGGAAGCCATGAAAGGAATCCCAGCGAATCCCAAGACAAAGGAAACCTGACTCGGAGCAAAGAGCACAAGTCCTCTCACAAGGAGAAGCAGCGACTGGACTCCAAGGGGGAGGTGAGGACCTCTGCCTTTAGCCCAGAAAGACTTCACAAGTCCTCTTTCAAGGAGCAGGTCCGAGAGGCTCCCTCAGCAGGTGGCAGCAAGGAGAAGCTCAGGACTTTAGACGGCACCAAGAGAGAGAAGAACAGAGAAAGTGGGGGCTCCAGGAAAGAAAAGTCACAACCTCACTTGGAGGAGGCTGTTGACAACCATAAGAAGCAAAAACACCGGGACTCTGAGAAAGCCAAACTGGAAAAGTCCAGGCTAAGCCTGGAGCTATCCAATGTGGATCGGGAGAAACGGAAGTTAGAGGGTAACTCCTCAAACAGGAGCAAAGAGAAGGGGCTTTCTAGCAGCTTAAAGACTACTGAGGGCAAATCCAAAGCCTCTGACTCAGACAAAAAATCTGTGGCTTTCTCACCGGGTTTTGGTGAGGTGGAAGTGGAGGATGAATATGAGCAGCCTAAAATGTCCTTTGAATCATACCTCAGCTATGACCAGCCCCAGAAAAAGAAGAAAAAGGTGGTTAAACCCCCTGCTCCTCCAGCCCCTGAGAGAAACAGAGGGCATGGCAAGCAAAATGGGTCTAAAGCCAGTACCAAGAGCTCAGACTCGAGCCGAAAGAATACAAGTCACAAGCAGACAAGCGAAAAAAGGGCAGAGAAGAAGCAATCTGGGACATCCAAACCGAAAAAGGTAAGATCTCAGAGAGTCTGAATATGAACCAACTGTGGCATTGGTAAGTGCCACCTTCCATACCGGGCATGCTCTGTCCTACTTGGCAGGTGCTTAGGATTAATTCATGTCCTCTTTGCCATCTCAGATCCTGAATTTAGCATAAGGCTGGTGTTCTGTGGAACCTGATACGTAGGGATGTCCCATCAGGTACTTCATGGGACCACATTCTGTAATGCCTCCTTGTGAGTGACATTTCTGCTGTTGGGTGGGATTATCCATCCCACACTTGGCTTCTCACTAGGGCCATTGAGCACAATACTCTGTAGCATATACAGGTATGAGTGACTCTCATGTTAGTGAATGCGGGGATGCTAGGAGGCTCATGCTTGTGTTCTGTGCTGAAATTGCCTTGGGCTCGTCCACCGATAACATGGACAGGATTGAAATCTCAGTCTGAGGCTATGCCCTGGTGCAGGCTGATCATCGTCATGTGGGTTATTAAAATGTTTTCAGTGAATACATCTACCAGCTTCTGTGCATGTTCTCTCCCTCTTCTATCTCTGTTCAGTTTTGTGTTCTCTCTCCCTCCAGATCCCCATTGATGTGATGCCAACGTTACCAGATATCCCTTTGCCTGCAATTCAGGCCAATTATCGCCCACTTCCCTCTCTCGAGTTGATTACCTTCTCCCAGACAAAGAGGAAAAGTATGTGCTGGTCAGGGGATGGGGCAGAATCTTTGGGACTGGAAGAGTCCTTGGGTGCTTTGTGGGGGTAAGGGAGGAGGGAGAGATTGCTGTGATTAACCCCTGTGTGCAGAATCCAGTATGTCATTTGATTAACTTAGTGTGACCTCTCTCTATCCAGCCTCAGTACCAGTGCAAAGCTCAGGGGACGAAAGGCCTTATATACTCAGGGGCCACTGTTCTGCCTCTGGCAGGGACCAATACCTGATCTTTCAGCGGAAGATGACTCCCCTCCTCCCCACTTCATACATTTTGGGAGGGATGGGGGAGTTGGCTTATTCTGTAGCATGAGCTTTGATTATCTGTCCTTTGGCGCATGACTCAATTCAGGCACAAGTAAAGGGGTTGCAGTCACATTAGTGGTCAGCTGACCCGGCTACTCATGTGCCTCTGAGCCTGGTGTATTAACCTTGATCTGTCTCAATAATTGTTCAGGACTTGCTCTGCAGTTCAAGATGCTCTTACCGCTCAGGTGAAACCATGATGCTGGTCTTATTTCTTTTCTTTCCCATCTGTCATCTGATCACAGCGGTGTCCTCGCCCATTGAGGAGGGTGAGGCTGGCTTTACCGGACGCAGGCTGAATTCCAAGATGCAAGTGTATTCGGGCTCTAAATCTGCCTACCTCCCCAAGATGATGTCTCTATACGAGCAGTGCATCAGAGTCCTCAACAACAATATTGACTGTGAGTATCACTCCCGCTTTGCTTTAAAGGTGCAATCATCCACTGTCCGTGTGAGGAGAGTTCTGTGCATCTGCTGGCCTAGTTCTGAATACCGGTGGAATGCTACTCATAGGTGTCATGCAGTGCAGTGAGTTGTTAACTTGCTTTTCTATCTCCAGGGAGCACCTGGCTTTGTACGCTTTACAGCCATATCACTTAGCAAGCTAAGCAGGAATGGGATAGGCTAATACTAGGATGGGAGACCGCGAAGGAACACTAGTGCTGCAGGAATTGGTAGAGGGTGCTCTGTGTCAGTACCGAACCAATGCCCCAGCTTACTTCTGGGGAGCACTGCGCTCTTAGAAATAAGGTGTAGAATTGGGGTCTTGACTAGGGATGTGACACGTGACCACATATGGTTAAGATTACCCATAGCACTCTTTTGCAGGAAGAGAGCTGTTGGGCCCAATGACTTGCTCAAATTCTGCTGCCTGTAAATTCTCTCTGCAGCAGGTGGATACAGTATATTCCCCTTTCCTTCCCTTCCTGTTTTAAACTGCTGTGTAGTATTGCTGTGAGCTATTCAACAGCTGCCATGATCTTCTGCATTTCTGTGGTGGCCGCAATGACCCATGTGTTTATCGGTAAGCTCTGTTAAACACTTTCCCTCAGGCTGAAAGGAGTCAGATAAACATTGTCGGTGTCTCTCTCTCGCTCTCCTGTAGCAATCTATGAAGTCGGTGGAGTTCCTTTTTCGGTGTTGGAGCCAGTATTGGAGAGATGCACCCCTAATCAACTGTACCGCATTGAGGAATGTAATCACGTAGGTGTCTCCAACTCAGAGGCGGGAGCTGGGCAGGAGGGGAATGCTGATACTTCCGTGCATGCGTAACATTCTGTCTTCACTGGGAGGAGGAGAACGTTCATGAGAAGCCATGGACCATGGCTGAAAGGCTTTGGGAGAGGTCCCCCAACTCTTCATTCTGGCCACGGTTTATCTCCTGCCACCGAGCCTTGCTTCCCTATTAGCAGCCAGTATTCCAGGTGTGACTGTGGTGCCTGGAAGGGCCACCCTGCGATTGCTCAATCAGGGCAGACAATCCCCAAAACTGGTGGATTATTCTAATAATTAGATTCACCAAAACAGCTTCTGCAATACCTTACTGGTTACCCAGAAGCCAAAAATACAGCTCCCTTAAAGCAATCCAGCCCTGGGCTTCCACCCGACAGTCAAGTCAAATATGAGGATTACTTAAAATCTTGTTCACCGTATATAAAATTCTACCAATCCCAAGGGATCAGACGTATTGCCCACCAGGTCAATGAATGTTTCATACTTTACCCAAATACACGCTTACAGCCACTTATTAACTAAACTAAGATTTATTAAAAAGAAAGAGTGATTATGGTTAAAAGATTCATATCTGTATGAATAACGATAAAGTTCTTAGGTTAGTTTCATAGTAGAGATGGTGAGCTGCTGAGTTGCAAAATGTTCTTTCAGAATCAATTCCATTGGTTATATACAACAGGCAGTCCATGTGCAGAGGCTGTATATATTCTCGCTGAGAAATAGCAGGGTAATCCAGATAGGGCTTCAGCTTCCCAGTCTGGCAACTCAAAACCTCCCCGATAAGGTTCAGGCATATTTGATGACAGGATCAGGCCCCAGAGTTCTTGTATACATCTCTGACCGGCTGCGCTAGCCTCTTGACATCCGACAGCACAGCTGATATTCTTTGGGTGAAGAATAGGTACTATACATTGTGGCTTTGAAGCAAAATCTATTTCCTATGTATACACAAGTAATTAGTTGCATTCATCAGCATAAGTTAATTATCCATCCAAGCAGTTCATAGACAGTTTGCAACAAACTTCAAAGAGAAATATAGACATGATATTATTACACCCAAGTTTCATCTAAATATTAATATTCCCTTTTGATCTCTAAATTAATAGAACATAGTAACAGATGGGAAGAGAAGTTTATCATCTACCAGTTAATGAGATCACATTGTGAAGTTTCTAATAGATAGGTAAACACAGACAAATACTATTCATTTACTTCTAATTCTTTGACAATACAAAGTTTTAAACACTCTGGCCTATGTAACATGGCTTTGATAACCATCTACAAGAAATGGCCCTGTTTACTATTTCAATTCTTCTCTAATATGCTCTTAAAGGTTGATCTGGGTCATGTTAGCCTGCTGGTTGCTTAACTCTTTCTGGCTCATTGTCACACCAGGATATCCCACCCCACAGATGAGGTGCTTCTGGCCAAGGGTTACTGTTAAAATCAGCCTTGTTTGGGTCCCAGGCTCATCAGCCATCTCCTGTCTCTCTTGAAATCAGTTTTCCCTCAGTGGCAGTGGTTTGCCACGCTACCTCCCAGCACGGTGCTTACCCTCATGGTGCTAGGAGCATGTGGCTGGCTGCTCAGAGCTGCATGTGAATCCGACAATGTGCAGTAACATTAACAGCAAGAGGTCCAGAATGCCAGCTGGAGAGTCTTGCTGGTCTGTCTGATAGGGAAAGTGCCTTATGAGGCTGGAAATGTTCTGGTTTTGAACTAAATGCGGCTGGCTGGGTCCCAGGTCTTTGGCAGTGGATTGTCTGGGGAAAATCTTAATTGTTGCTTTGCACTGCAGGAAGCCACTGTTCGTAGCACCAGGCCCAGCTACTGAGTGGGTAATGAGACTGACGGAGCTCCCAGCCCTGGGCGCTGAGCTGGTGTCCCAGATGTCTTTCAATAGCACCCCTAGCCTGGTCATGGGTTTTTGCATCCCCCACTTCCTTCTAAGTAGTATTGAGGTCCTGCCTCCTTGTTTACTCTGGTTAGGTTAATCTCAGGAGGGGGATTGGTGCTGAACATCCTAACCGCTCCTACGGCGGTGCGTGTTGCTTGCCACGTCTGTTAGTGAGGGCAACTAACTGCAGCACAGGCAGCTGAGGCTTGAAGATGGATCCACTTGTGCTCATACTAGCACATGATGGTACCCACTGTCACTCTGAGGGAACCTCTCCAGTGTAAATCAAGGTGAGAGCCAGAGGAAAGAGAAATGCCACCACTTCCTTCTCTTTCCTCTGCCCACCAAAGATAACATGAGAGCAAAATACATTAGCAGCCTGTTTCCCTGCCGCACACCATGATTTCCCACACGTAAGAGGGATAGCGAATGCCCTCTGTAAAGACCAGTGCGGGATCTGGCCTGGAACTCATCGTAAGCTAATCACGGTACTTCTGAATCCAGTCGGGAGGAGCGGTTTGCATTAAAGCAGATGCTCTTTCATTTGAGAAGAGCCTAGCCAGTTGTATAGCCTCCTCCTTTGCTGTGGCCAAGTTTCTAGCTCTACTTTTTGGAAGACAACAGCGGGTTTTGACACCGCACCTTTGGGCTAATGCTTTGGCCCTTTGCTGTGCTGAACTTGTGATGTGAAATAGGTAACTGCCCCATAGGGGGAGAATAGGCTTAGGTACTGAGGCTCCAGTGAAATTCTGCCCTTTGCCGAAGGTCCCTGCAGTCTGATATTGGCAGGAGGGCAGTGTGACACAGCCCTTTAAACTGGGATGAGCTGAGTGTGATAGGGAACCTAGCTGAACCTCTTGAAAAGAGTCATTCCCTCACTGCGTGATTCATGTAGATGGGACATGCTTACTATTGTGAACTACTTAATGGCACTAGGGGTGATGGTATGTGAAGGGAGGAGGGCCACTAGGTGGCACATGGGTTAAAGGTCTGAGTTTGTGCTCTCCAGAGAGATCCCAGAAAACTGTCTCTGAGGTAACTCGCGGGTCTATCTCCAGGTTTTAATTGAGGACACTGATCAGCTGTGGCACAATCACTGCGTCCGGGACTTCAAGAAGGAGAAGCCAGAAGAGTTTGAGTCCTGGAGGGAGATGTACCTTCGGCTCCACGATGCCCGAGAACAGCGGCTGCTCATGTTAACACAGAACATCCGCTCAGCTCATGCCAACAAACCCAAAGGTAAAGCAGGCACTGGGTGATGCAGGGGCGACGGTCTGGTGAATGGGGTGGGTTGTGATTCTTCGTGCTGGAATGAAAAGAAAGGGCTGGTTGTCTAGGTGGCTGGTTCAAATCTGGCCCAGGTTAGAAGTTGTCCCAAATCACTGTTGTCTGAATGATGGTCCCATTTAAATGACTTTGCGGGCCTCAGTTCAGTTCCTAGGAGATTTGTTCCATGGCAAAACAGCCTACTGTCCCTTCCTGCGGGGACATCAGAGGTCACAGAGACTGAAATCTCGTTTCGTTCTTAGGGTCATTTCCCCAGGTTGGGATTGGAGTATATTGATAGGGCACTCCAGGGCTGTTCTGAAATTCTCTGTCCACAGGTCTATCAGTGTGGCCTCTCTCAAGCATAAAGCTCGGTAGCAGAGGGGTACAGGGTCAGGGAGGGAACTCTGCCCCATGTGATGGAGTGAAAGGGTGAGGATGTGGTGGCCGGTGCTTCCACTAGAGAGCATGAAGGTGGACTCGCTGCTTTGTGACAGTGAGTTCAGAGGACCTACTTGTGGCTGGATCCTAAAGGGTGTGTGTTCTCTCCCTCTGCAGGCAGAGTGGCCAAGATGGCATTTGTCAATTCAGCAGCAAAGCCCCCTCGGGATGTGCGGAGGAGACAAGAGAAATTTGGAACTGGAGGAGCTGCTGTACCAGAGAAGATCAAGTGAGTCTTAAACCTCCCCCACCTGTCTGGTCAGGACCTTTCCTTAGGGGGCTGGGCAGTGGGAGAAACCCAGCAGGTTGTCCCCTGAGCACAAAGAATCCCTCCTGTCTTATGGAGGCTGGAGGGACGGGAACAGGAGAAAGGAGATTCCCCCTCCCTTCAGATCCTTCTCTCTGTCACTAAAGGGGAGGGAGAGGTTTGTCAGTCAGTAGCAATCGATGGCATGTGTATAAGTCTAAAAACAATGGACAAGCATCTATCTCACCTGCCAAGCTCTTGAGTTCAAGCTCTCCCAGTTCCCTGGTTTGCTTCAGGAATAACTTAGGCCATCAGTTCTGGCAGGAGAAACTGGAAACCTGCAGCACAGGTCTGGTCTGGTAAGGAACTTCTCAGGTCCCCTCTATCTGTGGAATGTTACTTGGCAGCCATTGAACTTGTAGGGATGCTATACACAATGCTGAGAGTGGCCTGGTCTGACGTTTGAGCACTGGACTAGGAGCCAGTTTTAATCTTGGCTCCTCTACTGACTGACTCTGTAGCTTTGGGCAAATCACATAATCTCTGTCCCTGTTTCCTAAGCTGTGAAATGGGGCTAAATGATCCCCAGTTCGTTGGACACTGAAGATGAATTGTTTGCAACGTAATAAGTGCAATTCAGTCATGTTGCTGTGGAGTTCCACCTCAGATGTGCAGTAAATTGTGCAGTTGGCACAGAGAGAAGAGAGTATCCACTCAGCACCTACCCACGCATGGCATGGAAATGAATTGGTTCCATCATTGAAGCTCTTGGTCTCTCCTCCATATTTCTCTGAATTGCAGGATAAAACCAGTCCTGTTCTCACCCGGTAGAAGTTATGCCCAGTCTGAGGAGGAGCAGTCCTATGATGGGCCCAGCACCAGCAGTGCCCATTCTGGTCCATCCCCAGGCAGCACCACCTCTGGCTATGACCCCAGGAAACCACCAGTGAAGAGTGAGTGATGCAGGCATCACTGTCTGTGCTAGTTATTTCTAGCTGTTGTTACTATGAGCTTTAACCACTGACTGATCATGCATGGAAGAGATTGATATAGGGTTAGCAGGGGGCTGACTCAAGAGAGGGGTGTTTCTTTTCCAACCCTCCTGTTAAAGGGAAAGGTGACAAAAATGGGTCAAATTGCAGCAAAGGGTCTTGTGATGGATACATTGGATTGGGAATAGAGACTTAGGTTCATTACCCACCTCTGCCATATATTTGCTGGGCAACCTCGGGGGAAGTCAATTTCCCTTCCTCAGTTTCCCGGTCTGTAAAACTGACGATACCAACCTGTCTCCGAGGGGTCTTGCAAGGATCAATTCTTATATCTTGGGTGTCTGAAACATTCAGCCGTGGCAGGCGCCGTCACTAAACCCGTTAACAAAAATAGGCTGGGAATTTAGTCCCAGATTTAAGTGAGGTCTGTTGGATTGTGGTCATGGACTGAGCCCAGCCCTGAGTATGTTCAGCTTAAAATGCAAATCCCGCCACTTTTGTTAATCTTCCCTTGATGGGTAGCTCACCATGGAGAGGAGGAGGAGGGGGAGAGAAAAGAACTGGCAGAAGGCAGATGCCTGTAAGAGTGAGCTGAAAGCCCCCTGGCCACTTCTAGCATTGCTGTACATTTACTGCTTAGATACCACAGTGATAGGCACCTTAGATTTATGGCCGACAAATGAAGAGGGTAAATGCCTTTCAGAGGTTTGCCGTGTTACCAGTGGAAAGACCTAGTTGACCAGATGAGGTTCTTGGTCAGTCAGAGCTGACAAGTCTGCTGCTCTTTGGAAAATTCTGAGGGTGGCACATGATTTGAATGCTCCCAAAAATTTAAAGCTGTTCTTCAAAATCCTCTGGCATGCTGGCCAGCCTTTCTTTTAAAGGCAGCACTAAAAGATGCTGATATTGTGCGGTTAGTACGGGGAGGATGGGTGAACCTTGGACTGTATGGCTCGTAGTTAGTTCAATCCCTTTTCCACCATGTTGGGGCCGGGCTTTTCCCAGTGATGGTCAGATCGTGGCATAGCCTCCAAGGAGGCAGTGAAAACCCCATTGCTTGAATTAGAGCCCTGCACAGATACAAAATTTTGTATCCGCATCTGATCTGCAAACATGGTCTGTGGATATAAAGCGGATATCCACAGATTTGCAGGACTCTAACTTGAATCATATAAAACTAGCCTGGATAAAGCACCGGGGAATGTATTGTAGGGAGCAATTCTTTACTGGCCTGGGGCTGAAATAGAAGATCCCAATAGGTCTTCTCCATGTAGCTGCCAATTCTATTGGCTGAGACAACATTGGGTTGTGCTACACCTCTACCCCGATATAATGCTGTCCTCGGGAGCCAAAAAATCTTACCGCATTATAGGTGAAACCGCGTTATATCGAACTTGCTTTGATCTGCCGGAGTGCGCAGCCTCGCGCGCCCCCACCCCCACCCCCCCGGAGTGCTGCTTTACCGTGTTGTATCCGAATTCGTGTTATATTGGGTCGCGTTATATCGGGGTAGAAGTGTACTTGGATGCCAGTGGGATCATGAGAGATGCAGCTAGGTAACCAGTTCTATGTTCTTCTGATTCTTTGTACCACTACTCTTCTGTTTTTTTCCGTTGTTTCAGAAATTGCACCCATGATGGCAAAGACTATCAAAGCATTCAAAAACAGGTTCTCTCGAAGATAAGCTGCCCAGGAGAGAGATGGGAATTCCTCTCTTGTGGGGGAGTGGCATTGAAGGTGGAGGGGAAGGAAGGCACCCAAGGAGCACCGAGTCCTTTCCTCAACATGCTCCATGGAGGCTGCAGCAACTGTGAGAGGCTTAAAAAACCTGCACAAGGATGACAGCACACTATTTTTCAAGCCAGCCCTCTGGTCCCTTTCTCTGCCTCCCCTGCCTTGCCTCCAATTTCTGTCAAAAACACCATGTTCAGAATTATAAAACCTTCAGAAAATGTGAAGTCTTGGTATCTGCTGAGAAGGGAAGGTCCAGAGACTGATGTTGCTATTTAATGTCTTAATAAATTTACAAAATGGTTTTAATTAATATTTCCCCCCAGATATTATGTCACCTCCCCACCCCCACCCCAGTCCTGGTAGAAGGACCCTGCCTCTTTCCCGATTACTTGAGTTGGAGCCCCTTCCCTCCATGTGGACGCTGTTACAATGGGAGCCTCTTCCTTGATTTCATGCCCACTACATGTCAGCTCCTATCTGGGACAGGTAATGCTGGAGGCCAATCTGCTCACCAGTCCTTCAGCAGGCTGGGTTGGGTCTGAGGCGGCATTCTCCAGTTGTGTATGTTAATGAATCCCAGCTCTCAACCTCTCTGAACTCCTTGTACAGATGCTTAAACTGTTGTGTGGGAATTCTGAGAACTGCTGAGGTCCCTTCTCCCGCTGTTTGTTCTCTTCTTCTTCTTCAGCTTATTGGAAAAACACGAGAATTCTTGGGGAGAAATATCACTGTGCCGAAATTGAAATTTTAATCCCTCTTTTGGGTTTTAGATCGGTCTCAGACTCTTGAAGCCAAAACAATTTTAACAAAACCAATGAAGGAATTGGTTTTATTTCTTTTAGCAGAAGGAAGCAGCTTTATCTAGTTTCCCAAGCATCACACAGCATTGGAAAGGATTTTCCCAGTCTAAAAGCTGGCACTTAAATCCTGCCTTTTCCCCTGTAAATTATTGCTGGAAAAAGCAAAAGCTGTAGTGTTTTTTATTTTAAAGTAAAACCACTTCATGGGGAAAGTGAATCTTGTCTTATGTTGGTGCAAACTCTACAATACAAATTCAAACCACATGGCAATTTGCGCCCGATGTCCGAGGGGAAAATCCCAGCTGTGGAAGGGAGGGGTGAGGTTTTACCTTTCAGTGAGCAGCTTCTGCTGAAAAGTAACTAGGGGACTTTGGAGCAAAACTCCATCATGAAGGTGGTCATGGGTAAGGATGCCGAGACTGTGACTTCAGTTAAATGAACAGAATTTCACTGTGGCTGCAGCTGCTTCTGGCCCAGTTTCAAGTGAGCGACACTACTAGGAAGTCACTAGGTTATAAAATCCTTCTTATGGCCGCCAGTTCAGCACAAGCACTGAATCTCTCTCGACAGATGTGAAAGCAAGTTTACCTGGAGCACTGCTGGCAGAGGTTGGACTGGGTTAGAGCTGGTAGTGCTCTGAGGGAACCTGTCCTGCTGTTGATGGATCAAGCCTATCCGATGGGCCCTGTAACTGGATCTGGAAATGGAAACTGTCCAGGTCTAAGACCCGTTTGAAGTGCTCCTAAATGCAACTGCTGTCTCTGACTCTGGAGGACATTCTGCTCTCCTTGTAGGAAAGGAGGCAGGGCTGGTTGCTGCTCTTGGTGGTAGCTGCCCAACAGCATGACCATATTTTCTTGACTGGAAAACCCTGAACAAGTGGACTTGGGTGCGTATGCTGGCCTGAGGGAACTTTGCTGTGAAGTATATACCACAGATGACTTGGGGGGGGAAGAAAACCCTTTATGCTTTGGGTTCTGTCTACTTAGGCATTTGAACATCATGGAAGCCCTAATTCTTAATTTTGAAGATCTTGGAAGAGTTTTCTCAGAATCTCGTGTGCCGTAAATTTGTTAAAGTCCCAGACGCTTTAATCATGTTCCTGTGCAGCATTTCCGTGTGTATTGTGCTGTAAAATAATGCCTTTTTGCTCTTGCATTTTGCTGTATTTAATTTGCTGTATTTTTAATTAGGTAACAATATATAATCTTCTGCCAACTGTTGTGCTACCATTTATTTCTGTTTTTTACTTGGGGTGTGGGGAAAAGGGAAGACTCATCTGTGTCTGGGCCACGGTGGAGCCACGGTTAAAGAACCTTGGGTAAATCTGAGAATTCTCTCGGGCACCATTAAATTGCTACCTAGCATTATTACAGTTAGATATTCACGTCTGGACTGTGGGTACTACTTTTAGCTGTGCAGTGGGTATATCATCCCATTAAAACCAGTTCTCTCTTTGCAGACCCTGCCATCTGTCAGTATTTTAGCCTACTTAGGTGGATTTTTGGGGAAAGATACAATACAAATATTGTTGCCTCTAATCCCATAATATTTCAATCCACTTTCTCAATGAGGAGCAGATCCTTCTTCACATGAGACCAACACTCATCTCGCCCCTGCAAGGTGCTCTCTTTTTTTCAGTCAGACACTAAATCTCCCAGGCTGAAAGAATTGGAATGCTTTTTACAGAGGGGGAGGAATTATTTTAGTAAGACATGAACTAAGCCAACTGTAGAGTAAAATTGCTTGCTCAGTTTCCAATCTCTTCCAGCATTCAACATGTTAAACTTGTGCAATTTTCTGTGCTATACTGTGTGGAAAGAAACCATCCAGGACCCAACACCTTTCTCCGCCTCCCTTGAGTGCTTTGGCTGGGTGGAATGAGTGACATGGGCAGGAGGGAGAGTTATGCTGACTTGCATTTGTACTTTGGTCCCCAACTCTGTATATACAATTTTCTATGTTACTTTTTTGTGGTAACTACGGAGATTAATATTTTAATTAGATAAGTTATATGAAAAGAAGAAAATCATGTCTCAATAAAAGCCAAAACACTGGACCGTGTCTGTCTATTCCTTTCTGGCTCTGGGTGATAACTGAACATAATGAAATAGCAAATTAGAAAGTATGATTGTTTGGTATTGCTGATGAGCTGAAGTTTGCTCTTTAATCTGACAGCCCTATTTCCTGTTTACTTTTCATTCTCAAAAGTCCCTTGTTCTCTAGAGGCTATAGATAGATGGATGGAAACCGAAAAGCTTTGGCAAATAAGTGTGAAATCCTAGGCTTGCAACAGAATCTAAGTGGCTGTCTGTCATGTTTTCAGATCCTTTCCTCTTTATCTGTCACAGCCTGAACCAAGGATCATACATTGATATTAAAAACACCTTTAAAGCAATATAAGAAAATGGCCTCTCCAGGTGTATGTGGGAATGGCTTGTAAGAGAGGAAGGGACAGAATCATGAGTCTGCCTGTGGCTGCTAAGAAAAGAAATGGACTTCCCCTGGGGAGGGCCTGCTCCTGCAACTTATTAGTTACATGACTATTTCTGAGAGAGTGAGCATCTGAGTAGGGTTTGCAGGACTGGGCACGGTCACAGTTCAGGACAACAGCATCTATTTTCCTTCAGTGGTCCAGCAAGGGGCACCCACTGTAGGCTCCCTAGCCATTGCCTCTCTTGGATGGAGATCTGTGTCACCCTGATCAGAAAGGAGACAATTTCCAGGCTGAATAGTTCTTTGCCTTCAGTGTTATGCCCAGCAAAAAATAGTCCGCTTAAAGCAGCCTGCTTCACTCCTCTCCTCAGAGACCAGTACCCAGGGTAATTGCCTTGGTTATATTACCACACGGCTCTTTCTAAGCAAGCCTGTTTTATTAAGGTAAAAGCACTACAGAGAAAACATTAAAACCAATAAAAGAACCTACACACATGCTAATTAGTGTACAAGAGATTACCCCCCACCCACCCACACACACAATTCCAGCTGGAGCAGTCCTCCAAACCCCTACATGGGATTTCCTGCGATTTTAAGTTCACCATATGCATTGTTCAGAAGGGGAACCTAATTTTATGGGGCTTCAGTAGGCAAAAATCCTTCCATAAGAATAGGGGCCTTCCAGGGACCAGAGATCCTGTCCCTTTGCTGGATTGGAAAGAGGGCACTGAGTATTAGGGCTTGACTACACTTAAAGCTAAAGCAACACAAACTACTGTAGCGCCTTAGCATAGCCACTACAGTGATGGGAGGGAATCTCCTGTCACTGTAATTAATCCATCTCCCCAGGAGGTGGCAGCTACACCTCTTGGGGAGCTGGATTAATTCTTCCACCGACCTTGTGTTGTCTATACAGTGATCAGGGGTGTGGATTTTTCATACCCCCTGAGCCGTGGAGCTGGGTCAACCTAGCTTTTTAGTATAGACCTGGCTTTAAACTCAGGTTATTTATCCCAAAATCCTTTGTCTGCTGGTCTCAGAGAATCCAGTGTGAACCTTTGAAGAGACTGTGGATGGGTAATCAGCCAGACAATGGATTCCCTCCCCAGGGCAAAGCTTCAAACCTCTGATAACCAGAGGACTTACATTCATATTCCTCCTCCTCCTAAAGAAGTTAGGTGCAATGACAATCACACAAACAAATGCATTTTTTATACAATGGACCCAAAATATATTACATTTAATTCAATAAGATTTATCCAGGATATTGTTATATCTGTCACAGGCCTTTACGCTGCAGTTCACAGTAACCGTTCTGTAGGGCTGTTACAGATTGAACAACCTAATACACCAAAATACTGCAGTGTCTCTTTAAAGCAGGGGGAGGACACTGAATATATGAAGTAGCTGAATGGCTTTATAGCTGAAAGTGGCTGTTCCATTGGATATCTAGTTCAGCGGTTCTCAACCAGGGGTGCACAGACCCCTAGGGGTATGCACAGGGTCAGATTAAGGTTATGAGGGGCCTAAGTATGAATTATATATTGCAAAAAACATCATGAAGTCATCAAACATTTAGCTATATACATATTTATGTAAAATTAACAAGTTTATTCTACTCTCACAACACTCAATTCTTCAAACAGATACTTCTGAGTAGCACAAGGGATGCTACGCTGTCCTTCTCTTAGGCCTCCTTCCTCCTAGGTAGTGGAGTGCTCGTCTGTACGAGGATGAACACTGCAGCATTCCCCATCCTGCTCACCTCTTTCAACCTTGTGCTTCTACCCTCAGCTCTCCCCTGGCACAGTGCAAAGCCAAGCCCTGCTGATGTTTTCCCCAAGCTATGGCCTCTACACCCACACCGCATCTCACTCTGACTGCAGACTGGGAGGCAGCCAGCTTTTATTATGTAAAAGAAAACCGCTCAGGTGTAAAATCCACTGAAGTAGAGGAAGTAAGAGTGGGGAAATTACATTGGGTGGCGTATTTTAGGCTGTCTTGCTCTGAAAGCTGCCTCCCAGTGTTGCACTGGCTGAGGAGAATGTATTACTGTTTTCACATTGAACCCAAATATTATTTGTGGGATGCAGGGCCAGCTTTAGCAGGTGCGGGGCCCCATGACGGGACGCAAATTGTCTCGTGCCACCCCCCGCCCCTCCCTGCCCCATTGGATCCCTCCCCAAATCCCCTCCCTGGTCCCGCCCCCAGCCCTGCCCCCTCAATGCCCCATTGGATCCCTCCCTAAATCCCCGCCTGGCCCCAGCTCTTCCCCAAGCACGCCCCATTCCTCCTCCTCCACCCCTCCCTCCCAGGCTTGCGCTAATCAGCTGTATGGCGGCGCAAGCGCTGGCAGGAGTGGGGAAAAGCAGGACACGGCTTTTTTTTTTTTTTTTTCCCTCTCCGACGGCAGCCGCGGATGTTGCGGGGCCTTCTTAGGCACGGGGGCCCCATTCCGGGGAATCGGCCGAATCAGCTTAAAGCCGGCCCTGGTGGGATGATACCCAGTTTGTGTAGTTAATCTCCCGTGATTCACCACATCAGGCCAGTCTGTCACCAAGCTCTTCCACAATTAGAATAATGGAATAGAACCATAGGACTGGAAGGGACCTTGAGAGGCCATCTAGTCCGGTCTCCTGCACTTATGGCAGGACTAAGTATTATCTATTTTAGAATGTGTGATCAGCAGCTCTGACATGAGTTTTTTTTTAAGAATAAGTTCTGTGTGCACCAGCCCCTACGGTTTGCATTTGTTTGTTTTACGCTTTCTGTAAGAAAAAGGTAACAGCTAGAAGTGACACACATCTTTAGATGGTTGCCCAGTCATAATATTTAGCACTTCTGTGCTATGTTAGCTCTTCAAAATCACTGTACAAACATTAAACAAACTTAATCTAAAGCCTTTCAGCTTTTGAGTGACTAGGAGTTGACAAAACAGAGCTATTTCCTGTTGTGTTCTCTGCCCCGTGAACAAAAAGACTTCACTGAAAATCAGTAGCTTAAAAGAACCATTAAGGATCCTTCAAAAGAACAGTCCAACCAAGGCTGCTGTAGTGACACCCTTGTTACAGCAGGTCTGGTGTTTGTTTAAGGCTGGTGTAGAATGAAAGGAGAGCTTCCTGTATGTGTAAATCAAGCAGACCTTGCTTATTTTTGTCCTTAAAGTGCTCAGAGTTTAGGAGAGGAAAGTGGGTGAGATTCTGCTTATACCAAGTATGAAAAAGCAGAAGGGACCAAAATCTATTTTTGTGCAAAAATCTGTTCTCCCTGAAGTCAATAAGGCTACACAGGTGTAACCATCAGCAGAAATTGGCCTGTGTTCTTATTCCCTTCTCGAATCACTTCCCATGCTTACCCAACATTTTCCACTTGGGAAAGAAGTTAGTTTGAGTTGGGGCAGAAAAATGAGGACTAACTTCAGGTTTATTTAGCTAAGTTTTTGGAATGAAACTCAAAAGAAATCAAATGTGAGGTACTTTTATGATGGATTGACCTGCTAGAGAACCAGCCTTTAGCCTATTCAGCCAGTCTTTCTATCATAGCTTGCTAAGAAGTGGATTTAATATCCTTGAGGGAGAGGGGAGGGAGAAACCTACAACATTGTGTGTTGAGCTTCCTCCAGTGCTTTTGCAACCCCTTAAAAGTACAAAGATGCGTTGGCCTGTGGAACTAGGCTGAGCATAAGTGGTGGCCTGTGCATCCCAGTACAGAAAAATACAAAGAAAAAAATGGGACGTCTTTATTTTTAGTACAGTTCACTACAGTATTGAACACGATGCATCATAAATCTGAAGCTCCTCGATGGAAGGTTCTGTAAAAGTTAAAGGACCGGTATCCAGAATGGGATGGTTTGTTTTGTTTTTCCTACAAATGTGTGGGAATTTGTTCCTTACCCATGGGAGGGGCAATAGTTCTGGCTGGAGCTGGATAGAGTGTGTGCAGGTTCTGTGCAGGCTTCCCACTCTACTGCTCTGGTACTGCCTCTCCTCCCCCTCCCCCCCAGGCACTCACCAGTTGTCCAGAAACAGGACCCAATACACATAAAAAAGACGGTGATGTGCACTAGGACCCCAGAGGCAGTGTCCTGGAGCTGCCTGCCAGCCTCAGTCGAGGAGAGGGACAGAGGGAGCTTCTTCCCTCCCTGACAGGCAGCTAAGCAGAGCTCCAAAAAATTGGGGGGATGCCTGCTCAAACTACACCCACGGCTGGCATGGGTTCTCATGGTAACCAGATTTTTAGTGTCCGGTCACCAGTGTTAACCGGATCCCTGGCAGCGTGTTCCTGCAGCGCGGGGAGATGCAGCAGGCTGCCGGCTGAGCTCCTTCCAAGCCACAGGGGGCTGCTTTGCCTTCCCTGCTGGCAGGTGCACTCCAGCAGGGCTGCATGAGCAAGTTCGCTCCCCCCACTCACCGGGCACTGTCCGCAACCCCTGCCTGACCAGTAAACCCTAAAAAATAGGAGAGCCTAAGGCTATAGCTTTATTAGCCTAATGGTTAATCCGGCCCTGGGTACACAGAGCTCTTCCAGGGGGTACATCAACCCATCTAGATACCTGCCGAGTTTTACAACAGGTTACATAAAAGCACTAGCGAAGTCAGTACAAACTAAAATTTCACACGAGTTGTTTATACTGCTCTATATACCATACACTGAAATGTAAGTACAATATTTATATCGCAACTGATTGAATGTATAATTATATGGTAAAAATGAGAAAGCACTTTTTCAGTAAGGGTGTGCTGTGACACTTGTATTGTTATGGCTGCTTTTGTAAGCAAGTAGTTTTTGAGGATATGCAAAACAAATCAGACTCCTGAAAGTAGTCTGGAAAGGCTGAGAGCCACTGATCTAGTTAACTGAAGTTTGAGAGTGGAAGGACCTGTCTGGCTACAGCACTCCAGGAACAATCTCATTTCAAGCTCTCCCAGAGGAGAGCGGTCAATCGATCCCTGCTGACTGCCTACCCTCATAACTTGTTCTTATCAACCCACATTAAGTTTTCATTATAGCCTAACACTTCCCCTGTGGCTTCATTGCATCTACTGTGACACTTCCACAGAATCTAGGTTGAGCTCTTATCAGTGCTGCGTCTATGTGCACTCCCCCCTTGCTCCCCAACTACAGCTTTGTTGCCTTCCAGTCTCTCCTGAAGCAAGGGACAATCTTACAGTGAGAGGATGAGAGAGTTTGAGCTCTTTTGAAGTACTTATAACACACACACACACCTGTCCCACAAATCACAGTTGTCTGAGTGCCTTACAAACACTGACTAAATTTATCCTTGCAGCACTCCTGTCAATAATGTAAGGACGTATACTCCTCATTTACAGCATGGGAAGAAAGTGATATCCTGCTGACAAGCTAGGAATGTAACCTGTATTTCCCTCCCTCCAATGCCTTAACTGTAAGACTATCCTCTCCTTCTTGACCCCCCGCTTGGTAAGGCAACCCCCGTCTTTTCATGTACTGTGCATTTATACCTACCTACTGTATTTTCCACTCCATGCATCTGATGAAGTGAGTTTTAGCCCACAAAAGCTTATGCCCATATCAATGTGTTAGTCTCTAAGGTGCCACAAGGACTCCTCGTTGTCTCTCATTCTAATAAATTCCTATGAGTCCAGCAGGACTCAAACCCATTAGACTTTTAGCATCCTAAACACAGCACAGTTCTGAGTCATGGTCAGATGAGGATGACTGTAGGGGCTACAGTAGTAGACCCTGATACCAGAAGCCCATTTTAAACTTAAATTGATACTCTATGATGGTTTGGCTAGATCAGGGGTCGGCAACCTTTCAGAAGTGATGTGCCGAGTCTTAATTTATTCACTCTAATTTAAGGTTTCATGTGCCAGTAATACATTTTAACATTTTTAGAAGGTCTCTTTCTATAAGTCTATAATATATAACTAAACTATTGTTTTATGTGAAGTAAATAAGGTTTTTAAAATGTTTAAGAAGCTTCATTTAAAATTAAATTAAAATGTAGAGCCCCCCAGACCGGTGGCCAGGACCCGGGCAGTGTGAGTGCCACTGAAAATCAGCTCACATGCCGCCTTCGGCACCCGTGCCATAGGTTGCCTACCCCTGGGCTAGATTATAGCACCTACTGTATCTTGCACTTGCTTAAACTTCTAATGGTTTGCAGCAGTGTATCCAGCTAACTTATTAAGAAACTGTTTCCAGATGTGTCAAATCAATGTCAGTGTGCTTTGTTCAACTCAGTGCATACAGGCAGTGGGTAGATATCGGGGGTTGAGGGAAGAGGTGCTGGCCTAGTGCTTCTGCTACTGTAGTCTTCTGAAAGGAGAAAAGGGGACGGGAAGAAGATTCTATCACTCCAGGCCTGCCACTCACTTTGAGCAACCGTTCCAATACCAAAACCATTTTATGGTAGATACAATCAACTGCATTGGTCTCAAGTGTGTCCTTTTAAAAATCCAATAGTTTACGGCTCTGGTTTGAATAACTTGGGCCAAATCCCTCTTTAATGTAACTTTATTGAAGTCCATGTATTTCCACCAGGGACCAATTTAGTCCCCTGCATATGATTCCTCTTCTTGCTTTGCAGCAACCAGTGGACAAAAACACCATTTCCAGAGCGCTGCACATTCCTGTCAGTATCAGTGACGCTTAATGTGCAGCTAGAGCTGGAAACAAAGGTGTGACACAATCACTGTTCTCCCAGATGGAGCGTGCTCCCTGAGTGGCACAAAAAGGTTCTGAAGTCAATCGAACAAAATAAAAAATGTATTAAAAGACTGTCCCTGTCAATGGTGACTAGGAATCAATTGGCAAGAAGATGCACTGCTGTCCTACCGAACAACAGTTCCAGCTAGGGTTTGACTCTGCCATTTAAAACCTATGGAGCTAGGTTTGCCACGTTAGAAATTGGTTTGCGAAGTTGGCAACGTCAGAAATTGCCACACAACAGACTAACAACAGGCTCATCCATTATCCCATCTGGACTCCTGCCTAAGTCGGTAACTACAGAAAGTATAAACCTCCACAATGAGTTGGATTCTGCCCCCGGTTATTTCTAACCCCATGGAGTTGCTAATGTATTGCTTGGGTGCAGAATCTGATCCATTCACCTAGTTGCAAAATTGTACAGAAAACTACTTTTTGCCCTTAGCCCCTGAGCCGGGAATCAGCTGTAGTAGCTGGAGCAGTAATCCTTTGCCTCTTCCCCTAGCAAGTGTGACTGTAAATGTTACAGGTTGCACAGCTAATGGGTCTGTCCTTAAATCTAGAGGAGTGTTTTGCTATTCAGAGCTAAAGCAACCAGAGTATCACGCTGTCAAGCCTTTCTCGGGCCAGGCTCCACTAACTACTGAATTAAGCTTCTCGGAGAGGGGGCTTGTACCAGTGGGGATGAGTATTAGTCCCGCAACTGATCTAGCCTGACAGAAATGCTGTTAGCCTCAGTTTACAGCCATGGAATCTGAGCCAGTAGAAAATAGTAAGAAGGCCGCTCTAGTTCCTGTCATCAATTCAATTCCTTCCCCACGGGCTGTAGAACTCACTGCCACTTTCTAGCAGGGACGGAAAGAGCTTAGTAAGAGCGGTAAAGTGCAGGCCCCATGACAACATGAATAGCTGCAGTAACAGTGCATGGGATAAACGTGTATCAGGGTTTAAACACTGAGCGTACCTGACACTTGCCTGTCCCTCCCACCCCACTGCAGGAAGCCACCTTCTTGCCCTTGCCCCTTCACTGAACTTTTAGTACCTGCCTGCGCCTGCCCCCTTCCCGCTGACCCCTGGGCATTTGCTGTCCCCTCTCCAGACCCACTGACTTATGGACAGCTACTACCCCCCTCCCTGCCGAGTCCAACCCCTGAGCACCTGCTACCCCCCCCTCCCCTGACACCTGCTGCCCCCCCCAGCTCCCCTCCCTGCTGACCCCATAGCACCTGCTGCCCTCCACCCCCCTCCCGCTGACCCCTGAGCACCTGCTGCCCCCCCACTGACCCCATAGCACCTGCTGCCCTCCACCCCCCTCCCGCTGACCCCTGAGCACCTGCTGCCCCCTTCCCCACTGACCCCATAGCACTTGCTGCCCTCCATCCAGCTCCCCTCCCCGCTGACCCGACATCTGCTGCCTCTCCCACTGCCCCCCACCCAGCTCGCCTCCCCGCTGCCCCCCAGCTCCCCTCCCTGCTGCCCCCCACTGCTCCCCACCCAGCTCCCCTCCCTGCTGCCCCCCAGCTCTCCTCCCCGCTGCCCCCTGCTGCCCCTAGGGTGACCAGATAGCAAGTGTGAAAAATCAGGATGGGGGGTAATAGGAGCCTATGTAAAAAAAAAAGACCCCAAATCGGGACCGTCCCTATAAAATCGGGACACCTGGTCACCCCGCCCTGCCGACCCCTGGCACTAGCCCGTCCCCATCCCAAGTGACATGCCTGGACCAACGGGGGGGGTCCCACGGCGCATCACGTGACGGAGGAGCAGCTCCCTCCCCGTCACGTGAGGAGGCGGCGGCGCTATTACGTCCCCCCCGCGCGCCAGCAGCTGGGCCATGGCGCACGGACACGGGCACGGCGCGGGCGGCTGCTGCTGCGGGGCCGAGCGCGAGGAGCCCCCCGAGCGCCGCGGCCTGGCCTGGGGCCTCTACCTGCGCATCGACCGCGAGCGGCTCCAGTGCCTCAACGAGCGGCGGGAGGGCAGCGGGGCGCGGGTGTTCCGCGCCTGGGAGGAGCGGGGGGACCGCAGCCAGGTACCCGCCGGGGGGGCGGGCCTAACACCATTGCCCCGCCCCTTCCACGAGGCCCCGCCCACTCTCTCCCTCCCCCCACCATTGCTCGCTAGCGCATTTTCACGGGACGGGGAGGGGAGTGGGGCAGTTGTGGGTGTCAGGGCTCCGGCTGGGGGTGCGGGCTGTGGTGTGGGGCCAGGGATGAGGGGTTTGGGGTGCAGGAGGGGCTGAGGGGTGTGGGCTCTGGGAGGAAGTTTGGGTGCAGGAGGGGGCTCAGGACTAGGGTAGAGGGTTGGGGTGCAGGAGGGGCTCTGGGCTGAGGGGTGTGGGCTCTGGGAGGAAGTTTAGGTGTGGGAGGGGGCTCAGGACAGGGGTAGGGGGTTGGGGTGAGGGAGAGGGGTGTGGGCTCTGGGAGGGAGTTTAGGTGAGGGAAGGGGCTCAGGACAGGGGTAGGGGTAGGGGGTTGGGGTGAGGGGTGCGGGCTCCAGGTGGCGCTTACCTCAGGTGGCTCCTGGGAAGCTGCTGACATGGTCCTCTGGCTCCTAGTGTGCTGCGGAGCCGGCGCTCAGGGTGGGGGCAGCACATGGAACCTCTGTGGCCACCCCTGCATGCCTAGGGGCTGCAGGGACATACTGGCTGCTTCCAGGAGCCTGGTAGGGAGCCTGCCTGCCCTGCAGCGCCGCTGACTGGACTTTTAACGGCCTGGTTAGCAGTGCTGAGCAGAGCCACCAGGATCCCTTTTTGACCAGGCGTTCCAGTCAAAAAACAGACACCTGGCAACCCTGGGGGGGGCTGTGGCTCCAGGTGTGCGGGGGGCAGGTACAAGAGGTACCAGTGCAGCTGGGTGTCACTCTAGTCTAGGGAGTCCCTAAGGTCCACCATGTCCTGGATGGCAATGGGTGTGGCTGCTTGCCAGGGAGCCCAGCTCTGGGCCCCTGCCACCCGGACCTAAGAACAAAGGGCTGGGAGAGAATCCCCTGGGTGTGGAGTTTAGCGTGCGCCCTCCCCCCTTTGTCGCAGCCACCCACTGTGCAATCCCTGCCTGCCTCCAGCTCCTGTGCTGGCTGGGCTCTGCAGCTGCTCCTGGTGCTCTCTCTGGTGGGAGTCTGGGCACCTAGCGCTCATCCGGCAGTGGGGGTTACACCATGAGGGAAAGTGAGCAGGGCGGGCTGAGAGATTCCAGGCTGTCTCCAGTGTCCTGGCCCTGAGGCACCAGCAGTGAAGGTCCACACTCCGTGTTTGTGGACCTCCCTGAGAGCTTAGTTCCACCTGGGACACTGACCTTTCGGGAGTTCGGTTCCTCTATTGATTCTGGTTGCTGCTTCCCAGATGATGCTGACGCATTCACCATACCAGTTCTTCCTTGGCTTTCTTTGCTTTCTCTTTCCTCCCTCGGGTACCTGATTCGATGCTTGTTTGGCATTCAGTGTTCCAGTCCCAACCACCTGAGCCTTCTTTCTTTGTTGGAGGTTTCTAACATGCCCTGCTCTGTCCGCTCCCTTCCTTTCGCATTTGGGTATTCACCCACGAAAGCTCATGCTCCAATATGTCTGTTAGTCTATAAGGTGCCACAGGACTCTTTGCTGCATTTTGACACTCTGTGACATGTGTAATGTCTTCCTCAGCCATCTGTGGTGGGCAGCCTCCTATCTGTCTTTGTTAGCCATAGCCAAGGGCCCTGTCTCTGCTCCATACAGCACCATGTTCAGTACAGTCGCATAGTATAGTCTGACCTGTAGTTTGTGGAGATCTCTGTTTGACCAGTTGTCATTCATTCTATTTGTATACCAGCATAACTGTATTTGTTGGGCGGGGGGGATGACTTTACCAAAATAATTATACTAGTACAGCCCCACTGTGGATACGAAAGGGTGGTGGTGGTGGTGATGATGATGATGATGTTTTTTTTTTTTTTTAACTGGTATAGTGTATTGCACTTGGGAAGGCTGGAATAAGGTCTACCAGTAAAAGGGCAGTTCTGCCTTTATAAGCTGCATCCACACCAAGAGCACTTGGCTATAGACTGAGGTCTAGCAATACTGTCCATGTGTGTCTAGTGTAGACATGGCCAAAGGCCACGTCTATGCTATAGACTTCTGCTGGCACAGGCTTGTCAGTCAGGAGTGTGCTGAGGTGTGATCCCTGACCAATAGAGCTGTGCTGGCAGAAGCCCTTGGTACGAATAGACAGTTATACGGGTAAAGGTGTGCTTAGACTGGGATAGCTTGTTTTGCTTGTAGCGGTGGCTTTACTGTACTGATACAAAGTGAAACTTTACTAGGACAGCTGAATTCACACTAGGAGCACTTCGCTGGTATAGCATACTGGCATCCTTATACCAACAGTGCTCCTAGCGTAGCATGACATTAGCCATAACAAAAAAAGGCTCTCTGTCTCACGCCTCAACAGATACTTCCTAGTGGATGCTTCAGTGGGTTATTGAATTAAATCTCTTTCTAGTGAATACATTAGAACACTTACTAGGAGGCAGAGTATCTGTATAAAATACAACTGAACTATAATTTTCAGTGTAAACAAAGTTCATTGGATAATGCATTGTCCATATTGTTCATTCATAATTCCCAAAATAAAGTAGTGCGTATTAACATGGTTCTACAGTAAGTGTATTAGCACAAAGCTTCCAATGGAATGCAGATATGAACTGATGCAGAAGGAAGTGCATGGGAAGCGTAATATACGGCATTACAGAATATCTTCATTATCTGCTCCTAAAGGATTTTTTTTAATCCAGTTTTGTATCTTTTAGTTTGTCGAAAGTGATGATGATGAAGTAGAACTTCTGTTTAATATCCCGTAAGTACCTGCTTGGCACCATTTCATGCCCTGTTAGCACCTGATGCACTTAGTTTTATTTGTGGCTGGGTTCTTTGCTCACAATAGTCTTCCTCGTATGCTCTTGGGAAATAAACTAGAAAACCAGTTTGGGTGATGGCAGCTCTTCTTGACTGAGATTTATTGAATTGTGTGATGTATAATCAAGACTAACTAGAAGTGAAGTCACTGATTCTGTGTTTAATGGCAGGTTTACAGGCAACGTGAAGCTAAAAGGGATAATTGTGATGGGAGAGGATGATGATACACACCCGTCAGAGATGAGACTGTAAGTGGAACTGGGCCTGGCCATCAGGAAAGCTCATGTTGGACAGATATTATATAGAGTATCTATTTGCACAGCTGTTTTAGAGCAGCGTTTTGAAATCTCTAAGCAATGTTTTTACCATCTCCTCAGTGATGGTCTTCCACTTGCCGTGTGTAGCTGAGACTGAACACTAGAGTGACTCATACTAAGGGATTGTATTTTTTTTACCTCATTGCTTTTTAAAAAAAAAAAAACGAAATACTTTAGCTTTTCCTTTCCCACTGCAAAGTTCTCATTGCCCAATGACATCAGTATTCCTATCCCCATTTTACAGATGTCAGAGCGCAAATCAGAAGCCAGGAATACCTGACTTCAGGCTAGGCTGCCCTTTCATATTGCTGAGTAGAAGCTCCTATACTAGATTAACACTAATGTAATTATCTGGTGATAAGCATGATTAAGGCCCTGTGAAAATTGCCAGGGGGGTGGTGGGTGTTAATTCGTGGCAGCGTCTCGGGTAGGGGTTTGAATTTCACAGGATGTGCATGGCTGCTGAGTTCCCCCACAAACTACTACCATTTTTCCAATGGCATGCTGGTCCTATTTCAGGAGGTAGGGGTGTGGGACATGGGGGAGGGGGATGTATCATCACTAGGCACCGTCCCTCTGTTCTAGCCTGCTCTGGGTCCAGGATTGGGGCCTAGATCGCTAGAGCCCTGCATGGATGCAAAATTTGTATCTGCATCCGATCCACAAACATGGTCTGTGGCTATAAAGCAGATATCTACAGATTTGCAGGGCTCTATACATCATGCTGTGCTCCGCTGAGACCTGGGCCACTGCTGCTGCTTCCTGCCCTGGCTGGGGGAGTGGTGTGGCAGGGATTAGGAGCTCTGGCAGGCCCCGGGGGAGACACTGCAGTGCTAGCTGGCAAGGAGCTGAGACCAGGATCCACCACTTGAAGCACTAGCGGGGTGGGTGGGTGTAGCGGGCTGTCTAGTTTATCCCCCTGCTGGGGCAGAGCCCCCTCACAGACCTGTTTGTGCTCCAAACAGAAGATTCCAGTCTCAGCTCTTTGCCAGCTGGTGCTGCGGTGTCCCCTGCAGGCCTGCTGTGGGCCACCATGAGGCAGGCCGGGGCTCCTAATTGCCGCAGGTTGTCAGTGCCACACGGCCTCCCAACTGCTGGCAGGACAGGAAGCAGCAGCAGCAGTGATCTGGACTGGAGCTGAGCTCGGGGTGAACTGGGACCTGCCCTGGGCCAGGCAATTGTTGCTGCCAGCCTACTGCCTCAGGAGCAGCCCGGTACCGTGGTTTTTCTAAGAGCTCGGAGGCAGAAGCAGGAATGTTGTTTGAAAAATGATGGTATTGGGCTAATTTTACAATTTCTGTGAAACTGTGACTTATTCAGGGCCCTAATCATCACTTGGCTTTCCACTAAAGGAGCTTTTTCCCCTCATCTTTGCTCTGTCTCTAATGCACTAGAATCCTAACCCCTCTCTATAGAATTTATAGAAATGTAGGGCTGGAAGGGACCGTGGGAAGTCATCAAGCCCAGCCATCTGTGCTGGGGCAGGACCTAATAGACCTGGACCAGCCCTGACCGATGTTTATCCAACCTGTTCCTAAAAATCTCCAATGATGGGGATTCCACAACCTCCTTTGGAAACCTATTCCAGAACTTGACTACCCTTAGAGTTAGGAAGTTTTTCCTAATATCTAACCTAAATCTCCCTGGTTACAGATTAAACCCATTTCTTCTTGTCCTGCCCAGTGGACATGGAGAACAATTGTCTTCTTTATAGCAGCCCTTAACATATTTGTAGACTATTATCAGGTTCCCCCATCAGTCTTCTTTTCTCAAGACGAAACATGTCCAGATTTTTTTAACCTTTCATCATAGGTCAGGTTTTCTAAACCTTTTAGCATTTTTGTTGTGCTCCTCTAGATTCTCTCAAATTGTCCACACCTGGCACCCAGAATTGCACACACTGTTCCAGCTGAGGCTTCCTCAGTGCTGAGTAGAGCAGGACATGTACTGGAAGTGATGTGGGTGGCAAATGCCTTAAATCTGCAGCTCTGTTCCTTGCTCGTGTTTACTACTTGTAGTGTGTTGACAATTCCTGATATGATGCAAGTGCTGTTTTCTTGGCTGATCCAGTTGTGTGTGTTCCACAGGACACAGCCAGTTTAATAACCCAGTGGTGGGAAGAAAGGGGAGATAAATAAATCAATTAGCTGAGATGCATTTTAACCACTGTTGTGTTTTTTTTGTCCACTCCCAGGTTCAAGAACATTCCTCACATGTCATTTGATGACACAGCCAGAGAACCAGATCAGATGTTCAGTCTGAATCGAGATCTAACAGGAGAACTGGAGTATCCCACAAAGTATGAGACAGGCTCTTCCCTTCTCTGTGGTGCATCTGTTAGGGATGCACTGGAGTTCATTCCTCCTGGAGCCAATGAGTTTGTGTTCCTTTTATCAGAGCCTACTCATATGCTATTCAACGGTTAGAAAGTGTTAAGAGGGGGAGAGTAGTTCCTTCACTCACATCATAACATCTCATCAAATAATAGAATGTGTTTTTTAAATGCCTTTTCTGGCTCTTCCCAGCACTTGTGTTGGAGTGAGAACTTTACCTGTCCCTAAATGGTGTTGAAGACCTTTTTCCTGGGGAGGGAAGTTCTTGGGTCTTGCATCCTGGAGGCTCCCCAAACTGAATTCTCAATGCCTTGTCTCCTCCACCTCTTACACCAAGGAGGACTGAAGAAGGCTCCTTTTACTGTTCTCCAGTCTACCAGAGGAGTCACATGTCAGACACACCAGGTGCTTCCTTCACCCTCCCTCCCAGTTCTTGTTGATCCAAGGAGTGAATGGCTAAGACACCAGGTCTCCTACATGGCAGTGCTTAGTCTCCACACCCCAATAGGTTTTCCTTTTCAAGTAACACCTTCATCCTCTTTAGTGCAGAAACTGCTCCAGAAATTAGGATTTATTTCCTGGGTGACTGGTTACATGCTGAACTCTGAACTCAGTCTGTTTTTTTGTCTTTTCTTCCAGAATTGCTCGTTTCTCAAACGTTTACCATCTCTCCATCCACATTTCCAAGAATTTTGGAGCTGAGACAACAAAGATCTTTTATATAGGCCTGAGGGGAGAGTGGACAGAGGTGAGTGAGAGCAGGGAGAAAATGAGCAAAACACATCACAAATGCAGAAGTCGTCTTGAATTGCAACTTGTACAGTTGGGTCTGTCTAGGTGTGGTTATTTATAAGAAACTTGGAAAGCGCTATGGAGATTGATCAGTAACTGAGTTAATTTGCTGAACTGAATCAACCCAAATAAGGCTTGGTTAGTTTCCTTTCCTGAATCCAACATGAACTGCTGTGATTCTGGGAAGCTGCCTGTTAAGAAGTGGGAGGTGCTGGCATTGCTGTTGGATTTATTTAAGGGATATATTTTTGTCACAGGCATGATTGTGTTAAGAACCAGGTACACGCAGAAGAGGCTGCAGTCTTGCAAGTACAGATTTAAAACATTGACATAGCATAGGTTCAGCATTAATCGAGGGATGACTTGTAATGTAAAGCATTCCTTGAGCTGGGGCAGGTGCCTGGGCCTCAGTGGCTGGCACCAAATTCAGTTTGGGCAGATCTTGGGGAGGGTGGGAGAGACTACTTTGGACAGAAGTGAAATGGGAAGTGCTGGTCAGATTCCATTTTTTGGTAGACTAAACTGAGCTTTAATGGGACTAAATATGTTTGCCTTGATTCAGGCTTATCGACATGAAGTGACCATCTGCAACTATGAAGCATCAGCAAACCCAGCTGACCACAAAATTGATCAGATCATGCCGGAGACCCACTTCATTTCCTAACAGTAGCACCGGGATGCTCCCAAAGGCTTCATTATCAATACACTGAGTTAATGGACTGACTCTGAAGAGAACAGATTCTTGGGGCGCTGGAGAGAGTGGTGAAATTGCTTTTATTTCTTCTTGTCTTTGCCCTGGGAAGAAGAGTGCCAATGCGTGAAATCTCTTTATAAAGTTAATTGATTGCTAATGGCAATCATCTGTTGGGTGCTTCAGCACTCTGAAGAATCAGGCCTTGACATAGTGGAGTGTCTCTCCTCCAGTGGCAACCTAGTGGCCTAATTGTTTATGTTGCCAATTGAAAATAAAAGCATATCCTCTCACTGTGTATGCCCCAAGCTTCAAGATTGGTTTGTGTCTGACATGCTGGTTATTGGAGACAAACAACGCCGGGAAACATCCTCTGGTTGCTACTCTGTTGTCCCTGGGTGTTGAACAATTGGTGCTGGTGTGTGAAGCTTGAGCCTAATGGTGACTTGATGTAGGGTTATTGCTGTATTGAGGAGAAAGGAATTGTAAACTAAAATTTGCATCTTGAGATTCTGTTCCCCTGAAATGTAAATTCTGAGGGAAATCTAAACCTATGGGAGAGATGCTGGATCCTTAACATATATAAAAGTGAAAATACAGGACTGTATGGTTGAGGGGGCTTAGCAGAAAGTGTTCAAAGCATTGTGTGTGTACATTTAAAGTTGTGGCTTTTTGCTGAAGGTATGGAGCCTCCACTCCATGTTAGAAGCCAGAGCTGGAGACCTAGGAGTTCCTTTAGGCACAACTTTATAAGGAATGTAACTAATCTTTCCTAATAAATCTATGGCAGATGTAATTTGTTTCATTTCTTGTGTCCCTTCCTGCTGCATCTTGACTTATGTGTAGCCATGTACCTGTCTAGTTGCAGAAAGGGTTTAATGCAATTGAGTGTACCTCTCAGATGTGGGGTGCTTTACAGCCAAACAATACTATCATTAAATAGAGCATGGTTACCATGGTGTAACAGTCAAAAGAGCTATGAATCTAGCAGCTCAAAACCTCTTTATTCACCATTAATGGTTAAGCCCCAATAAAAAGTTTCTGCAAACAACTATGAAAAGTGTGTGTGTGTGTGGGGGGGGGAACCAATGTGCAGGCTTATAGGTCCAAAGCAGTGGTAGTAATTAGCTACCACTGGAGCAACAGCCTCAGGCTTCTTTCAGTGTTTGCAGAAATAAGAACTGTGATGGATAACCTAGCTGTACATTCCATTCATGGCATATGTATGAGGCTGGCAGCTGGCGTAATCGAAGTGTATTACTTGTGTCGTCTTGTATCCTCAATGAGGATGACATCTGGGAGTGATTGGAGTGGCACACTGCAATCTGTGTTTGTTTCCTGTGGTGCTCAAGGAATGGGGAAAACATTAGATCTTCCTCTCAATTGCTTTATGTGAGACATCCAGTTGAAGTTGTCTGCAGTTATGTATATACAAGCTGCTTTTCATACCTTTGCACAAACTCCCATCAAGAAGAGCAGGCTGTAACTAGAACAGTGTGCTGAGGTGACATACAACTAGCCTTTTGTGGCTGGAATCGAAGTTCAAAATTGCCTTAAACTGCAGTTTTATGGCATTAACTCCCCTTCAAGAAGGGGTTTAAAATATCTTTATCAAATTTAATCCTACCCGTTAGGGGGAGGGATAGTTCAGTGGTTTGAGCATTGGCCTGCTAAACCTCAATCTTTGAGGGGGCCACTTAAGGATTTGGGGCAAAATCCGTACTTGGTCCTGCTAGTGAAGGCAGGGGGCTGGACTCTATGACCTTTCGGGGTCCCGTCCAGTTCTGAGATGAAGAGAACTTTCTCTGAGGCAGCAATTTCACTTTATAGTCAGAGGGCAGAAATTGCAGGATCAAACTTCAAACTGTGATACTAACTTTGTCCTTTTTGAGTGGGGCAGTCTGGGTTTCAATCCAAAAAAATTACAGCTGTGCTGATGGTTGGCAGCATTTTTAATTCTTCAGTAATGCAGTGACAGGAAAGGGGTGTGTGAGAGAGTGAGACTTTCTCTAAAGCAAAGAAATAGCTCTGCCAGCTTGCTCAAGCAGTGCTGCTCCTTATCTTCCCCCATCCACTCTCAAATTGCTGTCCTAATATTGTCTTACCGCTCTGGGACATTTTATATTAGGAAATAGCTGCTGTCCCCCACCCCCAAAATACTGCTGGCGCTTTCAGCACCATTCCCTAAAACACACTGAGAACGTAGTAGAAAATGGTTTTCCACAAACTGTGAGTGGGGGGAGAGTTCAGTCCCTAAGGCTTAGTAGGGCCTATTCTGGATAAATCACCCTGGGCCTTTGCCCGGATATCCGTGTGTAGGCGAGGAGAACCTGCTTGGCGAGAAGAGGAATTAGGCTCCCAAAGTACGGGGTGGGAAAATGACTCCTTGACTCAGGCATCAAAGCACCCTGTGGGCTGGGAAAGCTGTTCCCCTGCTCCTGGCACGGTGACTACGGGCCTAGCGCACGGGGAGCGGAGAGGCGCTGCTGGGTGAAACCCATGTGTGGCGGGGGGGCCCTGCCCCCTTCCAGGCCGATCGCCCCTGGCAGGGCCGCGACCCCCGGCAGGCTCGGGGCCATGATCCCGCTACGCCCGGGGGGGGGTCCGTATCCCCCGCGGGGCTCGCGCTTCCCCCGGGCTGAGGGGCTCTGAGGGCCGGTCCCGTTCAGGGGGCTCCCCGCGGGGCGGAGGGGGCTGGGGGGGGTCTCTCTCCCGCCCCCTCGCAGGCCCAGCGCCCCCCCCCCCCCGGGTAGGACCAAGATGGCGCCCTCTTCCGGCTTCCGTGCCGTGTATGCCGTCACTTCCGGTGGGCTGACCCGGGGCGCCCCGACCGGTCGGCGGGCGGAAGTTCCGGTCGGAGAGGCAGGAGAGTGTGTCTAGGAGCCGGGGAGAGAGCGAGAGAGGTGCGGAGCGGGGCGGGTCTGGGGAACGGGGCCGTGGAGGGGGAGGTGGAGGGGTCGATGGGGGGGAGGGGAAATGAGCTTTTTGGGGGGGGGAGCCAAGGGGAGGGGTCGATGGGGGGAGGGGAAATGAGCTATTGGGGGGGGAGACGTGGGGGGGGAGACATGGGGAGGGGTCAGTGGGGGGGAGGGGAAATGAGCTATATTGGGAAGCGGGGGGAGGGGAAATGAGCTATTGTGGGGAGGGGGGAGACATGGGGAGGGGTCAGTGGCGGGGAGGGGAAATGAGCTTTTGTGGGGAGGGGGGAGACACAGGGGAAGGGTCAGTGTGGTGGGGGGTAATGGCCAAAGTATTTGTGGAGGGAGAATGGGCCATGGGGGGGAGGGAGGTAGAGATAGGACCTTGATCTAGTTCGGAGACACACCTGAGGTGGGAGGATGATGGCTGGGACTGAGACACATCTCAGGAGATGGTAATTGGGGGGGGGGGGGGCACCAGGGGAGTTTTGGGCTATTGTGTCAGGTGGAAATGGCCCCAAGAATTTCATGAGCCACATGTAGTGGGACGTGCTATTGAAGCTACTAGAGATGCTCTGTGAATGAGCTGTGCAATCTGTGTGGGGTGTGAGGGTGCTGTGCTATTGGAAATCGATAAAGGGATGTTGCAATTGACTGTATATGATGATATAGGGAAAGTGGTGTTTGCCTGCAGGCTAAGGAAGCACCTGGTGGCTCAGGGTAGGGGAAGTGTAGGGATATGCCATGGGGATCATATCCAGGGAGAGAAGACATGGTAAGCACAGGCGGGGGCCAACCTGAGGCTGAGAAGGAGCCAGAATTTACCAATGTACATTGCCAAAGAGCCCCAGTAATACATCAACAGCCCCGCCCTGCCTGCCGCCACCCGGCCATCAGCGCCTCTCCTCCCTCCCTGTGCCTCGCGCAGGAGGCTCTGGGGAGCGAGGAGAAGAGCGAGGGCATGGCAGGCTCAGGGAAGGAGACGGGAAGGGACAGGGCCTTGGGGGAAGGGGTGAACTGGGGCCAGGGCCTGTGGCAGAGGCAGGGGTTGAACAGTGAGCACCCCCGGCACATTGGAAAGTTGGCACCTGTAGCTCCAGCCCCGGAGTCGGTGTTTATATAAGGAGCCGCTTATTAACCTCTGAAGAGCCTCATGCGGCTCTGAAGCCACAGGTTGGCCACCCCTGATGTAGTACTTGGAATAATGTAGGGAATCTGGGAGCTGGGTCAGTGCAAGGATATTGCAGGAGACAACTCAGAGAAGTTGGTGTAGAATGTATTATTCTGCCAACTATACGCACTCAAAACACAGCACAAGGTAGCAAGCACCATAAATGACAGTCAAACAAGAGTCAGGTTTCAGAGTAGCGGCCGTGTTAGTCTGTATCCACAAAAAGAACAGGAGTACTTGTGGCACCTTAGAGAGTAACAAATTTATTTGAGCATAAGCTTTCATGGGCTACAGCCGAAGAAGTGGGCTGTAGCCCACGAAAGCTTATGCTCAAATAAATTTGTTAGTCTCTAAGGTGCCACAAGTACTCCTGTTCTTTCTTCAAACAAGAGTGTTGATCATAACGCAGTAATCAATGAGGAGGCAAGGCAGGAGAGAGATGTGTGTCTGGATGACATTTGAGAGCAGATACACAATTGATCCAGAGCATAGGAGTAGCAGAGGAGAAGTCTCTGGTATTGATTGGGTAAGAGACCAGAAAAAGGGATGAGAGAGAAATACACTAGAAGGCTTTAGAAGGGTGTTGGGGATCCATTGAGTGGGGGCTGTGTTATAGATGATCCATATGTGAAGCAGTTTTCTGGGTTTTAGCTAGGGGATATGATTATTTGTATTGTATAGTAGAAAGGATTGGATTAATTAGGGAAGATTGAATTGCTTTGGATCAAATAAGAACTGATGCAGATTGTTGCCACAAGCTCAGAGTGAACCTCTCCTGGCCAAATTCTATTAAGGAGAAAGTAAGGTTAAAAGTAATGGGGCCAAATTCTCCCCTGGTGTAATTCTGTTGACTTTGATGGAGTCACATGAAGGATGAATTTGGCTCAGTAGGTTTTAAAACTGCAGGCTATCTTATATTTTTGTCTTTTGTGACATTGACACCTCTGTAGTTGAGTGAATCCAGGGCTTACACTCAACTTGATGGCATTTCTCTGACTGCATCTGACATGATAACTTCTGAAAACTGCATCTGATCAATTCCAAACTTTCAGGGAATGTTTTAGGTATCAATGGGCCAAACCCTACTAATTTTGGTGAGGATCAGAAAGCCAGAAAAGCCTGATTTCCACTAAAATCCAGCCTACAGACTGCCCATTTGGTGCTGTAGGCAGGGCAAACTCTCTGGTGTCTTCTGCTGCTACCCACACACATCACAGGCAGCTGCTTGCAGTTCATTGGCAATGTAAACTGAGCTGTGCACCCATTCAGCCCTCTTGAGCCTGGCCCCTTACCCCTCAACTCTGTCCAGTTCCTTCCCCCCCGAGGCACCTCACCCCCAATTCTAGCCAGTTTCCCTCCCTCCCTCCCCCAGCTGGGCCCCTCATCCTCCAATTCTGGCAACCCACGTCCCCCACCCTGCTTGCCAGCCTTCACTTACACTTAAGTTGGCTAATACATAGAGTTTGGCCTACTTGAGCAATGAAGTGTGCAGCTCTTTAATTAATAATAATAATTAATGCATTTCTTAGCTTTGTTACTGATAAAACATGAGACTTTTAGAAAGGAAAAACTATTCAAAATTTCATTTACTTTTCAACATTTATGCTATTTATTCCCCTCCCCACCTCACCCCCCACTACTTACCCCAGAGTTGGACTTTGAAAATAGACTGGTCAGTTTTTCCTGTCATTTCTAGTCCGGTTTTCTCTCAGGTCTCATGTAGGAGCATAATATGCCAATGACTGAGTGATGGCTACTCCAAGGGCTGCTTACATTTAAGCAAAAAGCCACATTAATTGAAATTTCCCAAATCTTGCAAAGGTGTCTTTTAACATTTGTGGGTTTTTTTAATTTACTTTTGATTGTTTTGCATAACACACGTTTTGGGGCCTGAGAGAGTGTCCCTGAACGTCTTGTTTTTGTGGCTGCTTCTGCACTAACTGTGAGGCGTAAATGCTCAAACGTTGGGGCAGTGGGCTATTTTTATGGCATTTCTGACCCCACTGAAACCATAGAGCATTGGAGATCTTAGGAGAGTGCTCCCTGGAGGTTCCCAGCTCAGAGAGGGTTGAATATACTGGGTGCTTCTCTGAACTGCCATACCATCTGTTAGCCCCTCACAGCCTGTGTGAGCAGAGTGGGGGGGGGGAGGGGGATTGGGGAATCAGTTCTTATCAATATAGGGAGCACATTTTAACTAATCTATGCATCCATCTTAGGTTCTTGTAGGGCCCCCATTTTCATAGTACCTGAGTGCCTCACATTCTTGAATGTACTCAAATAGTGGCTAGTCTCAGGACAGGATAGGCTATGCTGGACAGTGAGACTCTCCTCTTTGGGGCTGTCATCTTCTACCTTTTTGGCAAGTGCTGTTCCTCCCCGCTTGTTTCTCTGAACATGGGAAATGCAGGAATATGTGGGTTCTGTCTCAGCGGCTGGTTAGGTGGCATTTAGGTGCCAGATCTGATGAGCTCGTTCGTCTAATATTTGATTAGAGTCTGAAAACATGACTGTTTATTGATCCGTGAAACTAGTTTAATGGATCTGGATTTAGTTTCTGTTGGGCAGGTTGCCACATCATCAAAATCACTGTCACGGTTGGCGGTGACTGGCACCCATCTGGGCAGTTTCAGCAGAGAGGGCAAGGACTTTACTGGGCCATGGAGATGGCGCTCCCTCCAGGCTATAGCTAAGAGACGCTCGCTGGTGGAACAATGCGGGGAAGTGCCCCGTGCCCACGCTACACCCGTTCTGTGGCTGGATACGATATCGATGTCCAGGATTGTCAATAACTGGCAAACTTGCTTGGCGAGGTTAAACGTGCCGGCAGTGTTTGCCTGCTCTTTGAGGTGGGCGTGATGGTGATTGTATTAACAGATGCAAAGAAGATTTTGCAGGTGATGTAGCTGTAATGCCAACAGATGAATGTTGCTTGTTTTCTATCCAGCTGGGTCTGTGGGCGTCACTCCGCTCGGTAACAAAGGACTGTCTGGTTTATTAGCATTGCAAAATGTGTGTCACTGGTCTGTTTGAAAAGCTGAGGGCTACAGGCAGAGCTTGCCTTTGAGACCTTTTCTGTTGTACCTCCTCAGCATGGCTCTCACGACAGCCAGAACTGGCCCTTGACTCCTCCAATCCCTGCATTGTTACCAGTGAGATCAATAACCTTGACCTTAAAGTGCAATGAACAGAAGCAAGAGTCAATTTTCACCATCCAATCAGCCGCCCATAAGTGGGAAACATTCACTGATTTCTGACTCCCAAGCAGCCAGATTTGAGCTGAATCTGTTCTGTCGCAATGAAATATGATTGGATGGTGCTCCCAGAGATATCCTCCCTGCAGAGCCTCCCAAGGCCCTTTGGAGGGTGCTGCGCAGAGCCCTGGTCTGGGCAGGAACGGAGGCACAAACCCTTGCCATGAGCTGACAGGCAGTGATCGGCAGACGCAGAGTTCGGGGATTATTAAGGTTGCAGCTATTGGTGAGATGTCCTCAAGGGAGAATAGAGATGATGAAGCTCAGGACCTGCTTCCTATCCTCACTTCCAACACTCCCCCGCCCCCCAAAACAGCTTAATTCAGAAGTGCTGTTTTCTGTGTCCTGGCTTTGCAATTCATCACGTGCATGTTTCCCTCTGTATGAAGAGGCAGGAGCTTTGAAACTAGTTCAGTATGAGCTCTCTTGCCTTTCCTGAGCTAAGCCTGGAGTTCTGCTCCACGTCACCCTCTCTGAGCATCCCTGGGGCAATGCATTTTGGGCTGTCCACTCAGGTCAGTCTAAACCCTGGGTTGGTTTAGTCTGGGGACCTGTAAGCGATCTCCTGACTGCTGACGCTGCAGTGTGTTAGTCAATATGTGACCAGCATGCGTGACGTTCATGTCTTGGACGGCATGTATGTGCAGGGTTCATTAGGATGGCGATTGCAAAGTTCACTTCCTTTTTTGTGCATGTTTATTTCTTGTGAAAGCTGCCCAGTTGAGAGTCCCGGAGACCAGATCCCTGTTAGTCCAGGCAGGTACAAACTTCTCCTGTGTCCCACAATATGCCTCACCCCCATCCTGAAGGGAGCAGCCTTAGGGGAGGAGGAGAATGTTGGTTCCATGGCCCATTACGAACTGAACTGAGCCCCTCAACTCCTGTTCCACACAGGACTCAGTGGACAGCCATCAGACGGCAGCAGCTTCCAGGCCACCACTGTGCTGAGCTGGCTTTGAGCTGGTGTTAATCTGTCGGTACCAGCCCCATCTGACCGCCAGCCCCTCAGACTGGAGCTGGGATTTGCAACTTGATTTTGTGTCTCTTCCCTGCAGGTGCCAGCTGTTGGAGTTCCTTTCAGTGTATGTGTGGTAACAACATGTCTGTCCCCCTCCTTGCTGATGCGGTGACTGTTTCAGGGGCAGAACGGGAGACTGCAGCGGTAAGGCTGGTCTCTGCTGTGTCCATCTGCTGTAGCCTCGGCTGATTAGGGAATTAACTGGCCTTTTTCTTTACCACTGTCCTTATTAAATGCAAAGGGGATGCTGTCCTCTAGCTCAGGCCCATCTTGAGATAGTGATGCGCTCGGATAGTGATGTGCCTTCAGCTCTTGAAATTAAAAACTCACACTGCTGTTTGTGTAGGGCCTGTACAAAACCAGTGTGCTCTCTTGTACCTGCTGGGAACAAGGAACTAGCCCTGCTTCGCTGAGTTGTGCTGGCCCTATTGGTGGTGTTGCAGCACGAGCAAGGAAGTAAACGAAACAGCCTTATTTCCCTTCTTGGAAGTGGAAGCTGCCAGTTTGACAGCCCTGGAGCTGAAATCCTCTGAGCCACCCAGTCCCCAGCGAGAAAGCCTTGCCAATTTCAGGTGTCACTAGGAACTGGGGTGAGGGGTTGGATCCATGTTCGCTCAGTGGAAAAGGATAAAACTGGAGGAGGAGGAGGAGCTCTCTCCAAGCCTCTGAGTGGATTAGTGATTACTGATATTTATAAAAAGAACAGGAGTACTTGTGGCACCTTAGAGACTAACACATTTATTAGAGCATAAGCTTTCGTGGACTACAGCCCACTTCTTCGGATGCCCACCGCTATCTAAAAGCTAACAGTGAATAAAGAGTGGGGTCGGGGAGGTTTTCAGAGGCACAGAGTGCAGGTAAGTGCCCAACTCCTGGAAAGTCAATGGGAGTGGGTGCTTAACTCCCCTTCATGCTTTCAGAATCATCCCTGCAAAGTTCCAGAGGCAAACCCTGCACAGGCGCCTTTAAAGAGAACCCTTTTGTTTCCCCCAAGGCAGCTGTTTAGATTCGGTCCTGCTGCAGAATCAGAAGTAGTTGGAATCTCCGGGGCCCAGGCAGGGTCACCTCCCGAGATCACACGTTGCTAGAGGGCTGTCTAGTCTAGTTTTAAAAATCGCAAGTGATGAGATTTCTGCCCCTTTCTTAGGGCGAGTGTAAATCGCTGGAGAGCACCAGCCCAGCCCTCAAATCTGCGCTCCCCAGAATGATCGGGTAGACACATTAGTGACCGGTTCAACAGCCCTGGTCTAGGCGGTTTAACCAAGAAGACCGCTTGACATAGCCAGTGCCCATGTGTCAGGTGGTGATAAATAGATCCTATAACACTAAATCTGTGTGCCTGTCCCAACTCCGTGCATCATTCTCAGATGGTCTAGATAATACTTAGTCCTGCCATGAGTGCAGGCGACCGGACTAGATGACCTCTCGAGGTCCCTTCCAGTCCTATGATTCTCTAAGGCACGGGGACATGTCATTAGCTTGGGTAATTCCTGCTCGGAGTGTTGCATCTGCTTTTGTTTGTGACTGAATAGCCCTACACAATGCCCCACATGGCTGCTTTTTAAATCCCAGACCTGCCTCACCACCAATTCACCAGCTGTTGTGCTGGCTAATACCTTTGTTTTCTCCTTAATTTAACAGGTCATTTTTTTACATGGGCTTGGAGACACAGGGTGAGTATTTCTGGAGCACTGGCCCTTGTTGTCTGGCTGTAAAGTGGTACAATACTCCTAGAATCCATGCTGCCTGCTTTCCCTAGGATTGTTTGGTAGCGGCACAGAGCAGAGATCAGGCAGATAAGCCTGTTGGATCTGTGTTATTTAACTACATGGAACTTGCTTCACGGCCTGTCTGGCAGGGGCATGGTACTGCTCCTCCCCAGATGGAGAGGGGATGGTAATAGCCTAGCGAGTGCAGCAAGTTATGATCCCATGATCCTAGTGTGGGTATCTCTGGCCAACAGCTGTCTGGATTTCAGCTTGAATATTTGTGATTTCCAGCAGCCTCACAACATCTGCTCTCCTGGCGGGAGGACTTGTTTGAAGGCTAGCAAAGTATAATTTGTTTTTCCATGACCCTGGGTGGGGGACGGGAATCAATTCTCTGCCTAGGCAGGTGCTTTATCGTTCATCGTGAGAGGCTGATTTAAGGTAACCGAAGGCTGCTGCATGCAGAGAGCCCCTCTCGCTGCAGAACGCCTTCCTCTCCGATACCAACCCTCCATGACTAGCCGTTAAGCTTTGTGTGACGTTTGCTGTAGGTCTCTCTGCCTAGCTGTGCAAGCGACGGGCATTTGAGAAGCTCCCCCTGGCTTTGTGCTGCCGGGGTTGATACATCATGGTGCTTAGGCAGGGAGATTGATGGTGTGGCCGGCCTCTTCGTGAACTACTGCCAGTACGCTGAGCAGAATGGATTGGGATCCCTGCTCCAGAGCATCTGCCCCTCCTGAGGGGGACAAGAGGGTACCCAGCTCTGGCTCTATAGGGATGACATGGCAGTGATGGAGTGAGGGTGCCAGTATGCAGGGTGGTACCTTGCCTCACTGTTTGTAGCATGCAAGACTTCAACTGTCTCTTTTCTCCCCTGTTAGGCACAGCTGGGCTGAGGCGCTATCCTCCATCCGACTCCCATATGTGAAATATATCTGCCCTCATGCGTAAGTATCACCTCTGCCCCTGAGCGGGGGAAATTCTGAAACAATCTGCTAGTTAGTGGGGGGAGGATATCTCACCGGGTAGTCACTGTCCTGAATGGAAATTAGCATTGGAGCCTGTCCCGCTCTGCTGCTCCCAGACAGGGATCACCCCCCCACTCTGAGCTGGCTGGGATGGGTGGTGCTCTCACTGGATGTGCTCCTGTTCTGGTCGGGGGGCAGAGCTGTTGTTGTTCCTTTCCTTTGCCCCATCATCTCTTCCCACTTCCCCTCCTTGCTATGGACCTTTCCCCTAGTAGATCACAGTGACGGTGAAGCTTTCAGAGGGCGCTGACTGCGGGATGGGCTGCTAGGTTGAACACATGGCACCCAAACTTTGTGTGATGGATCCGTGGCCACAGGCAGTGGTCACCAGTTAAGCCCCATGCATACAGAGCTAAAGGAGAATTGGTATCAGCTGTGCTGGGATGAGGGCTCTCATCCTCTGTAGGCTGCAGCCACTTGAGGGCAACATGATCTCTGTCCCTGGAGTAAGCCCGATGGTGAATCCAGCAGAGGGTGAAGTATGCACACGCTAGCCAGTGCCTGTGATGTGCCACTCTGGAAAGGCCTGTCTCTCATGACCGGCCACGTCCCACTAGAGCGCAGGGCGAGCTCTCCTCAGCTGGGCACTTGGGAAGGAGGAACAAGGGATTTTAAAAGAGCCAAGGAAAACGTCTCCCCAGCTCTGCAGGCAGCTGACTGCCTTCCCCTCCAGAGTCCAGGGAATGTCCCCCAGTCTCTGGTCGAGAGGCAGATAGTTGGCTTCCAGGCACAGCGGTGTAATGAGTGAGATGCTGCTGCCCAGGGTCTGATTTCCTCCCTGTTCTGCTGCTTAGCTGTTCTCTGTGGCTGCATTGAGCGGCCAGAAGCACTGGGAGCATCGGCCTCTGGTCCCTTCTCTGAGCAGGCCAGGTCAGTATAAAGCAGTAGCGCCTGACGTGCCCTGCGAGGCCCTAGCACTGATGCCTCAGCAGCTTCTGGGTTGTTAGCAACACAAATGTGCACTCACCCGTCCCGGGGAAGCACCGGCGCAGCGTCCTAGTGAGCAGAGACCCTCCGTTCCTGGGTGTCCCAGCCTAACGGGACAGGAGCGAGCAGTTGCTGCCCTGTCAGCAGCTCCCCAACTCAGCAGCAGAAAAACAAAGGCAAGAGTAGAGCCAGTCCCCAAATGTCGGGTCCCTGGATGGGCTGCTAGGCAACAGCACACAACACTGCCTGCTCCAGGAGGGAAGCTGTATGTGCGTGACCTCTGCACGTGTAACCGTGCCAGTGTTAGCCTGAGGGCGCATGGGGACTCAGCAACTGGGGAAGGGGGAGGCAGTGAGGATCGGGCATATGTTAAAAAGGGGAGGATCCCAGCTGGACATGGGGGTGCTGCATGTGGAGGGGGCGGGAGGGAACCAGATTGCTGTTCAGCCCTGGCAGGGTGGTTCCCCAGGCCCACCTGGATCGGGCGGGGGATAGAGGGGGATCCTTGCAAATGCTGCCCCGGTTCCCTGCCAAGTTCTCTGGTCCCTGGTGGAGGAGAGCGAGGCCTGGTCATGCCTCGCCATAGGCAGCGAGTGTTTGTCTGAGCTAGCGATGCTCTAAGGGATTCTAGCTAAATCCTGTTTCGCCCAGGTGAGCCTCCAGCTGGTGGCAGGATGTACCACTAGGGGGTGCGTCATGCTGCTTCATTCACTTGCTGCTGCCTTGTTACAAATTAGTCTCTCTGGTGCAAGGCTGGAAGCTTGTTGGCCAAAGTGCCTCTCTGAGGCTCGCTGGGCAGCCTCTCTGGGCTGGATTCCTCGGGCGGTAGGTCCGGGATCACTTTTCCTGCTGTAGGTCCCCTGCACTGGGACAGGCTCCCACCCGGGCTGTTTCACTTGCCTTTTAATCTCTCTTTCTCTGCAGGCCCAGGATTCCTGTAACCCTCAACATGAAGATGGTCATGCCCTCCTGGTCAGTTCGTGGGGCTGCTGGCGGGGTTGGGGGGGAGGGCATGTGGGTGGCTTGTGTTACAGAGGGAGCCTGAGGTAGTGGCAGGTGGAATCAGGGGTCTCTCTCCAGCCACTCGTGGAGGAGAGGGAAAGGTAGGTAGGGAGATATCTGAAGCCCTCCCAGGAGAGAGGGGGTGGATGTATCTGGCCCGGAGACTCCCCTGTGCCATGGACACTGGGAGAGTGAGGAGGGGGCTGATCTCACTTGGGTTCCCTTCCAGGTTCGATCTGATGGGGCTGAGTCCGGACGCACCTGAGGACGAAGCTGGAATCAAGAAAGCAGCTGAAAACCGTAAGAGGAGTAGGGCTGAAGGCCTTTCCCCAGCCTCTGTCTAGCCCTGTCTTCATCCCTTTTCCACCTGGCTCACCACGGCCTCTTGTTCTCCTGGAGACAAGCAGGATCTATTCTCGCTTCTGCCTTTGCCTCTGCTCCTCCCGTCCTTTCCCTTGTCCCTCATCTCAGATTTTCTGTGCCTGTGTCCTCTGCCATGTGTGGAGAACTCACCCAGGGCCTTGCCCTGATTCTGCCCTGCGCAGATCCCAGCTCCCGTGTGACACTGTAGGACCCCCTGGCCATCCTGAGCTGACCCACCTCTCTCTGGCTTCTTCCAGTTAAAGCAGTTATCGAGCACGAGATCAAGAATGGCATCCCACCCAACCGCATCATCCTCGGGGGCTTCTCGCAGGTGAGCACTGATGGTACAGGCTGGGGCCGGGGACTTGGTCCAGCCCAGCTGTCCAATAGGAACAGCAGCGTTGCCTGGATCCAGCTCCCTGGCCGTGTTGGTGCAGGGGGATGGCTGGGTTAGACTCCGTGGCTTTCTCAGCTTCATTCACCAAGCAGGGGGACCATGTCCTCCCGGGGCGGTTTGTGCATGTAGTTATACACCAGGGGGCAGGGCCCCTGGTTGGGAGGAGGTGGTGTCGCTTGCACCGGGAAGGGGGGTGGGGGGGCTCCCCTCTCTGGGTTGGACTCCGCTGGGCTTGCAGCTCCAGGCAGCAGCTCTAGTGCATGGTCCTGTGCTTGGTATGTTCCAGGGCGGTGCCCTATCGCTCTACACGGCGCTCACCTCCCAATACCAGCTGGCTGGCATCGTGGCTCTCAGCTGCTGGCTCCCGCTGCACAAGGCCTTCCCTCAGGTACCGGCGCTCTGTCTGTCTGCCTCTGGGTCTGTTATTTGCTAAGGCACCATGTGGGATGTGAGTAGATCGGGGGGGGGGTGGAGGGGGCTTTGCTGCTGCCCATCACAGAACCTTCTTACTCAGCAAACTCCACCTGGGGCTGCGGACAGCAAGCACCCCAGCGGAGTCGGTGGCACTGGGGGTGATGGCACAGGTTGGCCGTAGGCAGGACACTGCATCAATCACTCATCTGCTCCCCAGCCAGGCATCCCGCCATGCCCTGGCACCGCTAAGCCCTCTCCTTTGTGCTGCAGGCAGCGAGCAACGGTGTGAACAAGGATATCGCCATCCTGCAGTGTCACGGGGAGATGGACCCCATGATCCCTGTCCGCTTCGGAGCCCTCACCGCCGAGAAGCTGAAATCCGTCGTCACCCCCACCAAGGTTCAATTCAAAACCTACCCTGGAATGATGCACAGCTCCTGCCCTCAGGTCAGTCAGCTGCAGGCGCAGAGGGCTGGGGTCAGGGGCATCTGGGTATCGCGCCTGAGCCTGCGGGCCGCACAACATGGAGCAGGTTGTGCCCATCCTCACGTTTCCTGTAGATGTGGACTGCATGGACTACAGATCCCAGCATGCAGTGCCCTGGTGGGATCCAATCAGAGGGCTGCTTGGCTCATGGTGGTGCATTGCAGGCTGGGATCTGTACCATGTGAAGGCTGCATCTTTGTCTTGAAGAGGAGGGTGGCTGGGGCTGCAGTTTAGCTGCCACGGCTCCGGATCACGAGTCCGGGGTGAGCGCAATGGCCTTTGCAATGAGGCCTGGAGTGGGGGAAGGTGGCTATGGGCCCCGAACTTCCCTGGCCCCAGGAGGGGGGAGATGGTCCCAGCGAAGGGTGTAGAAGCCTAGATTTGAATGAACCTGGGGAGCACCAGCCCCTCCTTCTAGCTTGGGGGTTGTTCCCTCATTCAGGTTGGGGGCTTGCGCTGCTCACTGCCCAAGGAGCACCCACCTCAGGGGATTGTCTGCAATGGCAGCGTCTGCCCTTGGGCTGTTGAAAAGCTGGGCCCAAGGCACCCCCTGCAGTGTCCTCCCAGCCCTAGGCCCTGCCCCTGAGGGACGCTCCTCTGCGGGCACCGGGGCAGGCCCCGTGGGTGACGGGCTCCTGTGGTCTGTGTCCAGGAGATGATGGCGGTGAAGGAATTCATTGAGAAGCTGCTGCCCCGGATCTAAGCAGAGCCACTCGAGACTGTCGCAGGGAAAGGACGCAAGGTCACCACCTCTGATCTTTCCCACTGATCCTGTCTGCTGCAAACGGAAGCCATGGCAACCAACCTCAACTCCAGTTGTTTTCCCTCCCTTCAATCCTTCCCTCTCCTGTCTCTTCTGCACCACGGTCCCTCAGGCGTGTGGGGTGTTGCTCCCCGGTGCTCCCTGAGTTGAGAGTGGAGCTGTTTAAGGTAGAGACTGTCCCAAGTCCAGGGTGGCCTTATCTCTCGCTCTCTTGTTTTCCCCTTGAGGATTTCGATCCCCTTGATTTTCCTGTATCAGACCCGGCTGTGGAGGTAGGTTCAGCACTAACTCAGGCTGATTTCCATGGTCTCCTGGCTTTTCTCTCCTGTTACAGTATTAGCAGGGAGTCCCTCCCCTGGAAAGCAGGAGATATCTGGGATCGCGGGGGGCTGCTGGCCCATGGTCCCCTGGGCTTGAGCTCGAGAGCTTTGCAAAGCTACCTAGAAAGGCCCGATGACCCTGCTGTGTGGCCCAGCGTGGCTGGGGAGCGGCTCAGTGGGGTCATGGCCTCTCGGCAGCTGCACCGTCCTTTGGTCTCCATGGCGGGACGATTCCGAGGTTTTTAAAACAAATCAGCCTCCCAGCTCAGGGGCCGTTGGTCCAGAGAGCGCTACACTGGGACTGTACCTTAAACCACTGGGACTGTACCTTAAACTCTGCTCCCTCTCCCAGCAGCACAGCTCGGGGAGCTGGCAGCACACGTGGGTTGGAAAGTAGCTACCTACGTTCTCCACGCTCACCCCCCCTCCTGCCATGTGCTCTGTTACACGCACACCCCACAAGAGGAAGGCAGCCATGCCCACGGGCTCCACACTGCGTCTGATTGTGTCTCCGCTGCCAGGGCGCAGCGGCTCAGCTGTTCTAGAGATAATCGAGGGATTTCCTTCTCCTTCTGTTGCTTTTTACAATCCTCTCCGTTCTGCGTGCTGGGGCATCCCCGCGCGTCTGTCTCCTCTCATCGCCGCGCTGCTAGAAGCTAGGCAAGGAGGCAAAGACAAATCGCTGCAGTTTACAGCCAGCTTCCTAGTGTATTTCCCCTGAGAGCTGCCCTGGGGGCCGGCCCAGTCAGGAGCGTCTCTTGCTGCTACTCCTTCCTCTCACAGCAGGGTCAGGTCAGGTGAAGGACAGAAGGAAAAGCTCCAGCCGATGCTCTTGTCCTGGGCTGGGATAGATGCAGGAAGGAGACTCGTTCCCAGCCTCCTCCTCTCACCAGCATCTGCAATTGCCCACGTCAGCTCAGCTGTCTCCTCGGCCTCTTCTTTAAGGGCAAATGCTGGAGAGCCTTTTCCCACTGTCCGGGGGCTGCCAGTCCCGGAGCACCCCTTGGGGCCAGTCGCTGCTATGCCCACATTGCCCTGAGGGCTCTGCGTGCTTGCCCGTAGGCAGCAGCCTGCTGGCCCCAGGCGGGGATCGTCCCAGCAGGGAAGGCGAGAGCATCCCTAAGAGCTGGGGGTGGAATCGCCTGCCTTTGCCACAGGGGCCCTGGCCCTCTCCATGGAAGGCTGGGTCCTTCCTCCCTGTTCAGCTGAGCCCCTAGTGCTGGCACAGGGATAAGGGGATGTGGCATCCAGTGCTGGCTGATGTATCTTGGCAGGCAGAGCAGAGGACCCGTTCTCTCTCCCTCAGAGGATCCATCCTCCTCTCCCGCACCCCTTCCAGCTGAGGGCTGGCCTCTCCCTGAACAGGCAGAGGGTGTTTGCTGTTGAGCAGCACAGGCCTTCTCCCCCCGTGGGCTCTGCCCGCTGCATTATCAGCTGGAGCATAAGTGGGGTCTGGAAATCAAGCTGTAAATGTCTTTTAAAGAAACCTTTTAGGCTAAGGGCTGAATTCCTTATTCCTCCTGCAGTCGCTGTCTCCATCAGCTGAACCCCCCCACCCCTCCCCAGCATAGACTTAGCCAGCAAGGCTGCATGGGCTGCAGTCTGCCCCCTGCATGGTCAGGGCTAGAACTGCCCTGGGGATGCACTGGGGCCTGCTGTGAGCTCCCAGGGTGGAGGCAGGGCTGGCTGTTCACAGCAGCAGCAGGGGTCTCTCTGCAGTCCCAGCAAGAGCAGGGCATTGCAGTGGAACTGACTCAGGCCCAGCCTAAATGGGGACCCCCCCACCCCCTCCAGGAAAGAGCTGGGTTGCAGCTTCACAGAGGCAGGAGAAAAGGGGGCTCGACCCTGGTCCATGGATGCAGCTGTGTGTCCTAGGCTTGCCCAGCCCGCCAGCGCTGCACAAAGCAATAACCCTCTCGAGAGACTCAATCATGTTGGACCCATTTTTTAAAAGATTTACTTATGTCGCTGTTTGCCTGGGGGAGCTGCGGGTGGGGGGAGGCGGGACGACTAGCTCTTCTCATTTTGGACACAGCCCTTCTGTTTCTCCTCCTCGTGTCTGTTTAAAGCTGCCCCTTCCCTGGGCTGAGGCAGCGGCAGGGGGAAATGCAGCTCTACCTGATTCTGTGACTGTGAATTGGAACATTCTGCATCTTGGCTGGCTGGGGGCTGGGCCTCATGTTCATTCTTATGTACAGTTTGGTTGAAAGTACTGGCCTGTTCTCAGAGCATTCCACGGAGCTGCTCTCTCCCTGTGTCAGCAGCAACTTCCTCTGGGCCAGGGGGCTGCTGAGGCCTCAGGGGGAGAGAGAAAGAAGCTTCTGTCCATTCCTGAAAATGGCTTTTAGTTCTCTGTCTTCCTTGGGGAGGGTTTGTGTTCCACACCCTTGGATATGAGATTAAAGAAAACGTAAACCTCGCCCAAGCCGTTGAGCCGGTCTCTTTAATGCAACGAGATCCTGGGGCACCGCAGCTCTGTGCCACCTCGTCTCTAAGGCGGGAACAGTTTGAATCACGCTGGCCCCTGAGGCAAGTCAAACTCTCAATGCATCATTCAGTAGCATCAGTTGTGAGCTGTAGGAAGTGGGAGCGCAACAGACTGGCCCGTGTTCCCGCTCGCTCCCAGCGTTTGCTGTAATAAAGAAAAGCTTTAGGAGCTACGAAAACAACCCGTTGCTCCAGGCAGGCTTCGGTGAGTCTGACTGTAAGTAAATAGCTGCCGCAGCCATGAAGGGCTGGTGATTTTCCTGTCACGTACACGCTCTGTCCCACGAGAGTTAGTGACTAAGCCGCGCCCGGCCATTCAATGCCATATGCTAGCTCAGCGCTGTTTGACACAACGGACTCGTCAGCACCAAGCCCTGGCTCCTGTGTCCGCCAGACACAATAAAACTCTCATTTGGTCCCTTCCAGGCAAGGGTGAGGGAACTGAGGCAGGGAGCAAACTGCTCCAGGGGGAAGGGAAAGGGCAGTGCACAAGCCCCGAGGGTGGAATATGGAAACCCCCCCCCCAGGAGTGGGGAAGATGTTCCCATGCACAGGGGAATAGGACCCGGGGGCAGGATGGGCTCGTGTATACGAAAATGCTGCCGAGATGGCCTGGCCCTTGGGAAGCTGCAGAGTGTGTGTGGTGTCCTGTCCTTGTGAGGTAGGTGAGAGGGAAGGGCCCGTGCTCAGCGACCATCTCTGCAATGAGGGAAGGAGCAAGCCCCTCCGTGCCAGAGCCCTGCAGGGCTTGGGGGGGGGGGGGGGGTTCTGTTCCTTCTCGGAGGGACTCCACTGAATCGTGCTGCGATGTTTTAAGCTGTGCAAGTTCTGCTCAGCCCTCTGCTGCTGTAGAGCCCGGGGCTTCCCTCCCCCCGAAGGCCAGGCCAGGCCCTAGGCTGCTTCTTGACTGCCCCGTGCCATGAGTAAAGTCAGCTTCTGGTTAAAAGGTGGGAAAATGTCACAGGCCCAGTACGACTCAAGCTGGCCCCCCGGAGAGAAAGCAACGGCAGCTCCCCGGGGACCAAGACTCTGGCAGGCCGGCACCATCCTGGCTGCTCCCCGGGGCCGACGCTCTAGTTGTTGCTGAAGCCTGTAGGATTCTGCACCTGCCACCGCCACAAATCTTCACCTGCAAGACACAGAGAGAGACTCAGGCTGTGGCTGGACTAAGCCAGCTGGGGGGAGCATTGGTGGCTGTAACTCCAGGCCCAATGCAAGAGTCTTGAATCAAACCCTCTAGTTCCTGCAGGTGTGTCAGTGACTCTTCGCACCAATCCCCGGTGCCAGCCTCCCCCCAGCGCAGCAGCTAAGTGACCAGGACAAGGAAGAAGCTCTGGCGAGAGCTAAAGTAGGGTGGGGACAAATGGGCATAAAACTGAATGATGCCCTGCATGCTCCCCTCCCCCGAGAGTCACGGGGAGAGGCCAGAGGAGGCCCAGATAGAGTGAGGGGTGGGGGTAGGTCAGAGCACGCCCGGAGGGGTTGCACTTACACATCTTGTCCAGCCCGAAGGCAGCTTTCCAGCCCAGCTCCTGCTCGGCCAGGACGGGGTCAGCGTAGCAGGCGGCGATGTCCCCCTCCCGCCGTGCAGTGATCTTGTACTTTATCTGAAAGGAAAGGAAAGCAACGTGTCGGGGGGGCGACAGTCCCAGAACTTCACCGCATGATGGGCTGGGGGGGGGGGGGTCCCCGACTTCAGCACAAGGCACAGTCCCATGTAGCTAACAACCTGCCCCCGCAGACCTCAAGGCAGCACCTCCCCCAGGCTGGAAGCAGGGACAGCTGCCCTGGCTGCTGCTTTACCAGCATAAGAGGAAGAAAGATGCCCTGGAAAGCGCGGCTCATGCAGGGCCAGGGGGCTTGGGTTAGCACCGTACCTCTCTTCCCGATGCTTTCTCCATGGCTTGGATCATTTGCAGGACAGAGTAACCACTGCCCGTGCCCAGGTTGTAGATCTGCAAGTAGGACAAGAAACTTGGTGGCTCTTGCTGTGCTCAGGGCCTGGGGCCCGCCCACCCCCAGCCGCCCAGCCCAGCCTTCAGTTTCACTTAAGCACCAGGCCCCACCCTCAAACTGTCCTTGAGACAATGGGGCCTGATTTCTGAGGAGCAGCTGCAGCTAACGGACTGCAGGCACTTGCATGTCTGAAAGTTGGGGCCCAGCTGGCTCAAGGTGGGCTCCCAAAATCAGGGGCCACATGTGAAAGCTGGGCCCTGTCCAGCCCCACCCTGGCACTAACACCAGACTCACCCTGACTATAGGCTCTTTTAACGGACAGATAAGGGGCCTTACTCTTATTGCCCAATAGAGGGAGCACGTAGGGTTACCATATTTCAGCAAGCAAAAAAGAGGATGGGAGGAGCCCCGCCCCTGTCCTGCCCTAGCTCCACCCCTGCCCCTCCCACTTCCCACCCCCCTCAGAACCCCCAACCCTCCCCCCGTTCCTTGTCCCCTGACTGCCCACTCCTGGGACCCCTGCCCCTAACTGCCCCCCCAGGACTCCACCCCCTACCTAAGCCTCCCTGCCTCTTGTCCCCTGACTGCCCCCTCCTGAGACCCTCCCCCCATCCTAACTGGCCCCCTAGGACCCTACCCCCTACCTGTACCCTGACTGCCCCAACCCTTATCCACACCCCTACCCCCAGACAGACCCCTGGGACTCCCACGCCCCATCCAACCACTCCCCACCCCCTGACAGCCGCCCCCAGAACTCCCGACCCATCTAAACCCCTCTGCTCCCTATCCCCTGACTGCTCCAATCCCTCTCCCCACTCCTGCCCTGACAGCCCCCCCCCCCAGAATTCCCAAACCCCCCCCGATCCTTGTCCCCTGACTGCCCCCTCCTGGGACCCCTGCTCCTAACTACCCTCCAGAACCCCACCCCCTACCTAAGCCTCCCTGTTCCTTGTCCCCTAACTGCCCCCTCCTAAGACCCCCCCAAACTGCCCCGCAGGACCCTACCCCCTACCTGTACCCTGACTGCCCAAAACCTTCTCCACCCCCCCCAAAAAAAGCCCCCCCCCGAACTCCCGACCCCCCCCCGTCTCTTGACTGCCCCCTCCAAAATCTCCCTGCCCCTTCTCCTGCCCCCTGGCCCCCTTACCCTGCCGCTCAGAACATGGTGTTGGGCTCTGTGCGGAGCCGGACACGTGGCTGCACTCCCCAGTGCAACACACAACCCGGTCCCTGCCCCTGCACAGTGCTGCCGGAGCGGGGCGCTGGGCTGCAGGGGAGGAGGAGCTGCCGAGGCCCGATGCAAACGGCCCGGCAGGCCGGCCGGCTCAGAAGGGGGGGGGGGGGGGAGGAGGAGGAGCTCTACAGCTGCTCCGGAGTCCAGCCCGGCAAGCTGCGGGGGAAGGGCTCTGGCTGCTAGAGCCCCATGCGAGCGACTGACTTTCCTGCAGCCCTCCCAGCTGCGCCTCGCTCTGCATGGGGGGAAATCCCGGACATTTTGAGTGATTTACAAATTCCCCCCCGGACGCTATTTTTAACACAAAAAGGAGGACATGTCCGGGTAAATCCGGACGAATGGTAACCCTAGGGAGCAGGGCAAAATGCTTTTGCCTTTATAATCACCCAGCGCTAGGGGTGTATATAATTCCCCTTGAGCGACAGCCCCTACTTTGGAATGGGGGCTCAGGCCGAAGGAGCTGGCTCAGCTGAGCCCACGTTAACGGCGGTGAGTCGCGGCTCTGCTAATCCCCAACACCCGGACTAGAGCCATTTCCTACCTTGCAGCCACAGTTTTCTTTCAGTTTCTTCAGAGCAGCGATGTGGCCTTTGGCTAGATCCACGACATGAATATAATCCCTGACACCTGCCAGGAAACAGGAAAATAATGCAAACCGGGTCAGTTATGGAGCTGCCGGGAATGCGCCAGGCAGCTCAGTCATCCTGGGCCACCGGGAGCAGGATTTAACAGGCACCATCTAACGTAACAGGGTTTAAGATAAGCCAGAAACACTGGGTAACGCACCTGTTCCGTCAGCTGTCTTATAATTGTCCCCAAACACGCTCAGGTACTCCCGGCGCCCCACTGCCACCTGCACAAGGGAATGGGCTCGTGAGTTCAGTCTGCTCATGTGACACACACAGGGAACACGTACAGGGGCTCTTACACAGAGCACTAATTAAAGACAGTCTGCAAGGCGAGTTCATACTTGAGCAACGTAGGGCATCAGATTGTTGGGGATTCCCTGGGGATCTTCTCCGATTCTCCCTGATTCATGGGCTCCGATGGGATTGAAATACCGGAGGAGAATGGCATTCCAGTCCTGGGAGAGAGACAGCACCAGTCACACACACTGCCTGGGAAGTGCAAACAGGGCCCCAGGAAGCCGCTAGGATTCTCACGGCTCATGCAGCACCCCCTTCCATCCCTCCCCACCACGCTGTTCAAAGGACCCCTGGAATATGAACACAGATGTGTGAACGTTGCCTGGTTCGTCTACGCATCTCCCATCCATATCCCAAGCCTTGAGAAAGTTCTGGTGGGAAACAGAAGGCCCAGATTTCCTAGTCCCCTGGGGAAACCTGTAGATGGGAATGGGTCACTCGATGGAAAATTCATCCCTCATGCAGGTTGCTCCCCACAGAAGAAGCAAGGGCCTTGGCCTCTAAACTCCACAGACTCCCACCCTTGTAGGTTCTACATTAAGGGGCCAGTATGTGTGTGTCCCCGATCTCCCCTAACTCCTCTGCATGAGCAGACTGGGGCTTCGGGGGGCTTTCAGCAGCGCTGCAGGAGTGGCTGATCCCCTTCCCCACAGGCTAGAGGAGATCTGGTTCAAATGCTGGGGAGACACTTCAGACTTAGGACCCAGCTGAGGGGAAGCCCAACCTACTTGATTCCTAGTCTCCCTGGTTCAAGGGCTGAGTGGGTGCTTCTTACCTTCTCGGCCTTGCACAGGTCTCGGATCATCTCCTCAATGAAGTACTTGGATTTGCCGTAGGGGTTGGTGCAGCCCCCAACTGGGTGGTTCTCGTCCAGCGGGAGGTAGGCTGGGTCTCCGTACACTGTGGCTGAGCTGCTGAACACAATGTCCCTCACCCCGTGTGCTTTCATTGTCTGAGAGGGGAAAGCAGGAACCGGTCCAGTGCCGAGCCGCAGGGAGAGCCTCTCCCGTGTGCTCGGCAACGGGAAGCTCTACGTATATGCTAGCGAGTCCTGAACTGCCCACTAACAACGAGCCCTTTATACAGGGAATGAAACAAACTGATGTATAGCCAACCTATCTGGGGACCAGACCACCTACCACTGAAATGCAGCCACTTCTGGGGTGAAACTCAGCAGCTCTTTAACAGCGGCCGCCAACACTGAGTACATGATTTGGGACAGGAAGAGAGGAATGCCGCTGCCAACTGAACAACTGGGGGAATTTAGGGAGGCAGAACAGAACTTCAAAACGTAACTGGGCCTAACACCCTGACTCTTACCAAATGTGCCGGGGACCATTAATAATCTCGCTCAACCAGACCCTTGGTTTTGCATCACATCCAAGGCACAGCACCCCCTAGTGCCATGCTGGGGTCAGTTCTGACTTGGAAGAGCCATCTACTGAGGCCTTGGCTACACTTGCAGCTGTACAGCGCTGTGAGGTAAACCTGTCTTCGTACAGCTGAGTAGGGAAAGCGCTGCAGTCTGTCCACACTGACAGCTGCCAAGCAGTGGTGTGGCCACACTTGTAACATTTGCAGCTGTGTTGGGAGCAGTGCATTATGGGCAGCTATCCCAGCATTCATGTGGCTGCAACGTGCCTTTCAAAACGGGGGGGTGGGGTGGATTGTGACAGGGAGTGTGGGGGGAGAGAGAGTGCTTTTTGGAGCATGTCAGCTCTCTATTTTGCAAGTTCCGAACTCCCGGCCCCCTGCTCATTCATTCACTCACTCACTCAAAGCAAGCTGCAATCTGTTTGCTTTTCTCTGTGATAGGAGCTTTGAAACCGACACTTCCGCACTCCTGCAGCCGGTCACAACAATGGAGAGGATTGGCCACTTGACAAGGTGATTAGTACAGCGCTGCAAGCGTTTACACTCACACCCGTGAGTCGTAGCCACTCCGCTTGGGGAGGTGGAGTATCTGCAGCGGTGTACCCAGGGAGATACAGCGCTGTAAGTGCCCTGCCAGTGTGGACGGGGAGTGAGTTACAGCGCTGGGGGAGGCTTTACAGCGCTGTAACTTGCAAGTGTAGCCAAGGCCCTAGTCTAGAGAAGCATATTAATTCGACCGTGAACTGGGAGAAGAGATCCTGAGGTTTCTTCCCAGGCAGCCAGAGGGGATTTTCCATCCCTCCCATTCTCTCACACTAATTACCTTCCAGGCTTTCTCCTCTGCTCTCCTGTATGCAGCTGATATCCCCTTGTTGTAATTCTGCATGGGGGTTGGTGTCAGCCTGCATGAGTCCCTACTGGACTGGAACTCGGAGTGATGGAGGGCACAGGGTTACCCCCACAGCTGGGCTTACGCCCTGGATCTTCACTCCCCATGATCACTAAGCGGGGCCCACACACAGCTCCCTGGGATCTCCCTGCATCCCCAGCCTCGTGTGCCTTTGAGTCCTTTGCACTGGGGAAGTTCTGGGTACTCCAGTGCCCTGCCTCAAGGGCTCTGCTTACCTCCAGCAGTCGAATGGTCCCCGTGAGGTTCACCTTGTAATACTCCAGGGGTTTCTGAACAGACTCCCCAACGGCCTTCAGCCCTGCAAAGTGCATCACAGCTGAAAAACGGTGCTGCAAGGAAACAAAGAGGCCAAGGGTCAGTGCTGGCTGGGAGAGAACTTGGGTTAATGACACCAGCAAAAAGCCCCTAGGGCTGGTTGGAAATTTTCTGTCAAAACTGTTTTCGACTAAACAAAATGTCTCTACAAAAAGTGTCTGCTTGCCACAGAAAAATTCGACTTTCGGTCAAAAGAACCCCAACACCTGAAAATTCCAAATTTTGATTTGGAAATGCCACCATAGTGGCTCTTGGGAGTTGTAGTTCAGGTGCCTCATGCTCCCATTCTTCTCTATGAGCCATGTTCCCCGGCCAGACTGCATCTCCCATGGTGCACTGGGGCAAGCCAGCAAGAAGGGAGACTGTTGTGAGTCAGGGGAGGTGTACGCACCCAGCCCATAGAGAACAGGGACATGAAGCATCCAAACTACCAGGAGGCCCTGCTCTAACAGTTCCAAAGCCACATTTTTGGTTTGCATCCTGCTTCTGGCAGGAATTTTTCAAGTTTTTGATTTCTTTTGCCAGAAATGCTGACATTTTCCGTGAGGGAAAAAAAAAAAAAAAAAAAAAGACAATGTTCTAAAACCTCCCTGTGTCCCGTGGTTACGTTTGTCTCGCTGCTCCCAGTCTAGAAACACCATCCTGCTCCCTCAGCACATGCTCCAACAGCTTCCCCTTGTCAGCACAGCACCTTGCGCAGCAGGAAATGCATATTCCCCCCTTCCCCGGCAGGATCGCCGCGTGCTCACGTGCTCACCTTCTGAAAGAGCTCCCGCAGAGCTGCCTCGTCAAGGATATCCAGCTCCTGGAAAAGAATCTTCTTGCCCACAATCTCCTGCACGCGCTGCAGGCTTTCGGGAAGAGTATCTCCCCCTGGGGAGACAGGTTATTCTGTAACGCCAGGAGAGATCAGGCCTTGACCATGGGCACTCAAGTGGGACTGAGGGTCACCAGGGGCCACAGGATGACAGGACAGAGCCCAGGGGGGCAGTGGCAGTGGCTCTCCTTACCTCGGATGGCATTGTGGAAGTTATCGATCACCACCGGGATATAGCCGGCTTCCACCAGCTCCAGCACGCAGTGGCTGCCAATGTACCCAGCTCCACCTGTCACAAGGATCTTCTCTGCCATCCTCACCTAAGATGGGATGGGAAAACCCATTGAGTGGGATGACAAATGGAGAGAATGGAGTGAAAGGGGCAATCTTGGGGGCCGGACACTACAGTGACAGAAACCTTAGAAATAATTAGACAGATGGAGCATAGGAATTGCCTTAGTAGCACCCGTAGGTAGGATCATCTAGCCAGGATCCCACCTCTGACAATGACCAATCCCAAATCATTGAAGAGAATAACCTGTCCAGAGGGTAAAACCCAGGCAGCTAGACACCTAAATACCTCTAAAAATCTGGCCCTTTGTGCTTGTCTTATGCCCTAAATCATGAGAGTTTATCTCCAATCCCCTAGAATGGTCATCCAAGGAACTGCTCATTCTTTTTTGAACCCTACTAAGATCTTGGCCTCATTGATACCTAGTGGCAATGAGTCCCACAGGCTAATTTCACATCATGTACAAATGAATTCAGGTTTAATTGTGTTGCCTCATATTTTAACTGATGGTCCCCTTGTTCTCATACTATGAGGAAGGGTAAATAGCCGCGCCCGATCTGTGTCAGTATCAGTCTGGAATCAGAGCTCAGGAGCTCCTAGCTCCCCACCCTGTGCTCAGGCCACTAGCCCATGCTGCCTCGCACGAACGTGAGCTCATTCTCAGGTTAGTCACCTGCTTGACATCACAACCAGTCCCACAGCAGCCAACAAGGGCGTCGCCAAGGAGGGATTAGAGCTTGAGCCAGATCAGATGAGCTCTGAAAAATAAAGCTCTCTGCACCATGCAAGCGAACCAGCCAGCAAAGCACGGGTAGCCATCCAGACGACCCTACCCTGCCGCAAATGCAGGATTGGCCCCGACAGACTCCAGCCCCAGGTGGGGGAGAAAAGCAGCATAAATCTACACCCAGGTTAACCCCATCCCCAAACGGAAAAGGTCGGGACTACAGCAAACCACCTGCTCCATATCTAGCCAAACAAACAAATAAGCCCAGCCCCATTTCTCGGCAAGGGAGAGAGCCCTGCCTGCCAGGAGGAGCAGGGACCCAGCTGAGGGTCCTTAGCCAGCTCTTTCTGTGAGTGGCCAGCTGGGGAGCTCGAGGAAGGAGGCAGCGGAGTCAAATCACTTCTCTCTGTAGTGGGGAGAGTAGGTTCCACCGAGGGGACGCCCAGCGAAGCCGTTCTCTCCCACTCTTCAGGGTGTAGCTTATTCAAGCAGTCTCACTTAGGAGTCAGAGGTTACCTTCCACGTTTCCTAGTCCTTCGTATGCCCTGCAGGGAAAGAGGCTCCAGAGAGCTGGAGCTGGGGAGGTCTCTGACCTGGCAGGAATGACTAAGTCTATGGGGAAATCCACCCTCTTTTGCCCAGGAATAAACATTAGCTGCTTGTCTGTGCTGTCTAGTACAGCCAGCCGGCCGGAAACGCACTCCAGCCTTCCCTCACACACAGGCCGCTCTGAAGCGCCAACAGTTTAGTTCTAAATGCCCTGATGCCAACCTGGCACAGCCTTCCTGAGTCATTCCTCCTGCTCAAGGAGGCTTCTGTCCTTCTGCTCTCAAGGGAGCGGGAAAGGCTGAGCAGGAAGTGATGCAAGGGGCTTCTTCTTCAATGGACTCTGTTAGCAAACAGAGCCACTTTCTTCTGGGCTGGACAGCGTAAGGCCCCCCATACAGACTATGAGAGTAAAAGGAGGCTGGGTGGGCTAAAGCCAGGAAATACAGTGAGGTCTGGCCTGGCCTCCCCGTCCCATCCCGCCTAACAGCTCAGTCCAATCAGCTATCACCTGAGGCCCCAATGGAGGTATGTAGCTGCAGGACCTGCCCATGACTCAGGTGTGTAAAGCACTCACTGGCACCTGGCACTCCCGGCTTTGCAACACAGGTTAAGTCCCTGCTATCTGCTCTCCCTCCCAAGGCAGTTCCCATTCTCCCTCCTTTTCAGATAGCATTTAACTATCCAGATTAAGTCTCCTCACACACCTAAGCACACATACCACCATCACCGGCATGGATTTTGCACCAATTCTGGGGTTACTAGCGTCACTTGCTTTATTAGGTTGTACAGTCCGTTGGTGGGAGGCTTGGCTAGCCCCCAAAGCCATCCCCTTTGCCCTATGCATCTGGGTGTTTAAATACCCCTAGGGTAAATCGAGGCACCAGCCTCCATCACAGCCTATGAGTTGGAACCAAGCAGCTATTGAAATCCTGAGCTACCTGCTGGTGTACAAAATTCTTGCTTATTGACTCACATAAGCCTAAGGCATCACCATCTGCACGCCGGACTGGTTCAAAATAAGAACTGGAACCTTTGGGCTGACACTTCATGCAGGACATTGATTTGATTTCTTTTTCTAAGTCGTTTTACAGGAAAGGTCTGAAACGTGAGCTCAGCATCCGCTTTCAATGGGCACGGCTGCTGGGAGGAAGGGGGTACAGCACACAGCACATGACGTCTGCAAATCTCCACCTGCCAGGTGCACTTTCTCCACCTTCAGCAAACTTCTCCACGAAAGAGGAAGTGGGTAAAAGAGTAACAGGGAAACCTGAACCGTCTGCAGGCAGCTGCATGGAGAGGACAGTCTTTTGCTTATGTTGCTATATAATAAATTAAGGGGAAGGAAAAAAAAACCAAACGTCTAAACCAAATCCTCAAATTACATAACCTAATTTGAATATGGAGCCCAGGGGCCTGGGAGTAGGGATTCCCAGCTCTGCCACTGTGGGAATTAGACAGGTGACCGAACTTCTCTGTTCTTCTGTTTCGCCATGTGTAAAATGGGATAAGGGTAACTACCTCCCAGGGTGTCAGTTAACGTTTGTAAAGTGCTGCCTCAACCACCCTTAAAAGCTCAGTTAGGGTCCAAAGCAGGTTTCCAGTCTGTTCCCCCTGCGGGAGGCGATCACCCTCTACGCTTAGCTGGGAGTCTGAGCTGGAACCTGCCGCCCCCTCTGCACCGGGGATGGCAAACGCATCCCACTGCTACCGCTGCCTGAATCCCTGTTTCAGGTCAGAACAAAACCAATGTGCCTAGCAGGACCAACAGGCTCCCTGTCCCGCAGGTGTGTGAATGGGGCCACGCGGTCAGGCAGTAGGACTGCGCTGGCTGATTAGAGGGACAGGAGCCGGTCTGCCTTCCGGGAGGCGATATGGGAAGGTCAGTGACAGCCACACCCTGAGCCCCTTGCCGGCCTGGAACCTAGGCGGGTGTGAGGCACGAATGGCCTTGGGGATGGGTCTGTCCTTCGGGAGGGGTCCCCTGAGAACAGAGCCTCCCTGGAAAGGGCCTGACTGCAGCCTGTGTTCCCAGGGCTCAGCCCCTCTCTCTGTGGCTCGGGGGGTGGCGTGGGCAGCCCCTTCCTCACATGGCCCTGCGCCCACCCCCCATGCCCTGCTGCCAGCTTATGTGGATGTGGTGAAATCCCCAGCAATGTGGAGGGGCAGGATTCGGATTCACCCCAAGATCCAACTTCTCTCACCACGGGTGTCGGTGCTCCAGGAGGGGCCGGACTCTACTGGGGCAGCCGACCCCTGCACTAACCAACACCCCCACGCTGACTAGCCAGGATCCCTGACCCCCACCCACTAGCCAGCACCCCCCCCCCGACCTCTGCACAAGCCAGAATCCTCGCCCCCCCACCCACTAGCCAGCACCCCCCCCCCCAGACCCCTGCACAAGCCAGGATCCCCACCCACTAGCCAGCACCACCCCCCACCTCCCACCGACCCCTGCACTAGCCAGGATCCCTGACCCCCACCCACTAGCCAGCACCCCCCCCCCCGACCCCTGCACAAGCCAGAATCCTCGCCCCCCCACCCACTAGCCAGCACCCCTCCCCCCCCCCGACCCCTGCACTAGCCAGGATCCCCACCACTAGCCAGCACCCCCAACCCACCTCCCCCCGACCCCTGCACTAGCCAGCACCCCCCCACCGACCCCTGCACTAGCCAGCACTCCCCCACCAACCTCTGCACTAACCGACACCCCCCATTTGGCGGGGCCCCCGAGCTGTGCCCCCCCCCCCCCCGTCCTGCTACCACGTCCCCGGCAGGGTCACTCACCGCGACGGTCTCGGCTCTTCCCGGCTCCCGCCAGTGGCGCGGCCCCTTTAAGAGAAGAGGCCCCACCCCGGGCCTCAGGGACACGCAGCCGCTTCCCCATGGGAATGTGTCACTCCCGCCCTCACGGTACGGGCACGCGACATGGCCAAATCGAGCCAAACGCGGAGCGCTGGATCAAACCACTTAGCTCGGGGCGGGGAGAGACGCGGGGGAGGGAGCTAGACTGGCTCAGACCATCGCTGCCTGTGGAGGGAGAGAAAGGACTTAGACCAAACCACTCTGGCTATTGGGGGGGGGGGGGGAGAGAGAGAGAGAGAAATTGGAGGAAATCATTCCTTCCTCCGAAGGGGGTGGTAACTTGCAGTACTACACTCAGAACTGGGGTCAGGCCATTGCCCTGCCCCCAGGACTTGGCCTTGGGATTTCTGCAGCCTCCCCTTTGCAACGGGGTGGCAGCTGCATCCCTTGTGGTCCCAGGCTGCAGCACAAGCAGGCAGGGCCCTGTGCAGTATTGCAGCCTGGGGAACTGGGCCCTGCATGCTAAGCAGGGTTGCCAGTTCTGGTTGAAGTATTCCTGGGGATTTCATCACATGACTATCTTTAATTAAAGATCATTTAATTCCTGGAGACTCCAGGACAATCCTGGAGGGTTGGCAGCTCGGAATCTGAGCCACTAGTCAGAGGAGAGTAGGGCAAAGAGCAACCTCAATCACTCCCAGAGTGTGCCCCCCCAAATCTCTAAACCACAAATCAGCCTGGCCTGAGCAAATAGCCCCAGCGAGGTTTTTCCCTAACCCCTCGGCTGGTTCACGAGAGATTTTGTATTTCCATGGAGCTACAGAGAGGGATTTTATTCCCACTCTCCAGCCTTGGAGTTTGCTGAATTCCAACATTAGCTCTATGGCTAGAGCGAGAGCAACTACTGCTGTGATTGCCGAATGCTGCCATCTAGTGGCATTCACTGCCAAGGGGTTGATGCTGTACTACAGTAACTGACAAACAGTACTACAGTAACTGAAACAGTACTACAGTAACTGACAAACAGTACTGTTATGAAAACACTCCCATCCCTAGGAGTTAAAGCCAAGTGGTACCCGCAAAATGCTCCATTCCTGTGTCTCAGGGACAGATTGAGACAGACAGCTGTTAAAACAGAACCCCGCTCCAGGGCAGGAGCACCAATGTCACTATTACCCATGCTGTAACAATTTAATGCATTTTTAAAACTAACCTGCCGTTATTGGCACATCAGCTGGACACTAACAGGCACTGAACATGGTCATTTTAAAATATAATTTATTGATGTTACATAAACATATTTATGATTCCAGTGTTTTGCAAAAAGGATGTTGGTGCTGTAAAGATCATCCCCGTGGAAAGTACGTAATAGTGAGCAGAGGTTAGCCATGAAACAGACGCCCACCCGCCATCAATACAAGCTTTGTGTATTAGTAACTGGCTCAGGCTATTGTTAATAATCCATATTTTTATGAAAAAAATAATAATTTGTTCAGTGATCAGAGTTCCGTAGAAACTGAACGGCTGACAATTCCAGCTGATATGAGAAATTCAAGCGAAGTACAGAAATTACACTAGTTCTGTTTAATTTCTTCTTGCCCTGTTGGTCTAGATCAGCGGTTCTCAAACTGTGGGTTGGGACCCCATTTGAATGAGGTTGGCAGGGCTGGCTAAGACTTGCTGCCTGGGGCCAAAGGCAAACCCCACCATCCGGGACCAAAGCTGAAGCCCAAGGGCTTCAACCCTGTGCGGTGGGGCTCAGGTTACAGCCTGGGGCTGAAGCCCTTGGGCTTTGGCCCCCTGACCCGGGGTGTTGGGGCTCAGACTTTGGCCCCACCACCTGAGGCAGTGGGGCTTGGGCAGGATCAGGCTTTGGTCCCCATCCTGGGGTCATGTAGTAATTTTTGTTGACAGAAGGGAGTCGCGGTGCAATGAAGTTTGAGAACCTCGGTCTAGATTTTCTCTGCAGGGCAGTAACCATGAGGCACTTCTTCCACACTCTCCCATTAGCATGCTGCTCACACAGTAGTTATCCTGATACGATTTCCTGCCACACACTTAGTACTAAGTTGTTCTTCCCCCCTGGTTTAATCACACCAGATTTCTGCTACTCTAATATTTTTGATGATAAAATCTGTATCTTTCCCTAACACAACTGACAATTAACTGAAAAGCATCTTATGACCCCATACCCTCCTCCACTACCGAATACTCAGAGCTAGATCCAAAGCTGGACCTACACCCTTGATATTCACTCCGATGTATAGAATAAAGGTGCTTCCTTACGTTTTCAATCGTAACTTTTGCTTGTGATGCGAGGAGAGGATTGCTCCATGCTGTTCTGAGAAGCTAGCACAAGTCTGACCCAAGGAAAGTGCTCTAACTGGGTGCACTGTAGTGTTAGTCCTATGCGGACAATCCCCTGGAGGTGGTAATTAACCTGAGTGGCTCATCTTCTGAGCTCCCTGTTAATCTCAAACAAACAAACAAACAAACAAAAAACATTACCCCCATCAAGAAAGCTCAAAGAAATTTCCGAGGTGCCTACTGCCTTCTGTTCTCTGCATAAAAGCAACGGCGTGTCCCTTACTCTTTCCTCAGATACAAGTTTGTCCATTTCACGACAGCGCTGTCAGAGGCCAGCTCCCCTCTCTTTAAAGATGTGTAACATGTTCATGGAGGTCTGCTAAAGCATTCTTGTTTATTTCATTTCTTTGTAGATTCTACTATATATAGTCTCCCGTTCACCAAGTCCAAAGCCCAAAAGGGAATATTTAAGAACAACCCAGACAGCAAATGTAAACTTGGCAAGGCTCAAGATCCTCACTGAAGCTTTCTTCACTGACTTGTCGGAGGAGAAACTGATGCGTGTCACAGTCTGCTGGACGCCTGAACCACTTTGGAACTGGTTCTTCTGTTCAGTGCTTTGCAGATAAACACACCTGCCTCCATCAGCTTCTGTAGATCCACTCCCTTTACGAGATAGAAATACAACAGTTTGTACATGCACCTGCTGGGTGGGCTGCACAACTATGCCACCATGTTCCAGACCGGTGGGCAGCTTTGGAAAATGGTATGCTGTTTTGGTAAGACTCTTGGCAACTGATCACTAGTGGGAGGGATAGCTCAGTGGTTTGAGCACTGGCCTGCTAAACCCAGGGTTGTGAGCTCAATCCTTGAGGGGGCCATTTAGAGAACTGGGGTAAAAATCTGTCTGGGGATTGGTCCTGCTTTGAGCAGGGGGTTGGACTAGATACCTCCTAAGGTCCCTTCCAACCCTGATATCCTATGATTCCATGACAGCGGCATTTAAAGTCATGCATTCCTTAGTGTGCACGCAGGGAAAGGAGCAGGGGAGGGAGAAGCTCAAGATCAAAGGCACCATAAAGGAGCGAGGCTAAAACCAGAGGAAGTGGGGTGGGGGGAGGGGACACAATGACCTTTGAAGCTGGAACAAGGATCAGACGGGCCCATATTCTTTCCCTCGTGCACTCGTAGAAAGGTGGCGTGTAGGAAGTTCGTTCCTTATTACTGCTCAGTGTGGGCTGGGTTTTCTGGCTGTTTGCTTTAACAGCCCCAAGTCCAGGCTCACTGATTCCAACTCACTCCCTTATCCTTGCCGTGCCAGACAACAAGGGCTCTTTCAGCCAGACAGAGCCTCACTATATTTGTGTGGCAGCCACGTGAGTACAGGGAAGCTACGTCTGCCGGTCAGGGTGTCTGTAGGTCAAGTTTCAAAGCCATGTATTGAGCCCTGATGGAAGCCCCATTAGAGAGAGCAGTGTGAGCACGCAGTGCCGTGACAGCTGTGAGCCCGCTGTACTTACGGTATGAATCCCCAGGCCATGTAGCATGTACACTAAGTCTTCTGTAGCTACATTTCCTGATGCTCCTTGTGCGTACGGGCAGCCTCCGAGACCAGCAACTGAGGAATCGACCACACTCACCCCCATCTGAATACAAAACAGGCATCTGTAAAACTGTCTGCGGCTCTGGTCCCATCGTACTGTAAATCAGAGCAATAACACTGCCCACCTTTGGGCCAAAGGTACAAGCATCCTCTGGCCTGGGGAAGAGTTTTAATAAAGAACTGAACAGGCATTCTGGACAGTGCCCCGGTCAGTCCCTCGCTCCTGGCTGGGTAGGGGTGAGCTGTGCTGCAGATCCAGCCAAATCCAGGCAACTGACAGCCCTGAGAATCGCTCGTCTGGTCTCTAACGCAGCCCAGATAGGTGAAGCACCCAGCACGCTCGTTTTACTCTCATGTATCACATGACACGAGACCAGCCCATATCAATGATGTTCCGAGAGAAACGTCCTGTACTAGTTTGCACATACGCCTGATCTTTTATTAACTCATTCTCAGGGCCATGAAGTGCTAGTAACACCTCCCTCGCTACAGCAGTTTGACTGTTGTAATTTGTGAGCAAAGCATGGGCTGCAGCAAACTTACCAAAGTGCTTGTTTCAGATACCGCTCACTGCAAAGAACGTTGAGTCTAGTTACTGCAGCCCCTATGGAACCCAGCATAATCCATTACTCAGATACCTCTGGGTGAAGAACCCCAAGTGTGAACCAAACCGAGGCATAACCACGGGACTTGTGACAGTTTTCACTCACACCCACCATGATTTTCTTGGTTTGCATATATAGCTACACATGCACACACAGGAAAGGGGAGGGTGAGAGACCCTCGGCACACGAGGGGAGACAAAATCCACAGAGACTGTTCACTGAAGTAAAGGAACAGTTACCTGAAGTGCTACTAAGGTGTTGGCGAGAGCCTGCCCATAGGTATCATGGCAGTGAACAGCAAGGGCCCCGACGGGTACCTCTTTCATGACTGCAGAGAGCATTTCCTTCATACTCCCAGGGGTCCCAACACCAATGGTGTCACCCAGGGAAATCTCGTAGCACCCCATGGAGTACATCTTCTTGGATACCTGCCCCCAAAAATGACACACTTGATGAGAAAACAGATTTGCTATTAGGATCCCAAAGCACTTCACAAATTGAGACACAAGCTATAGAGAGGGATTGTTTCACTTGCCCTGAAAATGCAGCCACCTCTGGGGTGGAACAGAACAATCATTAGACGGCACCCAGGAACACTAGATACACACAGTTGAGGACAAGAAGCGATGAATACTACTTCCAATTAAATCTGTCTTAGCATTCACTTCCTCACTGAGCTGGCAATTGGCAAGAACAACCCTAATTCTTGGTGGGAGATGTGGTCATTAAATTTCCAGGTGCATCTCCACAAGCAAACAGCACCCTATTCTGTCTCGTGCAAAAAGCAAACCTCCAAGCAGCTCAGGGCACCAGATTCTTGTCCCAAGCGTACAGAGGAGTAGATAGCCTCTGGCTACATTTATTGTGTACTCACCTCTGCAACCTTAGCAGGGGCAATCTTTCCTTCATAGGGACAACCAAGAACACAAGAGACGTACCTGCAGTTAAAGCCTGAGATTAGCAGGGGGAATTTGGAGGTGGTGGGGGAATAAAATACAGGCTAAGTCAGTCACAGTACATGCAGCATTCTAAATAATGGGAAATTTCTACTAGTTTTCCAAAAGCCAAAGGGTGGAATTCCGTGGACAAAGGCTTATGGCCTCCGTAATAATTCCCTCTGCACAAAGAAACAGGCAGCCATTACTGGGGTCAGGCACTCTGCTAGCCATTGAATACGTCACACCACAATGCAGGGAGTATTTGTGTGAAAACTAAAATGTAATTCTGGATCCTTTGATATAGTGGCTCTCAACCTTTTCAGATGACTGTACCCCTTTCAGGAGTCTGATTTGTCTTGTGTACCCCCATATTTCACCTCACTTAAAACCAACTTGCGTACAAAATCCGACATAAAAATACAAAAAAGTGTCACGGGACACTGAAAAATTACTGACTCTCTCATTTTTACCATATAATTATAAAATAAATCAACTGGAATATAAATATTGTCCTTATATTTCAGTGTATCGAGCAGTATAAACAAGTCATTGTATGAAATTTTAGTTTGTACTGACTTTACTCGTGCTTTTTATGTAGCACGTTGTAAAACTAGGTAAATATGTAGATGAGTTGATGTACCCCCTGGAAGACCTCTGTGTACCTCCAGGAGTACATGTACCCTTGGTTGAGAACCACTGCTTTGATAGAGCCCAAGATATAATTAAAACATTAAGAAAACTGAAGCTTAAAAGCGGTGAAATCTGCTTTCCACTGGGAAAGGAAGATTTTATTATTGGAGACCTAGTCACATGCATCCCACAGCACTGAGAGAACCAAATTTGAGAGACCTAGTCATTGCTGTACAGTACTCGTAGCCGGGAGCTCAGTTCAGGACAGGTTATGCTTACAAGTGGCCTCACCATGGTTTGACCATTGCAGAAAAGAGGAAGATTACTCAATAATGGTATCTGGTCAATAAAAGGGATTCGGGTTCTTTTGTTTCCAAAGTCATGCAGGCAGCACCAATGCAATTTCCAGGCTTACTCGTGAGAACAGGAAGCAAAGTAAATAAAATCAGCATAAAAAGAGATTGGAGTAAATCCCCCTCCTCTGCTCCTGGGAATTTAAGGCGGGTCATAAGCAGCAAATGGGACGGATGAGAGGTCCCAGGCTTCACTGTTGGCTTCAAAGGTCATCACCTCCCCAATTATATTAGCCTTGGGTACTTCTAGCCTGCCCATGCCCCAGTCGTCTTACTTTTCCTATATGGTTTGACATCATTAGCACAGGTTAACAAACTGGTCTGATATAGCACTGGGCTCTCTTACCCTCTGACTGCAATACCGGCCGCTCCTGCTGCATGCATCACTTCACTGAACCTCTGCAAACTCTCCTCTATGGAGCAGTTAATGTTCTTCTTAGTGAAGAGTTCAGAGGCTGCTCCAAAGATAGACACCTCCTTGGCCCCTGCTGCCACCTTCCAACAGGGAGATGAGAAAGAACCGAAGGACTCATTTCTGCTGCTAATAAAGCACTTGTGAAAGGTCTGATCCTGCAAGGTGCTGAGCATCTTCCACTCCCATTGACGTCAACCCTAGGGTTACCATACATCTGGATTTTCCCGGACATGTCCAGCTTTTTGGGCTACAAATCCCCGTCCGGGGGGAAATCCCCAAAAGCCGAACATGTCCGGGAAAATCGGGACATGCGGGACCGGTGCTGGGCCGGGGGGGCCGAGCCGGGGCCCCGTGGAGTGTCCTCCTTTTGGAGGCTCAAAATATGGTAACCCTAGTCAACCCCAAAGGACAGGCCCAGCTCCCACCGACTCAGCACCAAGCAGTTAAGCTCAGTGTTATCACTGGCTGCCTTGGACAGGTCAATATTCTTCTTGTTATACTTGCATGATTTATTGTGGAGCTTGGATTCTTGCACATCACTGGGAGAGCCATGTGATAATACTACCACTTCACATTTTGCCAAACAAGTATGTATCAGCAATAACCTCAATGGAATGAGAATTTGTGCGGCTGTAGCAGCCTGTATCAGTGACAGATATACGCTGAAGGGATAAAGCTATTTACTCCAGAGGTGCAGTTACAGATCATTACTGGAACAAAACCTTATTCTACTGAGGTTATTGGTCTTATAGGATTTGCAATTTTAAAATGTATTTTCCCCTAGAGAGAATTTTTCACAAAGTCATTTTGTACAGAGTATGTTGAAAAAAACCCGAATTTTCTTGGTCAGCCATGCTCTGTAGACCCTTTGCGATTTCTAAAGCTGTCTGTTTATAATAAAAGAGCTTTCTCCCTTACAAACCAGATTCTTATCTCAATTCACCCCACAGCAAAAACAATCCTTGGTTTGCAACTTCTGAGAGCGTCACGGAAATGATTGCAAAGCCATAAATGCAGCACTAAAGCCACCTCTGCAGGATATAGTGGAAGCAGAAGTTCGGTTGTGGGACAGAAGGGTTTGTTTAGACAGAAATCCCACTGCTGATTACCAGAAATGGGGGTGGGGCGGGAATCAAGAACACAGATTTTTGCATTCTAAGTGGCGTGTTTCAAGTTCCCCACTAGGAAAGACCCTCTTTAGATAAACTACAAGCGCTGCCCGCTGCACGTTGATATAAAAAATTCAGAGGAAAGTACAATTTCTACATATCTCCCACTTGTTTGAAGTGCCCCCACCCAGACAATGACATGCATAATGCACACTAGAGAACTCAGACCCTAAACACAATACATTTCTCTTACCGCTGCTTGAAATCCTTTAAGATTAGGGGTCAGTACTGGGTAGCTGACACCAGGAAATTTCTGAATTCCCTGCAAGACTTCTGTGTGGTCAGCCATCTAACCAGCAAATGGGAGAAAAACTTTAGAATATACAAACAGGCTACTTATCCAGAAAGTTAAAAAAGCTTCTTAAAACCGTGTCTCAAATAAGAACCAAAGGACTAGCAAAAAATCAAGACTTAAAGAGATGGCTCTTTAAAAGCCAAACAAAATTGTACTGGAAACATTGGGGATATTTTAAAGTGATCACTTAAGAGTCATCCACTCAAGGAGGGGCTCTCTTGTGCTCTTTTTCTTGTGTTTCCATTTGAATCTGCATTTATTCTTCACTGGGGTTCAGAGGGAAGCTCTAGTCTGTCCTATTAATATTACATCAGTCATAACTGCCTCATTATCACCCTATGCTCCCTCACTCTACCTGTCATCTCTTGTCTTATATTTGATTGCAAACTCTTTGGGACAAGGACTCTTTGTTATGTGTGAACACAGCATTCTGCATCAGGCCCTAATCCCTGAGACAAATATTATTTGGCCTACCATAATACAAATAATAATAAATGCTAAAAGTGATCTAACTATAAGAGAGAACGGGCCGGTGAAGCAATGCTAGGTTATTCCAGACTCAGGAAAGTTTAAGACCAGATCGAACAGTGTAAAAGATAACATTAACAGGCTAACAGCTAACTTTCTGCAACCATATTGAAATCCACTTTCTGATCACACAAAATCCCCAAATAATCCCAGCTACTGACCTGAGGAACCCATTTGGGAGAAACAAAGCTGGTAGCCTCTATGACTGGAAGTCCTGTTTCGGATAGCATATTAATTAAGCTGATTTTGACCTGTGTAGGGACAATATTCTACAGGGAGGAAAGAGAAAAAACCTAGATTAAAGTTACTTTACAACAAATCTTGTTAATACAACAAAAAATTATACATCTGTTGAAAAACCCCTTTCCCCAGAAGAAACTAAAAGTGATAATACAGACCCGCTTTATTAAAGGATTTGTTCTGTTATCTATTATAACATGATCTTTAAGTAAAATGTGATGCTTTATTCTATGAGTTTCTAAGCACAGTACTATTCAGAATTTGGAGAAGATTTTCCAACAATCCCCATCAGTTTCACTCTGCTGCTAGCCCATCCAAAGCAGAACACTTGTGCCTTGGTTGTATGGAACAACCTCAGAAGCAGCAGCCAATCACACAGATAATTAAGGGGCCAATCCTGCAGACTACTTGTAATTCCCACTGAAGCAAAGGCACTGTCTACACAGCCAAAGCAACTGAATTTAACTATGGCTGTTAACTGCTGTGACTGAAAGGGGTTATGATAAATTTGGTCTGGCCTGTGTGGACAGGACCTAAATCACAAGATAAGCAAATTAACAGGGCCAAGCTTTAGCCCTTGCCTAGCTAGGCTGCAGTGAGTTCAGCTACAACTGAGTTAACAGCCATTATTAAGTGTGGTTGTGGTGCATGCAGGGCCTCCCTTCATTTTGTGCACTGCAGTCAACTCTGGTGAACGGCTGAAAAGAAGTCTGACTTCCCCTTAATAGGGGATATATCACAGCTATGTCATCACAACCACAAACTGGAGCTCTCCAGCATCAACCACAAAACATGGCTCTTTCCCAACAAGCTAACAATGGAATTTTTGCTATACCAAAACTCTCACTCTTGCTGCCTAGACTGTACAGACTATACCCTACTGTATAGGGTATAGTCTATACATAATGTTCAGCGCGGATAGATTTTTTTAACAGGTAAACAAGCAACTGACTTAAGACAGAACGTAACACCCCTTGGCTTAGCAGCCTTGCATATGTCCTCGGTAGTTTTATTTGTGTTCTCTCTCAGGAATTTAATTACACTAGATATTAGGCCCTAATATTGCAGAGTTGTAAGCAAAGCTTAAGTTTACACATGTGGGTAGACCCATTGAGTTCAATGGTGTTACTCAGGTGCATCAAGTCATGCATGTGCTTAACTCTTTGCAGGACCAGCGTAGTAGCAAACTACCCTCCTGCAGCAGACACTAAAATCCATTTTGAATACAAGAGGGAATTCTAGTTCAACGTAATTTGTAATACAAATACAATACAAGCTCACCTGTGAGTTAATTATATCATCCTCTCAATATATACATAGGGGAGGTATAAATAACAGAAATTAGATTAGGCTGAATGCCTCAAGAGAATGACTCAAGAAACAAAGGCAAATGGACTCATTAACAAAACACATTTGGCAATTCGTATGGCAATAAACGTATTGGAAGTGGAAGAAAAATGTAAGAGGATTTTGGGGATGAGGAGATTGTGAGCTACAAAAATATTCTGACTGGAGAATGAAGTAACGCAGGGCAGTGTTGAAACAGCAGACTCACAATGTTCAAACCTTAAATCAACAAGTTATTACAACACCCTCTCTGTCATAAGCCAAGCACAGAGAGCAGCGTCCCTTACTTTTTCATTTTGCAATCCATCTCTGGGGCCAACTTCAACTATTTTCACTTGCTTGGGAAGGGAGCCAGCTGCCGTAGAGCTGATCTACACAGAAGACAGAGAGAGGAGGGAAAAAAAGATCCTTTATAAACCCAGGGCCGGCTCCAGGCACCAGCTTACCAAGCAGGTGCTTGGGGCAACCACTTCAGAGAGGGGCGGCACGTCCAGCTGTTCGGCGGCAATTCGGCGGACGGTCCCTCACTCCTGCTCGGAGCGAAGGACCTCCCGCCGAATTGCCGCCACAGATCACGATCGCGGCTTTTTTTTGTTTGTTTGGCTGCTTGGGGCGGCCAAAACCCTGGAGCCAGTCCTGTATAAACCACATAGGGCAACAGTTTTTCATGTTTTTCTTAACATTAACTGTGTCTATGATTGTTTCACATACTAGGAAACATACAAAAGGCATCAGAGTACTGTTGATCCCAGGCATTTAAAAAAATCACAAGTCAAACCCCAAAAGCATGAGTTTTTTAATAAAAATAAATTTGGGTGTTCTTTGTATTTGCCTTCTGCTTTCCGAGCCTTTCAGGGGAATCTGGGTCACATATTCAGGCTTTTTTCTGCCACCACTAAAAACGTTTGTTTTGTTTTGTTTTAAAAAATAACTGGGACACTCACATATGAATCCAGGAACCAGAGCTTAACACCAAACATCATGACTCTCATGATGAAATCAGAAGAGCTGGCAGCACTTTAATTAGCCAGCATGGTCCTTGTAGACCTACTCTTTATCCAGCAGTCTCTCCATAAAGGGGACCGGAAGAGCTACAAGGACCAGCGCGATAAGCCCATAACTAAATACCTGCTCCGTGACCCCAGTGGCCAGGCAGTGAGAGCAGCATCACTACGTAAATTCGGAACTGTTTCAGAGTTAGACCAGGTCCGCACCTTTTAGGTCAACGTAGCTACTTCGCTCAGGGCTGTGAAAAGGGACTGCTCTGAGCGCTGTGGTTGTTAGGCTAACACCCGGCCTAGAGGCGGCTCGGTCAGGGGAGGGATTCTTCTGCCCACCGCCTCTCAGAGAGGTGATTAACTACCCCTGTCTGCCGCTGTAGGACTAGAGTGTGGGCCTGGCCCCGCGGCCTCCATAGTGTAGACGGGCCCCGAGCTCTCCGGAGAAGCCGGCCCAGGAGCTAGGCCGCGGCGTTGCCATTCGCTAAGCAGAAGGGGGGGCAGCCCGGGACCCCCAGTGCAGCGCCTGGGGCCCAGCTAGGCCCTGGGGCAGCCCGCAGCCGGGGAGCGGGGCCGAGGAGCGCAGGCAGCCGGGGGAGCCCGGACCCCCGCAGTGGACGGGGAAGGGGAGTCACTCACCGGGCGGAGTGAAGCCGCTAACCACGGAAGCGCCCGCTTGGCCGCCACCATCTTGGGACGCTCACGTGACAGACGCCCCCTTGTCACGTGACCTTCCCCCCGGCCAGCTGCTGAGCACGTGACCCAAGTCCCGCAGCTGCCCCGTGCAGGCGCCGCTGCCTCGTTAGCGACCGTCAGCTCCGCGCTAGTGGGAAGCGGCCGTGGCAGAGTTAGCCCCAGGCCCAGCATCCCCGGCTCTGGAGCTCCCTGCGGCCCTTGCACACAGGGGAGGGGAGGCGAGGCGAGGCGAGGCGGGGACTTAAGCCCCAAGGCTTGTAAATGTGGCTGAAGCACATCATGGTTATAAAAAGCAACAGAGGGTCCTGTGGCACCTTTACGACTAACAGAAGTATTGGGAACATGAGCTTTCGTGGGTAAGAACCTCACTTCTTCAGATACTTGATAGGTTTCAGAGTAGCAGCCGTGTTAGTCTCTATCCGCAAAAAGAACAGGAGTACTTGTGGCACTTTAGAGACTAACAAATTTATTAGAGCATAAGCTTTCGTGGACTACAGCCCACTTCTTCGGATACTTGACACTATCATGATTATAGAAGCACGGACTGTAGGACTGGATGGGACCTGGCCAAATCAGACTCCTGAAAGGGGTACAGGTGTCTGGAAACCTTGAGAGCTATTGCTCTAAGCCACATTTACAGTGAGTCTGGTACCTTCTGCTTTGCAGCACAGTGGTGGTGGGTTGCTATAGAGCACTTTGAACAGTGACACTTGTGTCTACAAGCACTTTACTCTCACCTTGCTCTAGTAAAATGCAGACTCTCAGAACAGAGTTTCATAGTTTTAACCTGGAGTTGCTATGAAATCCTTCCTTTACGAACTTACCAATACAAGTACTGAGGGGGGCTTTTTTGTTTAACAAAACTGAAAGAGTTATCTTGATTTTAAGTCAGACCAATGGTACCTCTGCAAAGACTTACAAGAACAGATTACCTTCCGCCTACAGCTCTTTCCACAAATGTAACTACACCCACATCTTAAGGACAAGAATTTAAAATCAGTTGAATTTATGAGTATTAGAGAGAGAGCAGATGCATTCTTTAAATTCATTACATCTAATCTCCTTATTTTACATTATAAATATTTGTAATCACACTTAATTCAGCTTTAATTCAAATGAAATGAATGCAGCAGTGTTTTAATAGGATTTTATTTTTAAAATTTACATATGAAAATACATTTTACATATGAAAATACGTTGCACATAAGAATCTGAAAAAGTGCTTAATTCCAATTAGACTTTAAATGGCATAATGGACTCACCCTGAACAGGATGTTTAATAATTTCACACACCAGAAAATAAAGTTAGGCTATTGCATTTTGATTAAAGATTAGTTTCAAGAAGATTACACTATTTAAGTGACATGAATATTCAAATCAGTCAGAAGATTCAGTTTCAGAGTTCCTGAGCTGATAGCTGTTAAAACACAGGTGCAGTGGACAGCTTCAGGGGAGACCTGCTCCTGTCCTGAAGCCGTGGATGTTTTTTCCTGCTTTATTTTGCCTAGTTCTATGGTGCAGACTTATACACCAGTCCAAGGCACGTTCCTTGATCATAAGTAAACATGAAAATAGTTGCATCCCTCCATAGTTTGGTTAACAGCTATATCTTGAACATTTTGATAATTAAAAATTTGAGATCTCTCCTTTAGCAGGTAAGCACCCTCTTGGTAGGGTGACCATCGCTCATTTTGTCAATCTTAAGCATTTCTAATGTACCCATCACTGTAGTAACTAAGTGCCATTTATTCACAGTCTGTGTTTGCTGGCAGCAGATCCTAATTCAACCATCTTTATAACTGTCCCACACTAAATTTGTTCATACTCCCACATACCTTATGTGACTGTCATGCCTATTAGGCTGTAGTGCAATGGTTAAAGGTGGCAAAGTGATAACATCTGCCAAGAAGCCCAGCTAAGGATATCTCATCACAGTTGTCTGACCACACTCAGCGGTCAAAATCCAGCAACAGAACATTACTATTGCAGGCCACGTCTCTCAGACAGATCAAAGGTTGCGTATAGGTCAGGCCTTCATTCCCACCCAAGCTAGGTCGGTGCATCTGTTTTCTTGGCCAGAGCGGCTTAGAAAGGTATTCTCTTAGATGAGCAAGAAAAACAATTTATTAAGATTCCTTCACCTTCAAAAAAAAAAAAAATCAAAACAAAGCAAAAAAAAAAAAAAAAGATCTAGTTCCTCGCTTTTCTTCAAAGTCACTATCACGCCACACCTTCTAGCTTGAGAGTCCAGCAACACGGGACTGGGAGAACAGATGGAGGTACATAGGGCAAAGCGATCAGCAACCCTTTATCTACGGCCTTCTCCCACTTCAGCGTCTCAGAGAACCCCAGCATAGTCACCTGAAGAAAGAGGGAAAGAACAATACACTCATCTATTGCTTCATGCACATCCTTCCTGTTTAAATACATCACAGCCAGCAAGTTCAATGTATTTGCAGACACTCAAGGGGTAGAGGTAGCCCCAACTACTTTCCATCCCGCCAGAGTTTACAGAGCTGCAAGTACTGTACAAGGTAACATTTTTGGCCCAGCATCTGCCTATGGTTCTTCACTAGGGAGATTTTTCTTATGGTGGTTTGGAGCTGACACAGCCCGCTCGCTGGGCCATTTGCAGTGAGTAGTTTCATAGGGTTTTTTTTAGTTTGTGTTGCCATGTCAGAGTGGTCCTACTTCTTTTTGGGCACCTCAGTTAATTTCACAGCAAATCAAGTCAATAGAGGCTGGGAACGCTGTGGAAGAAATGCCCCTGGCGGTACTATGGCAGGTTAACAAGCAGTGCTGACAAGTCCTATCCAGCGTTTCTTAGAGAATAATGGTGGTTTAAAGCAAGTTGAACACACAGAAGGAGGGATCACAATTCCTTTATGACCTCTCCCTGATAGAGAAGACCCAAGACTAGAAGTAAGGGAAGACAACTTTATATATACAGTACTTTCACCAGATACTTAATGGAATCCAGGTTGGGCCATCTCAGCCTTTATGTACCAGAGATGGACTCGTGAGATTCATTATCTACTCTTCAGATTCCTTACTTGTGTGCTTGCAGATGGAATAGGTGAAGACAGCTTCAACACACCACCCTCTGGCCAGCTCAGAAAGATAGCATATACAGTTGATCCTTTAGAAGTGTACCTGAGGGAATATAATGATGGTGTACAGAGGTGCGTAGATCACCACAAAATACAGAGGCAGAGAAGCATCTGGCTTTGTCAGAAGTAAAGCAAAAAGTACATGCCTCCCCCCATCAATCAGTCTAGTCATATTGGGAAAGCCAGCCACATAGGGGTCACCTGCTTTCCTTGCATACCTCAATACTTTGGAACCAACATTTATCCAGTCAGCAGGGACTGAGGAAGGCTAAACGAAGTCCACATACGCTCCCTGAAAACAAAGGTCACCTTGCGACATGGCCTTGCTTTAGGCTGCTGTGGTCAATAGTGTAGATTAAGCTCTTGTGAAGCTTCATGTAGGTCATTTCATTATTCTCTTTAAAAACAGGTTAGGTTTGTAGTGTTCTGGTCTCCTTACACACTTACTATACATCTCTTCCTCTGAGGAAATGCAGTTGCTGGGTAACAGTGCACAGATCTATTACACAAGAATCTGAGAAGTAAATACCACCGTACCAAGCCAACCACAGGAGTTTAGGGAGACAAAACGCAGTCATGCAACTAAGAATTGTAGCCAAAACCATGAGGTTAAACATTCCTACTCAGAAGAAGCACATGGAATCTTTAGTGTTTTACTATTGATTTTTTTTTTTTTTTTTTTTTTTAAAGCATGGGGCAACAGTCCAACACTCAGAGAGTAGAGGGCCACTTGTGAATCAATGTCTTTCTAGTGTTTATTTTTCTTTGGAGCTCTCAGAGTAGCAAGATCAACCCTTCTTTGCTCATGAGATCACAGCCGGAGATGAGTGGCTCTTTCAGAGTGGTCTTGTGTAAAGTAATCCTTACCATGCATCGATTGTGGTGTTCTCCATCTGCACCCTCCATGGCTTAGAAGCATAAATTGCCTCCCCATTAACACGCAGCCATTTTCCAAGGGACAGAAGCCTTTCTTGAAAGATTGGAACAATCACCCCTTCTTTTGTAGGGCCCACATTGAGAAGATAGTTGCCTCCAAAACTCACAGTCTGCACTAGTTCCTGTGACAGACAGGAAAGTAACGTGAATCCACTTTACTTTCCCTCTTGACTATGAAAGAAAAAACACCTGCATAAAGCTTTATTCTCATTGTCCCAGGTACTTTAGCCACCACCCGGTCCTACTGTTTTGCCAGATAAGTAGACAACGTCTAATCCCCAGCAATCCCCCTATTTATATTAAAATGTTCTTACTGAGATAATACTTGATTCATCCATGAGCTCATTGAGTTGCATGTTGCTTCGATAGCCCCAAGATCTTTTGTCAATAGACGTGCACATCTCCCACTTGTGCTGTGGCAGGGTGCCCGGCTTGTATTTATCAGCACAATTATAGTATCCTCCATGATGGCAGGAGCAGTTATTGCACCAACGGTCATTTACCACAACAGTATCCTAGAATGAGGAGAGACAGTTCAGAGTAGAAACTATTTTGACTTAGACACTCAATCCTTCTGCTGCAGTGTTTCAAAGGAACAAGTTTGTGGGTTTTGTTCTGGGATCTTTAGTTACTAGTCTCCTGGATAGCTCAGTGGTTTGAGCATTGGCCTGCTAAACCCAGGGTTGAGTTCAATCCTTGAGGGGGCCAATTAGGGATCAGGGGCAAAATCAGTACTTGGTCCTGCTAGTGAAGGCAGGGGACTGGACTCGATGACCTTTCAGGGTCCCTTCCAGTTCTATGAGATAGGTATATCTCCATAAATACTTTAGATGCCCTCGACAATTTATATGCTTTGACTGATCCTGAGGTTTTGACTTAGATTCTGCCAGTACTAGAAGCTGCCTGATTTTCCATATTTATGTAATGGCCAGAAGACATGAAGGAAATGCTGACAGCAGTACCTTGACAGGACTATCATTGTAAAGCCAGGCAAGGAAAGAGGTAGAGTTCCAATATGTTTCCGGACCCTCCCAGTCACCATCTGACCAAACCAGATCTGGTTTATACCTAGGAGACAGATAAACGTTACTAGAAAATTTAACATTCCCACTTCTGGTTCAGTCCAAAGAGAAGATTGTCACAAGGCAGTGTTTTTAATTCTTGCTTATGGAGTTCAATTATCTTTGCTTTCACATGCTTCTCCTATTGTATGACATAACCAGGAAATGTGCCTGGTGGGGGGAACAAAAACACACACCCATGAGGGAGATCCTTGCAGCAGCAAAGGATGGGAGCATCATTCATTCCCAAAGTGGGGGTGTAGTACTAACAAAACAGGGCAAGTGCAAGTTGTCTCTGTGCAGGCATCATGGCCAGTAAATAATATTGAGGAAAAAGTGTCCCCAAGCAGAGATAGATAACGCGATCCCCTTCTCAGACCACCTCAAACCCCAAATTGCTACTGTAGGAAGGTGAGATCTGCCTTGTGGTTGGCACAGCAAATATTAAAGTGTTTCCCTTCCTTTGCCCCACATCCTTATCCCCCTAACAAATAAAGAAATACAGTAATATTCACGGGTGCTAAAAGTTTGCAGCTCTTACCTTAAAACAAGATCATAAAGCTCTGGCATAGTTTTTGAAAAGACAAAATTCTGCGTCTTGAAGCCATTTTTTTTGTCAGCTAAATACAGAGGATTAAACCACTCTAGGAGAGAATGGTACAGTCCATAGCGTATGTTCCTTAAATATTAAACAAAGCAAGGAAAGAGATGAAAGTTGGGTTAACAAAAAAGTACCAGTCTGAAAAAAAGATCTCACTGCATATTCACTGCACTACAATATTAAAAAACAAACAAAAAAAAAAAGACAAGAACCTACTATTGTAGTATTCAGTGCTGAGTCTGCGTTAGAGAATGCTATATCTATACATAGGTTTCAAAATACTTCCTAGAAATGGGTAAATATCACACTCCTTTCCTCACACGAGACAGAGATTGAGCAACTTGCCTAAAGTCACACAGTGAGTTAGTGGTAACGTCAGGAATATAGCCCAGATTGTCAAACTCGGATTCCCATGCCCTATTCACGGGACCTTACTGCCATCCTGTAGGAAGCCAACAGGAGATTTGGGTACAAGAGTTCTCTTACCCTGAGGCAGAACACTTTTGTTGAAAAGCATGTGCTTAGTGACAAATTTATCAAAAAGAACTAGGAGACACTAATGGGCATCTACTCCAAGAACTGGAAATAGTTCTTGGGTAACAAAGTTTTGCCAGTATGTACAAGAGCAGTGACGTACCTTTCTCGGAGAGCTTGTCCCAATTCACCCACTAGGTCTCGATGGGGTCCTGTATCCATAGAATTCCAGTTCCAGGACACAGGAGACCCCCAGTTTGTGAAGCCCTCATGATGCTTTGTAGTCAGCACCACATACCTGTGGAAATCAAAGCCCCTTGTTCAGAAGGAAATAAAACCTACCTAAGATACCCCAAATCATCTGAATAAAACTGGTACTTGGAAAGCAAAGGACATGGTAACAATGGTGTCAAGAGCTGTCTCAGATTCCTTTTCTAAATGTACCTGTTTGCAAAACTCTCCTAAGAGTTTAGGAGTTTTAAATGAATTTTATTGCTGATAAAAAGTGACAGATTGATACCCTATGCAGACAGAACACAAGTAGTGAAACAAATGCCTTACCCTCAACGTGGAGGGAGAACTTTTAAGGGCAAAAGGGTAAACCTAAGAATAAAAAACATCAGTGCTGTCAGAGTGGCATCTTTCAACAGCACTAAATCCATGTTCAAAGTTAGATACTTTAAAGCCACTGACTGAGTGATAAACCACCACTTCCAAGTGCTTCCATGGTTCCAGTGAACGTAATGGTTTTGAGACTCATTTTACAAAACCAAATCATTCTTGCTTTGTGTAAGTTTGTAGAAACCCTATCTCACTAAGTTCTCAGAAAGGGACTGTCCATTGGCTAAAGGAGGAAGTAAATCACCTGACAGCTGCTTTAGTGGAAGGCAGCAGAAACTGGTTCCTTCTAGTATCTAGTTTCGATTAATGCAAGATTTAAAATCCACAGATGTGTTCCTTTCCTGGGAATGATGCATCCTCGGGGTGCTACGATCCAGGAGTCAGCCCCAGCAGAGAAATACACTATAGGAACCAGGGTCCTGCCCTATGTACACTCTGCCCACTGGAGTGGCTCTGCATCTGGGATGGAGCAGACCAATGACCCGTACAGATGCTTTATGTGCACAAAGGTCACCAGTGACTGCACCCACTGCACTCCTGCCCCAAGGGACTCCCCTAGAGCTTTCTCCCCCAGCAGAGCCCAGGCCTCACGCATCCCTTCCCCTCCCCACCAGGCTACTCCCTGCTCCGCCCCTCAGGGTGCCCCCTTGCCCTGATTTGTACTCTCAGGTCTCAGCCCATCCCCCAGGCTACTCCCCATTAGAGACCAAGGGGCCCCACACTTCCCCCCGCCCCAGGTCACCAGTGCCGACAGCCCCCCCCCAGGCGCTCCCGCCCGGACTGACCTGGCGCCGGCCTGCTCGAAGAGCCAGGCCCAGTAGCGCGGCCGGAAGTCGCGGGCGGTGAAGCGCGAGGCGAAGTCGGCGTAGGTGGTGTTGGGCGGGAAGTGCTCCCGCATGAAGCGGTCGTAGTCGCCGCGGCGCTCGCCCTGCCAGTGCCACCAGAACCACTCGGAGCCATAGGCCGGCACCGAGAACACCCCCCAGTGCACGAACACCCCCACCTTGGCCTGGTCGAACCAGGCCGGCAGCGGCCTCGCGTCCAGACTGGGCCAGTCCGGGGTGTAGCGGAGCCCGCAGGCCGCCCCGGCTACCAGCAGCAACAGCCAGCGCGCCGCTCCCAGCGACGCCATCTTCCCCGACCAGCTGTGCCCGGGCCCCGCCCCTCCGCACACGGGACGGGAGCCGAGACGGGCCAACAGGCGAACACGGGGACCTAGGGGCTTACCACGTGATAGGCACCGTCCACGTGATGAGCAGGTCCGACGCCGTTGCTAGAGAGGCACTGACCACGTGATGTGCAAAGGGGACGCCATTACTAGAGAGGCACTGACCACGTGATGTGCAAAGGGGACGCCATTGCTAGAGAGGCACTGACCACGTGATGTGCAAATTGGACGCCATTGCTAGAGAGGCACTGACCGCCTCATGTTGAGGAGAAAAGCCGTCGCCAGCGAGGCAATGGCCTCGTGGTTCCTGGGGCATGCAGGCGGCACGTGCTGCCCCTGGGAGTGTCACAGCTCAGGCACTGAGGGAGAGGGCAGGTCCCAGGAGCTGGGGGCGCTGGGAGCCCATGTCTAAGGCTGGGAGGAGCTCGTGCACCACAGAGGGCACCACCCCGTGGGGTGACCCACTAGCACCCTGCCGGCTGAGTCTGACACAGGCCGGCCCTAGGTGTAGCTGCAAAGCTTGGCTCTTTCGCCCACAGCAGCAAGTTGGTCCAATAGAAGATATTACCTTACCCACCTTGTCGCACTAGTATCCGGAGACCAACACAGCGACAACTCAGCATATAACTCATGTAGTGCAATTACATATGTGGATCACAGAAACCCCCTTGGGAACTGCCAACCGATGTGCCAAGACTACTTCTGCCCCTGCTTTCCCTGCCAGCCTGGGACTCCAGCACCCTGTCCTGTTGAGCCAGACCCGCCCGTCTGCTCCAACACAGACCCAGGGTCTGAACCACGTGCCTCAAAGCTGCAGACTGCGCTGAAAGCGACTTGAGAAGTGTTCCCGTCTTTAACACTCAGAGGCCCAACTCCCAATGGGGTCCAAACCCCAAATAAATCCATTTTAGCCTGTATAAAGCTTATACAGGCTAAACAAATAAATTGTCCGCCCTCTATAACACTGATAGAGAGATATGCACAGCTGTTTGCCCCCCACCCTTCCCCCGGGTATTAATACATACTCTGGATTAATTAATAAGTAAAAAGTGATTTTATTAAATACAGAAAATAGGATTTAAGTGGTTCCAAGTAGTAACAGACAGAACAAAGTGAATTACCAAGTAAAATAAAATAAAACACGCAAATCTGAGTCTAATACAGTAATAAAACTGAATACAGGTAAAATCTCACCCTCAGAGATGTTTCCAGGGCCGCCCAGAGGATTCAGGGGGCCTGGGGTCTTCGGCGGCGGGGGGGCCCCGCCACCGAAGACCTGGCACTTCGGTGGCGGGTCCCGAGGCGGAAGGACCCCCCACCGCGGGTCTTCGGGGCACTTCGGCGGTAGGTCCTGGAGCCGAAGGACCCCCCGCCGCCGAATTGCCGCCGAAGACACGGAGCAGAAGAAGCTCCGGGGGCCCGGGCCCCACGAGAGTTTTCTGGGGACCCTGGAGCGAGTGAAGGACCCCGCTCTAGGGGCCCCGAAAAACTTTTGTGGGGGCCCCTGTGGGGCCTGGGGCAAATTGCCCCACTTGCCCCCCCTCTGGGCGGCCCTGGATGTTTCAATAAGTTTCTTTCACAGACTGGTCGCCTTCCTAGTCTGGGCACAATCCTTTCCCCTGGAACAACCCTTGTTTCAGCTCAGGTGGTAGCTAGGGGATTTCTCATGATGGCTGCCACTTTTGTTCTGTTCAGGGCCGGCTCCAGGCACCAGCTTCTCAAGCAGGTGCTTGGGGCGGCCGGTCGGGAGAGGGGCGGCAGGTCCAGGTATTCGGCGGCAATTCGGCGGACGGTCCCTCACTCCGCCTCGGAGTGAAGGACCTCCCGCCGAATTGCCGCCGCAGATCGCGATCGCGGCTTTTTTTTTTTTTTTTTTTTGGTTTTGGCTGCTTGGGGCGGCCAAAACCCTGGAGCCGGCCCTGGTTCTGTTCCACCTACTTTTATATCTTTTGCATAAGGTGGGAATCCTTTGTCCCTCTCTGGGTTTCCCACCCCCTCCTTGTCAATGGAAAAGCACCAGGTTAAAGATGGATTGCAGTTCAGGTGACATGATCACATGTCACTGCAAGACTTCATTACCCACTTGCCAGCACACACGTGTACAGGAAGACTTACAAGTAAACGGAGCCACCTACAGTCCATTGTCCTGGTTAATGGGAGCCATCAAGATTCCAAACCACCACTAATGGCCCACACTTTGCATAATTACAATAGGCCCTCAGAGTTATGTTTCATATTTCTAGTTTCAGATACAAGAGTGATACATTTATACAAATAGGATGACCATGCTCAGTAGATTATAAGCTTTGTAATGATACCTTACAAGAGACCGTTTGCATGAAGCATATTTTAGTTACATTATATTCACACTCATCAGCATACTTTCATAAAATCATATAGAGTGCAATGTCACAACATAATTTTGCAAAGGCATCCTTATTTCTATCGTAGCATCCACTGGTAGCAAACAGCATAGACCTACGACAACACTGCATATAACTACTTATGCATCCAATGAAGTGGGCTGTAGCCAACAAAAGTTTATCCTCAAATAAATTTGTTAGTCTCTAAGGTGCCACAAGTACTCCTGTTCTTTTTGCGGATACAGACTAATACGGCTGCTACTCTGAAACCTATAACTACTTAGTTACTCTAGGGCAGGAGTGGGCAAACTATGGCCCGGGAGCCGCATCCAGCCCTCCAGATGTTTTAATCCAGCCCTCTAGCTCCCACCAGGCAGCGGGATCCAGGGCTTGCCCCACTCCGGCACTCCAGCCGGGGAGCGGGATCGTGGATTTGCCCCACTCCACATGGCTCCCGGAAGCAGTGGCATGTCCCCCTCTGGCTCCTACATGTAGGGGCAGCCAGGGGGCTCCGCACACTGCCCCTGCCCCAAGTGCTGCCCCCGCAGCTCCCATTGGCCTGGAACTGTGGCCAATGGGAGCTGCAGGGGTGGTGCCTGTGGACAGGGCAACATGCAGAATCGCCTGGCAGTGCCTCCACGTAGGAGCCAGAGGGGGGACATGCTGCTGCTTCTGGGAGCTGCATGAAGTGAGCACCACCCGGAGCATGCACCCCGACCCCCTCCCGCACCCCGACCCCCTCCCGCACCCCAACCCCCTTCCCCAGCCCTGATCCCCCCCTCCCGCCTTCCGAATCCCTCCGTCCCAGCCCGGAGTAAACTTCTGCACCCCTAACCCCCCATCCCCACCCCCACCCCAGAGCCCGCACCCCCAGCCGGAGTCCTCTCCCCTCCCCTCCCCTCCCCCCTTCACACCGCAACCCCCTGCCCCAGCCCAGAACCCCCTCCCACACCCTTAACTCCTCATGTCTGGCCCCACCCCAGAGCCCACACCCCCAGCCAGCACCCTCATCCCCTCCCACACCCCAACCCTCAATTTCGTGAGCATTCATGGCCCGCCATGCAATTCCCATACCCGGATGTGGCCCTCGGGCCAAAAAGTTTGCCCACCCCTGCTCTAGGGTTTCTAAGCCACAGAGAAAATATTCTTTATTCTTACTCTGTATAGAGTTTAACTATTAAAATAAATAAGACATTTAATGATGTGCTAACAGATTTATCATGACAGTTTGCTAGCTAAATACAATATAGTGGTTTATAGTATGTAGCACAAAAGGCATATTTACATATACTACTGCAGGTAAGTTTTTGTGCCACCGGCATGATTGAGGTCAATTATTAACAGCCCGAGTGTGCTTTGTTAAGTTTCAAATGTTGTTCTCTCGTGTTTGTCAGGAGTTGGGAGACCGACGTTATAATCATATTAATATGCTGAACCCAAGGGGGCAAATTCAGCACTGGTGTAAAGTAGGTGCAAGTCTTTATGACATGCCCTTGGCCACATGTACTGACTGGGGCTTGTGTTATTTTGTCTGTGTCCAGTTGACATGTTCTGCAAAAGATACTTATGGAATGTCTTATTTCCTAGGCACAAATATCCAGCACTTGCCTGCCTAGAGTATAAAACATCTTCAGCACATATTGCATTTCTGGACAAAACAATACAGCACTTTCTTAAAACAGCTCCTCAATAATTCCAGCCAAAGGGCTTAATTCTTCGTTGGTGTAGTCTCAGTAAAGTTGGTGAAATTACACTAGGGATAAATGTGCCTCCTTAGTTGGATGAGAAGTAAACCACATTCATACGTTTCCTTTGGAGCCATACTTGGCTGTAAATGTTCCTGGAATCAAACTCCTAAACACTGAGGTTCTCAGACTGCCCAGTTCCTCAAAGCTCTTTAGGCACCAATTGATTTCAGTGGAAGTCAGGAGCCTAAATACCTTTGAGTATCTGGGCATAAGACCCACTGAGGGCTCCATCCTGCAAGGTGCTCAACTTCCACTGAGTTTAATGGGAGTGTGGGGCTCTCATCACCACTGCAGTGTGCTCGATGCCTTAGCATATTGAACCACAATTGCATATAAAATGTTGCAGTCCCAGCAGCAGAGTGGCCACAGACCAGCCTTGTGCTACAGCCACGTGGGTCAAAGCACATTTTACTTGGACCAGAACTTCATTTTAGAGTAGGGATGGAAGATGTCATTGACTGCAAGATAAGTGAGTCAAGATCACTGGTTGACACAGTTGTGGACTCAGTCTGGTAAACCGGGAGGGTTGCCCTAAAATAAGGGGACTGCTTCTGTTGTTTATCCATCCATCCATGGTGTTTGTAGAGCACCCATCACTGTAGTATCTATGAAAGCCTGCTATGCTATCATTGTAGTATTCGTATGGTAGAGTTGGTCCAGTCTTCCTTTGCTTGGGTGTATCTGCTCTTTAGAGGGTAGGGACCAGCAGCCCAGATAGTTAAAGATACTTAGGCAGCTAATTCCCTTGGAAATTAATGGGAATTAGGTGCCTAAATACCATTACAAATCTGGGCTCATGTCTTTTACTCACTAAGTAAAGTCCCAGGCACAAGGAGGGTGTGATCTGAAAATGTTTCAAGCAAGGCCGGCTCCAGGCACCAGCTTCTCAAGCAGGTGCTTGGGGCGGCCGCTCCGGAGAGGGGCGGCAGGTCCAGGTATTCGGCGGCAATTCGGTGGATGGTCCCTTGCTCCGCCTGGGAGTGCAGGACCTCCCGCCGAATTGCCGCAGCAGATCGCGATGGCGGCTTTTTTTAGATCGCGATCGCGGCTTTTTTTTTTTTTTTTTTTTGGTTTTGGCTGCTTGGGGCGGCCAAAAGCCTGGAGCCGGCCCTGGTTTCATGATACCATTCCAGCCAAATGGCTTCATATCCCCGGCAAGGCATTCAGTCACGAATCCACCCAGGAGCTACAAAGAAAAGCAGCTTTCGATTTTCTTTCTTTTCAAAGAAACAATCCAAAATCTGTCAGACATTTCCCCCGTCAAAGCTCAGCCTTTCAGCAGATTCATGTCTGTGTTGCACACAATGTCGTCACAGATGGTTTCTATCGGTGAGGATTTCTGAGTGCTCTCTGCTTCTGGGGAGCTCTCTGAGAAGCTCACCTTCTTCCTGAACCGCGAGCTAGTGTTCCTCAAAGAGGAGCGCAGCTCCCTGCTTCGTAGGGCGTAGACAATGGGATTCACCATGGAGTTCACCAGGCAGAGGGTGCTGCAGAAGGCGAACACCTTTCTGATGTGATCATTCAGGCTGACGAAGAGGCTGTACGTCATGAGAGCCAGCACTGGGGACCAGCACGTCATGACAATGGCCAGGACCATCACTAATGTTTTGGCGAGCATGACGTCCATCCTCATCTTTGCATTCCGCTGCCCAGCCTGGGTTTGGCGTTTCTCCATGTACACTGTGTGCTTATGAGCCTTCCAAAGCACCCGGACGTAGGCGTACACTATACACAGCAGCAGAATCATTACCAGGCAGATCCAACTGGACAGATACTTGCTATCAACAAAGGGAAACAGCTCAGAGCAGGGTGAGTTTACCTTGCAGCAGTTCCACCCCATTAGAGGCAAGAAGGCAGTGATCACGGTAGCGATCCACATCACAGCCATGGCCACCACAGCCCTTTTCCTCGTCACAATGACCTTGTATTCCGATGGCTGATAGATACAGACATAGCGGTCAAATGCCATCAGCAGCAAGCTGCCCAAGGACGCCGTGAAGGACGTGTTGACCCCTCCAAGCTTCAGCAAGAAGATCTCTTTAGAGGAGTCAGTTCTGTTGAAGACATGGAAATCAAGAAAGCTGCAGACAAATACAATGCTGGCCAGGACATCTGCTAGGGCCAAGCTACTGATCAAGAGGTAGGAAGGCTTTTTTCTGATCTTAGGGGAAGCAAATATCAGATACAACACCAAAGAGTTTTCCAAAACGCACAGAATCCCAACAATGGAGCACAGCACAGCTATGCCTGTTTTCTGAGTGAGGCTGTTAAGGACCATGTAACATTTCAGGTCCATGGTATTCATGCTGCAGTTGGACACCTGACATCTCTCCATTGTGATTATCCAGGACCAAAAAGCTTTCCAAAGACCAGGGGTTTCCTTGGTGAGCCTTCAGAGGGTGCTCTGAAAAAAAAGATGTAGAGGGGAAAAACTTATATTTGTACCCAGCACAAAGAACAACACACACAGCTAAAGGGACATGAAACAGTCAGAGAATATCCCCTGTTCCCAACCCCCTTTGCAAAGGATTTGAGACCATACAAAGGAGAAAAGAGACCAGCGAGAAATATTTCTATGTTCTCTGTCCAAAGAGTTGTGTAACTCTGGGTGGGACTGGATGGCCGAGGGTAGTGGCAGTGGGACAGACATAGGGGATGGCATATCTAAACTGTCAGTTCAAATCCTGCTGCTCTTACTAAGGTGAGTAGTTCCACTGACTTTATTTGGGATGACCCATGAAATTAGAATGAGCCAGATTTGGTCCCAACTCACTAGAGATCGAGAGCTATGGCCCCCTGATGGTCTCTATGTGAAAAGAGTAGGTGATTTCAGTCAGCTCTTGCCACTAAGATATCCTTGTTTTTAGCCTCAGCAGAAATGCCCTGGATTCCGTTGTAGTCACCACGAGGGGGCAGTAATTACAAAGCTTCCTATTTGACAGGTCACGGGACATATTATACTGTAGGCCAGTGGTTCTCAACCTTTCCAGACCACTGTACCCCTGAAGCCTGAGCCCTGCTGCCCAGGGCTGAAGCATGTAGTTTAGCTTCGCGGGGTCCCCTGTGGCATGGGGCTCCAGGCAGTTTTCCTGCTTGCCACCCCCTAATGCCAGCACTGCACTTGCAACCCCCCCAAATCCATCTTGCAACCCCCCTGAGGTCGCAACTCCCAGGTTGAGACACTCTGATCTAGATGAGTTGACATACCCCCTGGAAGACCTCTGGGTACCCCCAGGGGTACATGTAACCCTGGTTAAGAAACACTGCTGTAGGCTATATGGTGTGAAATGCAGAGTATTGCCAGTTCCAAGCATTCAAAACTCATGAGTCAGGACTCCAACAAATCATGAGATTTGTAAAAATAAGTTTGCGGTTCTTTTGATTTGCATTCTGGTTTTTGAGCCTTTAGGGTTGCACTCAGGTCATGTTTTGAAGCTTTTCTGTACAGTCACGAGGGCTGAACAATTACTTAAAAAAAAAATACAACAGCTGGTATTGTCATGTAATAGCATGACTCCAGGAGCTGGGTTTTATAAAAAACATCAACCATTGTGAGTCTTATATTGCTTCATCACCCTAATATCTGAGTACTTCTAAAACTAGAAATCATTGCTCTTTCTTACTTCCCAGGTTGTTAGGAAAAATAGCAGAGTTGGTGAATGGGTTATTTTGTGTGTTAGTTGTGTAGTGTGAGCGAGTGTGGGTGAAGAATTTATTGAGAGGCAGGTAAATCAAAGCCATGAGTCTTGCATTTAGGGCCTGATCCAAAGCCATTGAAGTAATGACTTTCTATTGACTTCAGTGGGTTTTGGATCAGGTCCCTTGGTTCTGGAAGTGGTTAGATCTGTGGTCATTCTTTTCGCTTGTCACAGTGAGCTCCACAGTCTAGATACAGATCCTGTGAAAGTTCTGTCTCATGCGCTCGCAAGATTAACTTCTACCACCACTGGAATGCAGACACTGCAGGGGTGGAATGTTGCAGCTATTTACCAGCCCCACACAGCAGTTTAGGATAGGTAGGGAAGAATAAATTATCTAAGGGCATGTCTTCACTGGCAACTGCCACGGCAGCGCTTTAACGTGGCTTGTATAGTCACTGCATAGCACTGGGAGAGAGCTCTCCCAGTTCCCCCCCAAAAACACCTCCACGAGGGGACTAGCTACCTACCAGCGCTGGTGCACTGTCCACACTGACACTTGCAGCGCTTGCGGGGCAGGGGGGGGGGAAGTGGTTTTTCACACCCCTGAGAGAGAAAGTTGCAGCACTGTAAAGTGCCAGTGTAGACAAGGCCTAAGTGAAACTGCAAGGGGAATTTAGGGGGGATAGATTGTACACGGATATAGGGCTCGATTAATAAAGAATTAAAGGAAGGTAATTTAATTAATGCAGATCAGTATGGAAAACAGATCCAGTAAAATTAACCTGATATTTTTGGATGAGATTACAAGTTTGGTTGATAAAGGTAATAGCGTTGATGTAATGTACTTAGACTTTTGTAAGGCATTTGACTTGGTACCACGTGACATTTTGATTAAAAACGAGAAGGATATAAAATGAACAAAAACAACGAGGAGTGGCACCGTAGAGACTAACACATTTCTTGGGCATAAGCTTTTGTGGGCTAGAACCCACTTCATCAGATGCATGGAGTGGAAAATACAGTAGGCAGGTATTGCATGTGCTGTGTATTTATACCTGCCTACTGTATTTTCCACTCCATGCATCTGATGAAGTGGGTCATATCCCATGAAAGCTTATGCCCAAAGAAATTTGTTAGTCTCTAAGGTGCCACAAGGAGTCCTCGTTGTTTTTGCTGATACAGACTAACACGGCTACCACTGAAACCTGTCATAAAATTAACATGGCACACATCACATGGATTAAAAAGTGGCTAATTTATTGGTCTCAAATGTCATTGTAAATGGGTATGTTTCCAGTGGAGTCCCACCGGGATCTGTTCTTGGCTCTACGCTATTCATTTTTATCAGCAACCTGGAAGAAAACAAACTCATCACTGATCAAGTTTGCAGATAACACAAAACGTGCGGGAATGGTAGATAAATGAAGAGGACAGGTTACTGAATTAGAGCAAACTGGATCACTTGGTACACTGGGTGCAAGCAAGCAATGTGTGATTTAATACAGTTAAATGTAAATGTATATGTCCAGGAACAAAGAATGCAAGCCCTACGTATACAATGGGACTCTATTTTGAGAAGCAGTGACTCTGAAAAGATGTGGGGGTCATGATGGATAATCCACTGAATCTGAGCCCCCAGTGCGATGCTGTGGCCAAAAGAGCTAATGCGATCTTTGGATGCATAAACAGGAGAATCTCAAGTAGGAGTGGAGAGTTATTTTACTTCTGTATTTGGTACTGGTGCGACTGCTGCTGGAATACTGTGTCCAGATCTGGTGCCCTCAATTCAAGAAGGATGTTGATGAATTGGAGAGGGTTCAGAGAAAAGCCACAAGAATGATTAAAGGAGTAGAAAACCTGCCTTACAATGATAAACACAAAGAGCTCAATCTATTTAGCTTAACAAAAAGATTAAGGGGTGACCTGATCATAGTCTATAAGTACTTACACAGGGAATTAATAATGGTCTTTTCAATCTAGCAGAGAACGGTCTAACACGATCCAATGGCTGGAAGTCAAAGCTAGACTCATTCAAACTTGGAAATAAGGAGTACATTTTTGACAGTCACGGTAAATAACCATTGGAACTATTTAACAATGGTTGTGGCGGATTCTCCATCACTGCCAATTTTTAAATTAAGATTGGATTTTGTTTTAGAAGAGGTGCTCTGGTAATCATTTCGGGGACATTCTCTGGCCTGGGTTATCCAGGAGATCAGACTAGATGATCACAGTGGTCCCTTCTGGCCTTGGAATCTATGAACAATGACCTGAATTGGAATGTGGTTATACCCCAAGAGCACACAGCAACTTTTCACAAGTTCTCTGAGATCTTTAATAACAGCAAGTGATTAGGACCCGGGATTTACATTTCTTCCTAAACTAGCCCATTTTCAACATTCCTGCCAGAAGATTAGAAAGTGCCATTCCAGTTCCTGGGACTCAATCCAGCTATTTTGGGAAAACAAGGCACAGATTGAAATATTTAATCTTCATTAAGGACATTTCCATTATGATGATTATTAATACCTAGCTCTTATAGATTAATAGATTCTAGGACTGGAAGGGACCTCGAGAGATCATCGAGTCCAGTCCCCTGCCCTCATGGCAGGACCAAATACTGTCTAGACTCTAGACCATCCCTGATAGACATTTATCTAACCTACTCTTAAATATCTCCAGAGATGGAGATTCCACAACCTTCCTAGGGGGCCTGACTGGTATATAAGGGCAGTCAGCAGCGAACCAGCTGAGCGGCGAACAGCAGAGGCTAACAGCAGGAGTTTGCCTGGGAGCTGTCCAAGAGGAGGTACGCTAAGTGCTGCATTAGGGGGGCTGTGTTGGTGAGTATCTGAGTGCCTGCTGCTGGGACAGTTGGTCAGTTTGACCGTGTGCTTGATTGCTTGCTTGTTTGTTTGAAAAGTGTGAATTGGGAGTGCTTTGTTCCAGGTGGGCCTTGAGTGGGCCTGACTGGTATATAAGGGCAGTCAGCAGCGAACCAGCTGAGCGGTGAACAGCAGAGGCTAACAGCAGGAGTTTGCCTGGGAGTTCGCGTGGGGAGAGCGCACTGAGGCTTTCATCTGCAGGTTTCTCCGAGTAGTTCCTACAACAGTTGAGGAAGCTCCTAAGAGGACGGTGATATGGAAGGTGAGCGATCAGCTGTTGTAACCTGCACAGGTTGTGCCATGTTTGTCTTTCTTCCGCAGGACAGAAGTGACTTTGTCTGTACAAAGTGCAAGCTGGTCTCCATATTGGAGGAGAAGGTTCGAGGGCTGGAGAAACAAGTATCGACTCTGCGTTGCATAAGGGAAAATGAAGATTTCCTGGACAGACGTCAGGAGATGCTTCTACGGCCACAATGTTCTGAAGATTCAGAGCAGGCGCAGCAGGGACAGAAGGATTGTGAGGAGGTTTGGCAGCATGTGACCTCCAGAAGGAGAAAGAGGAGCGTCCATGCACCAGCAATGGAGATACAGGTGAGCAATCGTTTCCATGTTCTCTCTACAGGTGCTAATGCGGAGAGTGGACTAGATGGCCCATCTGAGGGAAGGGAGCAGAAGGAGACTCCACCGATTGGAAGGCAAAAGATGCACTGTCCTAGGGATGGGGGTTCCACGACCACCACTCCCAAGAGGAGGAGGAGGGTGGTGGTGGTCGGGGACTCCCTCCTCAGGGGGACTGAGTCATCTATCTGCCGCCCTGACCGGGAAAACCGAGAGGTCTGCTGCTTGCCAGGAGCTAGGATACACGATGTGACGGAGAGACTGCCGAGACTCATCAAGCCCTCGGATCGCTACCCCTTCCTGCTTCTCCACGTGGGCACCAATGATACTGCCAAGAATGACCTTGAGCGGATCACTGCAGACTACGTGGCTCTGGGAAGAAGGATAAAGGAGTTTGAGGCGCAAGTGGTGTTCTCGTCCATCCTCCCTGTGCAAGGAAAAGGCCGGGGTAGAGACCGTCGAATCGTTGAAGTCAACGAATGGCTACGCAGGTGGTGTCGGAGAGAAGGCTTTGGATTCTTCGACCATGGGATGGTGTTCCAAGAAGAAGGAGTGCTAGGCAGAGACGGGCTCCACCTAACGAAGAGAGGGAAGAGCATCTTCGCCAGCAGGCTGGCTAACCTAGTGAGGAGGGCTTTAAACTAGGTTCACCGGGGGAAGGAGACCAAAGCCCTGAGGTAAGTGGGGAAATGGGATCCTGGGAGGAAGCACAAGCAGGAGAGCGCAAGAGGGGAGGACTCCTGTCTCATGCTGAGAAAGAGGGACGATCATTGAGTTATCTTAAGTGCCTATACACAAATGCAAGAAGCCTGGGAAACAAGCAGGGAGAACTGGAAGTCCTGGCACAGTCAGGGAACTATGATGTGATTGGAATAACAGAGACTTGGTGGGATAACTCACATGACTGGAGTACTGTCATGGATGGATATAAACTGTTCAGGAAGGACAGGCAGGGCAGAAAAGGTGGGGGAGTTGCGTTGTATGTAAGAGAGGAGTATGACTGCTCAGAGCTCCGGTATGATACTGCAGAAAAACCTGAGAGTCTCTGGATAAAGTTGAGAAGTGGGAGCAACAAGGGTGATGTCGTGGTTGGAGTCTGCTATAGACCACCAGACCAGGGGGATGAGGTGGACGAGGCTTTCTTCTGGCAACTAGCAGAAGTTGCTAGATCGCAGGCCCTGGTTCTCATGGGAGACTTTAATCACCCTGATATCTGCTGGGAGAGCAATACAGCGGTGCACAGGCAATCCAGGAAATTTTTGGAAAGCGTAGGGGACAATTTCCTGGTGCAAGTGCTGGAGGAACCAACTAGGGGCAAAGCTTTTCTTGACCTGCTGCTCACAAACAGGGAAGAACTAGTAGGGGAAGCAAAAGTGGATGGGAACCTGGGAGGCAGTGACCATGAGATGGTCGAGTTCAGGATCCTGACACAAGGAAGAAAGGAGAGCAGCAGAATATGGACCCTGGACTTCAGAAAAGCAGACTTTGACTCCCTCAGGGAACAGATGGGCAGGATCCCCTGGGAGAATAACATGAAGGGCAAAGGGGTCCAGGAGAGCTGGCTGTATTTTAAAGAATCCTTATTGAGGTTGCAGGAACAAACCATCCCGATGTGTAGAAAGAATAGTAAATATGGCAGGCGACCAGCTTGGCTAAACAGTGAAATCCTTGCTGATCTTAAACGCAAAAAAGAGGCTTATAAGAAGTGGAAGATTGGACAAATGACCAGGGAGGAGTATAAAAATATTGCTCAGGCGTGCAGGAGTGAAATCAGGAAGGCCAAATCACACTTGGAGTTGCAGTTAGCAAGAGATGTTAAGAGTAACAAGAAGGGTTTCTTCAGGTATGTTAGCAACAAGAAGAAAATCAAGGAAAGTGTGGGCCCCTTACTGAATGAGGGAGGCAACCTAGTGACCGAGGATGTGGAAAAAGCTAATGTACTCAATGATTTTTTTGCCTCTGTCTTCACGCACAAGGTCAGCTCCCAGATTGCTGCACTGGGCAGTACAGCATGGGGAGAAGGTGACCAGCCCTCTGTGGAGAAAGAAGTGGTTCGGGACTATTTAGAAAAACTGGACGTGCACAAGTCCATGGGGCCGGATGCGCTGCATCCGAGGGTGCTAAAGGAGTTGGCGGGTGAGATTGCAGAGCCATTAGCCATTATTTTTGAAAACTCATGGCGATCGGGGGAGGTCCCAGATGACTGGAAAAAGGCTAATGTAGTGCCCATCTTTAAAAAAGGGAAGAAGGAGGATCCGGGGAACTACAGGCCAGTCAGCCTCACCTCAGTCCCTGGAAAAATTATGGAGCAGGTCCTCAAGGAATCAATTATGAAACATTTAGAGGAAAGGAAAGTGATCAGGAACAGTCAGCATGGATTCACGAAGGGGAAGTCGTGCCTGACTAACCTAATTGCCTTCTATGATGAGATAACTGGCTCTGTGGATGAGGGGAAAGCAGTGGATGTGTTATTTCTTGACTTTAGCAAAGCTTTTGATACTGTCTCCCACAGTATTCTTGCCACCAAGTTAAAGAAGTATGGGCTGGATGAATGGACTGTAAGGTGGATAGAAAGCTGGCTAGATCGTCGGGCTCAACGGGTAGTGATCAATGGCTCCATGTCTAGTTGGCAGCCGGTTTCAAGTGGAGTGCCCCAAGGGTCGGTCCTGGGGCCGGTTTTGTTTAATATCTTTATTAATGATCTGGAGGATGGTGTGGACTGCACTCTCAGCAAGTTTGCAGATGACACTAAACTAGGAGGCGTGGTAGATACACTAGAGGGTAGGGATCGGATACAGAGGGACCTAGACAAATTAGAGGATTGGGCAGAAAAAAACCTGATGAGGTTCAACAAGGACAAGTGCAGAGTCCTGCACTTAGGACGGAAGAATCCCATGCACTGCTACAGACTAGGGACCGAATGGCTAGGTAGCAGTTCTGCTGAAAAGGACCTAGGGGTCACAGTGGATGAGAAGCTGGATATGAGTCAACAGTGTGCTCTTGTTGCCAAGAAGGCTAACGGCATTTTGGGCTGTATAAGTAGGGGCATTGCCAGCAGATCGAGGAACGTGATCGTTCCCCTTTATTCGACATTGGTGAGGCCTCATCTGGAATACTGTGTCCAGTTTTGGGCCCCACACTACAAGAAGGATGTGGAAAAATTGGAAAGAGTCCAGCGGAGGGCAACAAAAATGATTAGGGGTCTGGAGCACATGACTTATGAGGAGAGGCTGAGAGAACTAGGATTGTTTAGTCTCCAGAAGAGAAGAATGAGGGGGGATTTGATAGCAGCCTTCAACTACCTGAAGGGGGGTTCCAAAGAGGATGGAGCTCGGCTGTTCTCAGTGGTGGCAGATGACAGAACAAGGAGCAATGGTCTCAAGTTGCGGTGGGGGAGGTCCAGGTTGGATATCAGGAAAAACTATTTCACTAGGAGGGTGGTGAAACACTGGAATGCGTTACCTAGGGAGGTGGTGGAGTCTCCTTCCTTGGAGGTTTTTAAGGCCCGGCTTGACAAAGCCCTGGCTGGGATGATTTAGCTGGGAATTGGTCCTGCTTTGAGCAGGGGGTTGGACTAGATGACCTCTTGAGGTCCCTTCCAACTCTGATATTCTATGATTCTATGATTCTATGATTCTAGGCAATTTATTCCAGTGTTTAACCACCCTGACAGTTAGGAACTTTTTCCTAATGTCCAATCTAAACCTCCCTTGCTCCAGTTTAAGCCCATTGCTTTTTGTTCTATCCTTAGAGGCTAAGATGAACAAGTTTTCTCCCTCTTCCTTATGACACCCTTTTAGATACCTGAAAACTGTTATCACGTCCCCTCTCAGTCTTCTCTTTTCCACACTAAACAAACCCAATTCTTTCAGCTTTCCTTCATAGGTCATGTTCTCAAGACCTTTAATCATTCTTGTTGCTCTTCTCTGGACCCTCTCCAATTTCTCCACATCTTTCTTGAAATGGGGTGCCCAGAACAGGACACAATACTCCAGTTGAGGCCTAACCAGCACAGAGTAGAGCAGAAGAATGACTTCTCGTGTCTTGTTCACAACACACCTGTTAATGCATCCCAGAATCATGTTTGCTTTTTTTGCAACGGCATCACACTATTGACTCATATTTAGCTTGTGGTCCACTATAATCCCCGGATCCCTTTCTGCCGTATTCCTTCCTAGACAGTCTCTTCCCATTCTGTATGTGTGAAACTGATTGTTCCTTCCTAAGTGGAGCACTTTGCATTTGTCTTTGTTAAACTTCATCCTGTTTACCTCAGACCATTTCTTCAATTTGTCCAGATCATTTTGAATTATGACCCTGTCCTCCAAAGCAGTTGCAAGCCCCCCCAGTTTGGTATCATCTGCAAACTTAATAAGCGTACTTTCTATGCCAATATCTAAGTCGTTGATGAAGATATTGAACAGAGGGGGTCCCAAAAAAGACCCCTGCGGAACCCCACGTTATACCTTTCCAGCAGGATTGGGAATCATTAATAACTACTCTCTGAGTACGGTTATCCAGCCAGTTATGCACCCACCTTATAGTAGCCCCATCTAAGTTGTATTTGCCTAGTTTATTGATAAGAATATCATGCGAGACTGTATCAAATGCATTACTAAAGTCTAGGTATACCACATCCACCGCTTCTCCCTTATCTACAAGACTCGTTATCCTATCAAAGAAAGCTATCAAATTGGTTTGACATGATTTGTTCTTTACAAATCCATGCTGGCTATTCCCTATCACCTTACCACCTTCCAAGTGTTTGCCCACGCTCCCTCCTATTTCCGACCCATCTCCCAGGTCTCCATGTTCCCCATTTACCTGTGAGCTTTGCTCGCCTGTCCCCGTCGAACCTAGTTTAAAGTCCTCTTCACTAGGTTAGCCAGTCTGTGTCCAAATAGGGTCTTTCCCCCCCTCGAAAGGTGAACGCCATCTCTGCCTAGCAGTCCTTCCTCAAATAGCATCCCGTGGTCGGGATCCTGTATCTAGCACTTTTCATCAGTAGATCTCAGCGTGCTTATGAAAGAGAGACAGTTTATTTTATCTATTATGGTTTTGTAAATCTCAGCCATACTGAAATTGTATTTCTTTCCCTTCAATCCCTCATGCTGAAGATGAATTATAGATAAGTTACCATACGTCCTCTTTTTCCCGGACATGTCCGGCTTTTCGGCACTCAAACCCCCATCCGGGGGGAATTGCCAAAAAGCTGAACATGTCCGGGAAAATGGCGGCTCTGCTCCTCCCCTGACTCTTCGGCTCTGTTTAAGAGCCGAGCTGCCCGAGCGCTATGGGCTTCAGGCAGCCCCCTTGCCTCCGGACCCCAGCCGCCGGCCGGGCACTTCCCCTCCCGGGCTCCGGCGGCGCAGGGTCTGGAGGCACGGGGGCTGCCCGAAGCCGGTAGCGCTGGGGTAGCTCGGCTCTTAAACAGAGCCAAAGAGTCAGGGGAGGAGCAGAGCCTCCGGCCGCGGCAGCTCTGCTCCTCCCCAACTCTTCGGCTCTGTTTAAGAGCCGAGCGCTACGGGCTTTGGGCAGCCCCCATACCTCTGGACCCTGCGCCGCCGGAGTCCGGGAAGGGAAGTGCCCGGCCGGGGGCGCAGGGTCCGGAGGCAAGGGGGCTGCCCAAAGCCCGAGTGCTACCGGCTTCACGGTTTGCCGGGCAGCCTCCAGACCCTGCGCCCCCGGCTGGGTGCTTCCCCTCCCGGGCTCCAGCTGCGCTGGGGAAGCGCCGGCCGGGGGCGCAGGGTCTGGGGGCTGCCCGGGAAACCGTGAAGCTGGTAGCGCTCGGGCAGCCCTTTCCGTGTGGCTGGGAGTGGGAGGGAGGAGGGGGCGGAGTTAGGGCAGCGAAGGGGTGGAGTTAGGGCGGGGCTAGGGATGGGGAAATGGGCGGGGCCAGGGGCCGTGGAGGGTCCTCTTTTTTTATTTGTTAGATATGGTAACCCTAATTATAGATGCTTCAGATTTTCTGTTCAGTTGATTTCATCCTTGGCCATTAGAATGCCACACAAATTAAAGCCCTTAAACACATTTTTACATCTAACCCAGGCAAGTATATTCATCACAAAAAGAGAAAGAACCATAACTTTCCAAAGCCGGATGCAGTACCACACAATGGCCCCGATTCCAAAATGTGATCAGCACAGGCAGATAGTGAATCTCTAGTGATTCCTGAACCCCTGGGGATCGGTTACTGCACAGGATTGAGGCCCAATGAATCTCAACAGCAGCACTTCTGAGTAGGACAGGGTTTAGGACAGTGTTTATTGAGAGATTTAACTGAGCCTTCCGGTTCCAGAGCAGGTTTTTTCTGAGATCAGCAAACACTCGCAGGAAGCTAAGGGGCTGGAATGCCCTCATCACCTCTAGCAGCAGATATTTTGATTCTGTCCCTGATCTTACAGGTATGGGGGAAGCTCACTAGGCCACAGACCATGCTGGACCTTAGTTTGGGAATCCAGGACTTCGGTCTGCAGAGTTGTCAATCCAGCTTTTCACACCAACACTGAATGCACTCTTTGAAAACCAGTTCAGGAGTGTGGGGAAGGGAGTTTGCCAAGTGTGCGCGCACGTGTGTGTGTGTGTGTATGTGTGTATGTGTATGTGTGTGAGTCGAGAGACAGACAGCACTCCAAGGATGAAAGTCTCTTGTGTGTGGCAGACAGAGTTACAAGGGGACTGCCAACGCTCTTCCTTTGTTGGGTGGAGGTATTTCCTAGAAACAAAGCATGTGGGAGTTCAGTCACACCTGAAACCTGCAGATCCCCAGTCCCTCCCACTCCCAGAACCCCTGGAGAGCCTTTGAGGAGTTCTTTCCCTCTTCTGAAGCAAACAGCTGGATTTCCTCACCAGCCCCCCATGATTGGGGGTTAATTATCCTGTTTCCTCCAGCGTGAGGAGGAGGTGGGAAAAGGGGTTTATGGAGAGATTTGAAGGAAGCAGCTGAGGATACTTGACAGACAGAGCGAGGGAGATGGTTCCAGTTCTCAGGGCAGCGTGAATGAAGGTGGGAAGCTGAGGGTGGAAGAGGAAGGGAAGAGGGTTGGGAGGAAGGCAGGGAGCTAGGGGGTGTCACAGTTACAGGACTCGCTGCACCTCTCTCCCCCTTTGGTCCCTCTGAGTGCATCTCCTGAGTTATTCAACCTGGTGCCTGTACCTATTTCGGGGCCGGGGTGGTGTTTGTCCACCAAGCTCAATTCCTGTGCCCATACCAGTGCTGTGTCACCATCACGCCAGGCAGGGTGGGTATGCATCCCCATGCCACTGCACTGGGCAGGGCCTGCGTGTCATTTTGGCTTTCTCTCGATCTGTCTATTTCTAGGGACAAGCAACTGAGTTCTTGCTGTCTCGAGAAGTGCTATTGCCTGGATTGCAGGTGCTTAATGCCACTGCTGCTCGGGGCGGAACTCCATGATTCTTCCACTGTTCTTACGCTGCAGATCTGAGTACAGACCCCTGCAGTTCTTCCCTTCAGGAGCCTGTGACCCGTGGTGTCCAGGGACCACAAAGCCTGCTTAAAATCACAGTATGATTTCTTTAGCAGCTGGAATAAAGCAGTAGAAAATAAATCGCATTTTAAAACAACAGGCAGGCTACACTAGAGTCCTGCTATCCCCTGATGATGACCTAGGCAGGCCTAGCTTCTGCCGACACCCCCGGTGGGCTCTTTTACGAGTCTCTTCTCTCTGGTTTCTCCCTCTCAGAGACTGTCCCTCTATAAACCCTCTCTATGGTTCTTTGTTCTCCTGCATTCCCGGGCCTTTTGACTGGAGGTTGACTGGAGACAAAGACAGAATCAAAGCTAATAGTTCAGGCCTTGTCCCATAACAAACAGTGTTTGCTGAGAGGTGGCTGTCCTCCCACCTGTCTTTACAGACATACATCTAGCCAGTTAAACCACGACAGTCCTACAGAAAACATCCCAATAACCAGGCCAACATATGGGATCAAACGATTACAGGGCAGCTCCCTGGGGAGAAGGGGGAAAGGAGAGCTGAGATGCAATGGGGACAACGGCAATATAGGTCAATGGTAATGCATGGATTTACTGCGGTAAGAGACAGGAAGCCAGTTCAGCTGACACCACCCTCGCAGCGAGCCGCTCTTTCACCATGTAGCTGACACATTAGGAACCTGTGGGCAGAAAGCAGTTTGATGTCAATATCAAACAGGCTGTAAAATCTATTTCCTGGGGAGACCTCAGAACCCCTGGAGCTGGCTGCGGGTAGCTGAGAGAGAATTTTAAATTTCTGCCTGGTGCTGCAGGGAGCATTTTAAAGGGCCGTGCTAGAGACAGGACCATTTGAAAATGTCTCTGGATGAATGTTGTAGACAGGTAAATCTGCTGTGCATGCATCTATTAGGGACAAAGAGGCTACAATGCAGGGGAGGAGCGAAGCACCAAACCCACAGGAGGCCTCTCATATCTCCAGTTGCAAAAGGGACACAGGAACTAGAGATGGGCCTGCTCCCCAGCTGTGGTTAATCAGGGTAGCTCCATTGAGATTAATGGGATGATGCCCAGTTACAGGATCTGGCCCCCCAAACCTAAATCTGGGCAGCCTTGAACTTTGGGGGAGATTGAAATCAGATGTTTTCCGGTGCTGCACTTCTATGATTCTTCATAATGGGCCACACCAAAATGCTGGACCATGTCTGAACTTTATTAACCAGCCCAAAAGGTGGCTAATGTTTCTAGCACAAGATGCATGCTCTCAGAAACAGGAAACGTGAGCAAATCCACTTCTTCATTTGAGACTTGAGGCCTTAGGGACTTCCCTTTCTTCTTTCTGGTGGCTTGTTTCTGAGAGAGAGAAAGAGAGAGAGTAAAATCTCTTCACACTTTCAAACAGCCGCTTCTGTCACTTGGTGATCTGTTATCTCCATCTTAGCTCAGTGATCACATCTCCAGGAAGACAATCAAGAGAAATACTCATAGACTTTAAGGTCAGAAATGACCATTGTGATCATCTAGTCTACAAAGCCACTGTCCTGGCTGGCTGTGACCAAATCCTCTGAGAGGAAGAAAAACTGTTAACTGCCATGAAAAGAGCATTCTTCAGCCTGCTTGAGGGATTGTCCAACAGCAGCTGGAAGGGGTTTAGGAGATGGGCGGTTCCGAGGTTTGTCAGAGGGAGATGGAGCCTTTTGCCTCAAGGTCACCACATCCAATCCATGTTGGTAGTGACCAAAAGCTGTTGTCTATTGTGCATAGGCATAGACCATCAGATCCGTGCGTCTGTCAGTCTAAGTACAGCGAGTTGGTGGGTTTCACTCCAGATCCTTGTGGACAGGCCTCCAGATGGCAATAATCACCGTCACTATAGCACCCTGATGGCTGCAGCCCTGAACCCCAGCGCCTCGGCCATCCTGAATCCCAGCCCTGAACACTGGAGTTTCAGCTGTTAGCAGAAAATGTTTTCAAGTTGAAAGCACCGGCTGCATCTTTCTCACGCTAGGTTAAAAATCCCCAGGCCCTAAACACCTGCAATATTCTTTGAAAAGAGGAACTGTCCAAAGAAATTAAGCCACAGAAGAGACAAGCAGCCATTGCAACAACTAGCAAAATACCGCAGACACAAACAAGGCTGATGGTGGGGGAAAATGAGGGGGGTGGGGGAATGCTGCACAGAGTGAGAGGATCTCAGCAGCATTTGCTGTGTATTGATGAACTGCTGGAGGTTTCAGGTATTTGTGCCTGAGGACCATGCGGTCTCCCTCAATGACCTTTTCGGTTAGATGACTACAGCAGCCGTAGGTAGCAAACAGGGACAGGATGGAAAGCAATGGAAAAGGTTTCAAAGACCTTTCCGCACAAAGACTTCAGCATTGACGGGTGATTTGCAGTTTCCATCCTCAGATGAATTCCCCTTGTTTCTTTCACCCCTGTCTCCCCTGTCACACTAAACGCTGCAATTGCTTTGGTTGCAGGACACACCGTGCTATTAGGTGTTGGCCATCCAATTCAGTGTTATATTGGGCCTGATCCAATGTCTATTAAAAGAACAATCTGTTGACTTCAAGGGATATTGAATAAGGCCCACAGCATACAGCTGCCAAGTGCAGAGGTGCAGAAGGGGTTTAGGAGATGGGCGGTTCCGAGGTTTGTCAGAGGGAGATGGCTGAGGAGAGTAACTCAAGTGATTAGGGGGCTGGATAGACCAAAGTATAAAGAAAGAGTAAAACAGCCAGATAGGAATATGTTGGCTAAACGAAGAGCGTGGAAGGAGGGACAACTGGATGGTCAGATGCACAAGAAGATAATACAGTAGACAGAGATAATACAGTAGACAGAACAAAACCCCCAGATCCGAACACCCTCCATAGCCTGGGGAAGTTCATTCCACAAGATGAACGTGTCCCCTCTTATTGGCTGCAAAAGGCATCTGCAGGGGCAGGTGGTTTTGAAGGAAATCAGACTTTGCCAGTTGAAAAAGCTGGACTGAGACCCTTTCAAAAACAGCAAGATAATCGCTCAGCATTCTTCTTTGCATCCCAGGTTTGTGTGAGCACAGTCGCTGCTGAAACAATGCCACAGGTCCTGGGCAGGTCTCCTGGAAGGTGCACAGACACCGCAAGTGTTCAACGGGGCGTGAAAAGGCGCAGGGACACTGTGGGAAGGAGAATAGGGAATAGGCCAGGGGTGGCCAAACTGCGGCTCGTAAGACGCATCATGCGGCTATTTTACAATTAAAGTGCGGCTCACAGAGCCCCCCACTTCCCCTCCATTCTTCGCTTACCAGACTGGGAGTAGGGGGGAGCTCGAGACTTCCACCCTGCGGCGGGGTGATGGGGCGAGGGGCTTCTGCCAGAGACGACTGGTGCCTGCTGAGAGTTGGGGGGCACAATTTAAAGGTTTGACCCCCCCACACACTCCCTCTTACCCTCAGTGGCCCCTCCCTGCAGCTCCCTGGTGTTAGCTCGGACCGGAGAAGCAGTGGCAAACAGCTGGGAGCTGCAGGGAAGGGGCGCTCCGCAAGGAGAAGCAACAGCAAAAGCAGCAGCTCTCCCTGCAGCTCGCAGCTGTTTGCTTCTGCCCCTCCCCAGGGCTGCAGCTCCCAGCTGGCCGGCTCCAGCAGCTGCCATGCAGGGAGGGGGCTCGGTGGCACCATGTGACCAAACGGGGCCTTTAAACTCTGGCAAAAATTGGGGGGACAGATGATGCCACACATCACCTCTGGCTTTTCCCCAGCAGGGAGGGATTCTTAGAGCTCCAGCCCCAGGGGGTGCACCTGCCGGGTCTCAGGACATCAGCCGGAGCAGGGCAGAAACCCCGAGCCCCAGCAGGTGCCTCCCATGCAGCTGAAGCTCCGGCAGGTGCGCCCTGGCTCTGGAACTTCTGAAGATTGTTGCATATGGCTTGCAGGGTCGGTAAGTTTGGCCACCCCTGGAATAGGCAAAGGGAAATGACTTGGCAGGTCCTGGGGGAAGGGGTCAATAACAGAGGAGATGTAATTACATTAATTATTATTATTACCTATATAGAGTTCTTCACCCGTGGATCTCAAAGCACTTTACACAGGTGGAAAAATTCAGACGTTAGATGGGGAAACTGAGGCCAGGCAATGGCAGAGCTGGGACTAGAACCTAGGTAGGAAAAGCTGTGCTGGGTGTTACAGGTAAGAGTAAGAAATTTCAGTCTGATATGGAAAGCAGTTGGCGGCCTACGATAAAAGGAAAAGGCAATCCATACGCAAGGAAGGAGCCAGTCAGCGAGTGTGGGTGATTTTTCCCCGCTAGAAGTTTCTGTTTGAGAAATCATTTTTTCCCCATTAATATCTCTGTGGCTGGCTCCTTTAAGTAATCGCTTAATCATCTGTGTAGGAGGAGTCTCACTCAACTCACATCCTCTTAGGGAGACCCTCTCAGCCTCCAATGCAGCTATAACTATCAATGCCTTAATATTGTTTGGCAACACTGATTCCTCTGGCACCTCGAATCCACACAAGCTAAAGTATGGTGGGATCCCAGAGCCTTGCATTGGAGTAAGAACTGTGATTCTTCTGCTCTTAATGACGCTGCTTATGGCAGGGATATTGGGTATAAGGCAATTTGAGAGATGGCTGCCTACATCTCCGGAGATTAGTCACCAGACCAACTCCCAATATATGTTCTGGTGACCAATAAAATCTGTTTAACGGGCTCACTCCTGCCCCCACTGAAGTCAGTGGGAGTTTTGCCACTTGACATCAGTGGCAACAAGGTTAGGTCCAATATTTATATTTGGGAAACGCCCTCCGGCCTACAGAATTGGTGGTATCTTTAACATTCCACCTTGAGGTTTCCCAGAAGCTACTCACTTGAGTGAAGTGACACATATTCACTAGGTAAGAACACACTTATGTCTAGAGATGGGCTCAAATCAAAAGCCTTGATTTGAACACCTTAGAAATGTCCTGGGCGCAAGCCAAACCCTGAGCTGAATTTCACAGCCAGGCCTAGTCACTCGGGTCCCAAGGACTCTTGGACTTTTGGTAGAAAAACTGGATCTCAATTTTGCAGCAAGCATTCCATTGTGCCAAGGATTTTATGCTCTAATTGCCCCCTTCTTGTTTACTGCAGCTGTTCTTGGAAACATTATACAGTACATGCAGCAGAGAAACATTAACTACTGCATGCCGATATTGAACCTGACAACCTGCTCCTCTCTAGAGAGAGAGAAGTCATGCTGCTAGATAAATTGGGGCATGTCTGAGAGCTCGGTGGAGGCAGCAAGATTAGCAGCAACCTCCTAACTCCTCTTGTTCCATTCGGGTTTCTAGGCAAGGAACGGCTTCTTCCCACAAATACAGCACAGCCTTGATTATCCAAACCTCTGCGGTCAAAACCCACATTATCCAAACCGAGGTTACCTCCTTTGACATCTATGCATTACACTGAAAATTCCCTTCCTTATCGAAATGTGGGTGATCTGAACATTTTCAGTGCTCCTCCCACATCATCCAGAGAATGGAAGTCGTATTGCGTATCAGAAAAGCAAAATTAAGGCCCCAGGACCTTTGTGATGGACTCGCAATACAGGCACCAGTCTCCAAATGTTTCTAAATCAACTAAAAAATGACTTCTAATAGGATGACAGTTTCATTGCTTATTTCGTGAGGCGCCTACAGAACAATGGGAGCTTCCTGGAAAAGAACTTGCAATCGGATTTTTATTAACAAGACGAAAGATGGTCTTGCGGTTGACGAATGGGTTATATTACTCGCTCTATGAGTTTGGGCAAGTCATTTGCTGTACTCTTGCCTGTGACTCATTTTCCTTTTTGGTAGAACGGAGATATCACCACCGAAATCACAGAGCGGCAGTGAGACTAACATGCTCTGAGATAGTCAGTGTTACAGCACTAGAAGGGCGAAGTGCTGTTATAAAATGTTTAATTTGGTTAAGTGCCAAACTGCAGCATGTTTTTAGTGTGTGTGTGTGGGGGGAATCTGTCTAATGCAGTCCAGCACACACTGATCTTCCCATCAATATTGTTGAGACATGATCTCTGTGCTGTGGGTGCTGGGAAGAAGGTAGTTGATATACAGAAGAGGAGCTGATGGAAGCAGGGTGTTGAATTACCTAGTTAGCTATCTCCTTGCTTTTTACATTTGAAGCTTGTGGGACAAGCTGCCTAAAGCCACCCTTCTTCTCTGCTGATCATCTGGAGTTTTCCCATTGACTTCAGACCCTGAGTGCCAGATTTACAGAAAAGCTCAGGTCCCATTTAGGCACCTAAATAAGTGCCCAGATAGGCAGAAGAGTTCAGCACATTGGGTGCTGAGTATTTGAAAATCTGTCCCTAAATTAACAAAGGTTTTTTTGCATGAGGATATAGCTTTAACTTGTGCAATCAGAAAATACACCCATGTTTGGACAGTGCCTACCACTATGGGGCTGGGCCTCTAAGCCATGCGATAGAAGTAATAAACTTCTTACCACCACCACCACCTCACTGCCCTTAGCATGACTGGGAGGGAGCTTAAGGATGAACAGTTCTTTGAATAATTTCTCCTAGGTATAAAACAAAATCTCCCTCTAGTCCCCACCCGCCAACATCAGACATGCAGATCTCATCTCACCTCTGTTGTGCAGCATGAGGAAGATCTCACTTCTCAGTTTTGACTGAATTCCCCCTGATCCTCATCCCCTCTCCCAAGTCAGTGAGAGAAAGGGCTGCGTCTTGCTCCAAGCCTAGATCGGTTTAATTTTGTGTATTTACTCCAGGACTCCAAAATCAGAGAGAACATACTAGGACCAGATTCCCCTCCTGCACCCGCCGGTCCATCTTTCTTGGCAACTGGGCTGTTTGACGTTGTTTGGACATACTCATACCTAGAGTGTGTCCTTCCTCTTGCTGTCTGACTGTCTAGTGGCACCAACAGCAGAGAATGAGGAAGCATCAGCTTCCAGGGCACAAGAGTAGAAACATCAGGGGCAATAGCACAAGTAGAATGCCCCCAAATGGTCCCCTATCCCGCGGTATGAAAAACAACCAGTTCATAGGTACACGCTGACCGAGGGTTGTCTGCACTGCAGTGGGAGATGTGATTGCAGCACATGTAGACATACCCAAACTAGTTTGAATCGAGATAGTGCGAGTACCAGCAGCAGTGAAGTTGCAGCAGCATGGACGTCAGCAAGGGCTAGCTACCTGAATAAGTACCCAGCGTCCCGGCTTGTATAGCCCAGGCTGCTGCTACTTCGCTGCCATTGGTACTCACCCTATCTGGATTCAAACTAGTTTGGGTATGTCTACATGTGCTGCCCATACTCAGACCCGTTTACATGTGCTGCAATCACACCTCCAACTGCAGTGCACACATGCCCTAAGTGACAAGTCTCTCTCTGTTATTCAGCGCTAGTATTGATAGCTGGGATTGTCATAAGGTCCCACCCTATCACAGTAAAAATGAAGGGCCCAATTCTGCTGCCTTTACTCCCGTTGAACAATATCTTACTTCTCAGGTAATCCCCTTGAAACCAATGGGATTTTTTGTGGAATAAAGCGCGACTCCACACGGGTAAAGGGCTCGGAATCTCGCCCCACTTTCAAAGGAGAGCAGAAAGGTGCTGCCTGCACAAATGACCGTGCCTCTGCTGAGCCAGCAAAAGACCCCACAGGTAGGTGTAAAACAAGGGACTGCAGGCACAAGTGCCTGTTTGCAAGCACAGCTCCCCAGCGCGCAGACACAAATCAAGGGGTTTGAAGGCACCGGGGGTATTCTTGCTTTTTGAGGCATCCATGGTACCACTGGCTTGTCCATTCTTGGAGTTAAATCCAGAGGTGACCTCTATGGACTAATAAATTACATGCAGATAAAACGTAACTCCCGGGCCAAGACGGCAGGAGAGTGGGTAGCAGGAAAAGCTCCCAAGAGACAGGTGCAGGTAGGTGTAAGAAAAAGCAAAGACAATTTAAACTAACTAAAGGGGACTCCTCAAGTGCACACTGCACTTCTCAATCTGCCAATCCATTAGAACAGGTGCAGCAGCAGCTGTGCTGGGCTAATGCCAGTTGGGGCTGTCAATCAGGATGATTTTCCTCCGATCCAAGTATGGTACGTCCTGGATGTCGCAGCTCTTATTAAACAGCCTGACTGTTACCCAGACATCCTGCAAAGCAGCAGCATTCTTCTTGGGAAGGGAGATGATACGAAGCCATATTCCTGCCTTCTCTTAGCCCCTGGGCAGCCTTAGTTAAGGGTCCGGTCCTGCTCCGGCAAAGGTCAATGGGAGTTTTGCCACCAACTGCAACAGGAGCAGGATCACACCAGGATACGTCTACACTACCCGCCGGATCGGCGGGTAGCGATTGATCTATCGGGGATCGATTTATCGCGTGTAGTGTAGACACAATAAATCGATCCCCGATCGCTCTCCCGTCGACTGCTGAACTCCAGCTCGGCGAGAGGTGGAAGCAAAGTCGACGGGGGAGCCGCGGCCGTCAATCCCACGCCGCGAGGATGCGAAGTAAGTAATTTTAATTCGATCTAAGATGCATCGACTTCAGCTACGCTATTCTCATAGCTGAAGTTGCGTATCTTAGATCGATCCCCCGTTAGTGTAGACCAGGTCTGGTCTCTTTCTACAGAAATTATTTACCGAAGCTTCTGCTGTGTTTCTTCTATACTTAAATTTAAGAGGTATCCTCCAGCATTAGTGTTACTAATAGGTCCCAGCAGCTGGGTCCCATTGTACTGGGCACTGTACATACCCCAAGTACATATCTGAAGAGCTTACATTCTAATAGACAAGGCAGGCAGGAGGTACTATTATCCCCATTTTACAGCTGGGAACCTGAGGCACGAAGAGATCAAGTGACTTGTACAAGGTCACACAGAACCTGGGAGTGCTAGGAATTGACATGGGGTCCTTAGAGTCCCAGCTTTGTGCTTTCATCCCAACATTAACCTTCCTCTCTGAAACAGAAAACACTTCCCAACAGTGAGACCCATTTGCCTGTGGGTTATCCTGCCAAATGGAGATGCTGGGAGCCCCCATCTCTTGGGACCTTGAAAACTAGACAGGAGAAAGCAACAGACAATATTCTATGGCAGTTCCGAAGCCAGAGCGAGAAAAAGAATTTCCACCCACTTGTACAAATAGCTTGCTTACTAGTAACAGGAAAAGTATATGACAGTTTCATGGGTTTATGGCTCAGTATTACAGACTGTGAAGACTGCTAGCATATGGCAAAGAGACCTTCATATTTGTAAGTTTGATTCTGATCCCACTTACGCCAGTGGGTGATTCCACGGACTTTGGTGGAGATATAATCTAAAGGAGAATATGGCCCTTTTTGTTTCAGTGCATTGCTATGATTAATTTCAGCTATCAAACTTATGCTGCATTGCTCAGAGTAGCATAGTTTTCTGTTCTCACTTGTAATAGTTTCTCTGCTTAAGTTAATTAGAGTAATGTTACATTAATGCTGCTGTGATCAATGTTCAGAAAGCACCTTGAAGATGCCATATTCTTCATTCGGAAATGTTAGCATAAGCCTTTTTCAGAGCTTTGAGATGTTTAATAAAGTAACACGCTTTTTAATGCTCAACAGCTAATAAAAACAATTAAAAGAGTTTGTGTAATACATAATCATCACCACCAATGCACTAACTCTTCTCCCTCAGGCTGATTTAAATATTAAAACACCTTTGGCTTTGTATATATTTTAATTTTCATATGATTTATAGTTTCCATCTAGGAAACGTTTTGGCATTTTTCTGGATATTAGCTAATCATCCGGGCTTGTCTAAATGATCCTCTCAAAGACAGACCTGTTGTTTCTGAAGTCCTGGATGTTAAGAAAATGGCAGAAATTCAGTATTGAACGGTATTTAAAAAAACAATTCTCTCATGCGAAATACACCTCTACCCCGATATAACATAACCTGATATAACACGAATTTGGATATAACGCGGTAAAGCAGCGCTCTGGAGGGGCGGGGCTGCACGCTCCGGTAGATCAAAGCAAGTTCGATATAACTCAGTTTCACCTATAACGCGGTAAGAGTTTTTGGCTCCCGAGGACAGCGTTATATCGGGGTAGAGGTGTATGTGTAGGTGTAAGAACAGCATTGCAAATGGAAATACCGTGATAAAGCGTTGCAAAGTGATGCTTCTGTTATTACACAACAATCTACACATACTGAAGTAAATTAAGCCTTAGCCTTTGTGTAGTACTTTTTAACTTCTGAGAGCTATACAAACATATACCATACTCAGTGCTTCTAACTGGATAGGTGACATTTGGCAACAACTCTGAGATTTCTAAAGTAATTCTTCATAAGACGAGAGGAAAACAAGCCAGTGTAAACTCTGCAGTTTGAAGATCTACCTTTAATGCTCTCATTAAGAAAGCATTCCATATAAGCATCAGTTCTCCCACCCCAAGTGTTACTTTGCATTGCAGTGTGTCTTAAATAATACAGGAAATGGAGCCCATCAAACAATCTAAGGTGAATTCTGCCCCCTCCCCAAATGATAATGCACCTCTTTGAACCCTCAGCAAAATTCTGCCAGACCTTGTGTGTGTATCAACACAGCTGAACTTTAAGGCAGGGGTTCTCAAACTGGAGGTCGGAATTCCTCAGAGGGTCGCAAGGTTATTACATGGGGGGTCACGAGCTGTCAGCCTCCACCTCCAAACCCCGCTTTGCCTCCAGCATTTATAATGGTGTTAAATATATTTTAAAGTGTTTTTCATTTATTAGGGAGGTCACACTCAGGGGCTTGCTATGTGAAAGGGGTCACCAGTACAAAAGTTTGAGAACCACTGCTTTAAGGCGTGGCATGCTTTATTGTGGGAAGGAGAAAAAAAAAGAACCTTGCATGAAAGATATAACTTCGGGTTAGTGAATGAAATCTACTCACCTGTTTTTGCTTGGGTGTCAAGGCGGGAGATGTTTTAGGGACTTCCCATCCTTCCAACTGTCAGTGTATCTTGTACAGCTGTGCACTGTTGACTGCTGCTTTCTCCCCTATTCTGACTCCAGCTCTGGTTCTGCTTATTATTCTCCTGGGTAGAAGTTTGTGTTAGTCCCTTCCCCAATCTCTCACTCTTTTTCATGTTCTCTTGGTGGAAAATATGTAATAAGTTTTTCCTTCCCTCCCCACTTCCTCTCTGGGTTTTGTGCTCTGCCTTTCTGGTCATTAGAAGAACTGTAGCGACAGATGTTTAAAACCTGTCTCAGATGCAGGGAGTCGATTTGCTTGGCGAAGGCTTTCTTCTTCTCCAAGTGTAAAGAGTCTCATAGGAAAGAAACATTCAGGCTTCATTTGCCTGATTTTTAGGGTGGGAGGGAGGACATGACCCACATGTAAAATATTGATGCATCTGTATATATATTTATGTGTAGGCAGATGGCAAGCTCAAACAACTGCTGCTGATCTATTTATTTGTCCCAATAACAACATATATCCTTCTATACATACAAATTGTGCAAACAGCTAGTCTCTGCACAAACACTATATGTGAGCCTCATTTTACAGATGGCAAAACTGAAGCAAAGAGAGGAAAAGTGACTTGCTAAAGGTCATGCTGCAAGTCAGTGGCAGCAAGGGGAAATCAAACCTAAATTTCCTGATTGCTAACCCTGTGCTTTGTCTGCTAGAGCATACAGTTTCACAACTAGGCTCTGTCCAGACACTGTCTAGTCCTGGAGGTTATTTATGATCCTCTTCTTGTGGGCAATGTACGTGCAGCTCTGAAGCAGGGATCTCATAAGTGCTATAGGTAACGCTTGGGACGACGTTGATCTGTTGCTTGTACTTTAACAGTATTTTGTATATAGAGTAGAACCTCAGCGTTATGAACACCAGAATTACAAACTGACCGGTCAACCACATACCTCATTTGGAACCAGACGCACACAATCAGGCAGTAGCAGAGACCAAAAAAAAACCCACCTGAAAAGCAAACAATGAAAAAAACCACAGTACAATACTGTGTTAAATGTAAACTACTAAAAAAAATTAAGTGAAAGCTTAAAAAAAAGATTTGACAAGGTAAATGTTTTTGTGCTTGTTTAATTTAAATTAAGATGGTTAAAAGCAGCATTTTTCTTCTGCACAGTAAAGTTTCAAAGCTGTATTAAGCCAATGTTCAGTTGTAAACTTTTAAAAGAACAACCATGTTTTGTTCAGCGTTACAAAGAACGTCCATTTCCGAGGTGTTCGTTACTCTGGGGTTCTACTGTAGATGGATTCTAACCCTGTCCCCCAAGTCCCTAAAATGGCCTCTGCCATGGGACAGAAACCACTTTGGATGCACTATGGAGCTGTCTGCAGCTCCCATCCACTGGCATAACTCCTTCTCGCTGCCATAAACCTGGCTCCAGACATGCCCTCCTGACTGCCCTGTTACTGGCCTTGTTCTCTGCTGCCAGAGAGAAATATTTCATTCCCTTCCAACTTCTGCTCCCCATAATGACTACCAGCATCTTGATTCAGCGGATTTTGGATCCTAATCATCACTATTCATTGACCGATGGATCAATAGGGGGGAAAATGGAATTCATGACAGCCCTGTTTGCAGCTCACTGTCCTTTGCACCCTTCCTCCTCTGTCGTAAGGCTTGGCGCCCCCTTTCTCTATTGATTGTCTGAGATCCTTTCCTATCCAGTTCATCTTCCTCTATCAAAAACATCAAGGCCACAGATCTATCTGCATTAGCGTTACTCTGCTGCCACCTACTGGGGCGTTTCGGAGTAGCAGCCGTGTTAGTCTGTGTCTGCAAAAAGAACAGCAGTACTTGTGGCACCCAGGGCCAGCTCTAGGCACCAGCAAAACAAGCTGGTGCTTGGGGCGGCACATTTTTAAGGGTGGCATGGCCGGCGCCAGAATGCCGCCCCTAAAAATGTGCCCCCGGCCGCCCTAGCTCACCTCCGCTGCTGCTGCCACAGCGCGCGAAACAGCTGATTCGCGCACCGCTACTCGCCCTCCCTCCCAGGCTCTCAAACCTGGGAGGGGGGGAAGACTCCGAGCGGCTGTTTCGTGCGCCGCTGCTGCCCCTCCCTCCCAGGCGCCCAAGCCTGGGAGGGAGGGGGAGAAGCGGTGCCCACGCCGCGGCCACTCGGAGTCTCCCCCTCCTTCCCAGGCTCTCAAACCTGAGACCCTGGGGGGAGGAGGCAGGGCTGGGGATTTGGGGAAGGGGCGGAGTTGAGGCAGGGCCGGGGGTGGGGTAATTAAAGAATGGCGGGGGGGCGGCCAAAATTGTTTTTGCTTTGGGCGGCAAAAATCCTAGAGCTGGCCCTGGTGGCACCTTGAAGACTAACACATTTATTTAATAGAATCATAGATTATCAGGGACAGATCATCTAGTCTAACCCCCTGTGCAAAGCAGGACCAATCCCAGACCCCTAAATGACCCCCTCAAGGATTGAGCTCATAACCCTGGGTTTAGCAGGCCAATGCTCAAACCACTGAGCTATCCCTCTCCCCTCATACGGCAGCATATGGATACTGAAAGAGAGCGGCCTGAGACGCAATAACAAATACAGGAACTCCTCCCACTGTTCTCAGCTGTGGAGATGATTCTCCCTCATTCTCGGTGGTAGCTGCTGGGTGCTGAACATTTTTGAAAATCTGGCAGATTAGCAGGAGGATGAAATGAAACCTACTGTTAAGTAAGACGCAACCGATGAGCAAAGGTTTTCACCTTAAATTCAGCTCCCAGGACAGGACAAAAACAAACAAAAAAATCCTTTGACCTCCATAAGAGCTGGACTGAGCTGCTGCAGAGCTAATGAAGCAGAGAGATACAGGGCATCTCTTGAATCAACAAGGACGAGTGGAGTGGGATATGCAGACAAGGTCCCCAGGGATGTAGCAAACTTAAGATGCTCAAGCTGCTCAATTAAGTGATAGCCGCTAAAAAGGAAAATTATGTGAATGGCCAAAGAGAAAAAGATCTAGGACCCGAATCCAAGCCTGTTGAAGTTAGAGGAAAGACTCCCATGGACTTCAGCGGGTTGGGCTCAGGCACTTAGGCCTGCCTTGATTTCAGGGAGAGTTAGGCATCGAAATATTTTTGTGGATCTGGGCCTGATAGTCTGAGCATTTGGAATAGTCAACTTCTCCTCAACACATTATCAAGAAACACTGGGCTCTTACTCATATATTACATGGCCAAATCCTGAACCTCTTGACTGCGTTTTATCCGAGTAAGGATTTTATTCGATGTGTCGGTGTAGCTGTGGCAAAAATTTCTGGGTTTTGCCAGAAATTGCCAGGAAATTATTTTTTAAACGGCAGTAAAAATGTATCCCTCCCCTTCCCCCCCAAATGAAAGTTCCTGTGATCTGGTTTTGTGGAACAATTCATCTGTAATCTGTGCAGAGAGATTAAACTACATCATGAAACAGATGAAGGTGGAATTCAAGATTTCCGATTTTAGATGCACTCAGCTTTTACGCATGCGTGCCCGCACGTGCACACACACGCACACACACACACACACACACACACACACACACACACACACACACACACACACTATTATGTAAATTTCTAAAACCATACTTGTGGTTTCAAAATAAACCCTTTCCCAAACTCCAAATATGTAATTCCCCCTGCCCTCCTGTGGAAGAAACATGGTTTGATTTTCTCATTTTAAATAATTTTTTGGCATACTTTTGCTTGTATTCAGGTAAAAAACATTAACCTGATGAAGAAAGTTATTGTAAATTTGAAAAATCAGCAGATCAGATTAAAAATAAGGGCTTGGTTTTACCAATGGATTACTTGCAGGAGTAAGGGATAACTGCATGAGCAAGATTTTGCAGGACTGGTCCCACAGAAATACCTTTGCCTCTATGGATGCTTCAACATTCCATCTGCCTTGTTTGGCTGCTAGCGTGGCAGCCATGTGATCATGGGGTTACACCTAAGCAGTGGGTATAAATAAATGCTCCTGCCATACTCTTCCAATAAACATGAATTCAGTAGGAGTGTAACAGCGTGGGGTTCCCTCCCCCTGCACACCTTGCTGTAAACAGTCCTCACACAATCCCAGGCACTTTCTTTACATCATGCTAGATGAGTGCTTGGGCCCCACAACATAAGGCTTTTTACCTTCTCCCCAGATGCTGGGTAAGAGATCTCACTTCACAGAGCTCCTAGACTTCTGTAACCCTTTGCCCTCTTCAGGCTTCCTGTCTCTCTTTGAGCTGTCCTCAGCTGACCAGGTGGGTGTAAGGGTCTGCTGCCTATGCAGATCAGCCTGTAGGATTGGGCCTATAAACACAGTAATATTTTCACCCACTGACATGAGGGCACCTCTGGAGTGGAATGCCTGTAGGTGTTTAACAGCATACAACGCTACTTGGCATTTTAAGGCAGGAAGTGAAGAATATTACATCCATTTGAAACTGGGCTGAGAATTTAGGTAGTCAGTATAATGCTCTAAATTGGACTATGGCCAAGGGACTAGGGAACCTACCCCAGCTTTTGAGAAACGTGTCATAGGATCTTTAAGGATCACCAATTTTCAGGACTTTAGCTCCACGTCTCATTGTGATGCTGTTGTGCAGGGTGCTAATTGTTGGCCTCCTTGCACTCCAGAGGTGGGAGCATTTCAGTGGTAAAGTGATTCCAGTGTGTACTGCGTACTGGGATATTCAGTGTCCTTGATTTTTAAGGAGCACATGCCACTGATTTCAATGGGGAATTATGCTGAAAATCAATGGTATGCTATGGCCCACAGGGCCTGATCCTGCCAATGTTTATGCACATAAATCTACTCCTGAGTAGTGTCAATGCCTTCAATGGGACTACTCATGTGAGTAACCTTACTCACATGAGTAAGAGGATTAGGTCCATAGTTTATCAAAGGCCTTGGGATCATCCAGGACAAATATATTATAATAATGTAAAGCAGTGGTGGGCAACCTGCGGCCCATCAGGGTAATCTGATTGCGGGCCACGAGACATTTTGCTGATGTTGGCTGTCCACAGGCACAGCTCCCAGTGGCCATGGTTCACCATTCCCGGCCAATGGGAGCTGCGGGAAGCAGCGAGCCACAGGAATGTGTTGGCTGCCACTTCCCACAGCTCCCATTGGCTGGGAACGGCGAACCGCAGCCACTGGGAGCTGTGGGGGGTGGTGCCTGCGGACGGTCGACGTCAGCAAAATGTCTCGTGGCCCGCAATCAGATTAACCTGATGGGCCGTTTGCAGCCCATGGGCCGCAGGTTACCCACCTCTGATGTAAAATATTTCCTGGTATATTCTTATATTTCCTACATCTGCTAGAACTACCCTAAACCTCTGCTACAGAACTGTAATAATAGCTCACTTGATCACTAGGAAACATGGCTTTAATAGCTACAAATTATCCCCTGGCAATGTGAGCTGGTAACAACCTTAGCTGTCTCTTCCTATCTGTTTGGAAGACACTTAGCACATCTGGGGCACTACTGCAACATAAACAATAATTATCAATGGGAGCTACACACAGCGAGGAGAGAATAGACTGACCGCAGAATAATGCAGCTGGTCCTCAGTTTGAAAGCCAGCATCTGAACCCAAACCAATCCCTGCTAGATTGCATCTTTATTTCCAGCCTGATTCTTTGAACCATAAAACAAAGTTTCCTGCATTTGCAAAAATAATCATAGTTTCTGACAAAAGAATGAATGTTATAAGAGAAAAACACTGTTACAGGAATATAACTGAGAGAACACTATGCCTTTTAATAAGGCTTTCTGGCATCTGGTATAAAGTAAAATTGTCTTGCCAGAGTGGAAACAAGTGCTTATAAATTGATTGTATCATCTTATTATTTTTACTCCCTTCTGTTCTGGATTTAAAACATGAGGCTATATGAACTTCCCCTTGGCATCATCAGCAGCCAGCATGTCTGTCAACAGGCTTGTGTTAGAAAATCCTCACCCCTGAGCCAAGCGGTTGAAATTAATTATTAATGTTGACATTCCCACAAAGACAGGTTCTGCTTTTTCTGTCTGCTTGGAGCCCAGCAGAAGTGAAATGAACAAAATAGTGCTATACATAAGGGCAACCATGGCACTGAAAGAAGATCTGAATATACTGCACCAGACTGGAGGAGTTTAAATTATGCAACTCATCCAAGCTTGTAAAAAAAATGTGAGTAAGGCATGAACCTCTGATGTTTATAATAGACTCTTGGCAAAAAGTGCAAACCTCTTGCTCTGTGATTGTATCAGACCGCCTCAAATGAACATCACTGAGCTTGTCTCTGTGATTGAATTAAGGACTTCTAGTGAACACTTTGGTGATGTAAGCTGAAGTGTGGGTGATCCAGTAGGGGGCACTCCATCCTCCAAATTAGCACTAACCTCAGGGCCCCAGAGTGTTGCTAGAGGAAACTGTACTGCCAGGAGTAGTGTGTAATTCAGGAGATGGCACTATTCCTGCTGAGTAAGCACTGACCCCAATGCCCCAGCATGGCATGAAGGTACACTTGATGGAGATTATGTTTTGCGGAGACATACACAATTTGGCCTCTATTGTAACATAAATAAAATGATATAATAATTGCTGTATGAGGCTAAACAGCTGCTAAGTTCCACCCCAGAGATGGCTGCATTTCAGTGGTGGATACGATTCCTTAGCGCTCTGGGATGAAAGGTATGTATAGAAGTAAGATATTGTAAACACGTCATCCATACAACCATTTTTATTACCAAAAACTAAATGTTTAAATTGCTAAGGACCCTATTTTACCACTCTTACGTTGAACAGTTCTTAACTCTAGCAACAGTCCCAAATAAGGGTACTAATTCAGGCTTTAATACATCATTGTAGGAAGCAATTTGGGAAGCCATATAGACATCATTTTGAAAGAATTATGGAGTTAAAATTCATAATGTAAAAGCAACCTTTGGCTTGTTTTCTTTATCAAATACTCCCACCTGGTGCAGTTTAACCAAAAGTGCAAGATTTAATTTATTATTTTCTATTCCACATTTTGTGATGCAATGCACAATATTTTGCAGTTCTATTATAAAACATGATTACTCAGTACAAATACAAGTGAAGAATTAAAACAAAACAAAGGGTGTATATAAAGTGAACCAGCTCTGTACAAACACCCTGGACCTTTCCCCGCAATTGCTATCTCTCCTCCTGAAGTAGATGCTGATGTAAAGTAGATATACCAGAGCTGTGTATATAGGATCTCTAGCTCTGCTCTGCCTCCATGTGAAGGGCTTATTCTATAAATACGTCAGCCTCTATTTTGGATTCCGTTCAGCAATACTGTAAAAGAAGGAGCACAAAACAGGCAAGCTTTAAACCAGGGTAAGAAAAAAACAGAGATTGAGGAGAAGATAGCAAATGTGGAAATATAGTGTCTCCTCTTTGATCTGTTTCCTCTTTCTTTCTCATGTTAGAAAAGGATATGAAATAAAAACCTTTAATTCTTAGACCCTGCTGGGACAAGGTTTTTTTCAAACTATATTTGTTTTCACGGGAAGTATATGAGGAATTAACATGATGGATATGAAAAGCTTTCAATGGCCAATGATAGTCTATTATTATTTGTTTGTATTACAGTAGAACCTAGCGGCCCCAGTCGAGAGCAGGGCCGCATTGTGCTAGGCCAGGTACAAACACATATTAAGAAGCAAAGAGCTTAAAATTGAAATAGACAAGCCAGGCAAAGGGCGGGACCGGAAACAGGGACAGACAGATGAAGTGACTCACCCAAAGCCATACTGCAGGAGAGCCAGGAATAGCACTCAGGTCTCCTAATGGCCGGGCCAGTTCCCTTTCAGAAACCACACGGCCTGCTTACTCTAGTGTAAAAAGAACAGGAGGACTTGTGGCACCTTAGGCTTGGTCTACACTACCCCCCTAATTCGAACTAAGGTACGCAACTTCAGCTACGTGAATAACGTAGCTGAAGTTCGAAGTACCTTAGTTCGAATTAGTTCGAACTTACCTTGGTCCACACTGGGCAGGCAGGCTCCCCCGTCGACTCCGCGGTACTCCTCTCGGCGAGCTGGAGTACCGCAGTCGACGGCGAGCACTTCCGGGTTCGACTTATCGCGTCCAGACTAGACGCGATAAGTTGAACCCAGAAGTTCGATTTCCAGCCGTCGAACTAGCGGGTAAGTGTAGCCAAGGCCTTAGAGACTAACAAAATTATTTGAGCATAAGCTTTCGTGGGCTACAGCCCACTTCTTCAGATGCATAGAATGGAAGAAGTGGGCTGTAACCCACAAAAGCTTATGTTCAAATAAATTTGTTAGTCTCTAAGGTGCCACAAGTACTCCTGTTCTTTTTGCGGATACAGACTAACACGGCTGCTACTCTGAAACCTGTCATTATTCTAGTGTGCATCTTCTGTGAGAAGGTGAACTCCTTTTGAAAATCCATTCTTTACCCTGAAACTCACAACAATGGCAGCTTGTGCCAGGTGTATATAGAAAATAAATATGCTGGGCATGTAAAACAGTCCCTTTTCAGAGTTAAATATCTTATCCTGACTGTTGTCAAAAGTTTTCAGCAACAAATCCCTAGCCCTTTCCCTAAATTTTGTCCTGTCTGTACACCAAATTTCCTTTTCACATCAAAAGAATTACTGGTTTTAAGTAAAAAACATCTTAAAGGGTCATGGTCAAGTTAGTCATGTTTTTAGTTATTACATATGATTTGTTACTAATAACACTGTAGGTCGTTAAAAGTTAAATACATTGCAAAACAGTGCGCTTTTCACCATTTATGCTCTTGGTTTTCCTTTTTTACATTTCAAATGGAAATAGATTAGTCAGTTTCATTTTTGTTTTTGCTCAGTTCCCCTTTCTAGCAAAAGGTTTCTAGTTTTAATGTTTGGGTTGCAAACAGGGCAAGTGAATGCTTACATCCTACCAAACAAAAATATATTTCAGCAGAAATAAGAGTATTTGATAAATATTAGGTCTTGTTAAATTATTTTTAACCAAGCCTAAAAATTTGAAGCTGACTCTGTCCCTTTAAACTGATGGATTTCTACCTTCCCTTTCAGTCATAAATTAATGGACCAAAAGGATACAGATTCCTTCACTACCAATACAGAGGGCCTGGGAGCCAGAAATATAACCTCCATCAATGCATATTTAATTCTGAGTTATTCTGACTCTCTATTGGGAATATTCTGTATATGGTGATCTAAAGAGCTACTAGTGCCTCTTGGAAAACTTTGGGAAAAACCAAAAATAATTCTGCCTGTATATTAAATATAATATTTCTCTTCCCTTGATTTGCATTATTACTAGACAGACAATAAGGTTGCACAGACGTGACTGAGGACTGAATGTGAAGATTTAGGAACTGCACAGGTCTAGCTGAGGGCAGAAATATTGTTACTGGCAATATTACAAGACCCAGGAAGAAGCCAGTGTAATTTTAGGCTGAGTTCACAGATTTTTGCTCCAGACCCCTAAATGGCCCCCTCACGGATTGAATTTACAACCCTGGGTTTAACAGGCCAATGCGTAAACCACTGAAATCACAGAGTGGGCATGCAGAAAAAAACTTTATCGTCTCTTGTACAGTGAACAAATTTTATTTGGATGCTGCTGAGACACAATGAACCGGCAAGCCATTTTTAGGGTTAGTTCTGAGCATATAACCATGCTTTGAGTAGTGTCAGGGAGGAATCTAACTGTGCAGATAATGCTCCTCAAGTACCAGTGCTTATTGATTGAATTCAGATCACTTATGTAGGGAGTATAGGAACCCTGCCAGGCTCGTATTAGTTATTTGGGGAAAAAAATGCTTCCATAAACAGCGTCAAGTTCTCGGAACATACCTGTTTATGTCTCATCTTTTTGGAATGTTTACACTGAGAATATTCAAGAGCAGCTGTATCGGGCACAACATATGCATATGATTCTCTATCAGAAGTAATGTTTGGAACACCGTGCCAGACATTAGTTACAGAGGCATCTTTGTGAAACAGATGTGTGGCTGTATTCACATTAGAAGGACCAAAGCGACTGGATTATAATCGACAACCTGATGAGAAGAATATTAAAGAGTTTGGGGATTTCCTGATACAGCCCAATGCCAATAATAATTTTTGCTTTCTCTTATGTAGAAAGCACAAAGTAGACTTGATAGCATACCAACAAAAAGGCAACATGGGAATACAGGCTGACTGCAACATGGGAAATATAAGCATTCATGTGGACTGGTTTATAGAGGGCAAATTAGTTTGGATTTGTTTAACCAATACACCAATAACGTTACCTAAATTTCTCAAGGTTATTCAGTAAAAAGTAAAGGAAAAACTTGAATGCTGTGACAAATCAAAATAAGCGAGACCCTTTCAGCACTTTTCAAATTCTCAATAGAGAGTCAGAATAACTCAGAATTAAAACATAAAACAGAATAATGTGTCCTCTCTCCTCACACTTTCAATAGAGCATTCAATTGACTTTTCTATGGGTCGAATGATGTGGGCAACCAAGATAATCCCCAGGAAACTTTGTGTCTTCTGGGAGCTGCGGAGAGGAGAGGGGAGAGTGTCAAGCATTTAATTACAGCAAATTCACATCAAGCCCCTTTGCTAATTGCTCTACATACAAGAATGATACATTTCAAAGAATGAGCTTTCAGCTTTAACTGGAGAACACAGGAATCAAGTGGGAAGAGGGACGTCATTCTTTCTTTGTTTGAAGCCATTGAGATATTAGCAGACTTGGTGACCTGTGGACACATGAACCGCGATGACTTTGTCAAGCTTCATGGATTCTGGATAAATGACCCATGACAGAACAATAGCTAGGTAGCATGCATCACTTTTTTCTGTGGATTTTCTGAACCTAAGAGTATTTTATGATGACTGTTGAAAACCCGAGGTCCTTAAGAAATGCTGCTATCTGGCTATTGGCAAAATTCTGAGTAAAGGATGGTCATATATTTCCTCCTTCTCAATAACCTACTTTCATGCAGAAATTTTTAAATGTAAGCGGAAATTGACACATTAGAGTTTAGGTAGGTTGATTCTATTTATCTACGTTTATGTTTGGCTGGGAAACCGACACTAGCATCTGACTCCCATAAAAACTATGAGTGATTAAGTACTTACAGTGTATGATTCACACAAAACTGGGTGCCTCCAGCAGCAAATCATCCATCAAACAATACCAAGGCACTTGCTCAATACTGACTCACCAACACCAGTTCCTCAGGCAGCGCCACTGATAGGAGTTTGAAGTCTCCCACCCAGCCACTGACCTGGCACAAACATGCTTAGTTTATAAGATTGGACAAGATCACAGTTTGAAGTGATACACTTGGATTTGGGATCATGGAGGCCTGGATTCCAAGGCTTTGTCTGCACTGGAATTTTTGTGCAAAAGCTTCATACAGTGGCTAGCACTGGTGCAACTCCACTTTTGGCAGCAACATTGATGTAGATGAGCTTCTCATGGCTGTTGATGTTCTCAGGGCCTGATTTAGGGGCAGGCAACCTGGGGTGCCGGGGTTGAGAGGGTGCCAGGCTCGGGGTGCTGTTTCTGTTGTTAGTGACAAAAGAGAAAATAGAATGTTTGAAGTAAAATGTTTCAGGTATTCTGTACCTGGATTAAGTTTTTCATTAACCTCCTAGAATGGCTTGTTATTTTAAGGCTTGAAAATGCCATTGGCCAGTCTTTGAATCTCTCTGACGCTGTGCTTCAGTTCACGGGGGCAAAGTCAAGAATAGCGACTCTTTGAACGAAAGGACTAGGGTTAACATTCTAAGGCTGTCTCCTACTGTAACGCTATTTAATACTGGTCTGCCCAATGTTGGGGCCCAGTTCAATTTCTTGAGGTTAGTACATTTCAGTTATTCTTAAAATTAAAAAGCTTCTGTAAGCTTAGAGGAAATCAATTCATTTGCTTATATGTGGCATGAATAAATACAGATTTACAGACCCTAATGTGGAAATTTATTGTCTTATATGACAGGGAAAAATCATGTTTCCAAATTGTGGATCAAAATCGTAAAATGGGCTACAAATGCAATACAAAATAAGGTATTCAAAAGTTTAACAAATAGGGTGTGTGTGTGGGGGGGGCGGGTGCTGAAGACACTCCTTGCCTGGGGCACCATTTGGTCTAGGGCTGGCCCTGGATGTTCTTAATATGTGTCATTTGGACATGCTTTCAGGAGGATTAGATGACACAATATGAAAAATTATAGTGACCACAGAAGCCTTGCTTAGTTGCTCCTGGTAGTGGAGCTACTGAAGTGGGACAGAATTGAAGGGAAATAATTAACCCCAAGGCAGACCCTGCCTAAAAAAACATGTTCCATTTGACCTTCTGTAACAGTCACAGTGAGTCAATAAAAGAGGAACCACTGGGATGCACATTGCAGTAGAATCTCTTAGCAGCAGAGCCATTGGAAAGGAGGAGAGAAGACTCACAGTAGCATCAGAGTTGTGTTTGAGATGTCTCCCCAGGATGTGTTTCCCCAAGATCAAATAGTCCAGATGTTAGTGATGCGTGAGAGCTAGAATAAAGACTGAGTCAGACATTCTGTGCTGTACCTTCAGGAAGTGCAGTCTGGAAGGTGACTGGGGCTTTAAGCCACCTAATATGCACTGGTTGCTCTGGGGGACAAAATGGCTCATGGCACAATGTAGGCAGTCTCCTCAGGGCACCCTGTGGCTCGTGGTGCAAGTCAGAATGGCCAGAGCGGCGTGAGGCACAGTACTGTCCACTCGCATCCCCAATACATCCTCTGCACAGAGACCTGGGGATGGGGAAGAACCTAAATAGGGCTGCCTACAGCAGCCCAAAACAAATGACTATGCTGTGAGAGTTCTCTCCTGGCCCCAGAGTACCACTGGAAGGGGGTATCCTGACTATGGTTTCAGAGCTACTACTACATCATGTGAAATGCTGGCTCTTTTTTAGGTTTTATATTGAGCGCTGTGTCTAGACTGGCTAACCTCTGTCTTTCACTTTGAAATAAACGCTGAACTCCTCTTTGAACCCAATCAATGGCACAACCTTTTTTTGAGCGTGCACACATTTTCCTGGCATGTTGTAGCTGAAGAGTTTCTGTGCAGATATGTGGCTTGTTTACCACTGTCTTTTTCCATTCCCATGTGTGTCCAGCTGAATTGATGTCAGCCTGACCCCAAACTGATACAGAAAGAGACAAGATGTCTTTTTAAATATCTAGAAAGAGATAGCAAGGAAAAAACAACCAGTCCTTGTGTCATTCTTGGTCTGAGTTAAAAATACACTGTAACTCTCTACCATAGCTCAGAGGGTACATTTGTAGCATGTAACATGTTATTTCTAAACTCAAACAGTTATCAGGAACTTGTTCTTGACATAGTTCAGATTGAAAAACATCTGTAAATCACAGGATGAAGTGACATTTCAGCCAATGCAAACAAAATAAGGATTTTATCACATTGAGTAATGAGCTGATATGCATGGGAGAAAAGTTATTTATTTGTGATAACTACTGCAGTTTCAAGGCCCAAGTAGTTGTATACAATACAGGGAGTCCTGTTTCTACAGCCTGATGTTTCAATGTAAGATACTAGAAGAATCTCAGACATGAAAGGAAGCGAGATGTCCTAATGCAAAGGGGAGAAAGAACACACACATACATTGTAATTCTTCACAGAAAACTGTGGTTGTGCAAATGGAAGCATGGAAAAAAAAGCCCGAAACAGTCTATCTGTTTTAGAGACTATGTCACTATAAATGTATATATTAAAACAGTGATTCTCAAACTTTTGTACTGGTGACCCCTTTCACATAGCAAGCCTCTGAGTGCGACCCCCCCTTATAAATTAAAAACACTTTTTTATATATTTAACACCATTAGAAATGCTGGAGGCAAAACGGGGTTTGGGGTGGAGGCTGACAGCTCGCGACCCCCTGAGGGGTCCCGACCCCCAGTTTGAGAACCCCTGTATTAAAACATCATTCCTTATCTCTGTTACTCATAACACATTAGATTATTAAAACAAAATATTTTTAAAGATCCAATTACCCTACTGTCTGATTGTTATTGTCTCATTCCAACAGTGCTTAAAGACTCCAACTGAGACTTGAGAGCCCCAGGTGCTGTATATATAAATACAGGTACATGCGTCATCCATATAGACATGGTAGTGGAGGAACAATGCCAGTAGAGGATTTATGTAATTCGGGGAGGTGGTTTAACTTGATAGACAGAAATTCAGAGTTTTACTGTTGTTGATGCTCCCAAACATGGGCCAAGATAACGCTAGTTTATTGGTAAAACTTTGTGGTGTTGACCAGGCCTAAGATACAGACTCTATCCCAAAGAGCTTCCAGGCTAAACAGACAAAGGCTGGGAGAAGGGAAGTATTACTATCCGCATTTTACAGATGGGGAATTCAGGCACAGATAGATTAGGTGATTTGTCCAAGATCACACAGGGAATCTAGGAACTGAACCCAAAACTCCTAAAAACTGTATTAAAATTGTAAGCTATCGCTTTAAATCCTCATGGTTTTTTCCTTGTCCTGCCTGTCGGCTAGGGGGCTCTGTAGGGAAGCTTTCGATCTGGACCTAGCAGAGTCTGTTTTTAGCCAGCCTCGGTAGAAGAAGGTGGGGTGAGCAGAGCCTTTCTGTTTTAGGGAGCAGCCTATTTTGCCTCTCTCTGTTTTGGGTTCTTGTGTGTTATCATTCTGAATTCTAAGGAAAAAGTAGCATTATGTTTCAACATTCCATCAAGAGTACTTTATGTTTTGTATTCAATTTCTCTGTTTGTATACAGTGAAACATAATACTGAATTCCAGAGCAGTGACTTAATCACAAGACCAGCCTTGATTTCTACTTTTTACATTTTATTCTTCTTGTTAAATGAAACTGGACTGGTCACTTTCCCTTTTGTTTCTAGTCAGTTACATTTTCTAGTTTTTTTAGGGGAGTGCACAGGTTCCTTGTATTTAGGACTTTATGATTTTTAAAGGCTCCTCATTGATTCTTTCTTGCAGCATTTTAGTTCCTGGATGCTGGAAATACAGTGAAAACCAAATCTTGTTTTTATTTCAGCACTATAAATGGTCCTTTGAATCAAAGAAAAAAACATGAAAACATATATATAAATGCCAAGATATTCTGACTTATTCAGATTCCTTAGAATCCAGTCCCACAGCACAGTCCTAGTATTTGTTCATAAAGTAAATCATGAAAACCTTTACATTCGTGCTGTATTAGATATTGGCATTTAAAAATAAATCAAAATTTGAGATGTGAAAACTAATTGATATATTTCTTTTCAAATAACATTTAGAAGTATATGGCACAGCTGAATGAGGAAATAGATAAAGGAAGTAAAACAATTGTATTAAGTTGCCAAATATCTTAAATGGGGACATTCCTTACCACTGGAACTGAAATCAACTGAACTACACAGCCATTTAGAGTTTCTTATTTTAACTTTTGGGCTATCATTCATTTTGAGGTCCTTCCTCTGTAAACAGAGAGAGAGAGAGAGAGAGAGAGAGTGTGTGTGTGTGTGTGTGTGAGAAGAACAGGTTTAATATGTAATGCATATTTTTCTATTAGACTAAAATGAGAAGCTCTAGTAGACTTAAGCTTTATGAATTCTGATTCATCCAGATAATAAAATATGCAGCATGGTTGAACAACTCACTTAGTTCAGATCCAGCTGGGGAAACTTTGGACACAGAAAATTGTTTCAAATATGCTGAACAAGTAAATTCTTTTAGCTATTGACGCAGTTTTTGTCCTTCCATATGCAGTATTAACTACTACAAAAATGTACAGTTGGAAATTGAAGGAGCTATGGGATTCATTCCTGTGCTTAATAATGAATAGCATGAATTTGAAAAGGGTCCAATTCATTGGAGACATGTGGATGTACAATTATCACTTTGAACTCAGCTTCATGATTATCAATTTAAAACACATAATTAAAGAGGGAGCTTGAAATTGACTGCAGACAAAACAACACATTCAAAAGGGTTTCAGAGAAAGTGGATTTTTAAAGATGGTCACAAGTTAAGGAATCATTTGGTGATTTGACCCACATGGCCTGATGCATGTTGGCCTGGAAATGGTTAGAAAGCAGTGGTTTGGCTAGCAGCAAAGGCAGTAATTTATACAGTATGAATTGATCATGGGACTCAGTTCTTGATAAATAAGTGTTAGGGTGAAGAAAGTGTTTGTATTTAGTAGAAAAAATACAAGTACAAATATCAGTCACACAAAAGTTCCTGTGATAGGTCAGGATTTGTAATTTTATTTTTAAATAACATTTTTTAAAAAAGGATGACCCAATAGTTTCATGAAAATGTTTTGCTTTGTCTTTCACACACTGTTAAAAAAACGTTGTTTTTACAGCCACAGTTACATCAGATAGGATTAAAAATATTATAAGGTATATGAACCCCCATGCTTTAGTGCTTCACCTAGGGTTAGAAATAAACTCTCTGATTAGGTTATGCCATAATTAGCCATTATTGGGAATTTACACCTTTCTCCGAAGCAGCTGGTATTGACCACTACCAGAATATTGAATTAGAATGATCACTGAGGTGCGATCCTACATGGCAATTACTATGTTACTAACTCTTATGTTATATATATATATAACACCAGGCATGAGACAGGGTGTGTTTAAAGGTTCTATGATTTGTTTGATTTTCATACATTTTTTTAATCCCTATGGGATTTATATTTGAGCTGCAATAATGTGCAATCAGGCTTTGTCTTTTTCCCATGCAAACTGAAATACCATGAGAAGACGAGATCTCATGTTATTCTAATCCCATAAATGGCTCCTTGGTGCAAACTATTTGCCCATAGATACTGTGGTGATGGGCACCCTGGATATAGACAGACATTGACTCATAGACTTTAAGGTCAGAAGGGAGCATTACAATCATCTAGTCTGGCCTCCTGCACAATGCAGGCCACAGAATCACACCCACCCACTCCTGTAACAAACCCGTGTCTGAGCCATTGAAGTCCTCAAATCATGGTTTAAAGACTTCAAGGTGCAGAGAATCTTCCAGCAAGTGACCCGTGCCCTACGCTGCAAAGGAAGGCGAAAATTGTATTCTGTTAAAAATGAAACAGTTTAACACTAATACACAAAAAAGCAATTTACTGATAACATTACTAGTGATAATGTTTCATTTTAATTCAAAATACTTTAGCATGATAAACTATACAAGTGTTGCCACAATAAACAAGTGCCCAAAAGAGTACATAATTTCAGGCAGGCTAAACATACAAGGGTCATGAAGTACTGAAGCCTTTTCTTATCTCACAGTTAACAAAAAATCAGGGAGAATTGAATCAAACAATTTTAAAGGCCCTAGTTAACCAACTACTAATATGACACACCAGATATAATTTGTGATCAATATGTAGTCTTAATATCCAAAGATTCCAGCAAATGTTTCTTATGATCATTTATTTGAAGACAGGAATTGAGATCCAGTGCCTTCCACCTCAATTGACACAGCTGTCTTTATCAGAGCTGTATGCAGTGTTGTTGTAGCCGTGTAGGTCCCAGGATATAAATACAAGCTGGGTGAGGTAATATCTTTTATTGGAACAACTTCTGTTGGTGAGAGAGAGAAACTTTTGAGCTATACAGACCTCTCCTTCAGGTCTGGAAAAGGTACTAAGGCCATGTGTCTACACTACAAATTAAGTTGACCTATGTTAGGTTAACTTAGAGCCACTGCAGTAATTACTGCTGTTTTTCATGTCCACACTACCCTCTTTCTGTTGGTGGTGTGTCCCCTCACCAGGAGCGCTTGCACCCATGCCGACAAGAGAAGCCCTTCTGTCGGTGTCTTCACTGAAGCGCTACAGTGGCGCAGTTGCCACTGCAGTCTTTTAAGTATAGACAAGCCCTAAACTACTTTCTTGCCCCATTGATAGTTCCTCTAATTTAGGGATTATGCATGTTGGAGCTTGGCTATTTCTGCCTGCTCTCTTTGTGCTGTTCTTAGTTTGTTGATAAATGGAAGATGTCAGTATCCAGTGTGGTAAATTTGGAACCTTTCAAAGGCCCTAAAAATTAAAAGAAAAACTCATAAATATATTGCTTATTAATTATTTATTCTGTTTCTGTTCAGCATTGCTATGGGAAGACAAGTACAAAATAATCTCAACAGAAATCACTAAACAGATTCCTAAGTGTTCTGGAATGTAAATGGCAAGTACAGACATATATTGCACTGGTATTAATGCTTGGAAATAGGCACCAGAAGCTATGTTAATAAGGGAGTGAGCTAGTAAACGTTAATTCTTAGGCTAGTATGTAGTAATATATGGGCTTGGTCATGTGAAAATCCGATTTCATACAGCTGATATACTTTCTGTTTTATTTATCAATAATCACTTTTTACAAAAACATTTAAAATATCTGTTCAAACTTTGATTAACAGAGAGTTGAGTGCACAGCTCTGCTGGGTTACATCTTGAGAAACAAGAACATTAAAAAAAGATTTAAACTCATCTTTGGGGAAATTGTATTCAAATCTCTAAATCATACTTCTAAAAGATGCAGTCAGAAATCCCTTTCCTCTCCTGGGAGAAGGGCAACATTATACATGATATAACTGATTATTTCAAACGACTGTGCTGTATATACTATCAGTAAGCCTGCTCGTTTAATAAAATATCCTGAAATCTATGTATAAATCACACAAAGGATCCTTTCTTCTCTAAGGAAGAACTGTCCATCTTTGATGGTATTTGGTCACTTAACACTTCAGACGCAAGCCAAGATCTCAACAAGAATCTATATATGAGATTCAAAGCGGGTAGAAGACAGTATATAAGCTCTGCGTCTTGGAGAGGCCAAGTGTCATGTGCCACGCAGGCAGTTTAAATCAGGTAGGTTGCTTGAACTGATAATTATCAAATATAAACATCAGGGATGTTGGCAAGAGTATTTTCAATGGAGGGACTTTGCCTCTTGAATTTGTTTCCCTTGTTGGCAAAATAGGGACAGTATGTTTATTATTAGAAAATAGTGTAGAACTATTTTATTTTCTCAGAATACGTCTTGAGCTTGGGTGATGATGGATATGGGGGATATTTCATGTTGTTTATGGGAAGCTGTATTTTAACTTTGTTTAAAAATGGTTTATTAAATGTTGTGCCCTAAGCCTTTCATAAACTTACACACACTCTTTGTGCCTGGAAGAATTCATACATCTTGTATGCTGCAAGCACATATGGAGTCTATCAGGGTGGGAAAGCACAATGGGGTATTTGTATGGACTAGCAGGGTGGCATTTTCTAGTTGGAGGTGTGTGTATGTGCATCTGCACATGTATGTTGTTGCTAGCTTTTGTGATTTTTATTGGTAGTCTTGTGATTTGGGATCTTTTTTTAAAGTTCCAACTACTGAAATCAGGAAATTGCATGAAAATCTCAGCTTTTATTTTCAAAAGTTTCTAGTCCTCCTCATTTGGAAAAAGCCTAAAAACAGGAAGCAAGTGGACTCTAAAGGCTCAGAAACCAGAGGGCAAAAACCAAAATAAACAAATAAAATAAATAAATGAAAACCTCACAATTTTAGTGGGCTGACTCATGATTTTTTTCATCTGAAGGGTTGGCAGTACTGCATGTGAACTCTAGCTGGACGGGAAGACACAGCATATGTGGTGTGGACTCTAGAGCGACAAGGGAGGGGTGAGGTGATATCTTTTATTGGGACCAACTTCTGAAATGTTTTTGATGGCTGTTTTGGAGTATGTGAGGTGGAGGAGATGGTGCCCTAGTTTTTCTGAAGTCCTTCTACAGAGCTGTTCAGCATATTGGGAGTTGTTTGTAGTGGTCAGCAGGTAACATATGCTGAGTCCTCTGGGAATGATGTTTCATTTCTTGCATTTGCTCGGGAAGCAGATGTTGCAATGGGTTCCTTTTTCTTTATGCTGCGGAGTTTCCATTCCAAACAGCATCATTCAATATCTTCCATTGTAACCAGGTTGGTCCCAGGATATTGGAGAGACAAGGTGAGTGAGGTAGTATCTTTTAGTGGACCAACTTCAGTTGTGGACTCTGTCAGGGAGCAGGAAGATGCTGGATATAAAGGGGAAATGACACTGGTATTTCATGGGAGGTGTCTAATTTAGGAATGATTGATGAGGGGCCAGAGAAATTGCTGGGGACGGCCCCGCCCCTTACAGTGCAACTCCCCCACTGAGCAGCCCCTTCTCAGGCCTTGGCTACACTTACCCGCAAGTTCGACAGCTGGAAATCGAACTTCTGGGTTCGACTTATCGCGTCTAGTCTGGACGCGATAAGTCGAACGCGGAAGTGCTCGCCGTCGACTGCGGTACTCCAGCTCGCCGAGAGGAGTACCGCGGAGTCGACGGGGGAGCCTGCCTGCCGAGTGTGGACCAAGGTAAGTTTGAACTAATTCGAACTAAGGTACTTCGAACTTCAGCTACGTTATTCACGTAGCTGAAGTTGCGTACCTTAGTTCGAATTAGGGGGGGTAGTGTAGACCAAGCCTCAGTTACCCCCAACGTCTTACTCCATGAACAGCCTCTTTCTCTTGTGTGCCCCCCATTTCCTCCCTCTGAGCACCTCCTTTCCTCTCACTGTGCCCCCACCCGCTCCCTCCTCCATGAGCTGCCCCTTTTCCCCTCAGTCTGGCCCCCAGCTCCCCCTGAGCGCCTTTATTTCGCTCAGTCTGGACCCCCCAGCCCCCCACTCCAGGAACAGCCCCTTTCCCTGACCCTGTGGACCCCCCTGAGCCCTCTCTCTTTCCCTTCCCGACATGCTCCTCTCTGAGGCAATTCAAACCTACAACAACAGCAGCTCCAAGCTCCCCACCCTGCCTCCTTTCCGCCCCAGCAACAGGCTGGTCTGGCTCCTATTGGCCGGGGCGGGGATGCCTCGCGCTCCCATTGGTCAATGCCGGGAGAAGGGGCGGGTGATGGCTGGCAGTATCCAGCGCAGGAAGGCGGCCGCCATTTTGTGTGGGTGGCGAAGGGAGCGAGCGGAGCAGCAGCGGAGCCGCGGCCCGGGCTGCGCTTTGGGGGGCTCTGGGTGTGGCGTTGCCGGCGGAGAGGCAGTGGGAGCCGATTCCCGGAGGCTTGGGGTGGGTGAGCGAGTGAGAGGGACAGAAGTCGGTAAGCGGGGGAGGGGACACGGGATGAGCCGAGCGCAGCCGCCGCCATGTTGTTGACACCGGGCTGCCCGGTGGTTTGGGGCGGCTGGGGAGACGGTTTAGCGGGTTGAGGAGGGGGCGGCGGATTGAGGGGGGGGGCGAAATCCACGGAGGATTCTGGGGGATGGGAGGATCAGGCGGGGGGCGAAGAGTTTGGGGGAACTTTGTGGCCGAGGAAAGGAAGCTCCCAATGGGGCTGGGGAACGGTAACCCGGGCCGGGAGTAACAAGCCCCTGTTATGTGCCGTGTGGGGGAGAGGACCCTGGCGCGCACGTGTGTAACCCTCCGACCCCCAGCCCCCTGTACTGAATAGCCACGAGCCGGTCCGTGGTCACAACAAAGTACTGGAAAGGTGGGCGGAGCGGGTGGCTGGTTCATTGCAGCGCTTCAGGGGAGGGCGTGGGATAGTGGGGGCGGGGCAGTTTAACACGAAATAATTTGATGAGCTAATGACCCGATCCTCTTATTAATTTGATACCATGAGGGCGGTGGTGGGGAAGAATGAGTTCATAGGGCTGCTCACTACATGGACTAGAGACTGAGGATGTGTATCCTGTTACTGTTAAATGGAAAGCATCAGCTGGAGAGCTCAGTCATCCGACTGAGTGAGCTGTACCGAAAGGGGAAGTGTCTGAAGGTTTAACTGTAAATGTTTTAAATGGAAAGTTAGGGCTGGTATCTGCAAACACTCTCCTGTTCTACCCTAGCGTCTGCCTGCTTTTGTGAGCAGTTCTGTTGACTTAAACGGGAGTGCCCCGGGGAGGTGTTAACAGATTGGGACTCTATCCCAAATCACTGTCCTCCCATTATATTTGACTCTTTAAATAAAGAGCCAAGTCCTGCTTGCCTTTTCGTGCTTTATAAAGCTGTAGGCAAAAATAAGAGCTTAGAGTATTAGTAATGTAGCAAATTTTTATCTCTGTAACATGGCTGGTATGCTCTTGGTAGTATACAAATAAAGTATACAATAATTCAGCCTTGCAGAAAACATCTGTGTGAAATCAATATTATCCCCATGTTTTTCAGATCCAAGATGGACAAATTATTTGTATTTGTCCCTTGTGTGAATTCTTTCCAGCCCCTCCCTTTTTTAGAAATTGCTGCAGATGGTAGTTAGTTTCAATCCCAAATTGTTTTTTTTTGGCTAGCACCTGTTTTTCCCTTACCTGAGTTCAAATGTTTTGCTTTTTGTCTTCATAGCTTAGACTTCTCCTCTGGAGCCTGTGTGCTGAGAATCCGATGTTGGGCTCGGCTTCCTGGCTGAACACAGCAGATCAGCCCATGAAAACTTTCATTCTGAGCCAAAGGAAGGGATCCAACAGAAGACAGCACCTACTCTTTCAGGCTTGGCAGCAGGAAAGGGGACGAGAGGTGGAGGCTGGAGAGTCGGAAAAGAAGACTGAAAGGTAAAGGGATAATAATGACTGTGGAAGATGTGAGTGGGGAAGAACGTCATTTGGCTACAAGCTTAGCTGCAAGTGCTTTGGAAAGCAGTGGTTTGAAATTGGATTTTAGATTCCAGATAGTATTCTCATTCTCTCTACAGGTTCTTATGCCATGCCCATCACCATGGTATCTGAGTGGATTTCAGTAATCTGCTATCTGCCACCAAAAGTGTGGTTCTTTTCTTTTTCCTTTCTCTCCAGGGAGAAGGGGCTCCATGTTTTTATTTTAATTTTAAGACAGTACACGGTCTATGTTTCTATTGGTGAAGGCAAGGTTGAAAGAAATGCATTTGCAGCTAGAAAGGGAGGGATGTGATGGTTCTTAGATTCTGCAGAAGTTGGCTCCTCACTCTTGGACTGGACCAAGAAAGCTGCTTCTACACACATCTTGTGCAGTAATCAGTTGTCAACTGCCGAGCTTTGGGTGATATAGGTATCACAGGTATCATTAAGCACCTTTAAGAGTAGGATTAATATTTTGAATTTGATACCCTATTCTAGGGGAGCCTGTGTAAGAAGTGGAGGACAGGTTTGATGTGCTTCTGGTAACCTGTATTGCTGAGGAGGAACTTCTACACTTCATACTCTTTGGAGAGTCATAGGTAGATTGCATTGCTAGAATTCAGTCAGGAGGGAGTTAAGGCTTATTTTACGGCGGCCAGGTTGGAATATCGTCTCCTATCTAGCCATTGATGTCAGAATGTGTCAACTCATGACTGCTATATGAGAGTTTAGCATAAATGAGGAAGCTGTGAGAACTTCTCAACTGTGGACTGACTGGACCAATTTTATATATGCATCTTCAACCATGAGTCTGTATTGTAACTCTATGAAGTGTTTCTTCTGCTATCTTTACCTGGATTTAGCTGTTCTTCATTTGAGTGCTGATCTCTGCCAAGTTCTGGGCTAACTTAATAACGTGTGGTATCAAATTTGTAAAAAAAAATAGTTAGACCTTGCTATTACAGAATTTATAAACACATTTAGACTTCTGTTTTAACATTTACAAATGGGCTAGGTATTTAAAGATCCCTTCCCCACACTTTTAATTAAGGTCTGTCCAATCAGAGAATTATAAAATGGTATTATGTGTTCTACCTGAAGTCTCTTGCTATCGGAATACATTTGCCTTTAATTAATTTAGTGGGAGTATAGTTTGACTTCAGTTCTTTTGTTTAGAACTTCACAAACTTTTTAACTTTCTTTCCTTGAAAAATCAGTGTCTCATTCAGCGCTCCCACTGACTATTGTTCCTCCCTTTCATACAGGTGACATTTAAGTTGAAGATGGGTGGTGGAGAAAGGTTCAGCATTCCAGTTCCCCAGTCTAGAAATATTACCAAGAAGAACAAACAACTTAATAACAGGCAAAAGAGCAAAGATCAGAATTCTCAAATGAAGATGACCTATATGAAGAAAGAAAGAGGACATGGATGTAGCTCATCATCTATTGCATGGCAGGCCATGCAAAATGGGGGCAAGAACACTGTGCACTTCCCAAATAATCAGAATTGGAGTCCTACTTTATCAAGTCCCAACTCACTTTTCACATCTCAAACCAATCAGAACTATGCTGGAGCAAAATTTAGCGAGCCACCTTCACCAAGTGTTCTTCCTAAGCCACCAAGCCACTGGGTACCTGTTTCCTTTAATCCTTCTGATAAAGAAATAATGACCTTTCAACTTAAAACCTTACTTAAAGTCCAGGCTTGAGATGGAACTTTAAAAATTGAAAAGTTTAAATTTTTACAGGGTTTCAAATTTAAGAACGTTAGTTTAAATTCATAGTTCCAAAATGCACAATTTTTTTATGGAATCAGATATTAACTGCATATAAAAATTGAGTCACATGATGTGGGGACCTCTCTTCAAGAGATGTCCAACTTAACTCTTCATATCATTCAGAGTTGTGTGCATTTACTGTGACAAACTATGTACTTGCAATATCAGTATGCAATCTAAACAAAGTTTGGTGGTCAGTAATGCTAATGTATTGTATTGCTCTTGGAATTTGAACTGTGACCACTTAAAATATGCTGATTTTTTTTCCCACTGGAAAGAAAGTTGTGGCAGAAAACCAACTTTTACATTATGTAATGCAGCTTTGATTGGAAAAAGTAAGCAGTTTACAGAAGTACTCAAACCTTAAACTAGTATCTTTCATACTTGTTTCAGATCAGTTAATTGTGTGAAACTTGTTGAAAGCTAATTAAGAGCTTTTTTTTACAACATAAATCTACATCTAGCCCCTAGGAGAGAGAAGTTTTTTAAATTATATTAGCGAGCTTTTATTTTGTTAATCATTGATTGACAGGCAGACAAACTTGTGACTAAAATTTAGATGTTTTTAGGAAATTTACTCCCCCCAGATTGTTTTGTAAGGATGTAAAAAATAATTTAACAAAATTGCCTGACATCTTGATCATTTAAAAAATCTAGAAATGCATTTTTATTTTGAACCTGTACAATTTGAAATGTGCCAACTAACAAAAGCATTTTGCACTGCCAGGTGACTGCCAAAAAACTTCTAAAACCTTTCCTTTATTGGGATTGCACTGAGCAGTTTTTAAAATGCATTTTTGTATGTTTTATATCTTTGAAAAGGCTGAAATGATAGAATTGTTTGGGCTAGTCTTAAATTGGATACCCTGTAATGTGAATTTGTTTAAACTAGTGTTGCTTGTGGTAAGTATGAAACGTTTAAATAGGTTGGGGAAAAAAGAGCCATGTAAATAAATGTAAAACTTTGTAGCATATGTAAATTTATGCTGGGCTTTCCTGCAGAAAAAGTATTTTTAGTACAAAACTGCTGAATGTAAGATGACCATGCTGAGTACATGGCCTGATTTAAAAAATAAATATTTTGTTTAAAGAAAACTGTAAAAGCACACATGTGGCTGTGCCCTTGCACTTAAGTACCAGTGAACATTCACGTTGTTTGATTTTGTTGTAAGCTGTTTTTTTAAGTAAATTCAGTGCAAATGAGGCTTTTAGAATTTTTAATAAAACAAAAAAAACTTTAAAAAAAAAAACTACACAAATAAATCTGTGTAAAATGCACCTGTTTTGAATGTATAAAAGTGACTTTAGCTGGGATGAACTATTATTATAGTACACTAAAAAGGTTCTAAAAATCTATCAATGTAAAGGTCTCTGAAGAGACATGTTTATATAAATAGCTAAGAGCTAGAGCCCTGCCTATAATTTAAAGTATTCTAGCTGGTTTTATCCAGCATTCTTGTATTTGAGCACAGTAACTCCATTGATACTAAAATGAAGATTGAGCCATCCACATCTGGCTTTTATTATTTGGAATATAGATGCAACAATACTGTATTTAATGTCCCTCCCCTTAAAGAACCACTGCAGTGCTGTTCTATTTAAAAATATATAAAACCCTATTAAGTCTTCCTTCTGAACTTTATTCCCAGTATGCTGGTTGTCAGCATATTAGTGTTTAAATAAAAGCTGTTTGTAATATGATACCCAATGCTTGATTTTATTCAGTGATGCCATAATCCACTGTCTACAAAAGCACAGATGCTTCCATGGTGGAAGCGAGAAACTGATTTGTGACATACTGAAAGAATATGAAGACAGTTGTTTAAACACAGTAATCAGCAATAATGAAGAATGGGGAGTAAATAGGGTAATGATTACAGAAAGTAGCTTGCTAAAACAAAAGTGGTTCTTTAAGTGCTCAAGATGCACTTCGGTGCATATAGTTCTGTTTATACATTCAAAGTGCTGGCAGCTATCAATGTTTACACATCTCCAAATAAGATGACTAGATTGGCAGTTTTCTAAATTTATTATGTTCCTAGTCTCCCAAACTCTCACCAAATGTCATCCATTTTACCCAAAGTATAATTGTTATATTTGAAATTTAAAGTGTTTATGAAGTACTGCTTGTACATGTATCAATTGGAAATCTAAAAAACAACCCAAAAAAATAAACTACCTAACCTTTTCTCCCCCTAAACATGTCTGGTTGTTTTGTTTCTTAAAATAATTGTATAACACACTTATTGCACCAGCCTTACATTATACATTTTACACTGATTGAATTTCAGCATGGGAAGGATTGTATTTAAGACAAAGAAAGAGGTGATTCTGTAATGTCTTCTGAGGTAAGATACTGAAAGAGGGGACTTCAGCAGTATTTTGAACATGAGTACTCTGCCTGAGCTGACGAGGTAGTAAAGATTTTTGTGCAGATGGTGACCATAGGGGAGATTTTTAATGCATGGCTGAATTGGTGGGGCAGGGGGGGAGAGATGTATTAGATTTTATGCCTGGGAATGATAGTGGAAATGTACATTGAAAGAGGCAGAGGAAAACATTCAGTAGTGGAGACAGCACCTAGAGATGTTTCCTCATAGTCTTGTCTGTGACCAGCAGTTGTAGCTTGTCTCGTATTTGGATAAGCTCTTTTGGGCAGGGGACTGCCTTTGCATTGTTTGTACAGCACCTAGCACATAGAGGTCCTAATCCATCACTGGGGTTGGTAGGTGGTATGTCTACAAATAAAAAATGATAGCTGTAGAGCTAGGTAGACTTTAATCAGTGGTATAGAAGTGGCAGTTGAAGCTATAGGAGAGGGTTTCAGAAAAAATGGATGAGTATTTCCCTTAACAAAACCCCTTTTGTTCCATACAGCCTTAACTATCTCTTACAGTACCCATGAGCACACTTTCTGTGAGATGGATGAGTATTTGAAAGTAGCTATCGTGAGTTTTTACACCAATGCAACCACTTGCTAATCTCAAGCTGCTTTATAGTGCAGTTGGTTACTTGACTAGTTAATATGAAGGTCAGAAACCATAAGACAAGTTTTGTTCCTTATTTTTACTGTTTCTCCAAAATTGACTTTTTTCTAATGGAGAAAGTGTGTGCTTTTTTGCTGGCTGAAATGTATTTTACACAAATGTCAAGTCTTCCCTAGTTTTGCTAGTGTCTGGCCTCAAACCAAAACCCAAGCTATACATGGTTGGAATAGGTTTAAAAAGTCTTCATACCCATTTAACACCAATGCTTGAAAGGAAAACTCTTTGCAAGAGATTCAGTCCTTCTTCCCTTCACAATTGAAGCCTGAGAACTTAAATCCAGGTGATATTCATCTTTTAAAAAAGACAATCCATACATTTTTCACTGTTCTGCTTCAGTCAAATCCAGTATGTGTAATGAACAATTATAAAAATCCAGATTTAAACTCAACATTAATGCACAGTGAATAACTGGAATTAGAAAAATCAAAGTTTTTCCCCCAGAAGAGATAGTTGTGTTCATAGAGCACCTACCATGATGGGATCCTGGGTACTACAGAATAGTGCTTCAAGACATTCCAAGAGCAGTGGATTTAAATATTCTGCTCTTCAGTAGTGTAGCACATTTTTTTCCAAACAGATTAATGGTATAACAGGTGGACATTTTAGAAAGATACCATTTAAATTCTCACCTTCACCTTTCAATTTCCTCTGTTACTTTTAATTTGCACTTCAGTTAAATAATCCCTATTTATAAAAAGCAAATTTAGCCTGATGTATAAAAATAACCTCCATTTGAAGCACATGGGCCCTCAGATTTCATGGGACAGGAAGGATGGCCTACTTGCTCAAGCCCTAGTTTGGGATTCAGGAAACTGATGATCTATTCCTTGCTCCCCCAGACTTCCTGTGATTTTGGCAAGTCACATGGGAACAGAAATTTTTAAACAGAATCTAGGCCCTCCAACTCCTCTTGGAATTAATTTGGTCTCTCTCTGACTTGATTCCTCATCTGTGACATGTGGATATAGATTTCCTACCTCACAGGGTTGTTGCAAGGTGCTCAAATACTACTGTAACAAGGGTCCATATAAAATTGCTTAGATGTAGGATACTTCTAATTGTGAGGATCAGCTGCCTACCAAGAACAGGTAGGGATTTGATTTGCTATACTCAAGCCTTTACAAATTTAACAGTTATATGAAATGAATAGTTGAAAAGGGGTGAGAAAAAGACCCCCAATACAACAGACTACAAACCAGGACAGCCTGAAAGTTATTCACTGAAAAATTTCTTCTGGTGTAGTCTCAGATCTTCTTCATATATTTCAGACAGCTCAAGCAATTTACAACTAGTAGAACTAGAGCAAATTTCACTTCTGAAATTTGTATTTTAGTGTGAAGATTACAGTATTAGTTTGTAAACTTCAAACCTTAATCTTTAATTTGAAATTTTATTCAAACAATGTCATGAAAACAGCCAATGCTGCTCAGATTAAAACTCATTGCTAGAGAGAAGCTATTTATTTGAAATAAGTGCTAGTGTTATTCCAGATTGTGACTTGCTGCCATCAGCATCTGAGTAAGTGAACAACATTTGAAAGGAAGATTTCTATTTCTGGTTGAAATAGACAATCTTTTTCTGTATGCATTTGACATTACAGCTGCCACTCAAATTATTATGCCTTTCAGTTTGTCAACTACAAGTTTTAATGCCAGCTATTCAAAAAAGCTATCCAAAATACTAGACTGACTGTGGTAAGACTACAGATTAACTGTAAAACAAGGAAAGATGCCATTTTTCACATCAACTTGTGTAGAAAGGAAAAAAACAAATAAGTAGATCTGATCTGATAAGTAGAAAGCCAATATGGTTTTCCAAATGTGAACAACGCAATAAAAACCTATATTCCAAGTACAGGACACAAAAGGAAATTTAAAAGAACATTAACTCTTGTTCGTAGATGCAACTTCAAAACGAAGTTTCTTTCCATATCTATGCATGAACCTCCCAATGGGCCTGCTATTGATGAATACACTTTGGCTCCAAAAACAGTTGGGCCCAAGGAAAATCTGTTCACAGGTATTTCAAGGTAGGATGACCAGTAGAACAGACGACAGCTGTGGTCATTCTAAGTCAGAAAGTGCTTTCAGGATATAGCAAAAATCCTGTACATTTTATTCTCAATTCAGTTATTTAAACAGATGGAACATAGAAAATTTAAGGCAGGACGGTGAGGTGTACGAATAAAACATCTTTCCCCCCAAATACACAACAGGCTTGTCTTCCCTCACCATACACACATTCTAAAATGATAATGTCTTCAAACAAATCTGACAGCAGCTGTCTAGAAGACTTTTAAGAGCATTGCTATATTTTTTGCATTTATCTTGTTAGAGTATTAGTGGGATATTATACTCCTGAATGTTGAATTTTATATTCCTTCATACTTAAATATTTTGTGCAGTGTTCCTGACAAAAAATGAAATATGTAAGTTCTGTAATACACTGCAATCCTAGTTATAACATCCAACTGTCCTCTAACAAGTTTCAAGCTACAGCAATACAAAATTCATTTTAAGAGGCTCTTCAAGAGCAGAAGTGTCAAAACATGTAAAACTTTCACACTCTAAATAAGCTTTCATAATGTACATTTGAAGATAGATGTGTAAGCATTTAAAAGGCACATAATGGATAAACATCTATGCTGTTTCAGTGACACCTGTATTAACCACTAGTCCTAATCTGAACACACAGCTACTTTATCCATTGTGGTTGAAGATTTTCATTAAAATTAAGTTGGGTGTGTGGACTTTTGGATTTAATCCTAGTCACATGGAATAGAAGTTCCAGTAGAGCTGTCTGTTACTGCTGAAACAAACCTTTCTGCTGCAGTTGTTATGGATTGCAGCTCCGCCCCCCCCCCCTTTAAAAAAAATTCTATTTCACTTCTACAGAATCTGCATTAGGTGCAAATTCTAGTTTACCACAGAAAAGCCTAATTCCCACCCTCCTCACCGCTCCAAAGATGTATATACATATTGTTTTGCAGTATGCACATGTTCCTGCAGCTTAGCCTTCAGAAAGCTTGCACAAGAGGGGCTTATTTGCTCTCAAAGCAGATGTGTGCATTGGGGATGGATAATGGTGTCTGTATATTTGTGTAAGTCAGCCCCTGCAAACATTCTCTCTTTCCTTGGCCATGTCCTGGTAATCCTCTTCCTGGCTGAAAGTCCCCACAGAACAGCCTTTTCAACATTTTTTCCCCATTGGAGCAAGAACTAGGGTACCATCTTCACTCTTGCAACGTTGTGGGTTTGTGCTCAGCTTTTCTGGCTTGCTCAGATGCACCAGTCAAGTTAAAGTCATGCTACAGTTGACTTCAATTGAGCTGGCTTTTCAAAATAAAGACTTTCTATTTGGAGTTTGATAGATTTGATATTTTTAGAACAAACTGCACTATAACCACTGAATCAGTTTTGGTTTTTAACACTGTACAATTTTCCAAATAGTCAATTTCTCTTTTGCTGTTAATATCTGAAAAACAATTCATTATAAGTATAGGCCCCAATCTTATCTACATGCTTAAAATTCCTTTAAGCCTCTACACTTTTGTTTTCAAGACTGGGAGTCCATAGTAAATTTTATCAGGACATTATTTCCCCTTTTTGTAAAAGTTCTGATCATTTAATAAAGCATTGTATGCTCTACTATTGCCAAAAGCCATCTCAGGCTTTGAGAGGTTGATGAAAAGAAAAAATAGAATTCTAACAGTAAAAATTAATTTTTATGTAATTTACCAGATAAATGCCTTTGTTACAGTGCATGACATGGTAAGTGTAAGTAACTGCTAGCTGTTACCTAGAAATTTTGTTCCCTCATGCATCTTTAAATTCTGATTAACAACCCATGATTTGTCTACTGCATTATCTCAAATATGACAAATGGGGAAATCTGTATATTTGTTGAGCAATCTTGATCATGGAAATTAGGATAAATCTATTTTGCACTATTAGGCCAAAGATACACTTAACATTATTTCACCCATTAACCCTCTTAAGAAAAAAAAAAAGTACATTGGTATCTAGACAGACAAAATAAATGGATTCCTGTTCTACTTTACCACTAAAACCTTAAAGAAGCACCTTACTTCAGAGGATGCATGGCCTTGTTCCTAACACTGCTCTAGAATCAAATTCTAAAGCTACAATAACTCCAGTGGATCAATATTTCCTTCATTTTTTTTTTTTATTACAGCATGTTTGCTAAATTTACAGCAAGCACAAAATAAGCTGGGTCTTTAGTTATTTTGATCAGAACATTGATGTTTTAAAGGTAGTACACAATATTTGTTAAAAAGAACATATAAAAATACCTTTTTAGAAGCCCCTATATGAAAGAAAATACAAAGTTTAATCCCACAACTTTTCTCTGCTAGAGCTGCACGCTACTGCTAGTTTTAAATAGACTTTGTTGTTCTTAAACTATACATCCAGGAAAGTCTACAAAATTAAAGGAACGTGCATATAAATGATTGCATAGCAGAACATGAACATTAACCGCAAAGAGTAAAGAAAAAAAGTTAGAAATACTATCAAGTATACAAAGGTTCTAGAATCAACCCCTTAAGCACATTCAACAGCCAGTATTGCTGTCTGTTTCCTCAAAGGCCCTGCTGAAATTACTAAAACCAAAACCTAAAAGTAATTCTCTAAAAAGGAAACTTTTTCACCAACATCTTCATACACTACTATATAGACAGCAAGGAACATAAGGTGTTTGACACTGGCTTGTTTTTTTCCTATTTAAATTCAAAGCCAGAAGCCATTTTCTTAACAAAACATCTTGCCTTCCAGAGAAATACTTGTGAGATTACATACTGGTATTGTACTATTTTTCACATCAGTTTACTCAAGATACTGTATTTGTGATAAACAAAATAGCTAGAGATGCAGCTCTAATTCACACCCAACTTGAAAGATTTGTCCTTAAGTAATTTAAAATGAAACCTTGTAACCAAAGCCATATCCAGTCTGGGGACGAAGGGATGTAATTTAGGCTTGTTTGACTAGATAAATTTTGAAGTGTAAAAGCAATCCTTTAGTTATTCACAAATAGAGAGATGGCTAGAGTTTGATATCTATGAATGCACCAACTAACCACAAGAGTAATTGGCATAAAAGTTTAGTTCTTATATACTGTACACACACAACTTGAAACAATCTACTTGCATCTAACAGCAGGAAACTAAGCAATTTATGATTAACTGCTCACTAAAATTTAGAATAGATACAAAAACTGAATAAAATGTACACACATTAACCTAATATTGTAGCTGCTCTGTCATTTGCTTAAATGTGACCTTAATATTTTCAAATGTATGTGTTTTTGTTAAACAGCTAATATTAGCAGCCGGGTAAAAACAACGAAAGCCCTCTCCTGACAACAATCATGACACTGCATGATCCCCCATGAATCCTCAAGATGGTGACTCCCCCATATACTATACGCAATGTTAGTACCATCTCTCCAGATGGTGGGGTTAACAAGAAACTTCAACACCATGTGTCTACTTGCTGTAGGTGGGCATGAAAAAATAGAGATTTCCTCCCTTTAAACAATGGAAACATAATGTTGCCAGTCTATTTCACAGCAGACAGCATTGCACTACAACTGCCTTGTTTTCCATTCATATTGCAAACTTTTAATATTGAAGAACAAGTTAAACTGCTAGTTTAACGGCTCCACACCAATTTGTACCAATTTCTCTGTGGGTGTGAAATTTGTAATAGGACAATGTTGCAAATTATGGTCAATCAAGTTATCACCAATATTTTAAGCATCAAAAAATGCAAATCTTTACAAAAATATACATAGACACCACAATCAAATCAATAGCTGCCCATGACATTTCACGAAGTGGACTCTCTTAGTGGCTTCTCAACACTGTTATTTTAATTATAACCATTGCCTGCTACAGGGAAAACTGACAAAAAGAGAAGTTCTTTTTAGCACTGTTGCAACATCATATTCCTGATAATTTAAGAAAACTGAACTGTGTGTAAATGAATGATTCATGCCTAAAAACAAGATGGTTACACTGTTAGTGGCCACTGGACTTGGGACTAGTCCATGACCGTGATCTGGATTTTGACCTAGATCTAGAGTGTGATCTTGACTGAGATTTGGATCTAGCTGGTTCTTTTTTTCTCGGTTCCTTTTCATATCTTGAGCTGGACTTATACTGTGTTTTAGTATCTGTTTTAGAGGTGCCTCTAGATTTGGTGTGAGATGCAGACCTAGAACGTGATTTAGCCTTCATTTCTTTCTTGGGCTGTGACTTGGATCGTGATCTTGAATTGGACTTAGATCTTGAAAAAGATCGATTGCGGTGTTTGAACCTATCAGAATAAAGGGGAGAGAGATTTGAATATAAAAATGCTATTCTTAGACATCTAGTACATTTTTTTAAACCATTTTTGCAGGAGTAAATTTTTTAATCTAAAGTTAAGGATTATAGTAATCTAGTTCTGAATTTAAATGGTGTAAAATTTTTTTTTTTTACCTATCATTGTCCGAACGGCTCCTGCTACGCCGAGGTCTTCCAGTAGGTCTACTGCTAAAAAGGTACATCAGAAAAAGTAAACGGTGACAAATACCTTTGTATTTATATAGATGATTAATAAGTTTAGTTTTTTTGAGATGTGCATTTGCTTTTAATTCTTTAATATGAAGCACAGAATTGTATTTCATTCAATATTTCAGTTTTGATGAAGCATGCAAAATACAGTAACTCCCACGCATGTGATTACAAAGTGAGCATACAAAAAAAGTATTCAAAATGTTAACAACTAAATAGTCAGTATGTTTTTTCTTCTCCAACTGACTGCTGTGTAGTTGAAGTCAAACACTACACTTACTTTCTAGGACTATAAGATCTTCTATAGTTGTAATCAAAAGAACGACTTCTAGACCTCCTCCTTTCATAACTCCGGCTTCTAGATCGCCTATATCTGTCATAGTCATCATAGCGAGAAGAACTGTACACGTTTCTCCCTTCCTTGGCTTTCATTTGATTTGGAGCTGCAGAAAAATAGCAATATTTAACATTTTTGTTTAAAAAAAAAAAAAAAAATCAAATGCAACTTTCTAATTTCTAGATCAGTTCTCCTTGCTCCCTCCTTTGAATTTCAATTATGCATTAGTGGGGGCACCTATGTTTTCAAAAATCAATTTAACTGGGCTCAATTCCTGAGTCAACACAATGCATTTTGATGAAGACTGGAAAGGACACACGTGAGAGACGTAAAAGTGGTTGCACACCATCTTTATGCCCCATTACTACTGTTTAAAGCAGCGTTGGGGCTGCTGCAAGTTGTGTTCAGTTGCCAGCTGCGAATGACGATTTAGGTAACAGAGTATTGCCTGGATGTAGCAGTGCTTCAGCCATACCCCTGCCCACATATACCAACTGATAGTGAAGAGCTGGCTATACTGGTTCTAGCCCATTGGAGAAAATCTTATAATCTTCAGTTGGCCTGTTAGTAGAGCTTCATGGCCCTATTATGTCTTGATATTTCTGAATTCAGTTAAGAGGACAGTCAACTAGAAATCTAGTCAATTTTTAAAGAAATCGGCAAAAAGCTTCAAGTATTACACCCACCCCACACAGTCTGCTGATTTTCCCAGTCTAAAAAAAAAAAAAACAATGAAAAGTTTCTCCTTTTTCGCAGACCAACAACAGATTCTATACAGGGAAAGTGGTGAAACTGATTATACACAAGGTAAACAAGAGTGAAGTATAAATTGATTATGACCCTTTCAACCAAAATTGGCAGGAAATAGGCTTGGTCCTGTTCTATTTCCCCACCCCCAAAAGGGGGCAAGGAGAGATGAGAAATAGCAGCACATTACTTCTACTATATTGTATTTTCCCCTTTAATTAAATGCACCCCTCATCCAAATATGAAGCAATATTGGGTATATTAACCTCACACTGCTATGCTTCAATGCATATTTTAAACATTTTCCATGTTGCAATGAAGCCAGTGTCTGGAATCACACTTGTGATGTGTGCACTAGCAGTTATCAAATGCATGGTAAAGGGTTAATTCATTTTCCTAAAGAAACTTAAGGCAATGTTATATCCCACCCCTTGGCCAAAAAACCCACAAACATTCAGGACTGAATTTTGTCCTTGCATGCATACAATTCCCACTGACTTCAAGGACTGCATGCAATTTTTTGGGGAGAACATAATAGGTATATTGTTTCTCTGATACTTTGTACTGCAAGATCCTTGGGCCGACACATCAGACAAATAAGACTAAAGTTGCATATACATGTTTTAGAATACTAACATGTTACAAGTTTCTTGTAATGCACTCTTAAAATCAGCCATTTTCTGAAGAATAATATTTAATACAACCATACTAGTTCAGTTTTTGTAACTCTAAAACAGGAATAAGACTACTTACTTTCAATTATATGCTAAACTCCAAAGATTTCTTATACCATATGCCACATTAAGCGTGAAATTGATTATACATATTAAGTATCATTTTGTATTAAGAACCATCAACGCATTTCATTTTGATGTTGAAACAAAGTAAATTATATAATTTATTAGGGCTGTTGATTAATCGCAGTTAACTTACACGATTAACTCAAAAAATTAATTTCAATTAATTGCACTGTTAAACAATAGAATACCAATTGAAATTTATTAAATATTTCAGACTTTTTTCTACATTTTCAAATATATTGATTTCTATTACAACACAGAATACAAAGTGTACAGTGTTCACTTTATATTGTTTTTGATTACTATTTTATCATTTTTACAGTGCAAATATTTCTATTTTTCAATTCACCTCATACAAGTACTGTAGGGCAATCTCTTTATCCTGAAAGTGTAACTTACAAAATGCACATTTTTTTTGTTACATGAGTGCACTCAAAAACAAAACAATGTAAAACTTTAGAGCCTACAAGTTCTACTCTTCTTGTTCAGCCAATCGCTAAGACAAACAAGTTTGCTGCTTGCTTCTTATTTACAATGTCACCTGAAAGTGAGAACAGGCATTCGTATGGCACTTTTGTAGCCGGCGAGGTATTTACATGACAGATATGCTAAACATTCGTATGCCCCTTCATGTTTTGGCCACCAGTCCAGAGGACATGCTTCCATGCTGATGATGCTCGTTAAAAAAAAAAAAAAAAAATACACCTCTACCCAGATATAATGCAACCTGATAGAAAACAAATTCAGACATAACGCAGTAAAGCAGTGCTCCGGGGGAGGGATGGGTAAGGGGCTGTGCACTCGGGCGGATCAAAGCAAGTTCGATATAACGCGGTAAGATTTTTTGGCTCCCGGGTACAGCATTATATAGGGGTAGAGGTGTAATGTGTTAATTACATTAGACTGAACTCCTTGCGGAAGAATTGTATGTCTCCTGTTCTGATTTACCTGCATTCTGCCATATATTTTGTTATAGCAGTCTCGGAACACATTCATTTTAAGAACACTTTCACAGCAGATTTGACAAAATGCAAAAGAGGTACCAATGAGAGATTTATAAAAATTAGCTACAGCACTGGACCCAAGGTTTAAGAATCTGAAGTGCCATCCAAAAACTGAGAGGGACGAGGCGTGGACAGTGCTTTCAGAAGTCTTAAAAGAGCAACACTCCAATGCGGAAACTACAGAACCCAAATCAACCTACCTATCAACCTGGTGGCATCTGACTCAGATGATGAAAATGAACATACGTTGGTCCACTCTGCTGTTATTGAGCAGAACCTGTCAGAACCAGAACCTCTGGAATGGTGGTTGAAGCATGAAAGGACATATGAATCATTAGCACATCTGGCACGGAAATACCTTGTGACGCCGGCTACAACAGTGCCATGTGAATGCCTGTTCTCACTTTCAGGTGACATTGTAAACAAGAAGTGAGCAGCATTATCCCCTGCAAATGTAACCAAACTTGTTTGTCTGAGCGATTGGCAGAAGTAGGAATGAGTGGACTTGTAGGCTCTAAAGTTTTAGATTTTTTTGTTTTTGAATGCAGTTATTTTTTGTACATAATTTGACATTTGTAAGTTCAACTTTCATGATAAAGAGACTGCACCACAGTACTTGTATTAGGTGAATTGAAAAATACTATTGCTTTTGTTTTACAGTGCAAATATTTGTAATAAAAATATAAAGTAAACACTGTATACTTGGTAGTCTATGTTGTAATTGAAATCAATAGATTTGAAAATGTAGACAACTTTAAATAAATATTTAAGGAAAGGGTATTCTATTACTAACAATTCAATTAGTTTTTTTTCCAATTGCCTGACAGCCCTATAATTTATATTAAAATAGCGTACAGATGCTTCCCGACTTACGCAAGGCGTTCCGTTCTGACTATCCTAATATTAAGGATATAACTACATACTGATACTACACACAAAGGCACTTACTTTTCCGATCACCCTGCGCAAACTGGATTTCTATCTGACGGCCACAAATCCACTTCCGGTCCAAATTATGGAGGGCATCTTCAGCATCACGGACATCTTCAAATGTGCTAAGTGTTAAGGTACTTGGGAATTTGAGTAGTTAACAACTTCAAATTGACAGCTTTTCCTGGATTTTTTAATCTTGCTATAGGGCACACTAAAAACTGTCTCCCATTAACTGTAAGGTTGTAGGAGAGAGGAATACAATACAAATCTTGTGATATAGGTACAACCAAGAGTATTTATCCTTTAGTGAACAATCACCATGTAACTCCATAGCTTTCTTTTCTCCTATACATACTGATGTATCAAAAGTAGTTAAAGAAGGTTAGTTATTAGTGATCTGATTCTCTAGGTTTGCCTTACCAAAAAAAAAAAAAGGGGGGGGGGGAATGCTCTCTTAAAATGCTCAAGCAACATTAGTAAAAAGTGAAAATTCTGCATTCATTACATTACTGTATTCATGAAACTTATTCCCCTTTTCACCTACTCCTTTAAAACTGATTATGACTTTCGACAATTGTTACTCAAATATAGACCACCGTATTTTATTAAAGAATAACGCATATACTGAAACATTACGCTATGGATTAGATGTTCAATAATGTAATCATCAATATCTTTAATCCATAAGACTGTTCATTGTAATTCACTTATATTCCACTGTCTAGCGGATTCGAAAGAATAATTCATCTGTATTGGTCTGCATACCAACTTCGTCCATCATCTCCTGGGTACCATATAGGTACACTTATCTTGATAAATAAACCAAGAATGAATGCATTTCATTCAAGACAGTTACAATTTAAATACCACCCACAAGTGAAATATTACAGGTTCTGTCAACAGACTAAACCAGAATAATTTATCAAGTTACCACTTACACAAGAAACAGAAAAAAAAACTGTTATTCTGTAGGATACATCAGGTATGACTCCTTTAATCTTGGCCACCATTCAACTTCATCTTGACCTTTAACTCTTTAAGTGCTTGTCAGAAGGACTTGTCATGAGATGCTTGGTCAAAAATGACAGATGGCTTTATCTTTTACTTTGAAAAACAACCTTTTCCCCCTTTTGTAGATAAAGCGAAGCTTTGTCTCCCATTATGGCTTGTCCTTCTTCCAGCTTTTCTTTACTTTTTCTTTTCCCAAACTCTCCCTTCTCTTCAAGCCTGATCCTTAAGAGGTCTTTGGCTTGTCTACTTGCCTTAATTGTTGAACTCTACTCTAAAGGTTCTTTCATGCTTTCTCTTTGGGGTCGCCATTACTGTACAGCTTTACATTCTCTGAGGCAACAACAGAGGACAGTAAATTAGGGGACAATATTAAAGAAAGAAGTTTACCTCATTTTTTATACAAACTGCTTTTGATCAAGTGATTCCAGTTTCCATGTTTTTAAATTAACAATGAATACCAGCCACAATTTGCTAAGCACAAGAACAAGTTTACTTTCAGTATCAGTTATATTAAAAATGTGGTAGACACTTCTGAGTCAGTGATAATTGTCATTTAAATCATATAGTATCAATTTGAGTGACAGATATTCAACAAAATAGCTCTTATCTTACTGGATCTGGTTTAAAGTTTTGCAAAAAAAAGTAAAGAGCAATTTGCGAGGAGTTAATCTTCAAAAAAAATGGAACACACCACAATAAGACATTTAATAGAAACAACACAAAAGTAAACTGCTTTTTCATTTAGATTTGTTACCTCTTACACAAACTTGAATTTCAAACTTCAACACCCCTCACTAATCAGCCATCTGAAGAAAGGATATTGAACGTAAGCAAATCCTCTTGGACGACGAGTGTAGAAATCAAGTGGAACGTACACATCAACTATCGGCCCATAACGACCAAACTCACGACGCAAGTCTTCAGACCTGAAATACCATAAATACATTTTTATATATTCTCTCACTTTTTACATTTAAGTTGCAAACTGAAAGAAACTACTGAAAAATCTTGAATCAAATAATATGGCCAAAGCATGCTTTCAGAACTAACTAGATGATGAACTAAAAAAAATTCGGAGTAATCTTGTGATAAAATTAATCAGAATAAATTAAAAACCTGGTCTGAATCATACATCAACTATAGGGGCTTCGCTAAAACTCCCAGGGTGTTTAGAATCTTGGAATAATTAAAATTTTATATTAGCACCTTGGAATCTGAAAACTCAGTGCAATTCAATATTGGGCAAGTGTAAATGGAGAAAATACATGTAATGGTGTATTTAGTAAACAGTACTGAATTATTGAAGGTGGGTGGGAAAGAAGAAGAAACAGCAGATCTGGTACAAAAAAAATTAAGAAAAAGCTTCTCTAAGACTTCTAATTCCACATTTTTGCACCATGAAAACAGAAAGTTACAACACTTGGAAACTCAAGAAAGAACCTCAAAAATAATCATTCTATCTCACAAGGTGAATTTCAGACACATCAAACAACAAAACTAGTCTAAAGCAGCCATTCAAGCCACTAAGAGTTAATTGCTTCATGGAGGTGATCTAACAAAAAAAAGAGTATAATTCTGTTCAATAGGTCTATGCTATTTGGAATCATCCCTTCTTCCCCTCCAACAACATCAACTCTCTCATACAGATTTCATTGAATGTTATTTTATATGCATAAAATAGTCATGGCTGGGAAAGTCAATGATGAAAAGTTACCACTATTTATCTCTCTTCCTCACAGTCTGGGGAAGAATGCATGACACACACCAGTAATAAGAACACAGGAGGTAAACAAAGATTCAATAGAAAAACTCAACATCATGGTATCGGTACAAAGGGCAGAGTTTTCACAGCACATTACAGAAAGGGACCAAATAGGTTCCCCATTCTCTTCAAAATTTATATGTAATAGTTTTCTTCCTCAACCGTTCTGGTCATTAAATAAATTTCACTCTAAAACTAATCACAAGTATAATCACAGAGGAAAGACAGGTGATCACACAAAAAAAGCTTTCACACATAACCTGTTTCCAATTCAGAACTATTAGTATCATAGGGAAAAAATGCAACTCCTACTCCATTCCATCATTTCTACTTCAATGTTATTTATTGCATGACTCCTTTAGGGTAGATTATTTTTCTGACAGCAAGTTAAACAATATATCCTTAGACCTTAATCCTGCATTCCACAAAAGCAACACTCTGACTGACTTAAATAGGATTTATAGAGAAATCTCTGACCTTTAATATATAAATGTACTTAATACAAACTACATCCTCTAAAACACTTTAACGTAACAAATAAAAACTACAACGTTCATAATAAATGTCAGAAGGAGATATTAAGAAGGTATCAGGGAGAGGTGATAGAATAAGCAGTTTGCTAAAAATACCCAGACTACAAATGAGAAAAATATATGTTGTACTTCCACTGCTTGATGAAATAAAAGTTACAGCAGTCTTATGTATTTGGAACGCGGACACTTTTACTTTAGACAATTGTGAAATGTGACTTTAGACAACTCCTGCCCTTATTTATTTCTAATGATTGAAAACTCACAAATCAACACCTTACAGAACCATTCGTGCAGTAACATCCTAGCCAAATAGGAACAAACACTACGCGCGGTGTTGGGGGCGCGCAGCTTCTGTACACTAAGACCCTCCGGTGCTTTTTCAACTCACGGCAATCGCTGTTTCTGCTGAGGCTCTACTCTACCCTCAAGGGGCACGTATTTGAAGCCAGCGGTTGTTGGGGAGCTACACGTGATGGGGCACACATGTCCTGGAGCACAGACTGTGGCCGCCGGGTTACTCGCACAACCCCTGCCTCGTGCTGAGCCAGCGCAAGGGACTCCGCGGGGTCTCTACGGCTCTCCTGCTTTGCCTAAGTTTCCCCTCCCTGGTTTTGTTTCGCTGTTTTCTGGACTCAGTGCGCTGGGTACAGCGGCTGTGAGCCGGGGCGGGAGGGGGAAAACGGAAGGCATGCGAAGCATGGAGGCTATGAGAAGGATGGGGATGAAGGAAACAGCCTGGGTCTCCTTTCCCCTGCCTCAGGGAACCTCCTCCCCCTCCCATGTGGTAGCTGGCTGCGCGGCCTAGCGAGCCCGCCAAAGCCTGCGCAGCCCTCGCGCCACGCTCCCGCCCGCCGCCCCTCCCAGCGCCCCCGCCCGCCAGCCCGAGCCCCCTTCCCTGGATCCCCCCCGCACTTACACACACCTGGTGTCGTCGGCCACATTCCGCACGAACAGCGAGGTGTTGGGGGGGCGCAGGTAGCGGGACATGGCGGCGGCTCCCAGGCAGGGCCCAGACGCAGAGGAGAAAAGAGGAGCGAAGCGACTCTCCTGAGAGAGACAGCGCCACCACTATCAACGGCCTCGCCGCCTCTCGCGAGACTGCGGGGGGCTTCCGGCGAGAGCGCAGCCCGAACAAGGAGGAGGGGAGGTGGAAGAAAGAGAGCAGGCGCCAAACTGCCGCCCCGTAACCACACCTTGTTTTGCGCATGCGCCACGTCCTCTCGAGGCGGTGCGCACGCGTCGAACCCTCTATGCTTCTTGCTTCGCCACCAGCTCTTGAGATCCTCCCGCTTCTTTTTTCCGCGCATGCACCGCCCACCCGCCACTTATCCAGCGCATGCGCTGAACGATGCCGCCCGCTCAACCCGCGCTTGCTGTCTCGCGCGGCGGTAGCGTTCTGTTGGCTGGGTGCGCGCCGCCCGATCCCTTTCCCGCCCGAACAGAGCTGAGGCGCTGAGCGCGCGCCTGACTCTCCCCTCTCAGGCGAGGAATGGGGAAGGTGGTGAGAGGGGAACCGGCGCCTGAGGGGCAGTATCAGCCATGGTGCTGGCCGCTGCTGGGGGGCAGAGAGCCCCTACCCCCACACCATTACTGTAAAGCATCACACCCCTCAGTCTAGCTAGACAATAAACCAGGACAGCCCTGCCCTAAAGCAAGGGCGGAGTGGTGCACAGGTAGGTGCAGTGATGCAGGGTAACGGTGCCCACTGCACCAATCCTCGTCCAGCATGCTGCCTGCACAGCCTCAAATGCCATTGCTTTGTGGCAGGATAAGTCCCTCTACTGTGACACCAGCAATTGACAAGGTAACATTGGCATGCTAGTGCTAGCCCACCTTGGATGCCTGCATGGCATCCAAATCTCAACATGCTGCACCATCCAAAATGCTGACGTGTAACCTCTTAGCTGGCGCTGTCAAAAAACCTTACTTTTTGGTGCCGTTACGTCTTGGAACCATTAGAAACGCCTTGTTGCATCGCAATGGAAGGTCATGATGTTACACATAGAAGCATCAGTCAGGATGCTTAGCAGGACCAAAAAGTGTCTTCAGGACTCAAGGAGAGAATAGCTGGTAACCAAAGTCACATGATGTATGAGTGAGTGGCTGAGAGTCAGGGTTCCTGTGTGCCATACCTGTCTTTGCTACTGACTCACTAGGTGATCTTTGGTAAGTCACTTGACTTTCTGTACTTTGTTTTATCCATATGTAAAATGGGGATAATTATACCATTAAGACTATCATTACTTGTACAGTGTGTGGTGCTTTAGACAAATAAATGAGAGGTCACTGACTATTCAAACCAACCTCTGTAGTGGCTGAGTTAATGAAGTGCTCATTAAAGAAACCTGTTGAGGTTCAGATCACATTGGGTGTGGTAATGTATAGCAAATCTGAGGAACAGATGGAGACATCACCACAAACCACCAGCATTCAACTCTTTCTTTGACCTTTTAACGTACAGACTTTGCTGTTGGCTCATTTTAGATGGTGGAACATGAGTAAATCTGTAGCGGCTACAAACACACTCCCACTCAGATCCTGTTGTTCTCTCTCACATGCCCAGAATGGTTTGTCATTACTGCAGGTACAACAAGGTTGAGGAAGTGAGATCCCTGGAAAAGGAAGCCTTGTATTGCATTCTGCCAAATAGAAAAGTGCCTTGATGGTTATTGTGTCCGAGTAACACTGAGTAAAATCTATGGCTTTTGACTTACATGATGTACTTTGCTCTTTGAGAGTAGAGATAAGGACCCCGACCTACAGTAATTTATACAATAGGTGTTTCCCTTTCTAACACTATCCTGCACTATACTTGCTAGCAGTGGGCATTTAAGCTGAGTACAATGTGCAGTAAATACACAATAAAATTCTATGCACACACAAATGCTTCTTTAAAAGAACATGAAATTGGTAATAGCAAGCCAGAAAAGATGGTTGAGGATTAAACCTACCATGTATGAGCACAGCATAATGCAGCTGTGTAATACTAAAGTGTCTAGCTATTGGTAGGCCAAATTCTGCCCTCAGAAACCCATGTGGAACCACTGAAGTCGCTTCATGGCAGTATTTGGTGCATAGCAATAAATACAGTAGCCAGGAGTAATTATATATCTTGTTCAGAAGCCTCTGATATTGGCAGCTGGTAGAGACTAGGTTCTCAACTAGATGGACCATGTCTGTTCTGCAGTGTTCAGAATTACAAGATGCAATTATATAAATATTCTCTTGAAGTGTATTGCACATGATTTCACTTGATTTTGGGAGAGGGTGGATGTATCTCTCTTTCACTGCAAGACTTTTCCATCTGTAAATAATGGCTTATTTCCCAAACCAGTAACATAAGACCCTTGACCTAAACCACAAAATCATCATTAACCAGTCTACATTTCCACCCTGTTAATCCATTGCTTTTCCCATTGCAGATTGCCTTTGCCAAGAGGTCGTATCACCAACTCTTTTTGTGGGATGGTCCCAGTTTTTCCCAAAATTGCCTCTGCTATGTGATAGCATGCTCCCACTGTAAATAAGAGCAAGGCCCCCCCGTTCTTGACAGGTTGGAATAAGGACCTGCACAAAGGACATACATTCAAATTCAGATCTCTCACATGGAAGTGGAATGTGCTGAGACTAGGTTGCTATGAACAACCCTGTTGTAGGCAACATTAAGGTTAAATAATTTGGACATGGCACTGTGTTTGCTTTCAGAATGTATTATGGAGGTTTAAACAAATATTTTTAAAAACAGTTTTAATTTTATATATTAATAGGTACTGTTTTCAGAACATCCTACCATTCTGTAACCCAATCTCCCTTTGCATTACAGAGCGTGGCCGCTGAACTGTTTTCCTAGACTTTCACTGAGTTGGTGAGTTGAAGGGTCTGAGTGGGTTTGTAGGGGGAGCTCTTTTGTGGGCATTAACCCAATGTAACTTTTTGTATGTTTGCATATTTTCTTTAAACACATAAGTGCTTAGCATTTTAGACACTTTAAATTAAATTTAAATAAATACATGTGTATGTCATAATACATGAAAAGCAATGTAGCATACGTTTTTACACATTTTAAAACCTGTGATTACAATTTTATTTTACAAAAGTGAATATACTGTTAGACTAGTTCAGAAAAGAACCTGAACGTGTCAAATCTCTTGTACAATGCAATTTACAGATGCAGCACCTGATTGTTGAAGCATTGTGGTTTCCTGGGAATTTACTGTTAGACAACTAATTCCTTTTTGTATTGTTTCCTTATCTAGCTAGCAACAGTTACCAAGCAACTTACAAACATACCTTTCCAAGCTGTGTTGAATGGTTTCTTGCACCACAAAACTTTAAAAGAGCTTTCTTCCCAAGTTTGTTCTGGCCAACATCTCTCTGTGCGATCTTGTATACATGTGCAACTCTCACTGTACTCAACTTTTAGGGCTTGTATATGTGGGGAAAATTACCAGCATACCGATGCAGGTGTAAGTATACTGGCATTGCTATGCTGGTAAAACTCCCAGTGCGGGCATTCTTATCTCATTGAAGTCAATGAGAGTTTTTTCAAGTGACTCAGTTGAGAATTTAATTTGATCTTCAACAAGCATTGCCTCTGAGAGTAAGGGCTTGTCTACTCAGGGAAAATTACCAGCATAGCTATACTGGTAAAACTTCCCCTGTGGACACTCTTACCCCAGAATAAGAGTGCTTTTTTCTGATTTAATTTATGGCACTTTCAAAGTGGTGATATTTGTTGAAGGTCAGATTCTTTTCCCAGTTGAGTCACTTGACAAAACTCTCGTTGACTTCAGTGGGTGAAGAATAGAACTGGCACTATCTATAATAGAATCCACACAACTGGTGACTGGAGAAGTGGCATGACTGCCATAGTAGGGAATATACTAGGGAGCAAATTCAGTGATTCCGAACCAGAGTTCTGATGGGATGACAGCTCATGACCACAGGCCAATTAAATGACAATATCATATGTGGGATAATAGCAAATTTTCTGTGGGATGGAGGATAATGTGTTAAAAGGGGAATGCTCTTTGTAATGAGGGACAATTAGACAGTATAAGTGCAGGATGTTATTCTCATATGCTTCAGGGCTGTACATTTCATACCTCAACCCAGAAAGAGTACAGATACCTATTCAATCTGAAAGCAAATATTCCAGCTATACTTACCAAAACTGTTAGAAATGGAGATGCTTAATCATTTTAGACCTTGAAAATTTAATTAATAGGCAGTGTGTTTAATTGCTTTTGGTGCCTCAGCTTTGTTTTCTTTGTGTGTAATTACCTGCTGAATGTGTACAATACTTATTATAATATTTCTATTTATATTACTATTGTGATGACAGAAAGATCAGCAGGGACACTTGCTGGATAGGAATTAGATATCTGATTTTGTGTAGATCTCCCAGATCTATTGGGCAGAGAGTAAGAGAAGGTGTTGGGGTTTATTAAACTTATCTTCTTCCTTAATAAGGATAAGAGGGAGAGACACATTCTTAATAGCTTTCAGCCTCTCTGTAATCGTTATTGCAAATCACTGTTTCACTAGCTGTCCAATCCTGTACTTACACAGGCAAAACTTTTGTTGAAATCAATTGGAGGTTTGCGTGGCTGGGAAGTAGGCCACCAGAAGTTAGAATAGGGAGTGTGTCTATAGTCAGGAAAAAGGAATTCTTATATTGGTGTAAGTCATGTATGAACATGGAAAGGAAGCAGAGATCCTATTTCTTTATTTTCCATGACATTTTTTCAAAACAACAAATTTCACAACTGAGGGCAAATGCACTTTAATTCTGGAATGTAAAAATGTCCAAAATAGAATGGGTCTCTCTTCTTATTGTTTATACCTTCTTGCTTTTTCTGATGAGTGTTGCTGAACCAACAGTCAAAGTCTGTAAAATACACAGATATATTACTTGTTTTCCATTTAGACTGTAGGGGGACCTGTATGTAGCTAACAGCTTTGAAGTTGCTGTAGTATATTTGTAATTCCATCTCATATCTGAAAATACAGTTACAGCAATTGGATATGGACATGCTGAGTACATTCATACTGAAACAATGGTGTTCCTGTTAGGGAACCAGTTCTGAACACTGAAAATCTGAATAGTTAAATGTTATCTTCAAGTGCATTGTTGGAGTAACTTCAGTCACAAGTATGTTCCCTATACTAGAAACCCACTGTCCCAGATAAGTATTATTGATCTGGTTTTTGCAGATTTATTAAAGAAAGTAGTCTAGGATTTTCAAAGCCATCTAAGGAAACTGGGCATTTAAAATCCCTAGGCACATAAAATCCCTGAAAACCTTAGCTGTAAATCTTATAACAGTAATCACACCAACTGGAATACATCTTAAAAGCCTGGCAAGTGGACGTTTAATTCCCTGGGAGAAGGGTTCTGTGCCAGTAGGGAACAGTTCAGGACACATTATAAGTTCCTAGGATTTGTAAATGAAACAGGTGAAAATTTAAATTAGCATGGCTTGATTCAGTTTTCATTCTCTGCTCAAGAGCATCCCAGCTGTACAACCCTGTGAAAAATCTTGCAGAGCATGCCCACGATGGTCAAAAGCTAGCAACGCTAAACCTGAGTGCCTAAAATGAAACGATAACGAAAATGAATTTGTCTCAATGTATCCTGGGAAGGGATAGCAACTTTCAGTGATAGAAATGCATAGAGTGAAACTGTCATGGACAGTCACAGGCATTGTCCATGTGTAGAGGAGATTCAGTTAAGTCAATAAGTAACAATGCATCACCCTGGCTGTACTAAATGATGACTAATGTCATTTCTTGCTGGTTGCAATCACCATTGGAATTTTAAAGTTACATATTCTTTCATTAATGTAGTGATATAATCCATGCTCACAGTAGTAATTCCTGTGCTCAACACCAGGACTTTATAAACTGACAGGCATCGGAAATTCCCCCCCCCCCCCCCCAATCACTTACCTCCACCATTTCATTTCCTTTAATTTCCTGTTCATGGCAGAATGTTTCTGATTTGCACACAAGCTTCCCACCTATCATGTTAACCGTGCACTGTGAACACAAATTTTTAAAACGTAAGTATTTATAGTAGCCCAGCAAGTACATTTCTGGTAGGCAATTTAGGCCAAAAGGTAGAAACTAGGAAATTAGTTTGAATGGTAGTTAGATACACAGATAAGAAAGAATGGAAGTGCAGATACTGATATTTCATTAATCTCATGCTAACTTCAGATTGACAGGAGTAATGAGCATCTTGTTTAGCATTCAATGAAAACTTCTCTAACTGTTGAAACAATACCAATGCATGTATAAATGCTACTTCTTGGTGTGCCGGAAATACAGATATATTAGAAAGACTTTACAGTTATTGGTATTGTAGTTACTTAAAGTTAACTGGCAGTTGAAATATGCCAAATAAGAGTAAAATTTGTCCTACGAAAGGTAAGACTATACAATGGGTTTTGCTACACTGGATCAAACTGTTGGTTCATCTAGGATGTTATCCTTCTTCTGGCAGTGGTGGCTGGGAATCTCAAAAAAAAATTTTTTTTTTTTTAATTAGTGTAGACAACATCTTAACAAAAAGATTGTCTCAAACTACCTTCATTTCTATTCATAAACATATGACCCAATTCCCCTGCCACAACTGGTAGCTACAGCAATACCCTACGTGAAAAAATAGTAAGAACACATTTAATGTGCTTTATCAGCTAGAAACTACATGGAGAGCTAGCACCATGGGGAACAGTCAGCTCTATTCAGACCAGCAAGTGTGCCACACACACCACTATTTGGGAATCACTGTTTCAGGGGAAAAGTGAAAAACTCCATAATCATATATAGCCAATTATTCATGTACATGGGGAATAAAATTCCTCCCTGACCCCTGGGTTGATCAATTTATGCACAAGCAGCAGATTTGATTACCTTAAGAAATGTTACCTTATACCTGAGTGTTTTAATGAGCTGTTGTGTGACAAGAGCTGAATTAGTACAAAGCATTCATTTTTCCCTAGAGGTTAATGGGGGTTTCCTCAAACTGTGCTTTGCAGCAACCATTTCTCCAGCTGAAAGGGTCTGGAAGCAGCTCCTTCTGAAACTAGAGGCGTTTGCTCTAGAGTGGTGTAAGTTGATTGCTCTTCTACAGTTGTTTAATGTGTTGCCTCCACAACTTTCTCGGGACCTGCTAACATGACAGTTTGTGACACAAACTTAGATTCCCTGTGTCACTAACCCCAAAGCCAGCTAGACAAACAGTCTTTCTGGCTCCTTCACTTACCATGTAACCTGCATGCTTGCGTTAAAAGCTTTTAAGTTTTACTTAATTTCTTACTCATCAATAGAAACAAAGATCCTATCAGAAGCAATTGAAGTTTCCTAATGGGAATAGTACAAAGAAATTCCACTTGCAAAATGACACTGAAGTACTAGTGAGGGAGCAGTTATTGTTCTTGAAATATATTACCTTTAGTTTTTTGCCATCCATAGTAGTGATGTCAGCCTCTTTCCCCAGAGTAAATGAATTTGTTACAGACTGCTTAGGTGTTTTTGATGTCACAACAAAATTGTTTCCATTTTGTTGTATTTCAATAACAGGCTTAATGTCTTTGGCAACTTTGATGAGGTCATCTGCCAATGCTGCAGAAAGAGGAAAAATGGAATTTTAACTTCTCTATTATGCGGAGGGAAGTACAGGGTTTGTATGTTATGCACTGAATCAAAGTATTTTATTTGAAGTGACAAGGTTGACACAAACCAACAACAGAAAAGGAAGTCAAAGTTAGATTACCCAGTTCTCTATGGGCATACAATTTAATTAATGGGACACTTGGTTTTAGATTCCTTTTCTTATAATCTTGGAGATTCACTGGCAGTTCTTTATGAGGTATACTGTTTTTTTTTAAAATGGAGGATCTTCCATATTTTTTATATATGTGTGCGCACACACACGTGTCATATTTACAAGCCCTTTGAAATGGTTTTGCCCTAATATTACATTAGTACAATAAATTAATTTCTCTTTTTAAATTGTGTGCATACTTTAGCACTGGTGAAAGGCTGACCACCTTTTCTATTCTATATAGTTTTTTTCTTATATCACCGTAATGTCTGAGCACTTTTAGTACTGCACTAAGTGACATGAGTAGCATTACATAAGGTTCATTTTCTCTCTCATCCTCCCCCAGGACACACTGAAGTCCCCTGCATAACCACAGGGCAGCAACAGTGCAAGTGTCCCCAGGCTGCCTCATCAGTAGGCTTCAATGTGGACCTGAAAGGATCACCTTTGGGGCTGAGGGCGTAGTTTAGGCAACATGCTCTTTGAGAAGGGATTTTCACTGAGTGAGGCATTCCGCTCTATGTAATTTGATTGTTGTGCTGCAACTGACAATGCAAACTATGGTGGTGTTTTTTAATAACCTAGACACCACTAGCTAGAGACCATCAAACTCATTTCATGTAGGCTAACAAACAGCCATAAGGTAATCAGTGATTACTGCCAGAGGCTCTATGTGAACTGGTAACAGAGCTGAGAGGCTCTATATCCCATTACCAATGCCCTACTAGTTGACCTGTTTCAGTTTATAAGATTAACTGATACCTTTCCTTTCATGAGAAGGCCAGTCTTGTGGTTAAGGCTGAGTCGATCTGGGTTTTATCCCTGGCTTTTCCTGGGTGACTTTTGGGCAAGTGCCTTCACTTCACTTTATATCTAAAATGGGACTATTAACACTTACCTACCTCATGGAAGGTGGTTTGTGAAAAACACTTTCGATATTCTCTGATGGAAGGTTCCTTAAATGCAAAGTGTTATATTTCACAAACCCAGCAAGTTGTAGAAAAAAAAAATAGGACACTTACCAAGAGCTTTCAGAAACTCTTCATAGTTGTCTTGAGCATACACCTGCCAGGTTCCATTGAATGCCATTATGGATGGTGCAGTACAGTATGGCAGTGATGCCAGAAAGAGAATGGAGCAGCCGTCTACTGAATTAAATGCTATTTATACAGAAAGAAATGTGGCCTATCTCATGAGATGATCTGCTAATTATTAACAATGAAGTATCAATTATTAATCATCTGTTTATTCTTAATAGAAATAACCTCTAGTTCGTTGTGGTCTGTGGCTGTCTCTTTACCTTGACTGTCTCTTTCATAGACAGTTTATTGCTTCCAAAATAAATTAAACTAAAGTACAAAATGCAGAATAAGAATAGCCACAGGGGGAGCTAATGTGGAATAGCTATTCCAGGCTATTTCCCTGTGTAGGTAAGCCCTTGTCTTATTGAAAGCCAATGGTACTTAGGCTCCTAAATGCATAAGGGTTTGTGTACTCATAAAATTTGTATCACTTTAAATATAATGGTATAGTTAAAGCAATACAACCTCTCTAGTGTGGATGCAGTTATACCAATATAAATTTGCTTATCCTGGTATAGCTTATTCCATAAAGGAAGGAGAATAAGCTATACTGGTGAAAGGCACCTTTGTACAGCTATAACCATGTCCACACTAGGAGTTATACTGATATAACTATATAAATAAAAAGAATTACACCCCAAATGGATACAGTTATACTGGTACATAAACTGTGTAGACCATGCCTAAGTCATTAGTTAAAATGATACTTAGGCTCGTAAGTCACTGAAAATTGTAATCATTTTCTAAATAAATAAAAGTGTTCAGTTATATAAAACTTTAGAGAAATAGTCACTGGATGTGAAATTATATTTCTTATATACTGTAATAAATCCATGGCCAGTGAAGAGCTTCATGACTCACTCTGCTGCATGTGGGTACTTGGAACTTCACTGAGACAGTGAAGATAGAACACAGATCAGTCTCTTCCAAAAGAACTGGGCCCTACCATGTGAGGAAAAGAAGAATCTCCTTTAGTGATGATCAGTATAGGGCCTATGACCTACAGCTGATCAGTTCTGATTCCATCCAGTAGATATCAGTGAGGGCACATATGCACTAATCAGTTTGTTACAATATTTAAATGTATTTAGTGATGGTCCCATACATACAGATTTAAAGTGGAAACAAAACATGGAACTGTTGCCTGGGGATTGACGTGGAAAAATAAATGGGAGTACTTAATTCTTGACTGTTACTCTCCACATTCATAATCTCAGAATTCCTCACTTACAGTGTAATACTCATCCCTCCTTGATTAAGCATGACTGCTGGCTTTGGAAGGCATTAGGTAAAACTGTGGTTTGCAATAAAATTGCTTAATTCAAATAGTGTTTGTGCCCTAGAGGTGACTGACCTATCTAAATCAACATTTCTAGTACTGTACTACAGACTAGGTAGTAGTTTTTAGCTGAATGGGAAAACAATGATGAATTTTTCTTACAAATTTACTTTACATTGTTGTCTAGTTTTAATTTTTTAGAGACAAGCCCAAATTGGGATCAGAGATCCAAATACACCCCAAACTTTGGGACAGTTCAGGTCTATCTCTAATTCATCACAGTTTTAATCAGTGAGCATGTCACAGGATTAAGAGTTAGGAGATCTGAGTTCTAGTGCTGGCTACTAAACCTCCACTTAGTTTTAAGAGCACACTGCCCTAAACTATATTGTCTTTAATCATTTGAATGTTTTAAAATTCATTTTAGAGATCCAATTTGTGATTTTAAAATATTATTATATGTTTGTTAATAAGGAATTTTAAAATATATCTGTAAAGTATTTGCTTTAGTTGAGCAAACCATTGATCCAACAGTGTGTTATCCTGTCCCCAGCTATAGCCAATACTTGATGCTTCATATGAAGGGGGAAATATACAAACTGCACCTTGCCAACAATGCAATGCTGCTCATCAGGCAGCTCATCTGTTTGCAGCTGAAAGTTTCAATTTCTGTGAGGAGTTCATGCACAAACACCAGACCCTGACTTTGGAAAAGTTCACTGACTCAAATATTTCATTAATTTTTTCATAGTGACCTGTCCTCATTGTCCTCCAGCAGCCAGACCATGGGCAGCTAAACATTAAACTAAAGTGCACAACAGACCAACAGTGGTAAGCATCTGTTGCACTCACAATTAGGCTTTATAAAGGGATTTCTCTGTGTGTGTGTGGGGGGGGAGGAGGTCAGAAGTCACATGTACATCAATCCATAGTGTGACAAAGCTCCAACCTTGTCTCAGTGGGTCCCGCACTTCCTGGCAGATTACGCTAGCCTCCGGGGCTCACTGTGACCCTCCACATAGCCCTTCTCTCTCTAGAGGCAAAGGTCACAGTCTACTGAGCCATTTTCATCATAAGCCAGCAAGGGAGGTGAGGAGAGGTTATCCTCCCTTGCACAGTCTCTGTTGTCTCCCAGTCTCTCAGTGATTAGTCAGGAAGGGGGTGAGCCTAGGCCCACTCTCTACTCCGGGCTCCAGCCCAGGGATCCTGATAGTAGCAGCTCTTAGTAGCTGACTTTTTGGAAACAGGACAAGTATGATTCCCTGGGCCACTTCCCCACAGCAGCCCCCATTTCCTCAATATCTGCATCACCCTTACCTTAGGGCCTCCTTCCTTGTGCCTGATAAGGTTTGTACCGCTCCGTTTCTCTAGCAGTGTGGCTCCCTTCTGCAGCTCCTGGCACACCTGCCACCTGACCAAGCGGGAGGCTTTTAACTAGCTTCAGCCAGTCCCTGGTTGGCTTCAGGTGTCCCAATCAACCTAGTTGTCTCCACTGCTTTCGGGAAGGATCTTAATTGGCCCCCCGGTGTCTTGATTAACCTGGAGCAACTGCCATTTGGTTACCATGGTACTAGGGATTTGTTTAGCCTAGTGCTAACATACCTGATTCTCACTATTTTCCTATAGCCATCTGGCCTTGCCCCATCACATATCCCCCCAACCTGCTCAACACCATAGTGTTGGGCAACTTGGGATGCCAGGCAGTGTGCTCGTGACAGACCATCAGCATTGCCATGGTGGCATCCAGCCCTGTGCCATATTCGGAACTGGAACGGTTGGAGGGATAAGAACCACCTGGTGACCCTTGCGTTCTTTTCCTTATTCCGCTGCATCCACTGGAGGGGTACATAGTCCGTCACAAGAGTAAATCTCTGGCCTAAAAGGCAATAACGCAGTGTTTCCCTGGCTCATTTCACAGCAAGGCATTCTCTCTCCACTACTGCATATTTCTGTTCTCTTGGGAGCAGCTTTCTGCTTAAGTAGAGGATTGGGTGTTCCTTTTCTCTCACCATTTGCGACAGAACCGCCCCCAACCCCACCTTGGAAACATCTGTTTGTAGAATAAATTCCCTGTTAAAGTCTGAGGCTATGAGTACGGGGTCCTTACAAAGGGCTGTCCGAAAGTCTGTGAACACCCCCTCTGCTGCGGCGATCCACTTCACCATGTCTGGACCTTGGGCCTTTACAAGGTCCGTTAGGGGACTTGCCCCAGTGGCGAAGTGGGGAATAAAACGTCGGTAATAGCCTACCACGCCTAGGAACGCGTGCACCTGCTTCTTTCGGGTTGGCCGGGGTCAGTTTTGAATTGCCTCTAGCTTATTCGTTTGGGGCTTCACTATGCCCCTTCCTACAATATACCTCAGGTACCTAGCCTCTGCTAGCTCTATAGTGCATTTAGTGGGATTAGCGGCAGTGGCGTAGCCAGCTTCTCAGTGCAGGGGGAGCAACCATAAAAAAGGTGCCCCCCCTTGGCTCCTCCTCTGGCCACACCCCTCCTTGGCTCCTCCTCCGGCCGCTCCGCGCCCCCCCCCCCCGGCTCCTCCGGCCACGCTGCAGCCATGCTGCGCCCCCCCCTTGGAGGGGCTCGGGGGGGGGGGGGGGGCGCGGGGGAAGGGGTGGCAGGCGGGCGCTGCTCACTTCTCCCGGGGGCTGGGGGGAACGGAGCAGTGGGGCGGGCAGATCCCCTCTCCCTGGCAGCTTCCTGGTTCCCTTGGCCCAGGCAGCCCAGCATTTTTTTCAAAAGCGGAGCCTGCCGGGCCGGTGCTGGGCTCCTGCAAGCAAGGGGGAGGGGGGGGGGGCAGCACGGCCAGACTCCGGAGGAGCCATTTGGGGGGCGGCAGGCGCGGCCGGAGGAGCGAAGCGGCTGGGCTCCTTGGCCATTGCGCCCCACGCTCAGCGCGGCTGCCTCCTGCGGCAGCTCAGGGCTCGGCAACCAAGCACTTTGCAGCTGGCGGGCAGATCCCCTCTCCCCAGCAGCTTCCTGCTTCCCTCGGCCCGGAAGCAGGAAGCTGCCGGGGAGAGGGGATCTGCCCGCCAACTGCGGAGTGCTCAGTCACCGAGCCCTGAGCTGCTGCAGGAGGCGGCCGCGGCAGCAATGTTGGGGCCGTGTGGGGCGCAATGGCCGAGGAGCCGGCCCCTTCGCTCCTCTGGCTGCGCCCGCCACCCCCCCCCCACACACAATGGCTCCTCTGGAGTCCGGCCGTGCTGCCCCCCCACTTGCCTGCAGGACCCCAGCGGTGGCTCACTTTTGAAAAATGTACTGAGGGGAAGCGGCTGCTTCCCCTGAACCCCCCTAGCTACGCTACTGATTAGCGGTGAGGCCAGCCCATCTTAAGGTGCGCAGTACTGCCTCAACTTTCTCCAAGTGGGTTACCCAGTCTGGTGTATGGATTATGACATCATCTAGGTATACGTAATCCTCTAAGGAGAGAGGATCTGGTCCCAAATACTATGTCATGTCATCATTGTTATTCATCATGTTTATTATAGAAATGCCTAGGGACCAACCAAGATCCCAGGTCCATTGTACTTGGCACTGTACAAACACCTTTGTAGAAGATGTGTTCGGTTTAAACTAATCTAGTTAGTCATATCGGGAAGTTACCTCCGATTCAGAAAAGTTTGTATTTCTTGCTCTTTCTCTCTCCCTCACAAACACAAATCTGTTTCCAAACAGTCCTTTCCATGGACACTTTTAGGTACGACTCACTCCTGTATTGTTGTCAAGGTTTAGATTTTTTATTTAGCACACACCTTTTAAACACTGCATAGAATACAGGATCAACTACAGTATGACAGGCAAACACTGTTCTTGATCAATAGTAACAGATAAAACAGTGGCATGGAAACCCTCTTCTGAAAGTGTGGGTAGTTTAGAAACAGTAGCTGTCAAACATTTTAAAAATGAACTTTTCCATTTTTGCCTTGATCTTTATTTAAAACAGCATTAAATGCTGCCTTACTTTCCTCCCACATGGCTTAGCCTTGTAAATATAAGTGCATCAAGGCCCTGTTTCAGCGAGGTATTTAGGAACATGCCTAACTTTCAGCACACCAGTGGTCCCACTGACATCTAGTTATGCATGTGCTTGAGTACTGTGCTGAATTGGGCCCAAGCAGGGTTACGTTTTAATAACAATACACACATCAACATTCTCCTGCTACAGGATATTCAATAACACACAGGGGCTTAATACAAACTGATAAGTTCTTGTATACATGAACCCCTACTGTATCTTATACATAGTGCTGTTAGCTGAAAAGTGGCACACTATATGAAGCGGTTGTCTAATTCTGTAGAGTTAGAGTGGGATTTTGAAGGTTTTCTCCAGATTTCTATAGATGCTTTTAAGAGGGGTATATGGTGATTTCTTATACTGTAAATCACTGTGAAAACCTTTATTTTATACGTAGATAATAAAAAGAGATACTAGTCTGAATTTTAAGGCTGGGATTGTCAAAGGAACCCAAGTGTCTAAATCCCTTTGACATTCAATGGGAGTTTGGTGCCTAATGCCTTTAAGCCTCTTTGGAAATCCCAACCTGGGTTTCTGAGTGGGTTGGCAATCATTTTTCCCGTAGCTCGATCGGTTCTTCTCCATGCTTGTACACACTGATAGTAACCTGCCCCGTTTCAGAGCCATATTTGTTCTTGACATAGATGCTGTATTTTCCTGTGTCGTCACCGCAGACTTTCTCAATGGTAATTGTGACAACTATCCCCTTCACATCCATTTTGTAACGATCTTTAAAAACTACTAACTTCTCATTCTTGAACCAACTGATTTCTGGGTAAGGATCACCAGATATGCAGCATGTCAAACACAGGGTCTGTTTTAAAAATATAGTAAATATAGCGTTACAGTGGCAATTCACAGCCAGTGGCTTAAAGCATAATTTGACAAAGAAGGAAAGATAAAAATGGATCTCCAAAAACCCCCGCAAGTTTCGCTGATCCAGGAACTCGTAAGTTCTTATCAGCGCAGACACTCTGGCCTCAGGCAAGCTACTTACCCACTTTTCTGTCTCAGTTTCCTCATCTGTATAATGGGGATCATACTGCTTATTCACCTACCCCAGAGAGGGACTTGAGAGGATTAACTGATTAACATTTGTTAAGTGCTTTGAAGATGGAAAGCACCATATAAATGCTATGGATTACTATTGTTGGCAGTATTTTTGTAGCCGTGTCGATCCCAAGAGATAAGATTATCTCTCATGTATTATTATTCTTATTAATTATTTGTATTACCTAGGAGACCTAGTCATTGACCAGAACCCCATTGTGGTACAAATACAGAACAAAAAGATGGTCCCTGCCCCCAAAGAGCTTTAGGTATAAGACAAGAGACAACAGGTGGATACAGATGGGAAGTAAAGAGGAAACCATGAGACGATACTGATCAGCATGAGAGGCAGTAGTCTGAGAATACAAGTCTATGGGCCTGATTCTGATCCCAGCAATTTTTTTTACCTAAAATAGATACTGTACTTCTCTTATTCAGTGCCTAGGACAGCATGATCTTACAATACCATTTTGCTTGCCAGGAAATGGAAGGCTACATTTTTTAAGCGCACAAATCTTTAGCCATATAGGAAATTGAATCCATGCAGCTGAAATCATTGCTACTCTGTTTGGGGCCATTAGCAATGGAAGTATGTTTAACTGCTTTGAAAATGTTAAGGATCATTGATGTGACCATAAAATTGAAGGCTGTTTTAGTTTCTAGGCTATGAAGGAGTTATTCATTATGATACAGGACAGGAGTCCCTCAATAGTAGGATCTAGTTGAGTTGAGAAGTATATCAGAGGTGGCAGAACTAGGTTCTTGAGGGGGCGGGCAAGATTTATATTATTAGTGAACAAATCTACCACAGCAAAACCTAAATACTTCCTATGAGGTTGTTAAAATTGCAAATTATCCTGGCTATTCAGGCTGCTAAGCTGGGCAGGTTTATCTTCTTTTGGATAGGTGTAGGGGTCTTAAACACCAGAATAATGTGAATGGAGAGAATGACTGCTCCACATTTTTATTTATTTAGTGCATGCCAATAGTGTGTCTGACACTGTACAAACACACCAACTGCAACCTGTGTACAGCTCCTGCAGGGGTGTAGGTTTCCCTGCAGGGAGGCATCTTTGTTTAGAAGTCACAGCATCACAATGAGATAGAATTACTTTCTCTAGCCTGCAGCTTTAAACAAAGGGCGGCTATGGTTAAAATTTAATTACTCTTCCTTGCAGGTTCCATTGGCACAGTTGTGGTTATATGAAGTATAGGTGGCTTATATTAATCGCTTTCAAAACCTGGGTTATACATGTCTAAACAAAAGTGAGTCATTTTAAGTGACCTCAGAAGCCGCTAAGATTTTTGATGGGGCCGGCCAGTTGGTGAGATTTCGACATTATGATAGGCTTCTTTCTTCTGCCACTTTCCCCAGGGTAAATCAGGAATAACTCAATTGAAGTAAATGGGACTGATTCTCATTTGTGCTAAGGCCCCTTTACACCATTCTGGCAGTGTAAAGGGACCTTAAAGTGGGCATAAATTACATTTACAGTCATTGTAAAGCCTCTTTACTCAGCCACAGTGCCCTTATAGGAGAATCCAGTCCAATAGATTATAAAACTAGTGTGACAGAAGAATCAGGACCCATATATAAAGTTGTTAGCCTAAAGCAAGGGTTGGGAAGGGAGACTAGGGGCATATGAAACAGCTACAATAGATCATTGTCAGCACCTGAAAACTAGGATGTGGTGTCTAAGGAGAGCAGTTGAGTAAGGATAGAGCCGTTCATGTAACTTTTTCTATTTTAGCATTAAAACTATCCCTGCACTTCACAAGTGCACAAAAAATGGAACCTTGAGGCCTACCTAGATTTGTGGATTTCAAAGGAACCCCTGCCCCGCCCCCAACAATTTTCTCCTACAGAGAAGGTGTGTGTGTCTGGAAGGACCACCCACCATCATATTGCTCAGTGATGTTAGCAATGGGTATTACACCAGGCCTCTGACAACTGCAATGCCCATCCCCTATATGGAGACACAGGTAGGGGAAATCTGCTTGTCCTCTTCCTGCCAGCCATCCTTGCACATCTGTGCAACCTGGCCATGATAGGTATACAGTTACTTAGTATTACCTTATCCTCCATGATGGTGGCAACATCTGGCAGACCTTGAACAACTCTTGCACGATCTGGGAAGGAACAAATGTGACTGTTCAGCTTTACATACCAGTATGGCCCTTTGATCTGTATGACAGAACCAAGGAGAATGTGCAACATTTGTTTACTTACTCTTTTCTGCTATCACTGCTTCCCTGAAAGTAAGAAAAAGACAATTAAAGAGATTTAGTATTTTTTATTTATTAAATATGTACCCTGAATGTTTTTAATAGGAACCTGTTCCCTAATTTCTATAGAGAACTTCACTTCCAAAGTGAAAGCAAAGGTGTGCAGTAAGGTGAGATATTGGAACAGGGAAAATGTTTGAAATTTTTAGGGATTCTCTAGGTTTCATCTGGGGGGCATAATGAAGGTTTTTTTGGCCAGTTTCTGGAACTAGAGAGACATGTAGAAAACAATTTTTTTTAAATTCTTGATAAACTTCATAGTAGCCAGTGGATAATGCATCTCCTCTAATGTTTGCTTAAGGCTTGATCTCACAAGTGTTCCACCCATGAAGGATAAGAGGTCCTTTCTGATTTACTGGTCACTATAAGAAACAGCTGATGTTGGAGTTTCAGGTTCATGTCTAGGAAAACGTCTTCTTTAAAAGTGAATTTAGTTTTGAAAACTGTCCCAGAGTGACAGTCTCGAAAGCTGAAGCCCTCTGTGTATCTACAGAAGAGTTACCTCACAGGGACCAGGAAATGCAGGCTTCCTCCTGGGATCCCATCATCATGCCTCAAACCTGATCTGGAAGGGTCACTCCTACATGTGACAACTCCATTTCCACGCCTCTCAGACTTAGGAGTGGCCATGATCCTGCCATGTCTTTTCTGCTGACCCAACATTTTTTTCCATGGTTCACATTGCCAATCCCTGTGGAGCCATCCTTGCTGTAGCTGCTGGCCCTTATGCCTCTCCTGCACCAGTGCCATGCTCAGCTCCCACCTTCCAGCCTGACTGCCCAGGTGTAGTGTCACTTCCCATCCCTGAGAGGGGACATGGCCTGCTGGACATGGTTGAGAAATCTGCCAGGATTGGATCTCCATGGTGGGATGTGCAACGTGGAGGTTAAACCAAGCTGCAGAGTCTCATTTATTAACAAAAATAAACCAGGTGGTTCAGCTTTAAACGTAAACATTTAGGCCTTGGCTACACTCGCGGATTCACAGCGCTGCCGCGGCAGCGCTGCCTCGGCAGCGCTGTGAAGCGCAAGTGTTATTGCACTTCACAGCGCATATTCCCCTATTCTCCGAGGGGAATAGCTTGCAGCGCTGCGAGCGAGCGTGCAGCGCTGCAGGCGCTGATTACACTGGCGCTTTACAGCGCTGCACTCACTGCGCTCAGGGGGGGTGTTTTTTCACACCCCCGAGCGCAGCAAGTACACCGCTGTGAATTGCCAGTGTAGCCAAGGCCTTAGTTCAGTTTCAAATGTGAAAGTATTTGAGAAGAAACTCACTTTAGCCTTAGGTGTTCGGCCATTGCGTCTTCGAAAGCTGCAAGGAATAAAAGAGATTTTAAGAAGAAAGTGTAGTTTGCGGTTTGTTATTTAATAGATTTAACCTAACATGTGTGATAATAGGGACATGTAGAGTCACACATAGAACAGTATTTATAGCTGCCTCAAGAAAACATGTGATCTATTTATGTGCTGCTAAAAGATCAAGGCCCTGATGCTCCCTTCCTACAGAGAAGCGCCAGGGAAGGGAAAAGTAATCTGAACAACTCTGAGAGGTCCCAGTGGCAGAGTGAGAGTCACAGTCTCTCCTCCAAGAGAGGGGCAGGGATGCTTCCTGCAAACCCCATGGGTCTGTGGGGGAAGCAAATCAATTTTGGGTCATCTCTCAGGACAGCCCTATTCTCTGGGAGCTACCTCTCCCATGGCAGTAATGATCCCTAAGGGGAGTTGGAGTCTTCCTGCCATTAGCTACTTTGTCCATAATATATGGAGATATACCTATCTCATAGAACTGGAAGGGACCCTGAAAGGTGATCGAGTCCAGCCCCCTGCCTTCACTAGCAGGACTAAGTACTGATTTCGTCCCAGATCCCTAACTCACAACCCTGGGTTTAGCAGGCTAATGCTCAAACCACTGAGCTATCCCTCTCCCCATGCTGCACACCACCCTCCTCTGTGCACTTCCCTCCACCCCCCCTCCTAATTCACAGCATACCATCCCCACGGCACTTCACAGAGCTCCCCCGCTGCTGTGCTCCCCATCTCAGCGTGAGGGAGGGGAGCCTGAAGGCCCAAGTGAGGGGGAAATCTCAGAAAGTAGCAGGTGTTTAGCTCTTCCCTAAGACAGAAATGTTCTGCTCCAGTTCACCTTTCCCAGACAAGTCAGTTGATAGTCTGTGAGAATCTTTCCCATCAAATATTTCCAGGGTATATTTTCCCTTATCCGAATCCGTGGGGTTCAGTATGTGTAGCCAGATCTGGTCCATTGTACTTCCGCTTTTCAACCTCTCGCCACTTTCTAGTCGCTTCTCCCTAAGGAAACAAATTATATCATTTTAACAACATTGAAGTAAAATTGCACAAGTTTTGAGATTAAACTGACTTTTTAGGATCTATTGGTTAGAACAAGAGACTGGGAGCTAGGACTGGGGTTCTATTCCTGATGGCCATAGACTCACTGTGGGCAAGTCTCTTAGGGCTGGATTCTGAAAGGTATTTAGGCAACTAAACATGCAGAAAGGCACCTAGTGGGATTTTCAAAAGCCCCTGGGTGCCTAAGCCTAAATACTGTTGAAAATTTGGCCCTTCACCTCTAAATTTTGCCTATCTGGAAAATAGGTCTATTCTGCAAGGGTGTTGTGAGGCCAAATTAACTAATGTTGGGAAAGAACTTTGATATGCTCAAATAAAAGGGTGTATAAATGTGAAGCAGGAGTGGCATTCAGTTCTTCAGAATGGGGTGAGGCGGTCGTGCAGAGAAGTATAAAGCAGCACAGATGAAGTACTTAAAAAGAATACATCCTCCCATGTCTGTAGCTGAGCTGTCATTTGATAGTATCATTATCACACCAGTGAAATCGTCACCCAGGAGTACTTGTGCAGCAGAAAATAAATTGAACATGATTGGTAACTGACGAGTTCCCACACGCGATTCAATGTAAAGAGACAGTTGAACGTAAAACCCCTTATCCCCACAATCCTGCAATCCTCATTCAGACGAATCCCCCATTGTCTTCAAGGAGTGCAGGTTTGGGCACAAGGGTCCCAAACCTCAAAGGTATTTAGGCCCCTAACTCCCATTGATTTCAGTGGACGTTAGGCACCTACATACTTGGAGGACCTCAACCAATGCGCTTTAATTTCCATGGCAGATAATACAGACTGTCCATATGTTATGAGCCTTGCTAGCATATCTGAAGTACATACTTGTGATACCAGGTTGTTTTCATGTAGTCTGTGTAGTACTTCACCTCACTGTAGATTCTGATGCCTTCTGCAGTTGGCTGGACTTTCAGAGGTTTAGCAGAAAGGGCTAAGAAGAGAATTCAAAGACTAGAATTTCTTTGGGTGACCAGCCAGTCTATATACTGGCTATATACATATATATTTTAAAGAACCTAATGTTTCACCCAGTTTGAAGAACATGGGCAGCTGAAAGCGACTGCGTTCCAGCACATGAAGGCTCTACGTCTTCCACCCAGCAGAAATGTGCATACTTCCCTGGAGGCCTGGATCCTAAGTGTAGGAGGTCCCATAGACACATTAGGGCCTTCTCTCAAATTCACCTTCCATTGTTCTAATATTGGGGCAGCCACCAATGATGGGGGTAGAATAACATTTTTACCACCACGCCCTCTAGGCCTGCTCTCTGCAGGGTTTAACTATGCTTTCTGAACGGGATTTGTTCTGGTCTACACGTGCTGTTAACGTGCATTCAGCACTAGGCCAGCTGCACCCATTATCAGCAATGGGCACATTCCCTACTGTAGACAGGGCCAGAGAGACTTAGGTCTCAACTCACTTTGATGTTAGAATGTGACAAATGCAGGTGTCTGGGCAGAAATAACAAATCATAGCAAGAGTTAAAGAGAGAACATTTCCTGCCCTTCAGGGAGGATCAGGTTTCTAAGGTGAAAGACAGGAGTAGAATATATTTAACTCCTCTCTCTCCCGCTGCAGCAGCCCTGCCTTCAGCTCACTTCTCTTCCCCTTCCTCTCATTTCCAGCTGTTTACTGACTGTTCTCCCCACACTTCAATTCCCCAAATCCCCCTAAACCCACAGCAGAATCTAAATGCCTCCTGTTCCCCATTCACTTTACTTCCCCATTGGCTACCTTTACAACATAGAGGAGTTTTACTTCAGAGAGAAAGGAGTGGCCTCTTGATCTGAACAAAGGACAATCCCAGCCCTGAGACCAGCTTTCTCCCACCATAGGCAAATCACTTTGCCTCCCTCTGCCTCAGTTTCCCCATCTGTACAATAGGGATAATAATTACATACCTCTGCTAAGTATTATTTTTACAGTATGAAGCAGATGAGAAACAGACTTACCACTAACCCTGCAGAGCTCTTTGAGAATGTCTTCAAACCCTACACACAGAGGAAGAAGCTTCAATCAGCCATAAATACATTCGCTAGCAATTTGCATCTGATTAACCAACAGCCTCTTCAGATCATAAAACCTACAGTGTATGGTAGTTATTTTGTTGTGTTTTCCTGTTGGTAAACTTCACTGGCTATAAAGTTTTTGCCATTGACTCATTTATTTCTACATGTTGGACATATCTTACTTTATTCAGAAGCTGTCAGCTTCCTTAACATTCAGCGTACGCAGTGCTGTATCTCACATGGGATACAAATTCACCTATCAGAGTTAAACGATAGATGCCAAATGACATTGCAAAGTTTAAAGCCTGCGGAAAAGAGTCTCCTGATTCCTGATGAGTTTAAATGCTCAGAACACCTTTGAGTTTCACCCCTTCTGTCCCCGCTGCTCGAGAGGTTTTATAGCACGGTCATGGTTTGAAAAATGACTGTATGGAAGACATTGGGAGGATTGTCATTATTTATGCCCTCTCTAACTTCCAGAAGAATTCACAGCACTGCAAATTAAAACAGGGTGTTGAAAGTAAAAGTGTCCTTTTTGCATCTGACATCATTGGTACTAAAGATTCTGCAATCAGAACTCAGTTTTGTTGAGGCTGCACAATGGAAAACAGTACCCAGTTTGCTCTTCCCTCTCTTTTGAGGATCTGCAGAGCTAGCAGGAGTTAAAACTTGCGTATGTCAGTCATTAATTGAGATATGACAGAGACACATGCAGGGAATAGCCATGGGATCTGATCCATTGACTTCAGTGGGCTTTGGATCAGGGCCATAGTGAGTAAAAAGGGTCTGTTTGTACCAGGTACATTTTCTGATCCTAATCCTACTTTTAAATACTTCTTATTCTTGAAATGTACAATATACATGTATAAAGTATAACATAGCCTTCTGTACCAGAGAAGAGAAAAGAGTAGAAAACTCTCAAAGTCCACTAGAGATCTCATAATGTAGATCTGATTACATTGGGAAGCATTTATATATTAAAATAATGAGTACTATAGAAAACACTTAAAATAGGTAGAAAGTGTAATTTTAAAGCCGTATTGAAAGCCTGATCACATATATATAAAAGTGTAACATATTGCCTATTAGTATGAAATCATCCTACCTTCCTTACTGAGATCAAGTTCAGTAATGTCTTCTCCTCGGTCATCAGAAACAACCGCTTTGTATATTCCTTTATCCTCTTTGGTAAGCTGGCAAAATATTTTAAAATGGAAATTTCACAGATCACTAAAGTATGGGACAGTTTTGGGCTGGTGAGATCAGAGCTCTGTTTGTAATGTACTGGTGAATTTCCCCCTGGCATTTGGGTGAATTTGGTGAGTTAACAACAGTATTGACTAGAATGAAAGCAGCCCCTTGCAAGCTTCGCCTCTACAGCTGTACTGATACACATCAATCTCAACCTGCAGGAGTGATGTGTATTGATGGTCCTAGGTCTCATCTGAGCAGAGATTGCCACTCACACTGATGAATATACTGGTTTTTTATATGGAAATTGTTGATTTGAAATTAAATTGAAAAACTGAGACCAAGAAGTATTTAAACTAACTCTGCACAGACAAAACTCTGGTTCATTAACTCTACCACAGAGCCCCCTTCATTCACCTGTTGATGCTCTGTGTGTCAAGGATTCATTGATTTTTAAGGGCAAAAGGACAATTACATCAGCTAGAGTGAGCTCCTGCAGATCACAGGCCATATAATTTCAACCAGTTACTCCTGTATTGAGCCCAATAACTTGTGTTTAACCTAAGCCTCTCACAGAAAAGCATCCAGTCTTGATCTGAAGACTTCAAGAGAAGGAGAATCCACCACTTTTCTTGGAAGTTTGTTCCAGTGGCTAATCACTCTCACTGTTAAAAATATGGGCCTTATTTCTAATTTGAATTTCTCTGGCTTTATCTTCCAGCCTTTGTTTTTGTTTCATGCTTTCTTCTGTATTTGAAGAGTGCCTAGCACACTGTGGGTACTGCCAGAAACAAACAGTAAATGCTAATAATAATAATAATAATTAATTAATATCTTAGTAATATCTACCCACATTTATTGCACGTTGAAATAATATCACAAATGCCCCCAAGTTGCATTATGTTTTTCACCTTTTTAATCCGAAGAGTTCCAGCCCCAGTCTGCAGATCATACAGACCATCCAAACGTGCTTTTTTATCCAAGAACCATTTAAAGTTGGTATCTTTTTTCATGTTTGTTGCCTGTTTGAAGTAAAGATTTAGCAATCAGAATACTGATCTTTTTGAATGCAAGGATATCTTTCTAATTATGAGACTTCAGCTGTCCCAGGGGATCCCCTCAGTATTAGGTGACGCTTTCCCCCTTGTTTTCCACAGCTGCTAGGATTTACTTCCAGGATCTTGCCTTTTATCAGTAGGAAAATATCAATTGGTTAGAGCTGGCGTTATTTATGCAGTCTCCTTAAAATGCACATCTATATTAACAATAGATGGATGCTACTGTACACAGTAACAACTGTATGGTAATACTTACCTTGCACGTCAGCAGAACTTCACAATCCTCAGTAACCTTCCATTGCAAATTCTCTATAAAATGAGGACCTACAAGTAAAAAAACAAAACAAAAAAACAGTCTTTCTGGTCTCTCCTGCAGGTCCGCTTTTAATATTATACCATGCAATGGCTCCATCTAGTGGTAAATCGCAGCACTGTCCTCCTTGTATTAACTCTTCCATGTTCCACTTTTATGGAACTTGTATTTTATATGCAGTAGGCACCATAATGTTAGATGTATCATTTTAAAAAGTTCCCGAGGGCAACGGTTCTTATAGTGACTAACAGGTCTTTTCTTAATATGCTGGTAGATTATGCTCTCCAATTATTCCTTTGATTTAGTGACTGGGTAGAGTGTCAGGTCAATATTGAAAGATTATGGATATTCTGCAGGTGGAGGGCAATGGAATAGATAATGTGTATATGTTCCAGTCTGCTCTCCTGATATGAACTATCTGTGAGCCCAATTAAAAGGCAAATTGATCTGTCCATTTTTAATCTGGTTCTGGTGCCCACAATTCAAGAAGGATGTTGACTAATTGGAGAGGGTTCAGAGAAGAGACATGATAATGACTAAAGGATTAGAAAACCTGCTTTACAGTGATGGACTGAAGAAGCTCAATCTGTTTATCTTAACAAAGAGAAGGTTAAGGGGTGACTTGATTACAGTCTATAAGTACCTACATGGGAAACAAATATTTAATAATGGGCTCTTCAGTCTAGCAGAGAAAGGTATAACTCGGTCCAATATCTGGAAGTTGAAGCTAGACAAATTCAGACTGGAAATAAGGTGTAAATTTTTAATGGTGAGAGCAATTAACTATTGGAACAATTTATCAAGGGTTGTGGTGGACTCCCCATTACTGACACTTTTAAAATCAAGATTGGATGTTTTTCTAAAAGATCTGCTCTAGGGATCATTTTGGGGAAGTTCTATATAGCTTGTGTTATGCAGCAGGCCAGACTAGATGATCACAAAGGTCTCTCTGGACTTGGAATCTATGAATCAGCTACTCTTTTCCCTGAAAAAGGCTTTTTTATACTCATTATGCATACATCAGCCACAAGATAGGGGAGGGAGACAGGGGAATGTACTGCTCCCATTGATAGTGAAGATTTCCACATTCTCTGCTTTCCACCAGGAGATAGAGATGGCCCTGAGTCCCATCTGGATTGGACCTTTTCTGAAACTCAGGCATGTTCAGAGTCAGGGTGTTGGTTCAGGGGCCCTCTACCAGAGACAGCTGTTCACATGCCTTGAACTATTAAAACAAATCAAACTTTGATTTGATTTGATTTTTAATAGCCAGAAACAGTAACCTAAAATAAAATGCTCTATCTTAGTCCAGCAAGCAGTTTAAATAAGAGTATACTGAAGAGAGCAATTTACTTTTCACTTATTGTTTGGGTGCTCAGTAGAATATCCTTGTTTCAGCTTTCACCAACTTTTCACCAGTCCTGGCAAAGTCAGTGACCTTGAGGCTATCTTACCTTGCTTTCTCCTCCAGTCTCTCCGCTTAGCAGCAGCCTCGGCCTCAACTTTATCAAAAGCTGAAAGAACAAACAGTGACAGATCAGAGTCAACAAAAGGTCCTTGAAACAACTATTACAACCCCTCTCCCTGTAACATGGTATAGATTCCTAACCGGGAAGGATGTTACTCTAAAACACATACAGTGTATCTCTCAGCCGGCGCCATCTCTCCAGCCTCAGTTAAACTCTGTTCTTCAGTATAGAATCCTTGGCAAGGTCAGCTCTATTAGCCTTTCATGCTGCTGGCAGCTCAGAATGTAATATTTATTTTCAAGAAAATACAATGAATTTGCTTTTAAGAGCTGATCTTTAGGCATTGGAAGCTCCCATCGGTTTAAATAGGAGTTTTCTGGGGTATGCAAAGAATACAGGATTGAGTCCTTGAATTTGCAACTTTTCAAGGGAGAAGTATTAGAAATACAGTTTCAGGCATCAAGAGACTCAATCCAATACGATTAAGAACAATTGCCAAACTGTTTAAAAATGAGAACTGTCAAATAAAGCTACAGTATTATTTAGGGAAGAATTTAGACTGGAAAAACTGCAACTTTCTGCTCATAAAGAGCCAAAATGTTTCTGTACATTAGCATATATGGGCCTATCTGTTCACCTTACTGTTCACCTTACAGAGCTATATGGACTTTCTCTAGTCACTGCAGTTTCTTTATTATTCAAATTTAGTTGTTAAAGTCCTTGAATTTTCAGGCCAATGTTAAGATAAAATGACTAAACATCACAGTACACACCATCAAGCTCTGTGTGTCAATACATAGTTTGTTGTGAGGGAATTCTGTGTATACAGCAAATAAAGAAGAAAATATATGAACACAGATCCATGGCTGTGATGCTCTATCAGGGCCAAAGATTATTATCCAGGACTCCAGATGTAAAACCAAAGACTTGGATCAGTGCTAAAGGGCCATTCAGACAGTTTCTACAGGAAGACTGATTCCTGGCCATTGAATAAATGCATTAAAATAAATACTTGATACCTTCAATCACTACCCACAATATAACTGGGGGAAACCATTTGTGGTCATTAGCTGGCACTCTCTCTAAGGGTCCGATCCAAAACCTACTGAAGTCAGTAGAAAAACTCCCACTGAGTTCAGCGGGCTTTGGATTAAACCCTGAATCTCTACTTACTGTCATCAACGAGAGCCAGAGTGAACTGGTTTTTAGCTTTTCCGTCTTGCAGCTGGGCTGTGTATGTCCCTTTGTCGTCATCACAGAAGTCCTGGATTATTAGTTCTATGAGGCCGTTTGCTCTGTCAAAGTTTATCTTATGTGTCTATGTAAAACAAAGTATTGGTGGGAAATTGGTCATTTTTCATAGGGAAATTATTCCAGCACCAAATCCTGGCCCCATGGCTTCTTCAGCATAGAGCCTGGCTGGAGCTACAGATCTTAGCTTCGCTCTACACCTGTAGAGCCACCCTGGTATATTTCCCCTGGCTACCTGTGGTATATCTGCACTGCCTATAAAAGGTGTATTCTTAACTCAGGTTAGCTAACTTGGGTAAAAATAGCAGTGAAGACATGGCAGCCTGGTTCTTAACTCGAGTTAGCAGCTCAAGTGAAACCCTGCAAGGGAGCCTGGGGTAGAACACGAGTTGCTAACCCAAGTTAGAAGTCGAGTTTCCATGTTTTCATTGCTATTTTAACCCAAGTTAAGAATGTACTTTTTTTTGCAGTGTAGACACACCCAGGGCTACAATGGGGCAAACAAACCCTCTTCCTTCCCATGCCCATCCCTTACTCTGGTGTAATCATGGTCCAGGATTTGACTCCCAAATGAATTTTGTTTTCTGTTAAAAAGTCCATTTGCATTTGTGTACTGGGTTTGCACATCAATGCAGGGGAACCTGCTTGTGGCAGGGTGTTTCTGCGGAGAACACAGCCTAAGAGGTTTCCACTATAACACATGGTACAATAGATTCTCCCTTGCTGCGTATTAAACCTTCCAACTCGCCAGGATTCTGTGCAATCACATGGATTTTTATGTAATGAAAAAGTGCTCTTGAAAGCAGCAGCCATGTGTTGCAAGTAGTCATGCCTCTGGGAGGTAGTTAGGGTAACACATCCACCCCATAGCACTGTGCACTCACTACTATACCATGAACTTTTATATACACACCCCCTTAAATCCATCAGACTTTCAAAAATGTTAGCTGTCATCATTAGTCGTGGCCAACCTGTTTGCTGCAAGCAAATATTAGCAATACAAAGAGCTTGACATGCACTGTTTAATCATGCATTACCACATAAATCATACAGTCTAGAAAAGATAGTGATTGCATAAGAAAAGCCTCAAAGAATGTTGCTAGACACTTTCTGTCTCTGGAGAACACATGGCAACAAAGGCTAGGAGAGGCTTCAGATTTTGCCTATCACAAAACACCCATGACTTTGTTATTTTGACATTGTTAGACTGCATTTGAACCACAGGTGAATAGTTCCATTATCCTTTTCTTAATTCTGAACCGTCCAGTTCCCCAGAGTAAATACTTTTTAAACCATATATAGCATTAGGTTCTGGGATGGGAGGGCCCAAACGAGGTTAATATGTTCTTTTAAATGTACAACAATGCAAGAGTACTTTGTGACACACGATGCAATGTTATTTTCAATGTCTGCAATTTGGAAATGGGTTGCATGCATCTGCTCTCAAAAGCCAGACGATTTATACACAGCCAACTCAAAGACGGGTGTGAAAACCAGCCAGGCTTGCTGGGTAGGACAGAAGGGGCAGCATTAACCCTCCCCTTCATCTAACTGGCAAAGACAGTATTTCTTAGCACATGCTCAGACCAGGGCTAAATTACTCATGGGGGATTGGATTCTTTGGTGCACCAAGCTTGCTTATCATGTAAAGTGAACTTAAAATGGTTGGAGATTGCCCCTGGAGAGCCCCCCTGTTCGGGGAGAAGGTCTGCTAGTCCAAAGCTGATAGAGGTGGCTCTGCTGCCTGACTGTGTCATATTCTTCATCGCTGCTCCCAACCCCCTTCTCAGCATAAGGGAGGTAGGGTGTGTGTCAGGAATGGGGATGGGAAGGGGTCAGGGTGGAGTGAGGTTCTGTCATGCTCAGTTCTCTGCTGGCACAAGATGCCCAAGGGACGTTACATCAGCAGCTTTAACTAATGCTGGGACTTGACAGCTGAGAATCCGGGAGCAGTGACTGGCTCTCTGTCAGACCCGGAGCTCTGCTGGGGCACGGTGTGGAATCAAGCCCAGAGTCTTCGAAAAGAAGCATAAAAATACGTGATGGGAAACAATGGCTTCTGAATCAATGATCTCATCTGAGCTCTGGTTTCATAGAGCCAGTCTAGCCCATTGTGAAGACGGGTCAGAGGAAGTCACGCACACATTGGGAGTTTAGAAGCAACACACGTACCGGAGTGCTTGAAAGCTCCTTCCCGTTGAAGATTAAATGCAGCTCTGCCTCTGGCGACAGCTTTTCCACCTCCAGCCACAGACGCACTTCTCCTTTCTCAAGGACATCAATGTTCCACCCAGAGATCAGCTCAATCACTGGAAGGAGAGGGAATGTGGCTGGTCAAGGTTGAGGATTTAGAATAAAATCCTGATCCAATTGGTATCAGTCGGAGTTTAGATATTGATCTCAATGAGGTCAGGATTTCACCCTTACTATGCATTATATCTGAATCTGAATCCTTCCCGTGCTACCAGATGTCACTCTGGGCACGAACAAGGCTCCTCCATCCCTGTCTATCATGTTCTTTGCTGGAATGACTACCGTATTGTCTTTCCATAACTTAGCCTTTATATGAGGCTAGGTTGTTGGCCTATCATTTAACCCCCAGCCTCGAGGGCCAATGGATGGCTCTTCGTCTGGTCCCCCCGTTGACCTGTCCAGCTTGGTTGGCCCTACCAAGAGATCAAACTCCTGCTGTCATAGCTCTGAGGGTCACTGGCACACAAAAGTCTTCCCACAGTTCCCAGGAAAGTCTGTGTATGCTGGTCCCAAATGCCAGTTGCCACTAGTTCAACTTACATGGGTTTCTGATTTCATGACTAATTTTCCGCAAATTATCCAGTTCTGAAAATGCAAAGAACAGCACAGGACTTAGATCAGTAAAGCCAAACTGAAATCAAAACTCATTATCAATTTATCTTGTTAACAGACCCTTCATCATCCAGGTCAAGTAGTCCTTAACAGGTGCAAAACAAGTCATAGCTGAAGGGATTAGAAGAAGCTGGGAAAATAATATCCAATGCTGACGGCATCAGTTAGAGAAACAGCTTTAAAAAAAAGCCTAAATTACTGTAATGTTGTGGTAATATGCAAAACTTTGAGGCCTAGTCTACACTAGAAAATTAGGTCGGTTTATCTATGTTGGCCAGATGTTTGAAATATCCACATCCCTGAGCAGTGTTGTTAAGACAATCTAAATCCCCACGTAGACAGCACTAGGTCGACAGAGGAATTCTTCTATCGACCAGCTACTGCCTCTCAAGGAGGTGGATTAGCTACGCTGATGGGAGGGGTTCTCCTGTTGGCGTAGGTAGTGGCTGTGGCACTGCAGCATTTTAAGTGTAGCCAAGCCCTGAGGCTATGAGAACATTTCCTTTCTGATGCCGTATGTCATGACCTTCAAGTTCTCATACTGTAGAAGTAATCAGTCACATCTGGCCATTTAAAGGGTAGGAAATCTCCTTTCTGTTGCCATTATCTGGCACCACTTCAACTCCTAAAGGTCTGGGAAGAGCTTTTGCCTAGCCATTCGGAATTAACAAATTACAGCACACCGGAAGATTTTTGTAATTATGGATTTTTACCTTCCTGGGTTAAAGTATGGCTGGCGGAGATCTCATCATCTACATCAGTTACCTCCACTGAATATGTCCCCAGATCCTTTTCTGATGCATTTTTCAGTATGAGCTTAGATCTTAAAGAAGAAAAAGAAACACATTAGGGTTCTGTCTAAAATGGGGTTATTTGAGAGAAGAATGCAACAAAGTTTGTAAATCTAGAGGAGCAAATATGTAGTAATTTGAATGCAACAGTGGGGGTATGTAGTGAGGCGGTGGGATACCCCACAGCCCCGCTGAGGGCCGAACCTCCCCTAACACCAACGTGGGCGGAGCCACCGGGTCCGGCGCCCGTCCCTCAGAGGTCGTGGCGCTGACCCGGAAGTATAAAAACCCGCCTGCAGAGCTCAGTGGACAACAAGCCACCGGAGAGAGCAGACGTCTGTGGCCGAGCTCCCGCTTGGGAGACAGCAGCAGGCCGCGACCGGCCTGAGGACTCACCAGGCCAGCCGAGCCTACCCCTCGCCCGTTACCCCGAGGAGGACTTGCCGAGCCTGCCCCTTTCCAGCTACCCCGAGGAAGAGCCGAGCCTGCCCCTTTCCAGCTACCCGGAGGAGGAGCCGAGCCTGCCCCTTTCCAGCTACCCTGAGGAGGAACTGAGCCGGCCCCTTTCCAGCTATCCTGAGGAGGAGCCAAACCTACCCTTCGCTACCTACCTGGAGGAACCGATGCTGATGGAGACCACCGAGGACACTAGTACGGCCCAGGTACCCTACGAGGGGGAGTGTGGAAGTAGCACGGGGGCAGCCGACCCCAGTCTGGCTGCAACACTGCCAGAACCTATGTCAGTGTGTTGCGGCCAGGATCCCCACTGACAGCAGCGAGTTTCCGCCGCTGCTAGGGCCCCGGGCTGGGACGCAGTGGAGTGGGAGGGCCTGCGTCCCCCTGCCACCCACTCCTTGGGTGGTAGACTCCCCCTTTCCCTAGCCTAGAGAGGCTGGGACCTCTCGCGTATTGACTCAGCCCCTGCTTAAGGGCCTGAGTTCCTGACTATTTGATTGCTGCCCCACCCTGATGTAGGGCCTGGGCTGCTACAAACTCATTGACTCAGCCCCTGCTTAAGGGCCTGGATTCCTGAACTATTGGCTCAGCCCCTGCTTAAGGGCCTGAGCCCCTAACCGTGTGTTTGCTGTCCCACACTACCGCCGGACCAGCACTGACGGCGGACCAGAGCAAGGCGGTGGGATACCCCACAGCTCCACTGAGGGCCGAACCTCGTCCGAGACTTGTACAGGGTAGCACAGCCAAAATGTCTTAAAGCCTCAGCAAAAGAACAACTCTGATTTTTCCTTTCTGTGATGCTCAAGGCCTAACTGAGCTCCACACATCATGGCCTCTGCATTTGGAAGTCAGGACAGTGGTCCAGATTTGCTTGGGAAATAGAAGCAATGGGGCAAATTCATCCCTGGTGTAACATCAGCAGTGTTGTCTGGAGTTCCTAATGAGATTGGGAGTTTGGGTTCATTTTCAGATGTGTCATAAAAGTGCAAATGTTTATCTGAGGTTTGAAGGGCGAGAGGAAGGATCTTACATTTTCCATACTGGTTCTTCAGCCATCTCTAATGGAGAGGTTGAATGTTTGGGTTGGGGGCTTGAAAGCTTTGCTTTCCATGGTTTCTCTGGAAAATATTTTGTCTTGATGTTTTTCCCAGTTTTAGTGTGTAAACAGCCATCTGCCCCACCTTCCAATGCTCATTTTCCCAATGTTCCCTGCCCACTTACTTGTTGCCTTTATCTTCAGTTCTGACTCGATTAGGATCTGGAGGTCCCTCATAATCCTTTGACCAGATAAATTCAGAAGAGTCACACATATCAGGAGTTTCAAAGGCCATGTAAAGAAAGCCCTCTTTGTCCACTCCCAGTTCAATCTCATTTATGCCTGCATAAGAGAAACAAAATTTTGGAAGCATTAGGAAAAAACTTTCCAGTTATAAAGATAGTTAAGCACTGGGATAGGCTTCCAAGGGAGGTTGTTACATAAGAACATAATGCCCATACTGAGTCAGACCAACAGTCCATCTAGCCCAGTATCCTGTCTTCTGACAGTGGCCAGTGCCAGATGCTTCAGAGGGAATGAACAGAACAGGGCAGTTTTCAATGACCCATCCCCTGTCATCCAGTTCCAGCTTCTAGCATTTGGAGCTTTAGGGATACCCAGAGCATGGGGTCCCTGAACATCTTGGCTAATAGCCATTGGTGGATCTATCCTTCAGGAACTTATCTAATTCTTTTTTGAACCCAGCTAAACTTTTGGCTTTCACAACATCCCATGGCAATGAGTTCCACACATTGTGTGAAGAAGTACTTTCTTTTTTTGTTTTAAACCTGCTGCCTATTAATTTCTTTGGGTGACCCCCTAGTTCTTGTGTTATGTGAGGGAGTAAGTAACACTTTTTTATTCACTTTCTCCACTTTCATGATTTTATAGACCTCTATCATATATTCCCCTTACTTGTCTCTTTTCTAAGATGAACAGTCCCAGTATTTTTAATCTATTCCTATGGAAGCTGTATTCCACACCCCTAATCATTTTTGTTGACCTTCTCTGCACCTTTTCCAATTCTAATATATCTTTTTTGAGATTATGGTGACCAGAACCACATGCAGTACTCAAGGTGTGGGCATACCATGGATTTATATAGTGGCATTATGATATTTTCTGTTTTATTTGTTCACTCTTAGGCTCATACCTGGTTTGGTTTCAACCACCACAGGATCCGAGGGGATGGAAGGTGGACCAATCCCTGCTTTGTTCAATGCCCGTACTTGGAAAATGTAGCATTTCCCCATCTCCAAGTCAGAAACCTGCAGAAACCCAATGTAACAAATTAACACCATGCTAAATAATAAGGAATGCTTGCCTGCTAGGCTTATATACAAACCCTCATGTGGGTGCTGGCTGTCGGCTGCTTATTTAGTTGCTTCCATTCCTCTGACCCCTCTTCGCAGACATCAATGTAATATCCAGTGACTGGACCTGCTCCTGTATACAACGGCGCTTCCCAGTGCAGCATCAGGTTTGCGTCCCGCACCTCGGTGAACCTCACATCATAGGGGGGGCCTGTTTGGAAGAAGGGTAGACTGTCAAATAGGGACATCAGAACAGAAGATGCATTAACGTGCCTCTGGTGTGAGCCTCAGATCGCAGGGTTGAGGGCAACGAATGAATGGTGGGCTCAGAAGAGGTCCTTCCTCCAGCAGGATTTGTATGAAAGTGGCCACGTTGTCCTATTTAACGTTGTTTATAATGATGTAACATACAGAGAAGTTTACATAGTGCATCAGGGTTTCCCATTCTCTGGCAACAGGATTCCAGAGCATAGGGCTCTCAACTGGCTACATGGCATGGTGTAGCAATGATCCTTCTTCTTCTTCTTTATCTGTATTACTGTAGCACCATCATGGACCAGCTGTACAAACAGAACAAAAAGATGATCCCTGTCCCATAGAGCTTCTCCTCATGCTCTGAGGAAGAGATTTCAGCGCCTGAGGTGCCTGCTTTATTTTGTAGCAGATGACTTTTCTTTTTCCTGTGTTCCTTTAATACAGTCCCAGGAAACAGAGGGCCCAAAGGTAACGGGCCATATGGAGCTGCCCCTCTGTGCATGAGGTAAGAGGTGCTTCTCCAGGACCAGCACGGTTTGTATCTCCTTGCCTGGTGACATGTACGCTAACATTTTAGTGAAAGGGATTCAGATTCCCAAGTCACCTGCATGACTGGGAGATGGGCCCAAGCTGCAAAATTCTGGCACAGATTCCAACCCCAGCCTTCCCAAAATGTGGAAGGAACTCTGTGATAAATAAAGGGGGGTAGGGAGGAGGTAGCTCCCTTTGATGGACACCCAGCCAGACAGTTAGCTGTAAAATCTCTCTTGGGAGCTGTTCTTTATTTGCTTTACCTGTAAAGCAAGTAAAGAACAGCTGGCTGGGTGTCCATCAAGAGGAGCTACCTCCCTCCCCTTTATTTATCACAAGCTCTGATCAGGGCTTCTGGTTCTGTCTGCTATACAGATCACAATACGGCTCCTGATCCAAACTTCCCCAAAGTTTGGTGTGTTTGGATCCAGGGTTCTTACCGGAGCACATCAATATGACCAAATCCACAGTTTTCCAAAAATCTCATATCATCACAGAAGAGTAAGTCAGTTTATCTTATGAAAGGGGGATAGTTAATGTCCCTGGAATTGTTTTCTGGCTGTTGCTGATATGCTGTCCTTACCTGGCTGCGGCATCGTCCATTCCTCACACTTGAACAAGTCACTGGGTTCAGATACTTTCCCCACTCCCGCCATGTTAGTCGCACAAGCACGGAACTCATAGAAATGTCCTTCATTGAGGTTGGTAACCTTTGAGGTCAGAAACAAAGAGATTATTAGCATAGCCTTGTATTGTACAGTTTGTTTGTAACTGGGATTCATAGATTGTAGGACTGGAAGAGACCTCGAGAAGTCATCGAGTCCAGTCCCCTGCTCTCATGGGCATGGATCTTTAAGGGCATGTTTTTAGGATGGCATGGAAAGGACTTATAAAACCCCCTCCCAACCTATTAACAGAGTTTTTGTAGATAATTCAATGCATCTGTTAAAAACATCCTGCGTACACATTGTATTAGGAAAGAAAAGAGCAACCTGCCAATTAAGATACTCTTAAAACATACTGTTGCCCCTTGGCCCGAGTGGTTAGCCAAAATTTGGGGTCTTGCAGGGTTGTTTCTGTTAGGACGAGGAATGAGTGATACAAGTCAGGTGTACTCTTGGTGTCATCTGGTATTTACGTCTTGTTTCCCTGAACAAAGTAGGAACAAACCACAGCAGGCCGTTTCTTTGCTCAGAAATTCCTAAGTCTGCCACTCCTGCCAGCTCGGTGCCCAAGGAGCCATGTCCCTCTACTTCCGCTTCAAGTCACACTTACAGTTGCTTCTCCTGGCTTTCTGCTCTAACACACGCAGCCTGAAACAGATATCCTACACCTTGCATACAGGGAAGCTCTTCAGTCCACACAGCTGAGCTCCGAACTACTGTGTGGCCTAGGTCCTCGGGTGGTAGCCCCCACACCACATGCCATAAAGGGCTTGATTGCTCTTTCTGTTGAGCCGGAATGAGACCTCACAGGCTCTTAGTAACCCCATAGAATAATTAGTAAGGGACACGTTTGATGCTGAATTATGAAGAATTAGAAATAGCAGCAACTTTGTATTACTCAGAACTCTCCAAACAGCCCGAGAATGCACTGGGCATCAGAATGTGGGACAAACTTGAACTGAATTGCATCCCCAAGGTCCAGCAGAGAAGTTGTCAGACTTACTGGGGACACTCAAAGGTGTGGGATGAAGAAAAGGGAAAGAGCAAGATGGGGAGGGAGTCTGGGCTACAGAAGGGTCAAGACTAGAGGAGGAAAATGGCTCACCTCTTCATATAGCCACCACTTCCACTGCCTCACACAGAAATGCAGTATTGCATTATGAAATCAATACCTTGTAAACTCGTTGAGCAATAGTTCTGATGTTGACTTCATGCCAGTCTAGCTCAGCAGCATCATGCTGATCCAGGAAGTAGCCCAGAATCTTTCCCCCTCCTTTGCGCTTTGGGGCTTTCCACCCAATAGTCATGTCGTTCTTCCCACAGCTCAGCATGGCAAAATCACGTGGGGCTGATGGACGAGCTAAAGGTGAGGACAAAGAGAGAGAGAGGAAAATAGATATTGTATGACATAGATTTGGGATCCTGCTGGCGATCCAGAAAAGAACTGTTGATGTTGAATCAGTTAGCGTGACTTATCTGTGCCATGCATGTTCACACCAGGCTTGATTTTCACTTGCACTAAGGCCCCTTTACACTACTCTGGCAATGTAAAGGGGCCTTCAGATGGGCCTGATTTTCATTTAAATTGTGGGAAAACTCCTGGGTGTTTCAGAGCTTTATAGTTTTAACTGGTGCAGGGCAGATGCAAGAGAGGGTGGGGTGAAGGCAGCAGTGTGAGATAATGGAGAATGATGATGGCGCACTGGAGAAGTGGAAGATACTGAATCAGCTTCTCTGCTCTCTTGCATTTTGTGTGGTCACTTACCTGTGCCAAATGCATGCAATGCAATGTGAAACACTAACAAATCAGAGCAAGAACGTTCTACAGCCACTTTGCACAAGTGCAAATGATGAGACAAGCTGCAAGGCAGGAGAGAATAAAGCCCCCTCTACCTCTAGCTGCCTAGGGGTGGGATCATTTGCAAGTGGCTAGACCCAGCTGTGCATAAAAGATACTCTGATGAGGGAGCTAGTTTTCTGTATGTGTGAGTGTGCATGTGCAATGCAATACTTACAGATAGCCGGCCTCACAATGATGGGGTCAGATTCTGGTGAGCTGTCACCCACTCCTGCTTCATTGACAGATTTCACGCAAAATACATACTCCTTCCCAGGCTGGAGCCCTGGAACAGTAAACCTATGAGAGATCATTAATTTGCTTGCACATAGCTGTTCAAAGTAAGGCAAAGAGCCCTTTGGAAAAAAAACGGCATTTCAATAATTGTATCAGTGTGCTACAATTTATTTCTGTGTCACGTGGTTATTTACCCCTATAGCTTAAAGCACATTGACTCACACAAGTGATACCTATTGAACAATCAGTAAATAGGGGTCAGATCTTGAGAGTTACTCAGCTGGTTTTAGGCACCTCTATTCCCAATGAAATCAGTGGGAGTTGTGGACATTCAGTACCTCTCAACATCTGGACCCGATAAAAGACACTTTAGTGAAGGCCTTCTGCACCAGGGCAAACTTGGAAAGAGAGGGTGTTTAATGACTTGTCTCCTAGCTCTTCTTATTGGATCAGCGTCTCATTCACACTAAGGTCCCTTTACACTGCTCTGCCTATGGAAAGGGGACTTAAAGTTTACACTCACTTTGAGATCTCTTTGTGCTGCCAGACTGCTGTGAAGCGACCTTTGTGTAAATGAGAATCCGGCCCCATTGAGTTTCAGCCTGACAGGTATCTATGCTCTGATGCCACCTGCCCTTTGTGAGCACCAGTGCATTTTACTCATGGGGTGACTGAGCATGTGCTGAGCATCCCCTAAAACGCATTCCCCGAGAAGCATCTATTTCAGACCATACCTGCCCACTGTCCAAAATGGCACTTTCTGAGGCAGTGTGGCCTAGTGGATAGACCACTGGACTGGGACTCAGGAGACCTGACTCTGCCACTGGACTGCTGGTGACCTTGTGCAAGTCACTTTCCCCTCCCTGTGCCTCAGTTTCCCCATCTATAAAACGGGGATAATGATAAAGCACTTGGTAAAGTGCTATATAAGAGCTAGGTATTATTATAGGCATTTTCTAATTTCATTAACATCAGGCCCTATAACAAGAGAGTTTCCCTTACTCCCCATTCTTGAAAGATGACACATTGTTCTACCATAGAGCAAATACAAATGGTCTGTCGTTCCACAGACACTGCGAGATCTACCTTCCCAGTAATGACTGTGGTCTGACAACACATGGAAACATGTGCTACTTTGCTGCCCCACATGTTAACTTGCCTCAGATGTTAAATTAAATCTGGACATTCCAGAACCTGAACAGTGGTTCGGTTCTAAAAACAGGCAAAGGTTTCAGATGTGTGCTATGTGTGCACGTATGTGTAGGGAAATTCTTTTTTTTATCTGCACTCCATTCCTACCATAAACACAGAAATCCAAGTGAATGCACCGTATTTGCTGAATGGAGGTCAATTGCTGAACTCACTTGTTACATGTCACGGGTTTATTGTTGACAGTCTGCCATTCATCTGTCCCAACCTCCCGACAATATACGTAATAGCCGAGGGGCTCCTGACCCTCCTTCAGCTTATCCCAATGCACAACAACAGACGTCTTGGTGTCTCTGAAAGCTAGAACCTGAGAGGGAGGTGGGAGGGGAGCTGAAAAAGGGGAAAAAATGGAACAAAATAAGGTTTATTCTATTTACAAATTGTAACTCAGTTCCAGGGGTGACTTGGGATGTTTGATATCCGCATGGCCGGGGCATCATTTCCCAAAGCAGAGCACCGTGTCTGGACCCGATCTCCTGATTGCAGCCTGTGGGTGTGTCTGTCTGTCTGTCTCTGGATTTATAAGGCCTCATTCTTCTCTCACACCAGTGTAACTCCATTGATATCACTGGAGTTACTCCTGGGGTTTACACCTACCTAAATCAGAGGAAAATCAGGCCCCAATTCCCAATTCCACATGATGTTTTGGGGCCAAAATACAAAGTTCACACTAGATGGGAGCAGCCAGAGGCACAGAACACCCTGAATGAACTTCAGGCCACCTTTAAACAAGAGAATGAAAAAGGCCAGCACGAGGCCCAGTGACCTAACTTTAGCGTGACACATGGGAAACACGGGTATGAGTCTTTGCCTCCTCATATTCTAGACATCACAGCCCAAATATTACACAATTATCCCCCCCAACCAAACATCCCATGTCATGCTGCTGCTCATCCTGGAGTCTCCAGAGACTGACTCCATCATCCACCATTGCAGAATGAGGCTGTGGCCTTCCTTATTGTTCTGCTATGTGCTACATCTGTCTTAGAGCATGCACGACACAGGAGACATTTGAGCGAGTTCCAGAAGTGTGCTTGGAATGGAATATAGGGACTTGATCAGTTTCCTCTTTTTAATTCCAGCCTCATTGGTTGGTTAGATTTACACTGTGTGCTGAACAACTGCAATGTAATTAAGTGTGGATTTAAGGCTTTGAGAGACTTCCTGAAGTCCAAGTGAGAGCTGTAATGATGTACCGCAATGCACAAAGAAAAGAGAAAATAAGCCAATGCTAGTGTTATGATGCATCACCTTTTCCATGTTATTAGTGTCATGCGTTTTATATTGTTACCTAATGTTGTTCCAGCAGTAATGGGCTCACTGGGCAAGGACGGCTCGCTTACTCCGTATTTGTTAGCAGATCGCACTCGGAAACAGTACGATTTTCCTTTCACAAGATCAAAGAGTGCAAATCTTGGGGAATTCACCGCCGTCTCCAGATTGACATTTTGCCAGCTGTTGCTGCCTGCAATGGACTGGAAAGGAAAAGATGGCAATTTACAATCCAGAGAGATGAAAACTGTCTGGAGCGGTTACTCCCTGATCCGACAGCGTAACTGTACTGTATTTGAGAAATAAAGATCTTCTTTACCTGAACTAAATATTTCTTGGGGGCCAATCTAGCCCCTTCCTCATCAGCCACAAAGGGCTCCTTTGCAGCAGAGGTGGTGCAGTGCTACTGTGCAGGTGGGGAATGGACATGTGGGGGTAAGATATGAAAGGAGCAGGGAAGGGACAGAGGAGAACCCAGAATGTTTGGTACTGTGCAGTTCCTCCCATCCTCTCTACCGCTGATGCCTGGGTAAGGGCCAATGGAGGTTACTCCATCCATATAGGTGGAGTAGCCTTCCACATGTGGCCTATGGAAACAAGATTCCTTCTTCCCCGCCTGCTCGTCGGCTCATCATCATGGGCCAGGCATTAGGATCTGGATTTACGGTCTTGTAAATTTAGTACTAGTGAAAGGCTGACGGGGCCATTTCGGATACAATATGGACCGCACTGGCAGTTTCCCCACACACTGCTCTCTCCATGTGTCTTGTTCCAGATCTGGACTGGCCATGCTTAGGAGAGAGAGCGTAGCTCAGCATCCATAGCTCATTGCCTCTCTGCTGAGGCTACCCTCAAGGGCACCAGTTGTGCTAATGCCTTTGTGATGTGGAAAGCCTGTTTTCAAGGAATTGAGACTCACCCACTCATTGTACACAGCCCACCACTGACAAGCTATCAAAACAGCATTCTGTCACTACTGACCTGTGCTGGACTCTGAGCAGTAACCTAGAGGTGAAAGGGGATGTATTCCACTGCCAGTCTCCAGAGTGGTAATATTCACCCTTCCATAGATTATTTCCTTACCTTTTCCACATAATAACTCAGTGGCTCCTTGCCTCTGGGATCTGGTTCATCCCAGGAGAGGGCCACGTAATCTTCTCTGATCTCACTCGCATGAACGTTGGTGGGTGGCAGAGGAATTTTAATCTTGCCTGTGGGAAGCCAGAATTTGATACTGGTTCAGTGATAACATACCAGGAAAGGACTCTCCTATTAAACAGGGATGTTTATGCTTTTTCAGTATCAGGTAAGCTCCTTTGGTGTAAAGGAGAGGCCTTTAACCCTTTGCACGCATTGGGGATAGAGACAGCAAGCTTCCTCCTATGCATTCATTTGGTTGTCAATGTTCTGATAATTTTTAATGATAAATTATTTAATTCTTTGCTCTCATCTTCTTATTTAAATAAAGGGACGTAGTGTCATCATACTCTCACTTGCTCTGGAGGTACAAAGGGCCCAGGATCTGGCCTGCAGTGTCCACCTTTGAGTACATTACTTTGCCAGTGTCTCTTTCCATTACACCCAGTTTCGAAACACTAGAGAATTTTGCGGTGCACATTACCAGACCTTTTGGTCCTTCTTAATTCTATGGCCACGTTCCTCAAGCTCCAGATACAACTCCCTCTCAGGAGTTCAGCTGGTAACAGAGTTCCAGATGTCTGTGTCTGGGCCGAATTCTAACCCTCAGCAGCCTCACAGTGGGGTTGCACTAAATGAGGAAAATATTGTCTCCACGAGTAAAATTTTCAAAAGTCCCTACATACCATTTTCAAAAGTGAATTAGGTGCCTAAGTCCTATTGACTTTCAATGAGACTTAGGTTCCTAAGTGCCTAAGTCACTTTTGAAAATGAGACTTACGGCCAGATTTTTAAAGGTATTTTGGTGCCTAGTGGGATTTAAAAAAGCATCTGCGTGCCTAACACCATGGTTAACACTCAGTTAGGCATTGCAACGCAGAGCAGAACAATGCCTAAATAGCTGTAAAAATCTGGGCCTTAGTCACTTTTAAAAATGGGACTTGGGCACTTCTGAAAATTATACCCCATAATCTTTTGCTTTTAATAAAAACTCTACGCTACTCCTTAGACTGAAGTCTCTAGGCTTGACACAATCACAAGTCTAACAATATCTAACGGCTCCATTATAAACTGGCCTTGTATTTTGGAATGCTTCTGTTTTCTTGGAGTGTAAGAAAACATTTTCCTGTGCGTATTTCCTCCCAGAGTCCTCTGAAATACTATTTTGGCATCCTTGTACTATAACAAGCATTAGTTTATAAAAGGAGGGTTAAGTTTAAGTTTGAAATTACCTTCCAGTTCATCTTTGGAAATTGTAATCTTCTTTCCGTCATCATAAGGGATGGCTAGTGATTAAAAAAAAATCAATATTATTCACTAGGAGAAAAAACCACAAGTTTAGTGGAAAGACAGAGACAAGAATCCTGGGTTTCCCTATATGCACACAAAGCCCATACGCTGGGGTAGTTTGGCCTTCTCCCTTTCTGTACCAGTTTGTACCAAGAGAAGTGGAACAAACTGAAAACTAATTCAAAAAATTATAGGAACTTCCTTGACATTAAAAATACAAAAACAATCATTTTGAGTTAGACACATTTTAGGCCCAGATTCAGTTTGCCCGTTGCCACTTTTGTCTTCCCATTGCAAGCACTCCAGACAGTCAGGGGTGTGTGAGCAGAGATTGAACACTGTTTGGGTAAGAGAGTAACACATGGAATGATAGGGGCAGACACTCAGGTGGTGTCAATCATCCTGGTTTCATTGGTTTCCCTGGAGCTCTGATGATTTATATCTGCTGAGGATCTGCTCACAGTCTTTGCCTATCCAGTGCTGTTCACAAATTGACAATGGTGTTTTAGGTCAGTCTGTCTCCAGCTTTTTCAGTCCTGACCAATGACTTCAGCTGGTGATTCCAGCAGGGCGGAGGCATGTTTGCAGCAGAGGGGCTGCAGTGATGTTTGTGAGAATAGGGCACTTTGGATAAGTCATTCCGAGTTACTTCCGCAGCCTCACAGAGCACATAGAGGAATAATATCCTGTTTCTGATACATACTCATCACTCTTTTTTCCTCATTGGGGTCTTTCATTGTGACTGGGTCGCTGGCCTTGGAAGGGTTACTGATGCCTGAGTGGTTGATGGCCTTTACCCGGAACTGGTATGTCTTTCCCTCCGTGAGGCACAAAACAGGGCACCTGCAGGTCTTCACAGGCATTTCGTTATATGGCACCCACTCGTCTGTGCCCGCCTCGCACCTGCAACGAAGAAAGACCATGCAGTACCTCCATGGTGTTCCCCGAATGTGGCAGCGGGCCTTCTGCAGGTTATAACTTCGGTAAAGGGACCGCTCAGTGCAACAAACATATGTCTACTCACAGGACTGCAGGCTGGGATCTTGCTGCTTTATTTAATTGCATCACAACAAAATTGGGGTGGGGGGAGAAAACTCCCAGTGATTAAACAGGAATTGAGGAATGGAGCATAGTGCCATCCCATAATACTCTGGGTATCCCTGGTAAACCTATCATGACCACTTTACTACAATAACATAATCATACAGACCTTTCAATAAAATAACCGAAGATTGGACTTCCTCCACTATCGCTGGGTGCTACCCAGGAAAGGAGCAGGCAATCTTTATTTACATCGTGGCATTTCACGTTGAGGGGGGATCCAGGTGCACCAGCTGTTGCTGCTGCAGCATCTAAAGGAATATAGAGCATTGTCTGTTAAACTGTTTTTTCCCGCCTGTGTTCTGAATCTTTCAGTCTCCAAACACTCTGTTGTCTACAGAGAGAGGCTGCCATTTTGTGTTCAGCTTGCTGCAGTCTGCAACAGAGGAGATACCCACACTCTGCGCTCTCTCTCATGGAGATATTCATCCTGTTCTTTCCTCTTCTTATTCATTTGTATTGCAGTAGTGCTTAGGGCCCCATGGTGCTAAGTGCTGTACAAATGCAGAACAAAAAGATGGTCCTTGCCCCAAAGAGTTTATAATCTAATCTATATTCTTTCTTGTGTCATTGTTGTCTTTGGGCGTGTAGGGAAAGCAGTCTGATCTGCATGGTCAGGAAAAAATCCACATTGTAAAACTGTAGATAAATGTATTGAGCTCTAAAAGGAAGACATAACTCCAGAATACAACAATGGAGGAGCTTCCTATATTATACTGTGACCCTAATAAATGTACGAGTGGAAAATATTAGCAAATTAAATTCTGAATCATTCATATTAAGAGTAATTTCTTTTCAGATTAATAACAAGGTCAATTTTTTTTAAGATCTTGAGAAGAACAAGAACTGACCTACTCAGTATATAAAAAAAATAATCCAGCATCTGATCAGAGTGAAAAACATTTGTCATGCTGATAGAGCAAACAGGTTCTGCAGTTAGAACTGGACACTGTCCAGCAACCCTGACCTTGTCTTGTAAATCTCAGTAAATGGCTGTTCAGTAACTTGTTACTGAAAGCCCACCGTCAATTCTCTGTTTGGCCATTAAGGGCTAAACTGGATTCCCCACATCAAATCTGAGACATGTGGCACAGAGCATTTCTCTGTGGGAAGGAATTCTCTGCCCAACGGGGTAATGTAGCCACATCATGCTGCTTCTGCATCCTTTGTGGGGATCACTGGCAAGAGCGTTTACATAGCATTGGTGTCATCTCTGGTTTCCCCTCACCCACCCCAAACCTGCCCCCAAATCCCACTGCATAGGGGAGCTGCAGAGCTGAGCTCCATGGTATGCAGACCCCCTGCAACAGCTCCCCAAGTCCTATGCTACTTTGGTTGCAGTGTTTCTTGTACCCCACATTGCTGTGGAGAAGGGGGCAGGATTTGCCCCTCCAAAAGCAAATGAAATCTATTCTCTACCTCCAGTACTGCCTAGGCCACATCTGATAATTACAGGGGGAAGGGTGTTGTGTGTAGTGAACAGGTAGGCTTTGTTTTCCATTTTCTGCACTAAGGACTCTGCTATCCACAGAGGCAGGCAGCCATTTTATGCTCAGTTCAGTGCAGATTACTACAGAGGAAACACAATGGGAAGACAACAGGATTTGGGCCTAAAATCCCAAGTGCCTAAATCACTATTGCAAACGGGACGCAGGCACTTTTGAAAATGTCACCCCTGGGTTCAAGTTGCAGGCAGTGTGGGAAGGCCTTTCATTGTGAATGAGGCTGTGAATTTTCCGACCCCAGTGGATCAGAAAAGGGCTTTTGCTTAGAAAGGATAGAAACCTGTAGGTACCTCTAACAAACACATAAGCACTCTGCTCGTTGTACCCGTCCAGTGTAGGGACACGGACAGTATAGAATCCCTCATCTTCTTTGTAAGCACACAACACGGTCAAAGAAGCCTCGCGATCCAGACACTTTATGTGATGGCGATCCGAATCCTTCAGAAACTCGCCTGCAGGGAAATGAAAACTCAGTGGAAACTCAGAGGGGCATGCAGCACTTGTACACGGTATAAAATGCTGAGCAGGACGGGCACTGCAGGGGACCTTGGGCCTACACTAACACAATGTTGCTCACAGCTAGCAAGGCCTAGATCCTCAAAGAGATTTCATTTCAATGGGAGTTGGGTGCATGAATACCTTTGAGTTGCTGAGCCCAAGTTACTTCTGCCTACTAGCAGATCTGAGGCATTACAGGCTAAGCTCATTAGCCAGATGAGGAACAAGCTCAACCCCCTGCCTTCTGAGACGCAGTCACACTCTGGCCACATCCTTCTATCTGTTATCCTTTGCTCTTGCTGTACGCCAACGCAGGAGGTTTGGAACTCACTTCTACGCAGTGTGGAGGACCCTGAGCTAGAGGAGTAACTCTGTTCACTCTCAGTAAATAGCAGGCATTTGTCCTGAGGGCCACAAGGAGCCATGACACATAGTAACAGTACCTACTGCTTTTCATGAGCAGATCTCCCACTATCATACAAACCAGCTCGTACCCTCATTTTACAGATAGGGAAACTGAGGCACAGAGCGGGGAAATGACTTGCCCAAGGTCATCCAGCAGGCCAGTGGCAGAGCCAGGATTAGAACCCGTGCACAAATCTGCACCTAGCCAGCATATTTTGCTTCTATCCCCAAGTCTTGGGAGAGTTCAGATATGGATCTGAACTCTGTGCATCAGGCCCATCTTTAGAAAACAACACAGTCTGCTGCTTGCACAGCTTATTCTCGCAGGGCTACTTGTAAAACAAAGGCAGTCTTACTGTGTTGCTCCTGGGACAGGTGCAGCCTCCCACAGCTTAAAGGCACGGAGGCAATTAGCATACTGGCAAAGACCAGTGTCCTTGATTTTGCAGCTCTGTTTGTAACTTACCCTCCTATGGGCTGTCTGGGAGGGCTACATTTTACTTCATTCGCCAGTGTCTCCTCCGGCTTTACAGGAATATAATAGCAACACTTTGCACTTCCACTGTGTAGAACCAAGGTTCCTAACAACTCTTTATAAACATGAATTAATTAAGGCTCATGTCACCCCACGAAGCAGGTCTATATTCTTATCCTTGTTTTACGGATGAAGAAATGGAGGCCCAAGTTAAGGGATGTGCCAGAACTGGGAACAGAACCCAGGAATCCTGGCATCCAGTTCTCTTCTGCAAGCACTAGACCAGAGCTTATAGGGGGAAAGCAGTTGTATCAAAGAAAGCTATGTGGATATGAATACACACCGTCTCTGAACCAGGTGATATCTCGTTGGTGTTGAAGTAGATCAGAAGAAAAGAAGCAGGAAAGGGTGAAAGGTTCCTTCTCTCTGGAGAATAGGGGCTTCAGTGAAAAGGCAAAATCTGCCTCCTGGCCAATGAGTGATCCTGTGAAACAAGAGCAAAACCATGCAGCCATGATTAAGGCTACAGTTTTGTCACGGCGGTCAAGATGGTCACTGAAATCGTGAATTTGTGTCAAGGCCCCCAAACGGAGTGGTGTTGTAACCTAGCGCCCAGGTTCGCAGCGCCACTCAGATTTGGTCCTTCTGCCCCTCCATCTCCTGAGAGGCGGAGGAACCAAACCTGAGTGGCGCTGCGACCCCATGTGCCGGTCGCAAAGCCCAGCATGGGGAGCCGGCCCAAGCCCTGTGGAACAGGAGCTGCCATTGTGGGGTGAGTGCAGGGCTGGCTCGTTCTGCAATCCCCATCCTGCTCTAAGAACATAAGAATGGCCATACTGAGTCAGATCAAAAGTCCTTCTAGCCCATTATCCTGTCTTCTGACAGCGACCAATGCAATGTGCTTCACAGGGAATGAACAGAACAGGTAATCATCAAGGGATCCATCCCTTGTTGCCCATTTCCGACTTCTGACAAACAGAGGCTAGGGACACCAGAGTCTTATCAGTTTTTCCCCACACCTTTGCTGTGAAATTTACTAAAATTTTCCATGACAAAATCACAGCCCTAGTCACAACAGAAACAGGAGCCTCCTCAGTTAGTGTCATTATTGTGGTCATTCATCTAGTGCCAAAGGTGTGTGTGGTGCTTTTCATAAACATCAGGCTACTGGGAAGAGGTACACCTTGTCTGACTCTGTGCCAGGGGGCCTCAGCCCGTACATAAAAACTCAGCAACAATAATTTACTCACTTTTGTATATTTCTGAATCGAATCCTGACTCCTTCCCATAATATTCTGTAAAAGAAGGTGGAGAGGATGGGAGGAATAAACACATTTAACAAATGTATGTTTTAATATTTATCTTCCTCTTAATAATATGCAACGATACTTAACTCTTATGTATTGTATCGCTTCTTCAAAGTACGGTCCACTACAAACATTAAATATTAGCCTTCAAAACACACCTGGGTGGTGACTTCTCCAAGTAGGAACACTTTCCAGTGCAGAGCCTTTTACTAGCTTAACAAACTGATAAGGCTCACTTCACCCATAACTGAAATGCAGCCACCCCTGGGGCAGAGCCTGGCATCTACTCAACACCACATGGCAACACTACACAACAACACAGGAATGGAAGGGAAGAAGAATATTCTGTTGAAAGTGCTGGGGAAATTTAGGACAGCCGAACATACTAGTTATTGATGCTGGAATATGGCCTGGACACCGAGGTTAAGCTGCAGAAAACGATATGGGATCTTTAATGATCACATATGGCCTGGACCTCTGGTTTGTGACTCATCCCAAGGACAGCATGTCCAGAAGTACAGAACATTCCAAGACATGGGCTCACTACTGGCTCAGAGGGAAAAGTATCATACACTGAATCACCAGCAGCACTTATTGTGGCACCTACGTGTTTCTTGGAGGTCTCTCCCATGAAAACAACGATCCTAGCCAAACCTTGCAAACTGCTGGGATCACAGAACAGAGTCTAGTGGCTTTGAGCTTAATGCAACGTAATCACGCAGCTGAAGGAATCGAAGAATTCCAAACCAAGATGCAAATGGTGGCATTTCTTAGACCTCTCATCCTAAATAAATGCACATAAGAATTGATCACATTCATTCTTTCTCAGTAGCCAGTACATGGCAATTAAAATGGATGGAATTTTGAATTTCAGACTAGGAAATTCTGATATCTTTTCAGAAGTGATTTTCTGTTGCTGTGATGAAAGGGAAGGCAGACAAAACTTTGCACTGCTATGGGGAGATCCCACATTCAGAAGTAACCTCTCACTTGTTGCTTCCATCTGTCCCGGGCCACAATGGATCATGAAGGCGGCATGCTTTGTGCATGGCATGAGGAATGGGGAAGGGAAAGCATTACTTTAACAGCATACCTGCTGGCCAGGTAGAAAGGATGGCCCTAAATGAATGAAGCCATGTGATAGCATTATACAGTCATAGGCAGAAGATGGTAAATGAGTGGCAATGACTAGAGAGGGGAATCATGGAGAACATCAAAGGGACATGCTGGGTTCATCAAGGATAACAAAGGACCCCAAAATATCATTGATAGGCAGGGCAACCCACTAATCTAGAAAGCCGTTTAGCTTGGGACCGCCTAAGACATCAAAAGCATGTCAGACAATGCAGGGGCCAAGAAAACGACTGCCAATGGCCTGTTTAGTGGGACATGGAGAGCTTCCAGGCCAAGCCCTATGGCTTTGCTCTGGATTCTGTTTTCAGACTGTTAAACACAAATAGCAAAAGGAAGGGGCATGTTACCCGGACGGCATCAGGCAGAGTCAGGAGAGAAGGAACAACGCAGGCCTGCCAAAAGCAAATGTAAGAAGCAATATTTGGAAGTGCCAATAGCACAGAGTTCTGCTCCGACCAGAGACTTCATAAAGGAGAATTTGATCTGGTACTAAGTGGTGCTAGGACAGCTGTCTCATCCAAGGAGGTTTTCTATAATAGATTCATAGATTCCAAGGACAGAAGAGACCATTGTGATCAGCTAGTCTGACCTCCTGTATAACATAGGCCACAGAACTCCTCCAAAATAATTCCTAGCACAGATCTTTTAGAAAAACATCCAATCCTGATTTTAAAATGGTCAGTGACAGAGAATCCCCCACAACCCTTGGTAAATTGTTCCAATAGTTAATTACCCTCACTGTTAAAAGTTTACACCTTATTTCCAATCTGAATTTGTCTAGCTTCAACTTCCAGCCATTGGATTGTGCTATATCTTTCTCTGCTAGACCGAAGAGCCCATTATTAAATATTTGTTCCCCATGTAGGTACTTATAGACTGTGATCAAGTCACCCCTGAACCTTCTCTTTGTTAAGTTAAATAGATTGAGCTCCTTCAATCTATCACTACAAGGCAGGTTTTCTAATCCTTTAATTATTCTCATGACTCTTCTCTGAACCTTCTCCACATTTTCTGACTGTTGTTTAACATCCTCTTGAGATACTAGTGGAATGGAAAGAGGGATAGAATTTTGATGTATTGAAAATTGTGTTACAATTATAAGCTATCACTTTAATTCTCATGGGTTTCCCTGGTCCTGCTTGCAGGTTCAGGGGCTCTGTAGGGAAGTGTGCAATCTGAGTTTTTCAGCAGTAAGTCTGCAAAGAACCAGCCTAGAGGAAGGTGGGATGAGTTGTGCCTCAATCTCTGGAGCAGTCTTCTTTCTCTCTGCTTGTTTTTGGTTCTTGCGCGTTAGTATTATGGATTTTAAGAAATAAAGTTGTGTTAAATTGCAACCTTTTAGAAAGAGCATTTTATGTTTTTATCTAATTTTTCTGTTTGTATGCCGTGAACATAACAAGAATCATTTGCCTTGTTCTGTTGTCACACCTGTTCTGTTTCCACAAGCCGGGTTTGAAAAGAGTGACTGGGAGGGGGAATGAGAGTGGGGGTACTTTGTGACCTTTCTCATGCATGTTATTCAGACCACCCTACTTCTGCTTCTCTCCTTTGGAAGCAGTGGTAAGTGTATTTTCCAGTGCTGTGTGCTGCTTGTTTTCATGTCACTTCATCTGTCAGCACTCAGTCAGTTTCATTCCCCTGGCAGAATTTATAGCCAATTCAGGGTGGTAAATCAAGCCAGTTGGAATGTATCCAATCACTCACGGAAGGATCTTGTTTCTGCTGTCTTTTCCCAGGATCTACTCATAGTTTTAAGCTCCTGATTTTTAGAGATATATGGCCTGATTTTCCAAGGCATAGACACACTAAAGTCAGTGGGATCTGTGGCTACTCTCACCACCTCTGAAAACCAGGCTAACACAGTAGGTCATATAAATACTGCAGTGTGGAATTCCTTCACCATGACAGCCTAACTTTCACTCACACGTTTCCTGCCTGGACTGTCCAATAAATTGTTCTTTATTGCTTTCTTGGCTACAAATAAATGCCACCATCCAATAGACGTACACACTGAAGCCCATGTGGTTCCATTGCTTAGCTTTTGGGAGTTCACCTTTGCTCTGTTTTGATGGTGCAACGTACAAGAGTTCTTGGCAGAAAATCGTGCTGTTACGTGTGCTTTTGATTTGCATCTCAGTTTGATTTTGACCCCCGGGGAGGGGATGAGAGAATAAACAACATGTGACAGATGGTAGCCACATTGCTTAATGGAAGGGGCTTAGTTACTACAGGGATGAGCCTGCTATAAGAACCTAAAAGTATAGAATAGTTGTACACCCCAGAGCTTTTTATATACTTCCTGCATTAGGATAAGAATTATCCAGGCTGGTCAGCCATGCAAACTAGGGGCTGCCATTGTTATTATAAGTAGAGTTGGGTGAATAACAAATTTTTCAGTTTGCTGGTAATTAAAATAAAAATAGTTTTGGATCTACAATATTTATCAAATTTTTCTGCAAATCAAAAAGTCGAAAAAAATTCATTTCACGTTGAACAAAGTGTTTCATTTCGGTTCCAAGCATTTTAAAAAAGGTTTTGATGGTTTGAATAAAAGTCAAGGAAATCGTGAAACAAAAAGTAATTTTGCACCAAAATATGGAAATGTTTGGATTATTTTAGGGGGTTTTATCACCAAATCAATTTGGTGAAATTGACACAAATTTGCAAAACATTTTGGTGTTGCCATATCTCCTTTTTTTGCCCCCCCCCCAAGCTTTCTGCATAAAATTTTGCCTAGTTCTAATTATAAGTGAATATCTGTCCCCAACTGGAGTGTGTATGTGCATGTATGTATGTGCATGCGTGCTGAATTCTGACTCACGTAGGGCACTATTTAACAACGGATTTTAAAGATAGCATAAACAAAACATGACCCTTAAAATTCTCTGGGCACATTCTGTTCTTGTGAAAGCTGAGTCTACAAAGGAGATCCAGATTTTATCAATGCACAACATACAAAGAAAAGGAATGGTGATAACATGGCTCAGTGTGGAGCAGAGAATTTTTTGAAGCATTAACAATAAATGAATCATATATACTTTTAAAAGATCCAGCTGTCTGAGTAATCGACCAAATTGGCTTTTGCATCTCACATTGCCACAGAAGCTCATCTCTCTCATACCAATAAGACCTTTGAAGCAGTCAGTTCACCTCCTATTCCAGAATGGTATCGCTTCCCATCTCAGTTATTCTATTGCTCATGTCAGTCTCACTGAGTATGTTTAGCTGTCTATAGTTCTGTAGGTCTATTCCAGTCCAGGTTTTTATGACAGGATTGTTTTATATATAGATTAGAAATGTCAAGGTCTAAACAATGACCCCATGAGATGCCATTGCATATTCCCTAGAGCTTGGCATAATTTCCCTTTGTAAGTACCAGCACTTTATTTCCAGTCGTTTCCCCATACGTCTGGCTTTAGCTTGGGCAGAATCTTGCTATATATTTGTCTTGCTATAAAGGAATTCATAAAAAGGGTCCATGCAGCTTATCTTGGGATCACAACAGATACAGAGAGGAGAGCCCTGAACGCTCTCCTGTTGGGTTACACTCTGCAATGAGAACTGTGTGATCTGTGGAGCTCTGCCCGGAGAGAGATCTTCTGGGAAACACAGCCCTCTGAAACTGACATTCAGAAAAAACAACTAGATCCTCTCCAGACCTGCTGCACTTCGAACTACAGGTAGTATCACTGCAGAAGGGGTCAGCGTCCAGACACAGCACACCTTCACTGCATCAGTGTTAGTCCACTGCAGGGCGAAGAGGGAAGACAGTTCTGGGCTGTGTCCAGAAAGGGTCTGAAAGATTTTGGCTGAGGGCAGAGGGGCCACAAGGGACTGAGGCAGAGTAGCCATTTTTGAGGTGTATCTGGGCAGACCCTGAGGGAAAGGGCCTGACAGGCTCTGACAGAAAGGGTGTGAGGGAGAGATTCGGCCTGAGTCCAGTGGCCTGACTGGAAAGCCAGTTGCATAGCGACCGCTGGTGTAGGAAGCACTGATTCTCTGTTATAATCTCCAGGGTATTGCACTAAGCTGCTACAAAACAGCATTTCAGCAAATTAAACATGGGCACCCAGAGAAGCGTGGCAGTGGCCCTAGGCTGGATCTGGCCAACAAAAAGTCCCTATGGCCCAGACTGACAGCAGTAGTCTAAAGGGCTGGGGGATGAGAATGGGACCCTAACTGAGAACAGGCAGGAACGCTGGGCTTCCACCCGAAGGCTATTGCAGAGGCAAAGGAGGAAAGAATGGTGACAGTCAGACCTAGGCTAAGCTAGATCCCTGGGTTATAAATACTGGGTTTCATTGTAACTTGAGCCCAGCCTTTTGATTTCTGTTTGTTTAAACAGAACACACTCTTTTTAACTCAACTCCTGACAACAGCAAACACTAGGAGAAGAGCTCTTTCAGGGAAGGGCTATTGCTGTTAGATCATACAAGCTGACCAGACCATTTGCATGAAACTGCACTAGATAAAGTTCCATGCCTCTAACCAAAGTGATCTCACTCCCTGCTTTGAATAAGAGAGAAAATAAAACCATGAAAAAAAACAATCTGTAGGTAGAGTGTTATAATAAAGAAAAAGTGTGTATGGAAATAAGCTGCTAGCAACTCTGCTTTGGACATGTTACGACTGAGACTAGGCAGGGATAGGTTAGAGGAAATTCAAATGATTATGAGCTAAGGTTCAGATCCTCAAAGGTATTTTGATTTCAGTGGAAGGTAGGAGACCTAAATATCTTTGAGGCTCTGGGCCTAAAATTTTGTGCATAGGAAAAGTTAATCCGATATGGATTTTCTTTCTTAGATTTGTGGTTAGTTTACCAACAACCTTTCTGATGGGTTGGCTATTTGTCTTCGTAATGACAATTGAAATTGCTTTATGGACAGTTTACCATGGAAAAACATATTGATTGATGCTTTTTAAATATATATTTTAAATCCAATTGTTCTCCCCTCCTACCTCCCCTCCCCATCACTAAGGCTTAGCTAGACAACCCACTGCATACCCCTTGTTCATGTGTATGTGGTTAATACAGTAATTTTTTTTAATGAAAATAAATAGAAAAATCCATAAAAAATGTTTAAAGGGAAACGGAATACTCAACTTACTCTGGACAAGCACCGTAGCAAATGAATAGGCCTCACCATAGGGATTTTTAACTTCGACACTGTATTCAGCAGAGTCTTCCAAGGAGCATCTGGAAGAAATGGTTGGTTTTTCCTTTTAAGTTTCAGTCTTTGATGCTCCCGCTCGAGGGTTAACTCTGAGTGGTGCATGTCAATATGGGTTGGTCGTTAAACCCAGAATTAAAAGAGAAGGCTTGTTTTTCGCCAAGATTTTTTGGGGGTGCAGGAGTGGGGCATTATTGAAGTCAAATATATTGTTCTTTTGCTATACAAGGAATTATGCACATAAGGTGAGATTCTCAGCATAAGGGCCTATGCATCACATTAATTCCACTGAAGATCTGGCCTAATATATATTACACATATATCTTGCAGGCTTTTTGTTTCTGTAGAAAGGTATCAGTCCATCCAGATTTGTACGGTGCCCTAAGCACACTTAATGCCAAAATGATGAGGTGTCCCTAATCTAGTGTAGGGAACAAAGTAGAGTAATGAGGATCTGCAATAGATCATAGAGATTTTGCATCTACCTCCATTTATACAGGTTCAAACAAAATAAAATAATATTTAAAGCCCAGTGAGCTATTAGAAGTGTTGGGTCAACCTCACAATGGGCAGAGATTCAATCCAGGTAAGCTCCTAGAGCAAGGCAGTAGAGACTCAGACTCCCAGTTCATTTCCAGTCCTCCTCCAGCCCTCTTTGTTCTGCAGAACTGGCCTGGGAATCTCAGCAGACCAGGCCTTGCTGCCAATGAAGAAGGAGCTAAGCAGAAGGTCTGTACATTACCTATTGATGTCTAGTGTGAGCATGCCAAACTTGTTCTGGATCCTGTATTTCCCTGCTGGAGCCAGTCGGGGATCAATACGGACTCCATTTTTATACCTAGTTGAATATAAAAGTGACACACTGTTCAAGAGGGATGTTCTAGTCTAGACGAGAATTAATGGGTATATTTAACAGCTTGTTTTCAAAGTAACACCACCAGCCACACATAGAGGCAGATTCTTCCATGGGACACAGAAGAACAGGGGAGTGGACAGCTGGTCACTGCTCCCTTGTTCTCTGCCCCAGCACAAGTTAGAGCAGTCTTGGGGCTGCTCTACCTTGTTCCACCTGGCTATGGTTGCCCAGGGACCATATGCCAGCTGTGAATGCCAGAGTGCATCACTCTCCAACCACTCCTCCTGCCTGTCACTTCCTACCTCATATATACCCCCCCTGCTCTGAGGGTTGCAGGGAGGGAGGTATAAGAGCTGGCTTTTTTGGCTCTGACTACTGTGGACATCTGGCTCCCTTTGCCCTGCTGGAAAGGTGCAAAAGAACCAGCATGGGGGAAGTTAATCTGCCCCCAAAGCCCATCTGAAACTTTGACAGAGGAGGAGATTTTCCCCTAGTAAAGTCATTTGAAATTAACGTTTGACTATTTCAAGCATTTTCATTTGAGGATAGTCAATTTGACCATCATACTGAGCAAGAACCTTGGTGCACAATGTGTGAAATGTTATTCGTGGCCTCCTTGTTGTTTCTGCCCGGCTGTTGTTAACAGTAAGTTCCGCAGACAATCCCAAGAGATCTCGACGACATTTTCCATCCTTTGAGTTTGTAACTAAGCAAAGCTCAGTAAACAGAAAAGAGTCACTTCATATTTCTCAAATTTTAGGGGTCAGGGCAGTTTAATCCCAAGGCACGTACGGTATCCTAACGGTTAGTCCAGCCCTGATGGTGCGTGTCCAATGTCTCTGCACCTGTCTAGTGCATTGGAAAAATAGTCTTGTCGGCTCTAAGATGCTGGCCAATGACCAAGATTCATGAGCACAAGCTGGAGATGGGGGGCTTTAGCACAATGGCCACACTCCAAAGCTAAGTTCTTTATTGGTACATAGGCTACACTGCTCTGACAGCTGAGATAACTCTGGAGGGAGTGAATCAAAGAGGTCACATCCTGAAAAAGTTTGTATGGAACAGTCTTGAAGAGCAAATTTAAAGCCTGTTCATAAACCTCCTTGAAACTTTTAACGGGCTAGAGGAATTGAGGCATGTCAGCTTCAGAGTCCGTTCCACCAGTGTACATTTCTTCTAGTTTAGTTTGCCTATTTGTGTAACTAGTAGCTGTAGATGTGGATTGTAAGCTCTTTGGGGCAGGGACTTGTTCTGTACTTGTACACCAGCACACTGGGGCTCCTAGGTGCTACAACAATACAAATAAATAATAAAATAACATTGCCTCATTTAGGCATCTCTGGAGCACTCAGTCCTACACTCTGCATTGGATACAAGGATTCGCTACAGTTTATGGGAAGACTATGATGTAAACTAAAAACGCCATCTCCTTTGAGTAGCAGCCTATTTGCAGAATTTTCCCGTTCTCGCCCCTCTACCAACCCCCCCCACCCCTCTGATTCTGTGACGATGTCAAAATAAAAGCAAGGATGATGTCCAGACAGGAGGGAAGATTAGAAACAACAGCTCCTAAACTTGAACATACCAGGAGCGTCTTGAAATGGCCTGTGTCATCCTTTGCTACAGATGGGTAAATAAATAAATAATCACTGATCAGAGGCAACAGAAGCACGTCTGTTTTCATGTCTATACAGCAACACCACCTCTGCTTGGAAGAAACATGACTCTTATCATTGCTTACTCTGGAACAGCTGATTTTCTGCCACCATCACACAGCTTTTTTGCTACATGGACTATATATATCTGGGCTAAGTCAACAACTAATTTGTCCCACCAGGATAAGATATTTGCTAATGGGCATGACTCAGAGCCACAGAGTTTTGGATCCAGATTCATACTTCCCAGAGTTTGAGGGTGTTGATCTCTGAGGTTTTGGGCTGGTTTAATCTCTGCCAAAGAGCCCAGAGTTTTGGGACGTAGCCTGGCCACTATCAGACTTGTTAGAGAGAGAGAGAGCTGGCACCCGCAGCTGGAGCCCTCACCCCCTGCTACACCCCTGTCCCAGCCCGGAGCCCTCTCCTGCACCCCAAACCCCTCATCTCCAGCCCCACTCCAGAGCCCTTACCTGCAGCTTGAGCCCTCACCATTACTCCGCCCCATACCCCAACCCCCTGCCCCAGCCCGGTAAAAATGAGCACGTTAGCAAGGGTGGGGGAGAGCGAGTGATGGAGGGAGGTGGATGGAGTGGGCGGGGGCATGGCCTCGGGAAAAGGGCGGGGTAGGGGGCAGGGCACTGGTGTTCGGTTTTCTGCAAATAGAAAGTTGGCAACCCTAGGTGGGGCCTGTCAACATCCCCAGCCATAAAACAAAATAACCTGGAATAGTTCTGCTCACGGCTATAGCTTCTAACAATTTCACAAGCCTCCAGGCTATCCGATCCTACAGCCAATAACCTATTCTCCACTGAATTAAAGGAGGCTAATAACGTATGTGCAAAAAACCCAGGCAGCTGAACTAGTCCCACTATACATGTGGGGCATATTTGCAATGAATGAACTAAATATAAGAATACGGGTCTGTCTGGAGTCTAGTTTACCCAGAATAAAACTTCCACTGAATTGTCAATATATTTCCCCCCTGTAATTTGTTGAGTGAATCTGGAGCTGGAGAGTGCAGCTAGTTTGATAGTCCCGGAGGGTTTGGTCTTCTGCTTATGCACAGAATTGATACAGAAACAGGGCAAGTTCTCTATGCCCCATGTCACCGATGTGTGAGTCAGCCCTGCCTCAGACAGCTCGTTGGGACAAAAACCACAACCGTTCTCTCTCTCCAGGGCCCATTGGATCCTGGGCTTCTCTGTCGAGACTGCCAATCAGAGGGCTGGTTTCTACTGACTGCATCGATGTTTTCAGACCTGGACATCTTGTTCAGTGGGAGCCATTCATTTCACAGAGTCACCAGACGGTAACAACTCCCAGCCAATTGGGGAGGGGATTTGAAGCACCAACCCAGAAGGGAAAGTATTTTCTGTATTTTCCGAACACCGTGCTTCCCTCCCCCCTCTTTTTAGAGCTTTCTAACAAGACCCAGCTGCTGCACTCCTGTTTGCCCCTCAAAGTGCATACATGCTTTGTAACCACAAGGTCAGCCCCGATCATCGCTCCCAACTCACGCACCAGGTGACCTGCGGCGGAGGGGAAGCCAGAATGGTACATGTAAGCTTCACCCCCATTCTTTCCCAGACTGCATGAACTCTGAGTGGGATCCAGATCAAGGGGGGCCGGCTTGAAAGCAGCTCGATGTACTCCTTCTCCCGGCGGGCCTTCTCTAGAGCCTAGGGCAAGGATTGAATGGACAAGGACAACAGGATTACGTTCTAACGATGCAGGTTCTTTTGCAGAAGAGGCACGTGTAATGGCAACAGCCTTCTCCCATTTCAAAACAGCAGGCTGCTTCCACCCAGCAGAGATCTTGGCTCTGAAGTTGATTGGAGTGGTTGTCAAAACAGAGCTGCACACCACTTTCATAGCTTCACGCGGGTGAAGGTTTCCAACCCTAACACTGGTGGCAGATGCCTTCTGTTAACAAGCTGAGAGCAAACTGTCCCAGAACAGACACTTTCTTGAAGGGGCATGCAACTTCTGAAAGCCTTTCTCCTGGCTGGATTTAGTGAGAGTAAAGAATTAAGGGCCGGATCCTCAGCTGGAATAACTCAGCATTACTCTGTTCATTTCAAAGGAGCAGCCGAGGATCTTGCCCTGACTCTCTACTGGGAATCACAGCAGGAGGAGAGGTTTCAGAGTAGCAGCCGTGTTAGTCTGTATCCGCAAAAAGAAGAACAGGAGGACTTGTGGCACCTTAGAGACTAACAAATTTATTAGAGCATAAGCTTTCGTGGACTATAGCCCACTTCTTCGGATGCATATAGAATGGAACATTCTATATGCATCCGAAGAAGTGGGCTATAGTCCACGAAAGCTTATGCTCTAATAAATTTGTTAGTCTCTAAGGTGCCACAAGTCCTCCTGTTCTTCTTTTAGCAGGAGGAGAGAAACTTCAAAGCTGGCTTTTGGGCAGCTACTTAGCCCCTTAATGTTAGAGAACAGTGGGGCTCTGTTAACTCCAAAGACAGCATCACTTGTGGAAATGGCAAGGAAATACAAGGCTACATTTTTCACTCCATTACCCACACAGCGTTCGCTCTGCTGGAGTGCCAGGCATGGACGTGGTGGCTCTCTGAATGGTGCTGGCCTCAGCTACCTTTATAATATTTTAACCTGGGTGGAACAAAAAGTAGATAGTTTCTGGGGTAGATTTTGAATCACTCATCGTTTGTAAGAAAATGGCCAGAAATTCCCCCTCTTAGGACCATGAGGTTGCCAGACTGGATCATACCCGGGGTCCATCTAGCCCAGTGTCCTGTCTCGAACAGTGGCCAGCCCTGGCTGCTTCATAGGAAGGTGTAGGAGCCCCTTCACGACAGATGTTGGTAATCTGTCTCTACATTCAGGTTATGTCTACACTACAAATTACTTCGGTATAACTTACATCACTCAGGGCTGTGAATAATCCACACCTCTGAGCGATGTAGTTATACCGACCTAAGCGCTGGTGTAGACAATGCTATGTCAGAGGGAGAACTTTTCCCGCTAACTTAGCTACTGCCTCTCATGGAGGGAGGAGTTATTAAGCCAACGGGAGAGCTCTCTCCTGCTGGCTTAGCGTCTTCACCAGAAACACGGCAGCTGCACTGCTGTAAATGCTGTGGTGTCGACATAAGCTAGGTCTCATCCTGATCTCCAGGAGTTATAGATCGGCTTAAACCCTGAAGCAAGAGGTTTAAAATCCCTTCCACATAATGTTTGCTAGCATTAACTGTTATAACTCTGGATATTCTTGCAATCCCTTTGCAACTCTGACCTTCTTGCGAAAGGCCTTCCGATCAGCCTTCACGCGCAGGAGCCTGCAGTTCCTAATGACCGCCTTCTCCAGCTTTTCCATTTCATTCCCAAACCGAACTCTCTTCTGACCCCGCTTCTCCAGCTCTATGATGGTAGCTTCTCTCCTCAGCTTGGATTCCCTGCAACAGCCAATGTTAATAAAACAGCCACAACTGGTGAAGTCCTTTGGGGGTTTTCATTGCACACACACCGGGCTAAGTCTATGCAGGTCTATAAGGAAGGACACACCAGCACCCACTCAGCAGTGGGCACAGATGGGATATTGCTACCGTGAACACTAGAAACCAGACAATGCTGCCACGATGGGTTGTTGTGCACCATGGCACTAGGAGGGTGAGGGTTAGGAGTCATGTGTAGTGTCCCATAGAAATTCCCTGTTGTGGTCTCTGGAGCTGTGGTTCTCTCTGGCTCTCTCCTTCCCAGACTAACTATGCTGCCCAGTTGCCTCTAAGTCCTGGCCTGGAGTAGCCAGCAGTAGGAGCGGCTGCTAATTGCACTACAGAGTGGGCTCAGGAGTAAGGGCACAGTTAGCCTCAAATCCAATATGTATTTATTCTGCCACCTGCAGCAACACATTTCCATTAGCAATGAGCATTTTGTGCTTGAAGACAGCAAGCACCGCAGCCGGGAGCAAAGTAGGTCCAGAATGTTCCGACAGAACAGATTTCCTTCAGAAAATGCTGTTTCAATGAAATCAAAAGGTTTCATGGGAACATCCTGACGGTGTCGAATTTTCAGCGCGCAATTATTGAAACATTTTGTTTCGAGAAGGCTGAAACATTTAATTTAGACATTATCATTTGGACTATTCGTATTGTGACATATTGACTGAGCAGAAATGGTAAAGTTCAAACCAAACATTTTTACCCTATAGCAACAAAACATGTCAGAATATTTCGTTTTGTGAAAAAATCCGAAATTTTGACCTTTTGTCCCGATTTGGGCTGCAACACGGGACAGAAATTGTGGTTTTCAGCTAGCTGTGCCCTGGGGGTGCACTGAGCTTGCCTATTGCATGGTACTTTGCCTAGTAATGACACAGATTCCCTTCCACTGGCTGGATCTGGCAGCGTATATACTGATGCTTCACATCTTCAGAACCCTTTGCAAACATCTGCTGATTAACCCTCACCACCTCTTGGGTGACTAGTAACTATTAACCCTATTATAGAATGTGGAAACTGAGGCACAAAGCAGCTGAGTAACTTCCCCAAGGCTACATAGAAAACAAGTTGAATTCTGGTCTTGAGTCAAGTAGACCAAGCAGCTGCTCTGGCTCCATCCTGCAGCCTTCGCTCTTCTGACTTTCTGGTATGTTGCTAGGATTTGTCCCATAGTGTTTCCTTTCCAGTGAGAGCTTTGGAGATAAAGAGCCTTTCTCAAACTTATTTTTACTTGCCAGGATGGAAAAATGAATGGGGTGTATAGAGAAACATGAATGCACGAGAATTTAGGAACCTGAGGCTAGGTCCTGCACCCAGTGGAAGTCACTGAGAGTTTTGCCATTAATCTCACTGAGAGAAGGAATGGGCTGCAGGTCTCTTAAAAATTCACCCAGGCATTATGAAAGATGCACGATGCATCCCTTGACTCTAAGGGTCCATCTCATAGCACTCTGCACGTCCCAACAAGGATCTCCAAATGCTTTTGCATGCATGCATTGATTAATTAGACCTCACATCTCCCCTGGGAGACAGAGGAGGATTGTTATCATCAGTTTCGGGATGGGAAACAGAGGCAGGGAGAAGTGAAGTGAAGTTGTCTGAGGTCATGCAGTCACTTACAGAGCTGGGGATAGAACCAAATAGCATTGCTCCCAGGCTCTTTCTCTAACTACAAGATACTATACCATATACACAAATTGCCTTGCCTGGGTAAATCTATGGTAGTAACATTACAAGGTCTATTATTGGTTCAAATTAAGAATTATTGTAAATCTGTGCATCTTCTAGGTACATGTGGTCTAAATCTAGCCCACTCTATACAACCATAGTAGCAATATTCATGTCAGACCTACCATGATATTTCTGAGGTCAAGGCGAGGGCAGCTGCTATGGATAATTCTGAAACGGTGAAAGTCTCTTCTTCCTCACTTCAGGTGGCAGACACAGAAAAAGAATTCAGATCATGTTGAATAAACTCATAAAGAAAATGATCCCTGGAACTATAAGTGTCCAGCAGCCAGGGTCACATTTCCAAAAGTGCCTGACTTAGGAAACTAAGTCCCATTTTTGAAAGTGACTTAGGTGCCTAAATACCTTTGAGGATCTGGGTCTTAGAAGCCTCATTGGAAGTCAATGAGAATTAGGCTCCTAGGCACCTAAGTCACTTAGACACGTTTGGAAATGTTACCCCAGTCTACTTTGCTTGCCCCATTAGACCATCCAACCATAGTCATTTTATGGAAATCACTTTCAGCCATGTCCAATCTGGGCTGGATTTACAGCAGTGAATGAGAAGAGAAAGGACCCTGGGCCCAGCTACTCATAGGTGTTTAGGCCCCTAGTTCCCACTCATTTCAGGGGGAATTGAGCACTTTAATACCTTTGAGAATCTGGGCTCCCATTCCACCAAACTCAAAGAACAAGAGAGTGGAGGACCATGCTCTAGGGTGAGTATATTGAGCTACAATTTGAACACTGAAGATCTATTTCAATAGCCTCAAAAAGAAAGGCCAACAAAGGTATTTGCAATCATTTCCCTTATAGTTTCTCCTTGGACGTTTAAAACTGAAATCTGGGCCTTTATGGCCTTTTCCCTTATTGTAGGCGCAAAGGCATATTATTGTCGGCTCTTGCACATGGGTGAGGCTGTGCAGACACTAATTTCATATTATAGAGCCACTACTGAGCTGGGCTGCACACACGAGTTTATTATTGTAGAGTTGCCTCTTTGGGCCGTTGTCCACACATGGCTTATAATTATAGGGATGGTTGATGAGATCTGGGACCAACAGATGGACTTGTTATTGTAGGGTTGCTCTTAACATCAGCTATTCTTCCCATAGAGATTCATCTACTTACTTACTTCATCTACCACTCTTCGAGGGGTTGGGATGCAGTGTTCATAGATTGGCACACACAGCACTTTAGGGCAGGCAGTAAAGAATCAGTTGCTTATGTGAAACCACAGGTCAGGTTAGGCAACACAGAATGTAGCTGGGTGTGTTGTATGAATAAGTAAACAAGACATCCTCCTTATTTCACTTATTGATAACTCCTTGACTCACCACTAGTCCCTTGACTTGCCTAGGCCTGGTTGATTCACTTGGACCTGACTCACTTCATCATTAACTCTTTGACTCATCACTAGCCCCTTGACTCACCTGGATCTGAACTTTGCCTTTCTTGTGGTAGAGGTCATTTGCAAGCTGCGTTGTCTCTCTTCCTTTTGCTCCTCCTCGCTGCGGTGAAACAGAGTCCGAGTTTCCATGCTGAGTGCTCACAGAGGGATCTTACCTGCCAAAACAGAGTCAAATACACCTTGAGCCCTCCTTCCAAATGGGCAATCTCTGACAGTCCAGGATAACCCTTCATTTGCACATACAAATAAGCACCTATTGACCTCAATGACACCAGTCTCAGATCTTTAAGACAGCTACTTATTTTCGGTTCCTAAGCATCCATTTGCTTGTAAATGAGGGATTCCCATTTTAAAAACTGGGGCCCAGCATCTGCCTTAAAAACAAAGCAGTGAAAAAAATATTTCTAAAAGATATTCTCTAGCTCAAACAGAAGTGCTGGGCTTGATGCAGAAGTTACTGAGTGAGTCTCTGGCCTGTGTTATGCAAGGGATCAAAACAGCCTTTTCTGATCTTAACATCTATGAACAATTTTGGTTCCACATCAGTTTAATCAGTTCTTGGTGAAAAATGAAAATCAAAGAGCAGAGGGTCCCTCAAGAGCCTTTAAAAGTAATTGGAGTCAGGAGAAGAACAATAAATAGCTAAAATCCAGTCACTACGTTGATTGTTCACTAAGGCCCAATTAAATCAGGGGGAGTCTTTCCATTGGCTTCCATGGGCATGGGATCAAGCTCCAAAATACCATTCAGACACTACAAGGAGGAGCCTGGTATAAAACCTAGATGAGCCAGATAGGGTAGATGAGGTAGGTTAAATTAAACGAAAATAGGTTTGGTAGACAATCTTAAAACATTGAGGTCAATGTTAGAAAGTCAGCAGAGTTTTGGACTGGAATCCATATGGACTAAACCGAAATCTTTTTAAATCCGAGGGCACCTTAAAATGTGCTTTTATCTTAATTTAAAAAACCCTTTTCATATTCATTAACTGTTCTCTGAGACTCACAGTCAGGTGGCGAGTGATGTAAGATGACCGGAATGTTGAGACACCAGTCAGGCCATCTGATTGGCCAAGTGGTGTCACCCTTTTACACTGAGGCTGAGAAGGGTTGGTGCTCCTGCTAGGGCCATCTCAGGAAAAGGTCATGGCATTGTAAACTCCTCACAGCTAGTTTCAGGAGGCTTTTTAAACAGCAGGAGGCTAGAAGGAGTGGGGAGGAAAGACAGGTGAGTATGGAATGGTAGAAGAGAAGAAAGTAAAACCTGGCCACCTCCCCTTCTCCAAATCCATCCTGAACCAGCACTGTTGTTTTGTAGCCTTGATCTCTCTGGTAATCCCTCCTATGGGGCGAGATATACCATGAGATCTGTTACTGCAATGCCGGTGCACAAACCAGCTATATGGAAGAGACACATTTGTGTTGCTGGGAGTCCAAAGATAACTCTCCCTTTATTCTGTTGGGCACAGCCTGGGAGCTCATTTAGTCCCCCTATTTCCCTGAAGATGATTACAGAAGATCTGAGAGAGTGCAGCAATCAAAGGGTTAAGTTTTGTTTAAAAAAAAAATCTCATCACTCAATAAGCCACAGGATTTTCACTAAAGCAGCTGAAGAATCCTCTCTTGTTTGTTCTCTTTGCTAGAGGTGGAAATATGGGGGGCGAAAAATGTGGCTACTGGCTCTGGTCCATTTCCTCCCATCGGCTGCCTAAAATGCTAAGCTATCCCTGCAGCCCCTCCTCCGGGACCGTGCAGTGAGCTGTTTTTAAGTACTGAATAAATGCCTGGGGATTAAATGGAACCAACTTTTAAAAGGGTATCCCTCCCTAGCCCAGCCCACCTACAGCCTTTCCAGAAACTCACTGCATGAAAGCAAACAAAAGTCCTCCAGAGTGGCCCTGATGTGATTAATACATGAAAGCAAAATCAGTCTGGGTCACATACAAATTACAGGATTCAATGAATGGGTAGGAAAAGTCTTTGGTTATAAAAGATTTGGGGTAGATTTTTCAAACGTGCTTAAGTGGATCTAGAAGCCGAAGTCCTATTTTCCAAAATGACTTTGACCTGTAGACTCCTGAATCGGAATGATTTTCAATGAGGCTTAGGATCCTAAGTGACTTTTGAAAATAAGATTTTGGTACTTTGGAAAATATTACCCTTGTTAATAATATTCCTTGAAAACCCATGCAGTTAAACCTGTCACTGGCTCATTTCAATGGAAGGAATTTTCCCCTAGCTATTTTAGTTTGGCTTTTAGTTTATTGCATTCTAAAACCATTATTCAGCCAGGAAGATACAGTTTTTACTATAATTATGTTGCATTAGTCTAATTCTTTTAATAAGCTGTTTAAATGTTAATATAAGTAACCTGCTTAAAAATACCCAAGATGAAAACTTAATTGTTATAGTGAACTCAAAATATCCCAACATGCAAAGGAAACTATAGAATTATCATATCCCGGTTCCATCAGTAGAACACAGTTTTAGAAGAGTCTTCCCTGGACAGCAAAGGAAATATAAGGAAAAGAAAATAAGACCAACCTAATTTTTCAGAAAAATGCTTCTATGCTCTTTAAAATATGCTCTGAACTATATTTCAGCTGAAAAATAACTACCAGGCATCAGATATGTGTTTCCATGGTCTACACATAAACATTGTTTCATGTTTGCTTTTATTTTAGTTTAGTTTTTTTCTTCGATCGTTTTGAACTAACGTTCAGTGCTCTGCAACCTAAGGTCTGCTATAGAGACACAGAGCTTTGGTCTGTTAAAACATAATGTCAGCTGTATTGCAGCCGACTGCTTTCCAGTCCAAAATGTAATGATCTATTTAGAAAAAACTACAACGGAATGGATTCTTGCTGGAAAAACAGTCTCACAAGGAAAAGACTGGTGGGGGGGGGAAACGTAGCAACTCTTTCAGGCAAGAGACACTCAAGAAGCATGAATTATCGCCATGTGCAAGTGCAATGAACGCTTGCAATAGCTGATACCGCTATAAAAGTCTTATAAGTCTTGTATAAACTGTAGCCTACTTACAGATAAGTCAGATTCACCCAGAGAAGCACCAGAGAGAGTGGCTGTCCTCAAGAAAGATAAAGGACAAAGGACCGTTTCCTTTTCCCTGCTGATGACATTAAGAATGACTGTTCCCAAAAGAATGTGCCCTATGGGTAAGTGCCCACCCTGGAGTCTTAAATATAGCATCGTGCCATAGCATTGCAATGACAATGGGGGAAACTATCCATGGTTTACAATGTTTGAACAGGTCGCTGCACTGGCAGCTACTTGCAAAACCTTTTCTAGTCAGGCAAATTAATGCTGTTGTTAAAACGGTACAAGTGGGGGCAGATGCTGCCAGATCTAAGGGCATGGGAGCATAGCATTACCCATTGCAGATTTACATTGGGCAGAATTTCACAAAGCCTCTGAAATGAATTGAGAACACTTTAATCTCCTTTCCGGGATCCCCCATGTGTTAGTGGACAGCTGCTGAATAACAGAGTGAAACTCAGTTACTTTGACATCTCTTTAGTGAATGCCAGTTCCAGCCAATTTGCATCAAAATCTAATTGGATCAGGAGCGGATGGCAAATCGGTGTTTTGATTGGCTTACAGCTGTCTCCATTTGTGGAATATATTACATAGTTCATTTGTCTGAAACTTTTACTGGCAAATCGAGGCCTGCCTCATTCAAGTGGATCAGTCTTTCCATCCATTGAATGCCAGTCATCGTGCTATCTGAGAGTCTTGTGCAGAGTAGCAGAGCCATAGCAGAAATGATTGATTTTACTTAAAAGTCTGCCTGAGTTGCAATAAGGACCAGCTGCTGCCACCCATGCGAGGGATTGGCAATGTGTTCTGTGGTCTCAGATCCTGCTACAAAAAAAAGAGATGCCGCTCTGAGAGTGGCTGGCTTAGGGGGCTGCAGGAGCAGATTGTCAATCAGGCGCTTCCCAGCTGAATCCAGTTGCATCCGTGTAGCACTGCTCAAAGCAGCCAGTGTTGTGAATTGGCGAAGCGCTGCCATGTCCTGCCGCAGCATTCACCAGCTGAGCCTGTGCACTGTACATCCAGAGAATGGAGCTACGGGCACATATTTTGAGTAGAGCCTCTCAAAGCGAGATTCGTTATAGGAGTTTCTTCGGATTCTTAACGTGAGCCTAGAGCTTTCTGTATTTCACAACAATTTTAGGTAAGCTCAGTGAATGCTGGTGCTCTTCAGAGGCCAGGCCAGTGCCAGCCATTCAGATCTTGGCTCAGCTGGAAGTCATGCTTTGACTCTTTTAATTTGCAAAGACACTAACGTGCATGAGCAGCGGAAATGTTCTGATCCCACGGAGGTAAATAGCCCTGCCCCGCACCAAATTGCAGATGCCTTTCAAGTTCTCTCATGTAGTTCTCCCACTGCACCCATCTGAGCTGCCCTCAAGCAACCCACTCTTGGCCCCTTCTGAGTAAACACCTCCATACAGGGAGGCCAGGATTAAGATAATTAAGCCTATTTTACTGGATCTCCTATGCCTGCAGAAATGGCAAATCACAGTGTTTTCCTCTGGGCCATGTCACTCGGCCTGCATTCCCGAAGTTTGGAGCTTTCCAGCTGTTGTTTTAGTTAATCTTTCCCAAGGTGCAGCTGCTTAAATAAACCTGTGTTAAAAATGTCTCCATTTTACTGCTCTTCAAACGTGACCCCTTGAAAAGATTAAGCAAACAAAGAGCACGCAAGAGAGAAGCACCCAATGCTTCCTCTCCTGCTATAAGGACACATTTCAGGCTGCGTTGGTGACAATCCATTGTAAGCTATGCCCAGGGTGGCTGGCACAGGGAGTGGCTATGTGACAGCTCCCTAGATATAGCTGAGAAGATAAGAGTGTAATGCCTTTCTGTAGGGTTACAGATGGCTCCTGCCATGCCGATATCACTAAGACAACTGGCACGACAAGGCTCATCTGTCACTAACATGACATCTGGCGGAGAATAAGTGAGGCCTTTGTTGCAAGGCAACTCCAGCTTTTATTGTCTTCTGACGCCTAAACCCTCTTATCCCCCAAAGCCAAGGTAAATGCGAAATGATCTCCAGTTAGTGAGGTTACGGTATAGCTGGCTAGCATGAAATGGCCTTTGAAGCGACGTTGAAACCAGGCTGTTTATCTAGAGCTGTCCTTCCATGGAATGGAAAAGAGCAGGCTCAGATCATTAGGCTATCTGTTTTTCCATGATGGATTTTATAACAACGGGGGCTATAGATCGGTTTCAGAGAGAAGCAAAAAGAAGCGTAGTGAAGGTCAGTGCATAGAGGGGATGGTGGAAACAACACAGCTTTAGTAAAATTAGACAGGTGTAACTGCCCCGTCCCTCCCACCCCAGGAGAATAGTTTCAGAGAGAAGACACTTCCCCTTCATTCAGTTCATAAGGTGACTCACCAGACAAGCATGGTATCTCCTGCTGGTTTAGTATTTCAGGGCCCAAAGGACATACATGATCATGTCCTGGGCAAGCTGTGATCAGAGCAGGGGACTGGGAATATCTCTATTAAGAATCCCTTTTATAGGGCCGGATCCAGAGACTCTTTCCATTGACCTCAATGGGCATTTGTCATAACTATAAAGGGAAGGGTAACAGCTCTCCTGTGTACAGTATTATAAAATCCCTCCTGGCCAGAGACTCCAAAATCCTTTTACCTGTAAAGGGTTAAGAAGTTCATAGACTCATAGACTTTAAGGTCAGAAGGGACCATTATCATCATCTAGTCTGACCTCCCGCATGATGCAGTTCATTTCTTGTACCTAAATAGTTTGGGACATGCTTAAGAGATCACCTCTCTCTGCATATCATATTGCCACAAAAAGAGACCCTCGAGCTGGGGCAGCCTCAGTATATCATAGAATCATAGAATATCAGAGTTGGAAGGGACCTCAACAGGTCATCTAGTCCAACCCCCTGCTCAAAGCAGGACCAATTCCCAGCTAAATCATCCCAGCCAGGGCTTTGTCAAGCCGGGCCTTAAAAACCTCCAAGGAAGGAGACTCCACCACCTCCCTAGGTAATGCATTCCAGTGTTTCACCACCCTCCTAGTGAAATAGTTTTTCCTGATATCCAACCTGGACCTCCCCCACTGCAACTTGAGACCATTGCTCCTTGTTCTGTCATCTGCCACCACTGAGAACAGCCGAGCTCCATCCTCTTTGGAACCCCCCTTCAGGTAGTTGAAGGCTGCTATCAAATCCCCCCTCATTCTTCTCTTCTGGAGACTAAACAATCCCAGTTCCCTCAGCCTCTCCTCATAAGTCATGTGCTCCAGACCCCTAATCATTTTTGTTGCCCTCCGCTGGACTCTTTCCAATTTTTCCACATCCTTCTTGTAGTGTGGGGCCCAAAACTGGACACAGTATTCCAGATGAGGCCTCACCAATGTCGAATAAAGGGGAACGATCACGTTCCTCGATCTGCTGGCAATGCCCCTACTTATACAGCCCAAAATGCCGTTAGCCTTCTTGGCAACAAGAGCACACTGTTGACTCATATCCAGCTTCTCGTCCACTGTGACCCCTAGGTCCTTTTCTGCAGAACTGCTACCTAGCCATTCGGTCCCTAGTCTGTAGCAGTGCAGGTAACCTGGCTGACACCTGACCCAAAGGACCAATAAGGGGACAAGATACTTTCAAATCTTGGGGGGGCGGGAAAGGCTTTTGTTTGTGCTCTTTGTTTGGGAGTTCGTTCGCTCTTGGGACTGAGAGGGACCAGACATCAATCCAGGTTCTCCACATCTTTCTAAACAAGTTTCTCATATTTCAGACTTGTAAGTAAACAGCCAGGCAAGGCGTGTTAGTTTTACTTTGTTTTCTCAACTTGTAAATGTACCTTTTACTAGAGTGTTTATCTCTGTTTGCTGTACTTTGAACCTGAGGCTAGAGGGGGGTCCTCTGAGCTCTTTAAGTTTGATTACCCTGTAAAGTTATTTTCCATACTGATTTTACAGAGATGATTTTTACCTTTTTTCTTTAATTAAAACCTTCTTTTTAAGAACCTGATTGATTTTTCCTTGTTTTTAGATCCAAGGGGGTTGGATCTTGATCCACCAAGAGTGGGTGGGAGGAAGGAGGGGAGATGGTTAATTTCTCCTTGCTTTAAGATCCAAGGGGTTTGGATCTGTATTCACCAGGGAATTGGTGAAGAGTTTCTCAAGGCTTCTCAGGGAAGGGAACTAGCTTTGGGAATGGTGGCAGCGGACCAGATCTAAGGTGGTAGTTAAGCTTAGAAGTTTTCATGCAGGCCCCCACATTTGTACCCTAAAGTTCAGAGTGGGGAAGCAGCCTTGACAGCATTGATCAGGCCCATGTGCATTACAGTTCACTCTGATCTCTTCCCTGCCACGAGGGATACAACAGGGAAAGAAGGATAGAACAGTGGTCAGGGCGCAAGCCTGGGACTTGATAGACCTGGAGTCCATGCCCAGCTCTGCCACAAGCTTCCTATGTGACCTTTGGCAAGCCACTTAGGGCCTGATCCAAACTCAGTGGAAGTTTTCAGTGGGTGACCTCCCCCTAGGCACCTAGCTGACTCTCTAGGCACCTAAATAACTTTAAAAATCTGGCCCTAAGGGCAGGTCTTCACTACGGGGGGGAGGAGGGGGGCGATTTAAGATATGCAAATTCAGCTACGCGAATAGCGTAGCTGAATTCGACCTATCAGAGCCGACTTACCCCGCTGTGAGGACGGCGGCAAAATCGACCTCCGCAGCTCCCCGTCGATGGTGCTTACTCTCACCTCCGCTGTTGGAGTAAGAGCGTCGATTCGGGGATCGATTGTTGCGTCCTGACGAGACGCGATAATTCGATCCCCGAGAGATCGATTTCTACCCGCCGATTCAGCGGGTAGTGTAGACCTAGCCTTAGTCTCTCTGTGCCTTAATTCCCCCTCAGTACAATGGGGCTAATAGCACAGCTCTGCCTTAGAGGGTGTGGCAAGGATAAATACCTGCCACAGAGAGCAGAGGGACTGGAAAAGACTGTTAAATAAAGTGCACAGGCTGTATTTCTCAACAGCATCTTTTAAAAGCTGTCGCCGAGATGCCTTGCCCTCCCCCATTGTGCTGTCCCTGTTGATCCTGCGTCTTGGGTTTTGTTTCACAACACCAGCCAGTATGACATGAGAGCACGGTGGCATTTAATTATTCCTGGAGTAGCATCGCCCGGAATGCTGCTGACATGAGATACCTAGCCTGCAGGCGACAACACTGAAAAAAGAAGCCCATATCACTGGCTTGAGCTGGAGCCTTTGCCAGTGAGGGAGCGGCTTCGCAGAATGTTACGACCCAGCCTTTATTTTGAAAACAACATGTTAACAGGCAGCTGGCCTGTTGCAACATCTGCAGCTGTAATTTCCTAGGGGAGAATGTTCTGCTGGCGTCATAGAAGCACATGATTCATGAACCAGTGCAAACGGCGTCATTATGGAAACAACCGTCCAGATCAACTCAATGGCACCAAATGGCATCAGCAAAGGCAGCACAATAGAAATGTCTTCTACAGTATCTGCATCTTTGCTGCACTTCTAGACAAGCTCCTGACGAAAGCACTTAGCCCAGGGGCAGTTCTAGAGCCAGGTGACCCAGGGGCTGACTCATGATGGGTGATGCACCTCTCAAGTGAGTAGTAGAGAGGGTCAGAAGTTTTTCATCTGAATGGTTTTATGACAAAAAATGCTGTTTGCATTCAAATGTTTCCCAAAAATGCATTGATTTCAATGAAATTTCATTTTAAACACCCTCCCTCCCCCCAAAATGAAGCATTTCAATAATGCCAGAAGTTCCATTTCAACACCTATGGAATTTTTCACATCAAAAGGACTTCTTCAAATTAAATTCATTGTTTTCTAGATAAAAATTTAACAAAAAATTTAAAAAGAAAAATCAGAAAATTGGAATGAAATATTTAGTTTTTATCAAAATGAAATGTTTTGATTGACCTGAAATCAAGTTGTTGGTGGTGGGTTTTTTTTAATCTCATTTCATGGAAAATTTGAACTTTTTTGTTTTCAAACAACAACAACAAAAATTCTTGAACTCTCGAAACTTCCCACTAAATGGAAAATCCGGTTCCTGCCCACGTCTAGTGACAAACTCCTAAAAAACCGTAGCCTTAATGATAGCCTGGCCCATCAGGCACCCCAACACTGTTGCGTCTGCTATTGCATCTGCCCCCAGCTACCTGGGCCGTGACTGCTACCTTTCTTCCCATCCACATAGAATTTTTTGGGGTGCAGGTGGGGTAGGGGGAGAACCTTTGCTGCTGCTGCTAGTAAAAGAAACACTCAATCCATCTCTTGTTTCCACCGCTATCCAATCTCTTCACTCCCCCTCCCGCCCCTGATCCTCCCTCTGGATGCAGCACAGGCCAGTTGGGCAATTCTTAGCTTTTCTCATTTAAATCGTTCACATGCACTATGGACCGTGTAGCACAAACCACTGATGGGGACTTTAGCTTTTTCCCCACACAGCAACTTCGCTCTGGGGCAAATCCTGGAGCCTTTACTCAGGCAGAACTCCCATAGAATGTGATGTGTGTGCCAGAGAGAGAACTAAGGACAGACCTCTGCCTCAGGATTGTAGGATCTGGCCCTTTAAGAAGCACATCACCATCACCAGAACTTCAATTTGCCTATTACAATGCTTTGTGCCAACATGGGGCTTCCACGCTACATGTGAATTTCACTGCATTTGAGCTCATGCTAGGCAGGACCCCTCCTTTTCCCAATTCCCTTGTTGCCAGCATAACCACAGCTAAACCCTAGGGTTAGAGTCAAATTGCAAAACTACACTAAGGCAAATGGAATGTAACCTTTGACCTCATCTCCCTCCAGGGTGAGAAAACACGTCAAACTGCACCCCCCATGTCTTGAATAGTTCATCTCCCCACAGCGCTCATCAACTGAACTCTCCCCACACCACCCAGAGAAGGGCTTTGCTTATTCCTACAGAAACGTCCCATTTCCCCCTTAAAACTGACAGCATCACGTCAAATGACTTTCCCTCCACACCTGTACCAAATCACAGGCCGAGCTTGCTCTTCTCCCCGTTCCAAAATAATTACCCACTTGGTTGGTGCTTTGGACAATAAAGCCTACCTGTGTCCTATGGTGCGTGCGTTAGCAGCTGCTCTGTTTATTGCTGGAAAAAGAACAGATCCAGGGCATCAGCTGCAGAATGTCTCATATTTTTACTCTACAGGAATTTTCCCCTCAGTTTAGGTTAGTGCTGAAGAAAAGATGCTGAAGAGAAGTCCCTGGAGACGGATTTTATTTAGCAATAGAAGAGGTACAACAGTATACGCTTCCCCCTCCCTGCCCTGCCTATGTCTCTTACACTTGACCCAGGCCTGGTCTACACTACAGGGTTAGGCCGCCGTAAGCTGCCTTGTGTTGACCTCGCTGTGGAAGTCTCTTCACTGACGTAAGTGCCTCTGTACGCCGATTTAGTAACACCCCCTCCCTGAGAGGCGCAAAGTCACCGTCACTGTAAGTAGATCGTATCAGTGTAGACGCTGATGCGTTACTCACATCACCTGTTACTGGCTTTCAGGAGCCGTCCCACACTGCCCCACACGGTCAATGCGATTGACACAAGTGCTCCCGGTAAGGACGTGCACCGCCACCATAAGGAGCTAAGTGTGCACACACACGCGATGTAATAACTGCACTGATTGCACGCGAATGTAATTTAAGTCGACATAATTTTGTAGTGTAGACATTGTCCCAGGATGGCTCCTCCCCATGGCGTTGAAGGCAAGGGATGTACACCACAGACCCAGCCTTCCTCCTACCCTCTCTTCTCCATTCTGCAGCTGGGCTCCGCTGAATTTCCCTATCCCCACTCAGAGAATAGCGTGGGGACTCCATTGACACTCAGTCCTTGTTCAGGGGGGAAAAAAATCTGTTGGCTCCAGGGAATAAAAGAACCAAGTGGAAACTGAGCAAGCACTCAGGGACCACGCTGAACTATTAAAAAAGACAAAGGAGGACGGTTTTGTTGCCCTGCCGGCACTGAAGAGCACAGTGGGCCAAGGGGAATTCGGTTTCACTTTATTGCCCATGTCTGAAGCTTATGACCATAAATTCACTTGCGGCTGTAAGGAACCACAGCTGCAAAGCAAAGCAAACATTCCATTCCGGGGAGCAGCCTCTGGCTTTGTAGGGATCGTGCACTCAGAGGCAGAGTGAGTAGCTAGCTGATTCTTTTACAGAGATGGCACTTAGTCATATGCCATCGCGTGCATGGCCCAATGCAACTCAAGAGAGAATCAGAGTAATCAGAGATAAGAAACTTTTATTATAGGAAATATACACACAGCCTCCCCTCACACAGCCAATGAGGGTTCTCACTGCCTCATCTGCTTCCCAGCTCAGCCAATCTGAAAATATCCCTTTTCTCCCTTGCCTCTAAATCCTCTTTCCCTCTACTTTTATTTATTGAAGTCTGTAAAGCTTTGGGCAATGCGCTTTGTATGGCAAATACTAGCCAAAATAAGCTTCTCCTGTATATTACTGATCCCTGAAGTATATCTCCTAGGACTTTGTCCATGCCAGCTTCAAATGATAGGGCTTTCACTCCCCTTTCCCTAGGGAAATGACTCTGTCTCGACCTCACAGTCAGGAAGCATTTGATGGGCTGGCAGAAGAACTGTAAGAAAGAGGAGTTTGGCTTAAGTAGCAGGTTCCAAAGAAAGTTGCCAAATTCTGAAGATTGGCCTGGAAGCAGGTGTAATGGATCGCTCACCAGGCACACACACATCATTAGGTGCCCGTATACTCCCTGCAAGCATCTACCTATTAGTAGTAAGAACAGGTTAATTTTTGCACAGATAGCTGCATAGAGAGAATGTGGCTGGGTCAGAACATCTGGATCACACCCCCTGAATACCAAGTCACACCCCAGCAAAGCCCTCACTAGCTCCTGTCATGGAAGCCCTGAGAAGCAGCCTGTCTGTGAGAGGGTCAGTTTTCACCCTGTCTGCCCAGCATTGGCTGCAGGTGTATTGAAATGCCCCTGAGAAATTGGATCCTGAGAGTTGTGGCTATGACCCCACTGCCTGACATGTGTTCATCTTGAACCAGCAGCAAATCAGAGTCACTAGATCGTAATGGCTGCTTGGGGGGTGAGGGGGGTGTCAGTACAAATCACTTCCTGCCATTTGGGCTGGAAGAAAAATCTCTCACACTCAGAGAAACTAATAAAAGAGTCAGAGAATGGGACATCGCACTTGTAACATTCACAGAGTGTTGAATGACACCAAACATTTTAAATGACAGATTCTCAGCTCACCTCATCCCACATAGTAGCATGGGAGTCTCTCTTGCCCCACAGTGCCTTAAAAGCTTTAGGTTACTTTGTGCTCCCCATTCTATCACTCCCGAGCCTCAACAGCCTTCCTTATAGGGCTCGGGAATAGGAATGTTTACAGATTTTGAGGACACATGGGTGCACTTGGAGAATTTTACCTTTAGCTGCCTTGGAAAGTGAATGGGTTAGGACATGGGCCTAAGTAATCAATTTGAATAAATAGCCTTGTATTTCTAATTCAAAAGTTCCCAACTCACTGTATAGACAATGGGCCAGAGTCTGAAGACTTGACTCAGACTTTATCTCAGGCCAAACTCTTATTGACTCCGATGGGAGTTTAGACTGAACAAGGGATGTGTAAAAATGGAGTAGGGCCATCAGGAGTTGGCCATAAAACATACAGTACCAGCTGCCTCTGGAGTGTAAGGAAGCAGCCAGCCAGCCCACCCAGGGCACACTGCCCATCAGTGGGGAGAGAAGAAATGTTTAGTTATGGAAACCAGGGCATATCCCTAATGACTCTCACAAAAAGTGCCAAGGGTCTTTGGAGCCTCCCCCCGAAGCAGGCAGAACTACGGCTCGTGCTAAAGACACAGATGCAGGTTCACTGCCTGGAACTCCATTTAGTTCCCCGAAGTGCACACAGGTTAAGTTCGCTCTGCCATGATTTGAACCTGTGGTTGCAGAGAGTTTCCAACAGAGGCTTAGAGCACTCAGGCTGCCTCCTTAGCAGTTCAGAGCTGTAACTGTTGGGTGTAGAAGATAAGCAGCTAGCTTATGTAACAGAGGAAGGAAGGCCTTGCCTTGCTATGAAAATTAATGGTCATAATTCACTTACTACAGAGAATGAGGGATGAAACCTGAACTCATGTGAAAAATGTTTGCAACATACAGGGGAAATAACCAACTCCAGTTTGTAAAATTATTAACAGGTTCCCTGGCTCCATTGCCTCACACTGCAAGATGTGACAAAGTTCCTCCTCTACCTTGGTGGGTCCTGTGCTTATTGGCAGATTTGCTCGCCTCAGAGATCTTCACCTCTGGTGGAAACGACCATCCGGGTCAACTCCTCCTGTGTCTAATCAGGAGTTGGGAGGTTTGTGGGGAACCCGGGCCCACCCTCTACTCCGGGTTCCAGCCCAGGGCCCTGTGGATTGCAGCTGTCTACAGTGCATCCTGTAACAGCTGCATGACAGCTACAAGTCCCTGGGCTACTTCCCCATGACCTCCTCCAAACACTTTCTTTATCCTCACCACAGGACCTTCCTCCTGGTGTCTGATAACACTTGTACTCCTCAGTCCTCCAGCAGCACACCCTCTAGGGTTACCATACGTCCGGATTTCCCCGGACATGTCCGGCTTTTTGGTGCTCAAATCCCCGTCCGGGGGAAATTTCCAAAAAGCCGGACATGTCCAGGGAAATAGGGAGGCATAAGCCAGGGTCCGCACGGCCCCAGCACAATCCACTGGGTCTGCAGCGCAGCCCAGCCGCCCCGGCTACATTGTAGCGAGCTCGGACGGGGCGGGGGGAGGGTTCGGGCTTCCCTCGTGGGCGGGGACCCCCAGCGGGGACAATAGGCCGGGGAACGTGCTCGGCGGCGGCAGGAAGGAGGCTGTGGCCGGGGCTGCAGGGACCTGCGCCGCCCCAGTCACCGCTGAGCGTCTGAAGCCCCTGCCCAGCAGAGGCTGCTGGGTGAGCGGGGGAGCAGGGCAGGGCAGGCGCGGGGGTGCAGAGGCTGCAGGGCGAGGAGGAGCAGGGCAGGCAGGGGCATAAAGGCTGCAGGGACAGGGGGGTGCAGGGGTTGCAGGGCGAGTGGGGAGCAGGGGTCACAGAGGCTGCAGGGGCGGGGGGGTGCAGGGGCTGCAGGGCAAGTGGGGAGCAGGGAAGCACTTAGCAACCCCCAACCAAGATCAGAGCGGGAGGGAGGAGGGGGAATGCAGGGTGCTCAGAGGAGGGGGCAGAGTTGGGGCAGGGACTTTGGGGAAGGGCGTGGTTGGGGCGGGGCTGGGGGTGGGGAAGGGGCGGAGTTGGGGCAGGGCCAGGGCCCCCATGGAGTGTCCTCTTTTTTCAGTGTTGAAATATGGTAACCCTAACACCCTCTCACTCTCAGCTCCTTGCGCCTCTTGTTCCTAGTTCCTCACATGCGCACCACAAACTGAAGTGAGCTCCTTTTTAAACCCAGGTGCCCTGATTAGCCTGCCTTAATTGATTCTAGCAGCTTCTTGATTGGCTGCAGGTGTTCTAATCAGCCTGTCTGCTTTAATTGTTTCCAGAAAGTTCCTGATTGTTCTGGAACCTTTCCTGTTACCTTACCCAGGGAAAGGGGACCTACTTAACCTGGGGCTAATATATCTGCCTTCTATCACTCCCCCATAATTTTTTGGTCTCCAGGTCCTGTGGACCCCCCCTTAGGCTGGGGGGGAGATCCTTTAGTAGCCCGCCCACTTCCTGGATCCCAATAGGATCACTCTCCTGTAGCCATCTGGCCTGACCCTGTCATAAAGAAGTGGAAGAGAACACAATAGTAAAAAGCCACTGAATGATAGAACTGTGATAAAGAACTTGGATTGGATTGTACGTGAACAAATCCAATTAGGTTTTTTTTCCAAATAAATATTTACCTAGAAGCATCAATAGAAACACTTACAACAAGCCAGTGAATTGGCAGCTATTGCCTTCATTATGATGCTTCATCTCTTTATTAGTTGCCCTTATTCATTCCTCATTTAAGACAGAGATATTAAACATGGAAAAGACACACCTGTTATTCCTGCTATAAGCACAGGGGAGGAGGGGAGGTGTCAGGTATTCAGTGGATATAAAAAAATTTATTAAAGTTAATGTTTAAAATCAAATTTACACAAGTTAAGAGGGAATGTACTGTACATCTGGGGTCGGGCTTGGGTTATGGGGGATTGCAAGTATCCGTTACAAGGTTCACGAGGTACATACATATCACATAACCAGCATAGATCCAGATTGGGGTGTGGGAGTTTTTAAAGCGTCAGTGGATAAGTGGGCTCGGGTACACCACCCATGGAATGTATTAAGAGTCCAAGTCAGTATTGGTATTACAGTTGATCTTAGCCAAAAGCCAAAGAAAAAGAATGTAACTTGAACTAACCCTTGTTTTCCAGTGACATTGCAAACTGACTCTCCTGTCAATCAGCTTTGATTCAGAACCTCTGATAGATTCCGGCTGACGAGTGATAAGTGACCGACGAGCACACGATGAGACTCCAGGCCCAGCCTGTAGTCTCCATGCTCTAAACAAAATCTGCTTAAAAATACTATTACCATCTGGGAAATGACCATTCATGAGAGCCTCTCTGAACGAGATTTGTTTCTCACTGTGACTTCATCCGGATCTGAACTTTCCCAAAGTTTAGATCTGAGATTTTGGTGCAAAGAAACAGGTGTCAGCTACGAAATCTGGGTCCCACCCCAAACTGACCCAAATTTTATGGGGGCTGAATCTGGTTTTAAAATAGGCCAACTTTTAGGTGTCATCCATTTGACAACATCCAAGAAACAAAGAGCTAGGTATTATTAAAGTGCAAAGATAACATAGCTTTCCTAGAAGCAATGCAGTTAGTAAAGGCACCCATGCCCAGGAAAATGTAGGGCCAGATTCTAACACTCTTACGCATGTTGATTAGTACCTTACTCAGCAAGTAGTCGCATTTATTTCAATGAGGACGGTTGCCCAGTAGGGCACTCTTTAATGTGAGCAAAGGTTGGCAGAATCCGGCCCTTAGAGATCATTCAACGCTGTGCTAACACATCAGTGTGTTTTCATTCTGGCCATGCTCCCACTGTACCTTTAAGTCCAAGTCTCTGAACAACATAGTGAAAAGCATGTCAGTGTTCTGGATGGAGCTAGAGGCATGGGGTGCAATGGCGTTTAGTTCTAGGCAGCCTGGCTCCCTTGCTGCCGGTAGCACATCTGTTGTTTGAAAGTCTGGAGGCTTCTGTTCGTTTTCAGGATATGACAATGAATCTAATGACATCAACCGGCCTGTGCTGCATTCCCCGGGGAGGTCATCGCAGGTACAGACTGACTTTAGTAAGGGGGAGGATGATGATGGAGGAAGTCCATCCTCTGAGACAGAGTTTGTGTCAACTGTCAGCGAGGACAGCAATGGCAGCAACCCTGCCATCTGCCATCTGTAGTTTCCTCCTTCCTGCAGCAGAGACAGTGACTGCTGGGGCATGTACAGCTTAGCTTCCTCACAGTCTGTCTGGAGCATCAGCTGCTGCGCTGGCCCCATGGAGAACACCGATCCTGTCAAGTCAGTGTCACGGCTTTCCCATAATCCTCTCTCTACCAGCTTCGGCCTCTGCTCCTTGTAGTTCTCATCACAGTACCTTTCGCCTGGTGTCTTGGTTTTAAGTTTGCCACTGACAAACCTTTCAGGAGAAATATCCTGCAGCATCTGGTCTGGCTGAGAATTCCTCCTGTTGATGCATCTTGGGCTTTCGATGCACACTCCATATGTCAAGACCAGAGGTTTCTTGTTCAGCGTGCATGGTAGATTTTCCTGGGCTATTTGAGGAGCATACGCTGAAGGAAAGCAATCCGCTTGGCTGACTGGCTGAATGATGGGCTGAAACGCCAACTCATTGGCCTGTTGTTGATAGGAAGTTTTTTGCAAATGGAATAAAGACGTCTGCTGCAGCAGATTAATTGGCGTTAACTGCACATCTGGGGTGTACAGAGTAGTTTTGGATAAATCATTAATGGGGCTTATAATATGCTCCACTGTTAGCATGAGGGGCTGGAAGGCTGAAATCCCTCTGAAGTCCTGTCGTGATAGAAAGACAAACGTTAGTGAGTAGCAATGAAGCTGTGAGTTTTCAAAGTTTGTTTTATATTGCAAAATCCCTTTGGGAAACTGTGCATAGGAGCTTGCAATCCGCCATACGGGATCTGATCCACTGGCCCAGCCGATCTGAGATCCTGTGTCTTCCAGTGTTCCTTCAAAGGAAGGCAAACACTCCTCCTCATGCACCAGACCAATTGTGCAATCCTGCATATGAGGGAACAAACTCCTTGCCCTCTGCTGTATTTGGCTCACACCCTGCTGCATGGAAATGGATTGTCCTTAGCTTAGCACGCAGAGCTCCCAATACTGTTAATGGCCATTCAAGTGGAGGGATAAACATGTAGGCCAAGGTTTTCAGAAGTGACTAGTGACTTTGGATGCCTCTATTTTTGGGTGCCCAACTTGACGTACCTTAATGGGGGGCTGATTTTCAGAAATTGCTGAGCATCCATCTTCTAAAAATCAAGTCTCTCTAAGTTAGTGCCAGCAGGGCACCCAAGATTGGAGGCACCCAGAATCACTAGTCACTTTTGAAAACTTAGGCTGAAAAGAATAATAAATGTGTTGCTTTTGGGGTTCACAATTTTGAAACCTTCCAGCAGATCACCTCAAAGTCAGCCCTTCTCCAAGGAGAATAAACCCAGCTTCCTTAACCTTTCATAACAAAGAGTCTTCAGACCTGCCATCACCTGTGTTGCCCTACTCTGAAACTCGCCATAACAATCTTTCCTGAGTTAGAATGACCAGGCTGCATTGCCAAAGGAGCGTTACATGTGCCTCACACAATTACCTCTTCTGTACAGTTATCTGCCACAACTAGTCATGCTAGAATTCTATTTTTGATGGGATAAGTCTCGTGACTGGAATATTGGTATAGAGGGATGTATATTGTTCGGGAAGGGCAGGCAGGATAAAAAGGGAGGAGATACATCAAGATTATATGCACTCGTTCTGAGGTCCAGAAGGAGGTGAGAGACAGACCAGTTGAAAAGTCTCTGGGTAAAGACAAAAGGGGTAAAACAATAGGGGTGATGTCCTGGTAGCTGTCTACTCTAGACCATCAAATCAGAAAGAGGAGGTGGATGAGGCATTTCTAGGACAAATAACAGTAGTAGTGGGGGACTTTAACTGCCCAGACATCTGCTGGAAAAGTAATATAGCACAACACAACATTTCTAAAATGGTCTTGGACTGTACACGGGAGAACTTTTTGTTTTGGAAAATGGAGGAAATAACCAGAAGGACAGCCACGTTAGATTTGATTCTGACCAAGAGGGAGGAATTGGTAGAGCATCTGAAGGTGGAAGGCAACATGGGAGAAAGCAATCGTGAAATGATAGATTTCATGACTCTAAGGAGCAGAGAGAATGAGAGCAGCAGAACAAGGACAATGGACTTCAAAGCAAACTTCAAACAATATCTAAGGGAAAAAGGATTTCAGGACAGCTGGCAGTTTCTCAAGGAGACAATATTAAAGGCATAACTACAAGCTATCCTAATGAAAAGGAAAGACAGAAAGAATAGTAAGAGGCCAATATGGCTCCATCAGGAGCTCTTTAATGACCTGAAAACCAAAAAAGGAATCTTTTACAAAAAGTGAAAACATGGATGAATAGCTAAGGAGGAGTTACAAAAGAATAGCACAAGCGTGTAGGGACAAAATCAGAACGGCTAAGGCACAAAATAAGTTACAACCTAGCAAGGGACATAAATGGCAATAAGAAGAGGTTCTTTAAATACATTAGGCACAAGAAAAAAACGAAGGGAAATGTAGGTCTTCTGTTTAGTGGGGAAGGAGAGCTAATAACTGATGACATCAAGAAGGCTGAGGTGTTTAATGCCTATTTTGCTTCATGCTTTACTATAAAATTAATGGTGCCCAGATAACTCAACACAATTAATACTAACAAGGCAGAAAGAACACAAGCCAAATTAGGTAAAGAACCGGTTAAAGAATATTTAGATAAGTTGGATGTGTTCAAGTCAACAGGATCTAATGAAATTCATCCTCGAATTTTTAAGGAATAAGTTGAAACAATCTTAGAACAGCTAGCAATTATCTTTGAGAACTTCTGGAGGACGGGCGAGGTCCCAGAGGAATGGAGAAGGACAAACATAGTACCGCTCTTTAAAAAAGGGAACAAAGAGGATCGGGGGAATTATAGATCAGTCAGCCTAACTTCAATACCCAGAAGGATACTGGAACAAATTATCAATCAATCAATTTGTAAGCACTGGAGGATAATAGTGTTATAAGGAATAGCCAGCATGGATTTGTTAAGAACAAATCATGCCAAACCAGTCTAATTTCCTTTGTTGACAGGGTTACTGGCCTAGTGGATGGGGGAAAGCAGTAGATGTGATATATCTTGATTTTAGTGAGGCTTTTGACACAGTCCCACATGACAGTCTCATAAGCAAATTAGGGAAATGCAGTCTAGATGAAATTGCTATGCAGTAGGTGCACAACTAGTTGGAAGATGATACTCAAAGGAGTCATCAATGGTGTACTGTCAAACTGGGACAGCGGAGAGGGTCATTCCGTGTCCATTACTGTTAAAATATTTTCATTAATAACTTGGATAATGGAGTGCAGAATACCACATTGAGGAAGGAAAAATCAAATGCACAATTACAAAATGGGGAACGCCTAGGTAGTGGTTCTGCTGAGAAGGATCTGGGGGTTCGAGGGGATCACAAATTCAATGAGACTCAACAATGTGATGCAGTTGCAAAATGGACTAATATTCTGGGGCGTATTAACAGGAATGTTATATGTAAGACACTGAAGGTAACTGTCCCATTCTACTCAGCACTGGTGAGGCCTCAGCTGGAGTACTGTACCCTGTTTTGAGCGCCACACTTTAGGAAAGATGTGGACAAACTGGAGAGAGTCCAGAGAAGAGCAGCAAAAATAATAAAAGGTTTAGAAAACCTGACCTATCAGGAAAGGTTAAAAAAACCTGGGCATATTTAGTCTTGAGAAAAGAAGATAGAAGGGGGACCCGATAACAGTCTTAAAACATGTTAAGGGCTGTTATAGAGAGCACAGTGATCAACTGTTCTCCTGAGCCACTGAAGGCAAGACAGGAAGTAATGGGCTTAAATCTGCAGCAAAGGAGATTTAGGTCAGATATTAGGAAAAACTTTCTAACTCTAAGGGTAGTTAAGCTCTGGACTAGGCTTCCAAGTGAGTTTGTGGAATCCTCATCATTGAAGGGTTTTAAGAACAGGTTAGACCAGGGGTAGGCAACCTGCGGCACGCGAGCTGATTTTCAGTGGCACTCACACTGCCCGGGTCCTGGCCACCGGTCTGGGGGGCTCTGCATTTTAATTTAATTTTAAATTAAGCTTCTTAAACATTTTAAAAACCTTATTTATTTTACATACAAAAATAGTTTTGTTATATATTATAGACTTCTAGAAAGAGACCTTCTAAAATCATTAAAATGTATTACTGGCACGTGAAACCTTAAATTAGAGTGAATAAAAGAAGACTTGGCACAGCACTTCTGAAAGGTTGCCGACCCCTGGGTTAGACAAACACCTGCCAGGGATGGTCTAGGTTTACTTGGTCCTGCCTCAAGCACTGGGAGGTTGGACTTGACTTCTCAAGGTCTCTTCCAGCCCTACATTGCTATAATTCTATGATCCTATTCAGATGGATTCACATTCTCCCCATTAAACATTTCCTGTAAAGACTTAAGGACACTTACCAAAGACTTCGGCCGTGCTGTGCGTTGCTTGATGTATTTATAGATCACATAACATACCACAGCAAACAGCGATCCTGTAGCAAATGTAATTCCCCCAACACAGTATAGGAGCCAGGTGGTGTCTGTTCAGTGGGGGGAAAAATGCAATTTAGCCTCACAGAATAGGGTTGGAAATAATGTACTGGATCATCTAATCCATCCTCCAGCATTCAGTTCTTAGGGCTTAACTGTGCCATTAAGCACATCTGTTTTCCACCACGCTCCTTATTGCTGTTTGAGATCATCACTTTTTTCCCCATTCCTAATGGACTGGTGAGAATAAATTGATCCCACTCCTTCTTATAACTCTGAGTGTAATCGCAAAGTGTCTCTCCTAGGCAGCTCTCCCCATGGTTTGCTGTGTCTGATTACACAAAGGCCTTGGGGTAGTGGAAACTTAAAACAGAGGAATAACATGCTGCTGGACTGTGCTCCCTGATGTAGTGGTTCTCAAGCCTTTTCATGGAATGGACCCATCTCTTATTAGAGTGTCACATGGACACCTCCCCTCCCATGGGCGGCAGGTATCGAAGGCCAGGGGAGGCTAAGCCTCCCCTAACCCAGGCCGTGGTCCCACCCATGCTCTGCCCCAAGACCCTGCCCTCGCTCGTCGCTCCCCCTGTCCCCCAAAGCCAGCGGGCCCTCAGCTCCAGTTAATGGCCTGGAGCTTGGGGCTTGGTCTGGCGGCCAGGGGCTGGGGCAGCCAGGGGTGGCTTGGGCCAGCCAGCAGCCCTGGGCAGCTTGTGGGTCAGACCAGACAGCACAGCTGGGGCGGGCTGGCCAGGGCTCCTCTGGCCGTGGGGATGGGGGTAGGGAGAAGGGGGAGGAGTGCTCGGAGCTTCAGTGAGTGGAGGGGTGGGGCCTTGGGTGGAAGGGGCAGTGCCAGTGCTAGCTTCCCTGAAGGGGGGCAGGGTTCACCCACCGCCCATGTCCCCTCCACATTTCCAACTACACGGGCCTCTAATTCAGACGTGCAGATTTAGCAGGCTCACCTGGTAACGTACTAACGCAAAATACACGAGGCTGGCTTCGTTTTTCTAAGTGCTTGAGATATATTGTGACATTATATTCAGTGTCTGGGTTCAAGTTGGAAACTTCAAATTCTTTGTTGTTCTCATTCTTTTCCCACTGTTAAAACAAAACAAAGAACCCAAAAGCAGAGATTTGTATTTTAAAGAGGTTAAATTATGTAATTACTTCAACTCCAATTGAAAAAAATCAACAAAACACTTGTATTCACTAATAAAATCCTCACCTGACTCTTACTAATAACCCCCAAGATTAGCAAAATATCTGATTAGTTTTCCACCATTGGTTGTTTGCTTTTTGTATTTCACTTCCCTGAGACAATGAAGATAGTACAGCTGGTTGGATAATTTTTTACTGCAACATATTTCCATCACAAAATGATATTTTGACAAAATTGAATTTTTCCACAAAATCACATCGATGTTGCTGAAATTTTATTTAGGAAAACATTGAGGAAAAACTTTCAAAAGTGTCAAAAGAGCCAGTTTTGACATTTGCAGAACAAAGAGTTTTGATTTTTCATTTTTAAACAACTTCTCATTTTGAAATGTACATATAGAAAGAGAGCTAAAATTGAAACAAAACGTTTCAGCTGACCCGAAATGAATGTTTCATAAACATTTTTGAAATTGTGAGGTTTTTGTCCCCATTTAGAATGAAAAAAAGTTTCAAAATCTTGAAATTTTTCATGGGACAGATTGAAAATCCGTTTTCCAACCAACCCTTCCAGATAGGTCATGTTAGCATTTGAGTCTGGTCAGTTTCTAGTCAGTTGTAGGATTGAGCTTTTCTGAATATCAAAGATACTGAAAATTGTCTTGTTCTTCAGAAATCCCATCTAGCATGAATTCACTTTTATGCCTGCCCCGCCCCCGCATTTTATTCAGACAAACAAGGCTGGGTTTTACGAAAGACAACGGTTAGTGCGTCTGTGGAGGTGTGTTACCTCTTGGTGTGTCTTTTGGCTGAATAGTGTCACGTGGTAATCGATGGTAGCAAATCTGCTGTAGATGTCTTCCACAGTGAGCTGGGAGCCATCCTCATCTCTCAGAGGGGTGTAGGGGGGTTGGATGAAAAACTTTATGGATCTAACGCTAGGAACGTATTTCACCTCCGGCTTTCCAATAGTAGCTAAGAAGATGGAGAGTGGGCAATGTCATTTAACTAGACGAAAGATGATAAATTACTAGAACATCTGTTTAGCGAATATAATTATTGATTCTGACATTGTACAGTGCCCTTCAGCCCAATATGCCCGACAGCCTAGAGTTATTAAACTTTTATGGAGCTTTATAAAATGTGGCATCAATCATTCCTTATCGCAGGCTGTGAAAGAGTCACTATGAACGATGAATTCTCAAATAAACTGAAGGGCAAGTGTCAAAAGAAATCGAACAAGATTACAGGTGGAGGCAAAGCGTTTGATCAGCTGTGAGTTAAAAGCGACTGCCTGTAGTGTGTCAGGGTCACATAGCCTTAAAAATCAAACTGTAGAGAATGGCTGTGGGGTACAATAGTCCCACCTTGAGATGCACCCCAAAGAAAGGTGAATTTCTAATAGTTAGGGATACTACATGGCACTTTTATAGCACGTTTCATGCAAGGATGTCAAAGTGCTTTGGAAACACTGAGGCCTAAACCTAAAACCTAGGTCGACCTAGCTACGTCACTCAGGGATGTGAAAAATTCACACCCCTAAGAGATATAGTTAAACCAACCTAAGCCCCGGTATAGACACACCTAGGTTGACGGAAGCACCACTGTGGAATTTAGATATAGATATACCCTAAGTCTCACAATGTCCCTGTGAAGTAGGCATGGTAAATATTACCCCCATTTTACAGAGAGGGTAAAATGAGGCAGAAAGAGGCTAAGGGACTTGCCCAAGGCCACACTGTCAATCAGTGGCAGAGATGATTTGGAGGTGGGATTATGTTAATTATCCATAAGGCTGGCAGATTATCCTAACCTTCTACAGCTCCAATCTCACAGCTTCTATGACTAGGTCTGTGGCTGCTCACAGGCTCCCATCATACCCCTTTTAGTGTCCCGCTGGGTCTCGCTATCCCTTAATAGAGCCCACAAGTGCGCTAAGCTGGGCAGTTGCTCCGTCAGAGATATCTGGCTTTCCAGGGGAGGTCAGGAGCTCTTCTCCACCTCCAACCCACTCTGGACACAAATGTCAGCAGGATCCCAAAGCTCCCTAGTCAAACTCCTTCCTGTCCGGCATCACAGTCTCTTTCAGAGGGGGAAACACCCACAAGCCCCTTTCCATAGTGGGCTTTGTCCTGCAACACTGAAGCCAATGGACATGTCACAATAAACTTCAATGAGAACAGGACTGAGCCTAAAGTAATCAGGTGTGGTGTTAACAAACTCCAGCCATATCCCTTACTGTCTTCTCTGGGGTAGAATCTTTGTGAGCAGACCCAGTCGGAGGAGCAGCAGTTCTGGACTATGGCCCTCACTCGAGCATAGTAGCGCTCTCTGAAGTTTTCCGTCTCGTTTGTGAGGTTACAGAAGGGCTGCGTGATATTCTGGCACTCGCTCTTCTGAAGCCAGTCTTCATCCCCGTACCTAAGAGAAGACAAAGTGACTGCTCTCACTCCACCCTATCGAATTGCTAGACTATATTTTACACAATCATAGACACACATGCATGCACGCTCCCTAAATATTTGAGAACTGCAGTATCAAAGTAATGACTAACACCAATGCCACTATTTTCTGCTCCTTGCGTGCTTTTCGGAGCAGGATCTCAGAGCATTTTACAAATATGACTGAATTAAGCCTCAGAATGCTCTTTTGAAGTGTCATTTCACACCCCCATTTTGCAGATAGGGAAACTGAGGCACAGAGCAGGGAAGTGACTTACCCAAAATGAACAGTCAATCCTGTAATAGAACGCAGGTCTTATAGCTCCCAGACCCAAAGTGGTTTCTAGCCCTCTATAAATGACTCAGTATACAGATTTGGGACATACAATTACTGGGTCGTTTAAAGATTCTTTTCTTTCAGCCATTGATGAGAATTTCTTCAGTGAGCGGGTAACATTTTGTCCTATCTCTTTATGAAAAAGGGGCTTGTTTACATGAACAACAGAATCAGCGTCAAAAAGGGACCAGGAAGTACACACAACTCATATTCACTGCAGCTGGCAAAGACCTTGAACAGATTAAAGGTGACTTTTGCAGAATTGGGTGCCTAACGTTAGATACTTCTAGGCCTGATTTCTAGAAGGGCTGAGCACCTACCTACCCAGCTGCCAGGCAATGAGTACCTCTGGGAACCCAACTACTTTATGTATTTAGGTTCCTAGATATGGATTTAGGCGCGTGTCGACACCCAACATGGAACATGTTGACCCTGGTTACTAGAGGAAACTCCGCTTCAGTTCTGAGTTGTGGATCATAAGGTAGGTATGTAAGGAGCACACGCCCTCTCTGCCTTTTCTGGAAGGGGTTCAGGAATCCACTGCTGTGTTTACCGGCTGGGGTAACCAGGACCCTAGAGGAGAATTTTCGTACACATGGCGCCTTCCATGCAGCAGCCAGTCTCACGGTGTGTGTGCATCCTGCTCAGGACCCCAGCTGATCTGGGATCCACATGGCCCATAGGCAGCAGCTGTGCCAGCTCCAGCTGATGGTAATCCAGGCAGCAGAGCCAGCTACTGGGAACGGGCTGTTCTGATCTCTGCTGGAAGAGGCTCCTTGCATAGATTGTGTCTCCTCCTCTCAGGGGAACTGGAAGGAGAAGCTGATCCCAGATGCCAGTGCTTAATTTGTAATGAAAGAGGTGCTGAGGCTCAAGCAATTTTTTTACTTTCATAACTGATGCGGCAAGATCAGAGGTGCCAGGGCTATGAACTGCCCAGGCTAGATGTGCCGGGGCTCAGCCCTGCCAAGCACAAATTAAGCACTGCCAGAAGTTCCCTGTAGCTTGGCAGCTAAAGCAGCTACCCAACGGAGCACAGGGGTTGGGGTCAGTCTTCGCCAAAGGCCCCTCGTGGCTTGTCCTGCAGCCACTGGCTTGGCAGGCAGACTCGGGGTGTAGCCCTCGCAAAGCAGCTGCAGAGTTTTGAGCCCAGGAGTTACTTTGTGCGTATGGGTGGTGACAATAGACAAAGGAACTGAGCATGACAGGGCATTCCAGCCCAGCCCAGCGGCACTTAGGAGGTTGTTTGTGGAGCAGCATCAGGGGCCTCCCATGCATCCCACCAGGAAGGATCCCCAACTTTTCATTTGCTCATAGAATATCAGGGTTGGAAGGGACCTCAGGAGGTCATCTAGTCCAATCCCCTGCTCAAAGCAGGACCAATCCCCAGACAGATTTTTGCCCCAAATTCTTAAATGGGCCCCCTCAAGGATTGAACTCACAACCGTGGGTTTAGGAGGCCAATGCTCAAACCACTGAGCTATCCCTCCCCCAAACTCTCAAAGCAGGGTTTTCCTACCAGCAAGGGGAGGCTGCCCAGTGCCCTCCCAATGAAAGCCCATCATGTCTCACATTCCCTCCCCAGCATCATGCAAACAGGCAGCTATGCCCTCTCCTTATGGCTTTTTCATTAATTAGTATAATTAACACACATCTGGGAGCTGAATGGTTAATGAGCTGGCTGCACTCTTTCATCTGCTCCTCCTGGCACCTGCCTGATTATGTCCATGTCTTGCTTGGAGAAAGTGTTGCCTGTTGGTGAAAACATGGGGAGGGGGTGGGCTGAGAATCCGGATGCCTGGGTTCCATCCCCAGCTCTGCCACTGAATCATTGTGTGTAAATTCACTGTTAAGTTTGCCAGCTGAGAATCCGTCCAAAGCCCAATGAAATGAATGGAAAGACTCCCTCTGAATTCAGTGATCAAGCCCTGGATGACCAGGACCCTACAGTAGACTTGTTCAAGGGACGGGGGCTCCCAGTTAGTGGCTGGATTCACCCTGGGCCTGATACTGCAGCCTTTATGATAAGCAGCATTTACCCAGCTCTACTCGCACTGCAGCTCACATGAGTAAGTGCAGCTCAGGAAAAGAACCGGATTGCATAATTGGGTCCTGCATGTGTCTCGTGCACCACCACAGATGCAGCCCGGGACCTCATGGCCTGTAGGACCAGATGATCCACAAAGGAGCCTCTTTGTTTGGACCGCACTTTCCCTTGGGGCTGTTAGCTAACTATGCTAATCCAACGTGATCACTGTCGCTGACCCACAGCAGGCTTGGACAGGGATGGCCGGGCTGGGGTTAGAGAGCGGCAGAACCATGAGCTTTCCGAGAAGAAGACCCTCCAGCTGGGCCAGAGTGCGGTGGGATTGCAAGAAAATTCTAATGGCCAATTATCTGAAGTCCCCCTGGGCGCAGCCTGGGAAATGTTATGTGGCCTGTTTCTAAACCAACTCTCAAACACCCATGACTGCATCAAGAAATAACCCTGATCTCTCCCCCACCACAGAGAGGAGGCTGGGCTCTGCAGGGCAGAAAACATGTGCTGCTTGAACTGGCTGGAAAATGAACCAACAATAATAATCATGGAACTGAGTTTGTTTTTTATTTTATTTTGTTTTTGCCAAAAGTTTTCCACCCATTCCTAGTTCTGGACCAATCATTTGAAGCTCTTCTATAGTCTTGCACATCTGTTTAGCTCAAATCACTTTACCAAAGTACAAGCAGTATTAGTAGCTGTATTTCACAGATGGGGAAATTGAGGCACAGAACAGCCTAAGATCCCACAGTAGGTCAGTAGCAGAGCAGGGATTAGAACCCCAACCGCCAGCCCAGGGTCCTTATCTACTTGGCCAGAGAGCTTTCAGCTGCCATTTATTCCTTCTTAACTGACAATCACTCTCCAGCTGAGATTAACTCCGAGACCCTGGAGCTCAGTTCCAAGCAGAGTCATTTCCATGGCAGTCAAAGAAGCAGCCACTGGCAGCTAAGCCTGTTTTCTTGCTCCAGCCCTTTCTCCCTGAAATCCAGGAACTCAACACCCATTCAAGCAGGGCCCCAAGGAGAAGGCGAAGCCCACATACCGTTTGTACTGGACTTCATACACTGTGCCCGGGGGAGTATCTGCTTCGCTTTCCCACTTGAAGATGTTCTCAAAGTTTGTAGAAGAAAAGGCTGCATGTTTCAGAAGCGGTGACCCCTCTGCGATCGAACAGCCTAGAGGAACGAGGGAGCTAGCATTGAAAGGCACCTTCCAAGTCATAACACCAGGGTTTCCAGCTTTGCCACAACACTCAGCCAGCTGCGGGGGTGCTAGTTATCCCTATGGTAGTGATCAAGGACTACGGACTATGCCCATTACAGTCAGCTGGAGATGGGCTGAGGACCTGGTGTTTGGATGTGGACTGAGCTTAGGCTGGGGCTGGGGTTGAGGCCAGTTGCTGGAGACAGCCTGCAATTCTGCAGCAGTGCACTTAGCACAACAAGCCACATACGACGGGTCAGATCCTGAGCTGGACCCCCCCAAGCATTCAGCACAGCTCATGGGGAGTAGCAAGGGGCAACAGTGCCTTTATGCCATCTCTGCATTCCTGTAGACCTCGAGCTGTCCAGGCCTCTGGCTGGTTCCCTGAAGGCTGCTCTGATTTACACCATTAGCTCTAAGGGTCATTCAGGCAGTCCCGAATCAGCCAGATATAAAGGGGTGCTGGCCGTGCTCCCTTTCCCTGGGCCATGCCCACCCTGGCCATGGGGAGGGTGGGTGGAGACTAAGCTCTTGGGGCGAGGACCATCTTTCTGCCGCATGTCTGTGCAGTGCCTAGCACAATGAGGCCCTGTTTCTTGGTTGGGGGGCCCCTAGATGCTACTGCAATATATATAATAAGTGCCACTCTAGTGGCTTGACACCACCTGAGGATTCCCCTGATCTGGGTACCAAAGGCAGCTTGCCTATAACAATCCATGCCTCCATGCCTCTTCCCTGGGCAGTGAGGAGCGTTACGCTAACATTTAGGGTGGCACTTCCTGGCTGACCTTGCTGAACCCTGCATGAGTGAGGGCAAAGAACCTCTCCTGCCGAGAGAAGTCAGCCGGCTAGTTGGGTTGGATTCAGGATGATTGTACACAGAGCAATACTCAGAGGAATTGCTGAAGGGCCTGGTAGTGGACTCTGGCCTGGGAGCGTCAGGGTAAAGACAACTCCCCAGCTACGTGCCATCTGGCTTCACCAGGCTCGGCCCAGGAGCCTGGCTCTGGGGAGCAGGGAAATCACTTGATCTTTCTCTACGTGCTCCAAAGAGCTAGCTCTGCCCCAGCAAGAAGCTGATGTGAGCCACGGACCAGGGCTCAGGCTTTGGGCTCCCTTCAGAGCACTTACTCACGTAAATACACAAGCCAAGGCTTTCCCACGACTTATTTGTGCTACCTGCTGGTTTGGAATGCAGCCGAGGGAACTGATCCAGGCTCTTATATTTAGCATCTAACCCTCAAAGAGGCCGTGTTTACACAGCATGTCCCAGCTGTCCCTCTGGAGCCAGTGACCTACATTTTCAGAAGTCACTAGGTGGAGCCGAAGCGACAAGGAAACGTATTGGCACCATGCGATAAGTAAACAGGGGCTGGCCAGATTCTGCCCTGACGGACGCCCCCATTCTGAGTGCGAGCTGCCATGCCTACCTCTGTCTGTGCAGGGCCCAGCACAGCTTCCCTCTGGGCACAAGGGCAGTGCACACGGATAGTAACGTAGGCGCTGGTGGGGGCGGAAAGAGGGCAGGACGTGGCCCTAAGTATGCCCCAGGGTGAAAGGCCCTCTGTGGGCTCCTGGAGCCAGGTCTGAGGACTGACCCTGCGGCCCCTGTGCTCACATAGCTAGCCTCGGAAAGATGCTGCCCCTGGCGCTGCTCAGCATAAAAGGGTTGCTGCTGCTTTTTCTCTTGCCCTACTGTCCCAGAGCGCCCCCTGGGGGTCAGCCCGTGACTCTGAGTCTTCCTCTGCCCACGAGGGAGTTGGGGCAAATGCTGTTTGCGTGCTACCTCCACACACCCCAAGCCCAATGGCTCTCCACAGAAGTCCCTTTTCCTCAGATGTGTCCTGGAAGGGGCCCTGCAGGGCATGGGGGAGCAGGAGAGAGAGGGGGCAGGGGCCTGGCCGTGGTCCGTGGCACCGGAGAGCCTGCTGGATTCCCGCACAGACACCGGAGCGAGTTAACCCAGCTGGGAGCAGCCATAGGTCCCACTGTCCTCTCCATGGCTGATACTTAGCATTCCCAGGGGGACCCAGCCACTGGCAGGAGGGGGCCCAACAGAACACGGGGGAGAAAGGGGCTTTCCATGTGGATGGCTCCATCTGCCACGGATTCGGGGGTGCACTTCAAACAGATCTCGGGGATCCATGGTGCGGAGAGACCTGAACCCCTCTTCACGCTGCCCCTGTCCCGCACCCCTGTCCTGAGGATCCTGCTGCTGAAGGGGGTGACACGGCCCCTTAGGCATTAAGCTCAGCTCTTCACCTGGTGTATTTGCTGACGGTAACTGGCCTCAGCTCTGGGGCTGCCTCCTGCAGAAACCCAGCCAATGATCTGACCCTTATGATCCCTCTACCTCCCTTCCCCTGCCAGTTTCCTATTGCACCTTCCTCCAGCCCCACGGTCTGCTAATTCCGAGAGGGCCTGATCCAAAGCCCAGTGAAGTCAATGGGAGCCTTTCAGTGATTTTGACAGGCTTTGGATTGGGCCTAGGGCAAGCCCCTAGTCCTTCCCTTGCTAGTCTGTACAGCACCGTGCACTCCACAGCGCTACAAAACCAACTAAGATTAGAGCAATGCCGGCAGAGAGCTTAAAAACTAACCTGAGCAGAAGCGAACTCTCTAGGTCAGTGGTTTTCAACCAGGGGTCCGGGGCCCCGTGGGGAGCTGCGAGCATGTTTCAGAGGGGCCGCCAAGCAGGGCCAGTGGGACCCAGGGCAGAAAGCTGAAGCCCCATCGCCTGGGACTGAAGCCCGGGACCCTGAATCCCACCACCTGGGGTTGAAGCTGATGCCTGAGCAATGTGACTTGGCGTGGGGCCCCTGGCAATTGCCATGCTTGCTACCCCCTAACCCCAGCCCTGGCTTTTATATGCAGAAAACCAGTTCTTGTGGCACATGTGGGCCATGGAGTTTTTATAGCACATTGGTGGGGGCCTCAGAAAGAAAAAGGTTGAGAACCCCTGCTCTAGGTCTCATTTCAGAGAGCCACAAAACAGCTACCCCCTGCTGGGGGAACCAGCCCCTGCACCAGTAAAACCATTGAAGGCCGTGGTTCTCCCAGTAGAAAGGAAATGAAAGCCGGTACTTACCCACCAGGGAACAGACAGCCCAAAATATCAGAGGCTCCTTCATGAATGACTCTGTGAGCTGGGATGTGAAGATGGGGATGTTTCCCAAGCCCAGGTGAGTCACCTCTGAACAGAAGTAATTTCCTGTCTTCGGGAATGTAAGCGACACCGGCCAGGAACAGACTGCGGAGCTACCACCCTGCCTTCATTCCTGTCGGAGCTCATGAAGCCGTGCGTGCGCAAGAGGGAATGGGAGTCCACGCACTGTGTCGTACAAAGGTGCACAAGGAGTGAAAAGTTCCCCGCTTTCTGAACTGGAGCCAAGTGCCTGTTTTCTGATAAGGAACTGCCTGCCTGAAAGCCCTTGCTGGGACTTACCATCCTGGGGCTGGCTTTTCTGGTCTGGTGGCTTTACCTCTGTTCCTTTAAAAGGCAAAACTGGTGTCGGTGCATGTTTGTGGTTACGTAACCTCTGCAAACAAGGCAGCTAGTTTCATTGGAAACACCTTGTGGCTGCTTCCTTCACTCCAAAAACAGCCACCTCACTTGTTAGTGAGCTCTATGCCTGTTGCAGTTAATATGCATTAGAATCGACTGGCTTATGTGCAGCACTGCCCTCTATGGAACGGAATCTGAATTGATCAATCGTGTGTCATAGTCCCTACATCATTAGCTAGCTATGGAGATTTTCCTGTAGCTCAAGCAGTAAGGGCCTGGGCTTTTGGAGCCAGAGGAGCCAAGCTGTATCCCCTATTACAGCTGTTAAGTTCCAAGTGATCACTACAGCCAGCCCATGAACAACCATCCTACTGTAGATGTGGCTGCATAACGTTCCCCCCAAAAATCATGGGTTTAGCCCCTCAAAAAAATCATGAGATTTAATCTATATTCAGGGCTCTTGTTCTTTGAGCCTTTTAATATATGGAGATATACCTATCTCATAGAATTGGAAGGGACCTTGAAAGGTCATTGAGTCCAGCCCCCTGCCTTCACTAGCAGGACCAAGTACTGATTTTGCCCCAGATCCCTAAATGCAGGGGCGGCTCCAGGCATCAGCGCAGCAAGCGCCTGCCTGGGGTGGCAAGCCGTGGGGGGTGGCCTGCTGGTCACTCTGAGGGTGGCAGTCAGGCTGCCTTCGGCGGCATGCCTGCGGGAGGTCCCCCGGTCCCGAGAGGCGCCCCTGCTCTTACACACCCCAAATACTCTGTCTAGCACCTCCCAAATACCATCTCCCAGGACTCACACACACCCCTCCAGCACCCCGAAATACCCCCTCGAGCTCACCCCCCCCCCACAGCAGTGTCCTCTATTAGGGAACTTGAAATACAGGTGGGGGTCACCCTAGATACAGTTGAATTTTAAAGGCAGGTGTTTCTGTTCTACCTCATGGAGTGACCGCAATGGGGCCAGGCTCTGGAAGTCTCAATGAGCTACAATCCCAGCTGTGTCCCCAGAGGGCAGTTCCAGGTGCGCAGGGTGATTCCCTGCATAGCCTAGGCAGAGGCAGCGTTGCCATTTTCTCTCCCCTCATTCCGAAGGCTTGGCCCAGAGCCATGACACAAGGTTGGGTGAGCTGGGTACACGCTGGGAAAAGCCCTGAGTGGGGGGGACTCAGGCTGGTGCAGAGAGGGAAGCAGAGCCCGGAGGCCTCCAGCCTGGCTCTCTCTCTCCTTCCCCTCTCCACCTAGTACCTTGTGTACCCCGCTGTGGCTGGGCTGAATCTCGCCCCAGGGGACCCAGCCGAGGGACACCCCGTCTCTCTCTCGCTCTCCCGGGGATCTCTCCTGGAGTCAGGGTCACCGTCAACTGACGGAAGAGGTGCCTGGTGGTTGCGGGGAGTCTCGCTTGCTCAAGTGGAGATGACTCCGTCCAAGGCAGAGTGGCGCCTGCCGACATTCCCCGCTCCGGCGGGGTCTGTCCACCAGCTACCTCGTCCCTGGAGCGCAGGGTCTCGCCTCTGCCCCACACGGAGGGAGCCCTCATTGCTCAGTGTATAACAGGGGGGTCGCTTAGCCTCCTGTACAACACGAGCAAGAGCCTTGTGTCCAGCATGTATAAATGGGAGTGGTTCCCCCCGGGCTTTGTCTGTGGGTCCGGAAGCCCGGGAGGGCGCCGCCCCTCACTCCCAGACTGGGGTGGCCGCATGGCCGGAGTGAGACTGCTGTCTAGCCCTGTCCACATGGGGCGCAGAGAGGGGGACATGGGGGAACACACACCAGAGCTCCTCACCTGTGATATAGGAGCACAAGCCCCATGGACTCTCGCCCTCGGTTTTACAATTGTACCTCTTTTTACTTTCTTTGTGTATGTGTTTTTTCTGCAGTTATATTTTTACCTTTTTACTATATTTTACTTGTATTTCCTTTTTGATTTTATTGTTTATATATATTTTAAGTTTCATTTTATTTTATTTCCCCTTTTATGTTTTTTTTTACGTATTTTACAAATTCTTTTATTTTTCAATTATTTCACTTTTTTTAAGTCTGTTAATATTTTTGTATTTTATTCATTACTATTTTAAATTTATTTTGCACTTTTTATAAATGTATTATTTTTTCTATTTTTTATTCTACTCTATGTGAATCGTATACTCTGTTGTCCAGTCATTTGGGCTCCTATCTTCTCTCACTCCAGTGAGGATCTTCAGCCTCTCACCCCATCATGGTAGTCATGCGCCGCCCCAGCCAGACCCTCCACCACCACCATTCCAGCCCATAGTGCTGAAGCGCACCCCCTGGCTTGAAGTGGTTTCCATCCTATGGTTTACAGATTGGTTCACTGACTCTCAGCACCCCACTATAAAAATTGTTCCAGCACCTCTGATCCAGCCTGGTCCCAGCTGTCAGCTGACTGGTGTGGGGGCCAAAGGGCTGAGCTGGGTTTTACAGTTCAGTCAACATAACCAAATAAAACATGTGTAAGCCTCTGTGAAAAAGTGGTATAGCCTAAGGGAGTTAGGCACCAACTTTTTTAGAGTATAAAGTGCTATACAAAGTTAACAGTACTCCTGTTTTACCCCACCCATAAAACTTTAGCTCTTTTATCAAAATGTAAATTAATGTGACCATTTAACATAAATTGCTTAAATCCAAGGAGTGAGTTTAGTCCATAAGGGACAAATTGTCAAGGCCCCAGAGCCAGGGCTGGCTCTAAGCACCAGCAAAACAAGCTGGTGCTTGGGGCGGCACATTTTTAGGGGCGGCATTCTGGCGCGGGCCATGCCACCCCTAAAAATGTGCCCCGGCTGCCCTAACTCACCTCCGCTGCTGCCGCTCGCGCGCTGCTGCTCGCCCTCCCTCCCAGGTTTGAGAGCCTGGGAGGGAGGGGGAGACCCCGAGTGGCCGCGGCGCACGCGCAGCTTCTCCCCCTCCCTCCCAGGCTTGAGAGCCTGGCGGGAGGAGGCAGGGCTGGGGATTTGGGAAAGAGGCGGAGTTGAGGCGGGGCTGGGGGGTGGGGTAAGAAAAAAACGGGGGGGGGTGGCCAAAATTGTTTTTGCTTGGGGCGGCAAAAATCCTAAATGGTCCCCTTAAGGTTTGAACTCACAACCCTGGGTTTAGCAGGCCAATGCTCAAACCACCAAGCTATCCCTCCCCCTTTTGGGCACCTTCAGGTCACAATTTCAGGCTTTTCTCCACAACCACAAGGGACAGAGACTTCTTTTTAAAAGGCTGAGATTCTCACCTAATCCAGGTGCTGGGGCTTTAAGAACAAACCAAGTATCATGAGACTGGCGATAAAGTCATAAGAGTTGTCACTGCTGCACACTCTCTGCTTGGCTTGGAAGACTTCCCAGGCACATTGATTGTGTGTGCGTAGCCATGGAAAAGCCCCCACTCCCTGCAAGCTATCTGCTCCCGGATTCCAAGGTACAGTAACTTCCTAGCTAGTGAATGGATTCTTGTTTGGATATTTCTGGGGTTTGTATTATCAATTGCTCAGTATCTTACTGTTCACAACAGAGTGAAATCCTGGGGCTCAAGTGTTGGCTAGGCCTATCCTGGCCTACTACATACATCGGGATTTCACCTGAGGCAAAGCAAAACAGCCACCCTCCCTGACATCTAGCTGCTAAAACCACCAGAGAGTTGGCCCAAGCAAATGGCTGATCAACGAGATCACCCTCAAAGCATTCCCTGAGTGTGGAACAGAGCTGTGCTATGAACAGGCGGGGGCCGACCTCTCGGCCCCATTCTGCGGTGGGAACTTGGTACTCTTTAAAGCCAATTTAAAAATCCAAAATACTTGGTTTCCCCTTTCATTTTTCCTTGGAGTTCGGTTTAGGTGCAAAGCTTTTCTCCCAAGGGCAAACCATCCCAAATGAGCCTGGGGCCCAACTTACAACCTCTTTAAATTAATTACAAACACTCATCGAATACAGTAGTAAAGCCCTGTGCACCATAACCTGGTTGTGATGTCCTGAAGGCCAAACATGTATTGGGAAAATACCATACCTGATGCCTACCCACTCCCTGGCCTTGATCCTCTATTATTCTCTAGTTCTCTACCTCAGATTTATTCTAGCACCCATCCCAGTAGGATATAAGCCCTGATGAATGCTCTGAGTGTGCCACCAATTCACAGAAAAGCTTGTGTATGTATCCCTCCCACCTCACCTGGGCAAGCTGTAGAAGTCCAACCAGTTAATTAAGCAAAACCCACCTATCAATTAGCACTGCTTGTGTCTAATCACACAGCCCTGTCCATCAAGGAGCTCTGTGGATGAAGAATGTTAAACTGTCCTCATGTTTTCTTCTCTTCAGAACTTGTGTTATTTACAACCCCATGTTGACAGGGACTTGCTACAGCTCATGATGACCTATGTAAGGACCATGGTGTGGGTGCTTCCCTTGGTCCTCAAGAGCGTTGCTTTGAGATTATTATTCGAAGGCCTTGCTCGGCTGTCTTCATTTGTAGAGGGATGGAACTAGCCTCTTGGAATTTGTTTTTCTTCAGAGAGAGGGGGACCAAGCTCAGAAATGGGGTTGGAGTCCAACCTCCTCAAGTTTGTGGGGGTCTGTGAGCTCCAGTGAGGCAGAACTGGAACGAGTGTCATTTATAACACAGCTTTAACACGAAACTCTGCTTGGAACTTTGCACCAGGAGGAAAAGGATGAGAAATCTTGTCATCTGATTTTGCAGTTACTAGATTTTAAGGCCAAAGCGATGATTGGATCATCTAGTGTGACCTCCTGCGTTACACAGGCCAGAGCTTTCAACCCAGGGATTCCTGCCTTCAGGGCCGGCTCCAGGCACCAGCAAAAGAAGCAGGTGCCTGGGGCGGCCAATAGAAAGGGGCGGCAGTCCGTCCGTTGTTGGGGCGGCACGTCCAGGACTGCGGAGGCAATTCGGCAGCGGGTCCATCAGTCCTTCATTTCCTCTTTGGCGGCCGCTCAATTGTTTTGTTTTGTTTTTTTCCTTTGCCGCCGCTTGGGGCGGCAAAAAAGCTAGAGCTGGCCCTGCCTGCCTTAGACCCAATAATTTCTGAACAAAGAGCACCCAGCTGCATTGTTCTACGCACTAGACTACACTCCTGCATTCACTGACAGTACGATCAGCAGTGCTGACATTATGTGAGACTAAATCCCAAATCACTGAAGTTTTGCCAAAGCTTGCCAGAGTACTGCTGCTGGCTGGGTGTGTACAAACAGCCTGAAGAAGAATTCTGTGTAGCTGAAAAGCTTGTCTCTTTCACCCACAGAAGTTGGTCCAATAAGAGATATTACTCCACCCACCTTGTCTCTCTAACACAGGGGTGGACAAACTTCTGGCCCAAGGGCCTCATCGGGGTACAAAACTGTATGGAGGGCCGGGTAGGGAAGGCTGTGCCTCCCCAAACAGCCTGGCCCCCGCCCCATCCACCCCTCCCACTTCCTGCCCCCCTCAGAACCTCTGACCCATCCAACCCCGTCTGCTCCTTGTTCCCTGACCGCCCCTCCCGGGACCCCATGCACCTAACCACCCCCCCGGAACCCCAACCCCCCCTTCTCCCTGTCCCCTAACTACCCCCCCTGACCCTATCCACACCCCACCCCCTGACAGCCCCCCGGGACCCCACCTCCTATCCAACCCCCCTGTTACCCATCCCCTGACTGCTCTGACCCTATCCACACACACGCTCCCCGACAGGTCCCCCCGGGACTCCCACACCTATCCAACCGCCCCTTGCTCCCTGTCCCCTCACTGCCCCCCTGGGAACTCCTGCCCCTTATCCAACCCCCGCCCCCTTACCATGCAGCTCAGAGCAGCAGGAGCTCGCAGCCCCGCCAGAGGCAGCCGCACGCGTGGTGGCATGGCTGCGGGGGAAAGGGAGACAGCAGGGGAGGGGCCACAGGCTAGCCTCCCCGGCCAGGAGCTCAAGGGCTGGGCGGGACAGTCCCGCGGGCCATAGTTTGCCCACCTCTGCTCTAACATCACAGCAGCAGCCCCAGAGCCCAAACTTTCTAAACCACTGCCCGCCGGTGGCAGGTTAGACACATAGCATTTGTCCCCATTTCGCTGGGTGTTTTCACCTTAAAGGTTGCTTTTCAGAGATGGACAGCCCCTCCGTTACGGGCCTGGGCTTAACACCTCTGCAAATCAGGCCGCAAACTCCCCTCAAATAAAGAAATCGGATCCCTGTCACATGCAGCAAATTCTTAGCCTACGTTCTCCTCCCAGATCTGCAAAGGGAAGCTAATCTGGTTCTGTATCTGGTTCTACGATTCCACATACAAAGGGGGTAAAGGCAATTGTGATGTGGACACATGTCCACCGAGAACTGGACTGAGACCACTGTCGAACAACAGTCAGATGGTAACAACTTTCAGTCACTACTCGAGTCTGGTCTGAACCAATGGTGTTAGTCCTGCTTTGAGCAGGGGATTGGACTAGATGACCTTCTGAGGTCTCTTCCAACCCTCATCTTCTATGATTCTATGATAATACGCCGAAGTCCAGATATGGTTCTGAACCCTGCGGCTTGCTGCTGTCTCTAGTCATTATCTGATCTGAAACATAGGGAGTGACCCATAATGGTGAAAGGCATTGTTGCCATTATCCATCACCTGATTCCTTCCCCTGCTTCTGGTGCTTGATCTCCGGAAGGCTGTGAACATTAAAGACCCACATTAATACTCCCCTGCCTTTTTCTCCCTGTATAAACTGTCTAAGGTATGTCTCCATGAGCATGGAGAGCTCTGAGCAAAGGCAGCTCACCATTTTCCCTTTAACCAGTTTGCTTTTCTTGATTTCCTTTTCTGGAATAAAACCTGCACATCAAGTTCATTTCAGCCGGAAACACCACAAGTAAAACACCATCAGCCCCTAGAGACGGGCCCAGATCCCACCTCTGTCTAGCACCCCCTTGTGGGGTAGTTTGGGGTGGTAGTGGAGCTTTGACTCTTCACTCAGAGATGGGTAAGCCGCAAGGGAACTGCAGCCTACAACAGCAAATAGTATTCTTGGAGGAAAGATGTACGATCAGTGCTTAATTTGTAATGAAAGAGGCTCAAGCAATTATGTGCCAGGCCTCAAGCAATTATTTTACATTCATAATGAATGCAGCCAGCCCAGTGGTGCCAGGGCTCTGAACTGCCACGCCTAGCAGTGCCAGACTCAGCCCTGGCACAAATGAAGCAGTGTGCACGATAAATGGCTTAGAATTTCACTCCGACCAAGTGATGATGGGAGGGGCTGGAAGGGATTCCACTCTGGCAAATAGCGTGGGCTTGCTCAGGTGAGCAGAGGCGGCCATGTGCTGTGGTGGGGAAATGCAAACACACACACACGTGCACCCCCCACCCCCCCAGAACATTATTGCTTCAGTACACAGCAGCTTTGAACCACTCTGCTCAGCAGGGTGAATTTCAACACCGACAGGTGTGTTTTTATATAAATCAAAATAAATAACCAAAAGAAACATCTCCCATTGCCGGCTTCGATTTTTGTTCTCTCTGTTCAAACACGAAGGGTGAGCTCTGCAGGCTGACAAGAAAGCTCCCTTTACCCAGAAAAAGCTGATGTGTCCAAATGTCTATGTGGGAGGCAAATGTCCACCCTAGATTGTCCCACCCAGCAAGGGAAGCAACTGCACAATGACAGCTGGGAAATGGAAGTGTGCTGGCCTGGGTTGAAATCCACACACAATTGGAACATGCCATGTTGCCAGCGTTTTACTGGCAGTTTTACACAGCCCTTGGCTGTGTCTTCACTGACAGAAAGGTGTGCGTCTTGTACAGTACAATAACTAAGGCTAAGATTTAGTCAGGGGTCTTTATAGTAAAAGTCATGGACAGGTCACAGGTCATGAATATTTGTTTATTGCTCATGGCATGTCCGTGACTTTTACTATAAAGACCCCTGACTAAATCTTAGCAGCTCCGTGGCACCATTGCACTGGGGGAACCTTGGAGGTCGACAGCTGCCTCTGCTTGGCAGTGGGGGCTGACTGCACCTGGCCAGCCATTGCTGAGGCTCCTGGGGCCAGCTGCTTGGATGGCCCTCGGGTCAGCCACACCGGCTACTGCAGAAGTCCCAGAAAGTCACTGAATCCATGACTTCCCCGACCTCCATGACAGAGGTCATGCAGCCTGAACAATAACTAACCCGAGATCCTTATCTCAGTGTAAAATTCTAAGTGGAGACAAGGCACTTGTAGTGTTACCATGAGGTAGCTAGGCAAGACTAGCACCATAACCCTTCCTGGGGTCGATCTCACTTTGCTTACCTCATGGTAAAACTACAGTGCCTTGTTTTTCCAGCGGGATAGCTAACGTGCATTAGATACCCCATGATAAGAACCCACCTCTTTCTGTGAGTGAAGACCTAGCCCTAGGCAGGACAAACGGTAGCAGAAAGCACTATGCATGGGTGGTAATGCATAAGCAGCATAAATCTTGGGTCTGACAAACACTTGTCCTTGTTTTCCTCCTGGATGGAGCTCCCTAGATCCAGGCCAGCCACAGGGTCGCTATCCCAGTCAGTTCCTTGGCATATAACGCACATGCTGATATCCCTGGAATTTAAAGATTGGATCGCTCTCTTGCTGCAAGCTGCCACCTTTCCCCCGTGTCTCAGCTTCAAAAGTCTCGCCTACTAGTGAGGCCAGGGATGGTGGGTCTTCTTCCGAGCACACAGTGAGGCTGTCGCTGTCGCTTGCGATGCCCTCGTCCTCTGCGAGCTTTAAAGTCTGAAAGCAAACAAGCTGCCCCTCAAGAGGGAAGCCGTCGGAGTCCTGGCTGACTTCTAGTGCGACACACACTATTGGGTCAGGATAAGGATGCCACTGATGGTTGGTGTTATGGGGATGTCTCCTTTGCAGGCTTTGCTCATAAGCAGGAGGCTTCCCATTCAGCCCCTCTGTCAACACAGTCATCTGAAGGAAGGTGTCTTCTTGGCAGACAAGCTCCCCATGTCCATTAGTAGCTGGATATCGGGCTTCAATGAGAGAGAAGTCTCCCAAGGAGGAACTCTCAGAAAAGAAGGATTTCTCACTGTCTTGGAACCCAGAGGTGTCCTCCTTGGCCGAGCCCCTTCTCCAAACAGGCTGAGAGAACCCTAACCCTGCTAGGTCAGACACAGATCCTCCCTCAAGGTGGGAGCCGCCCAGTTCAGAACCCGATTGGGTCCCTTGGTGACTCGTGCTGGCTACTTGGCAGTTGGGAGCTCTCTTCAGGAACCGAGGCATTTCAGTGTAGGGTCTGAAACTGCTGCTGTCATCCTCCTCCTCTTCCTCCCAGAGTGAGGGGAGAGAAGCATTTAGTGATACGTTGTTCCTCACTGAAGGACCACTCCTTCTCCCTCCCAATTCTGGCTTCTCCATGCAGGCTAGGAGGTCTTCCTCAAAGAACTCCTTTTCGCTGGGCTCCTTCTCAAGGATTGTCCCAGGAGCCCTGAAATGGGAGAAGTCCTAGCAGGAAGGGAAATGAGATTGGCAGGTTAAAGGGGGTTTTCATTTTGACAGATACTTTTTAAAGCAATTGTAGTGGGCATGGGAAGTGCCAGAGAGCCTGGAGAATGGCTCTTATTGTGGGACTGTACAGCACAATGGGGTCCAGTCCCAACTGACTTCAGTTGGGGTGACCAGACATCCTGTTTTTAAAGGGACAGTCCCGTATTTAAGCTCTCCTGCAGGTGTCCCGACTTCTTCTTAAAAACAGACAAATTGTCCCATATTTTCTGTCTCCCCTGCATCAATACGGTGGTCTTGCTGCTGGCCAGATCCCTGCTCGCCAGCCACCCGCCCACCAGTGATGAAGGGGTGGGTGTCCAGTGGCGGACGATGGGGGTGGGTGTGCAAGGCTGCTGGGAGGGCAAAGATACAGCGCGTGGGGCTGGCCGCTCCCCCTGATGGTTCATCAGTGCAGCCCCTACTGTGTGCCAGTTCTCGGCCAGCAGGGCCCCGCCACCCTGTCCTGTTTCTGGCTGGTGCTGGCTGCGCGCTGCGGTGGCTGGTGCGTGCTGGCAGGCGCCAGGCGATGGCCAGTTACGTGTCGCCTCTGCTGCCCACCCATTGGCCCTTTACATGCTCCCCACTCACTGTCCTCTCCCTGCTTTGCCCCTTCCCCCCCTTCATATCTCCGCCAACGGGTCGCATCCTGCTCCCAGCGCTGTGTGGAGAACCCCTGGTCGGAGAGCTCAGCTCACCAACAGCGCTGGCATGGGAAGCCTCTCCGCCCCTCAGCTAAGCTCTGAAGTGGCGGGACTGGGGGAGGGGGGGGGGGGGAGAAGTAATTTCCAGCCTGTTCACGACCGAACCTGCAGGCTCCACAGCAGCCCTCAGGGCAGAGGCGTAGCACCTTCTTCAGCACCCCACCCCCGGGTCTTGCCCCCAGGAAGCGTAGGGCTGCTCCATCCCCTAGGAATCCTCCCCTGCCGAGCCACCTCTCTGGCCGGGTTCACTGAAGCCCCTGCAGGCAGGTTCCCTGGGCCCTGGTGCACAATGCAGCCTTAGGGCTTAACCTCTTCCTGCCTGCGCTATAGCCCGAGGTGGTTGGCTTATGTGGGTGACCAGCAGTAGCCTGGAGGTGTTAGCTGCCTTTTGACACTGTGCAGGCAGAAAGGAACAAGCTGCTTCCAGCCACACTGGGGGTGGGGGGAGGAGAGGAGATGAGCTCTGCAAAGACATGGGCCAGGTCATCCCTCCCCCCCCCCCACCTCCCCTGCGGCTGGAAGCCGCTCCTGTCCCTTCCATACCTCTAATAATTTTTGTTGCCCTTTTCTGAACCATTTCCAATTCCAATATATCTTTTTTGAGATGAAGCGACCACATCTGCACGCAGTATTCAAGATCTGGCCATACCAGGGATTTATATAGAGGCAAGATGATATTTTCTGTCCTATTACCTATCCCTTTCCTAACCCTTGTGTGCTACCGCTCTACAAATACACTGAAGTATGTGTTATCTGATCTCAATTCTGGACCCAATCCTGAGAAGTGCAGGGGAAATCGGGAAGAGTTGCAGGAACACAGCAGCTTCCAGGATTGGCCCAATAATGCAGTGTTTCCATACCAAAGCTTGAGGCCTCTTCACTCTCTTGGCAGCTTGTTTACATAGGATGGACGGAGCAGCAGCGCAAAGGAAAAGCAGGACAAACAATGGGACTGCAATGGTGACTAGGAACTTCCAGTCCACGGCTGCAAGAGAGAAAGCCAAGAAATAGTTCTGTTGGTGTGGACATGTTCTACAAGTACTACTAGCTTCTTACAGCTAGGGTGACCAGACGTCCTGTTTTTATAGGAGCAAAGAGTCCTGTGGCGCCTTATAGACTAACAGACAGTTTGCTGCTTTTTCAGATCCAGACTAACATGGCTACCCCTTTGATACTTGTTTTTATAGGGACAGTCCCGTTTTTTGGGACTTTTTCTTACCTAGGCGCCTATTACCTCCCACCCCCTTTCCCGTTTTTTCACAGGTGCTATCTGGTCACCCTACTTACAGAGGACTTCTCATCCGTTGATCTCAAACCTGAGTGTCATTCTCCTCATTTGACAACAGCCTAGACAAGGAAGTGATTTGGCCAGCAACAGAACTCAGGTCCGCCCACATCCAGACCAGCATCCTGTCTAAAGCTGGTGAAAACCTAATTGGTTTTTTTACAGAAAACGTTGCTGAAAATGGGGGGGGGGGGAAGAACCCCTTTAATCTAAGTTCTCCATGGACAATTTACATTTTCAGGGGAAATTTAAATACCAAAAATTCTGGGCTGAAAAACCAAGTTATTTTGGCCAAAATATTTTGGTTTATGGCCAAAGTCTTTCAGTTTTTCGGACATTTTGGTTTTTGACAAAAATTTTCACAGAAAGAAGACACTTTTTTGCAAAACCAGCCTCTTTCCTGGACCCAATTCTCTGTCAAAAACCTATTTGGATGGAAAAATTTCCTCCCAGCCCTGCTCCTTCCCACCGATCCCTTGCTCCCTCCCAGCAGGGCTGTACCTTTGGACTTGAACAGCACGCACACCGGCTTGGAGAACTCGCTGTGTTTTAGTTTGATTACTTGGAAAGAAGCCCTGGCACTCAGACAGTAATTGCCGCTGATCTCCCGAGTGTTGATTGTTATCTTGTCCCACTTCATGTTGTCGCAGTACTGAATCTGCTGAGACACAAGGAAAACGGAGGGTTGGAGACAGTTGGGGTTCTCTGTTCAGACCTGGATCCTTTAGACTCTGGAGGGACCTTTGAGATATGTCTCTCCTCTTCCGTGTGTGTAGATGTTAGCCAGGCAAGAACCACGTATTACTCCACAGACGCCTGGTCTGGCACTGGTATTTCTCATTTGACTATTTCAGTCTTCTAGGCCTTGGCTGCACTGGGGGCAGGGCCGGCGCAACCCATTAGGCAACCTAGGTGGTTGCCTAGGGCGCTGCGATTTGGGAGTGGCGACCACGGTGGTATTTCCGCAGCAGGACCTTCCGCCGCCTCTGTGGGGGGGCGGCATTTCGGAGCGGGACCTTTCGCCGCCTAAGGCGGCAGAAAAGCTGGCAGCGCTCCTGACTGGGGGGCTAATTTGCACTGAGTGTTTTGCACACTAACTGGTGCATGTGAGACGGCATGCTCTCTGACTGTGTACACAACATCAGCTGTTCTCTGATTCAATACCTATCAGCGCGTCTCACGCTTTGGACTTTGTGTAGAGGACGTAGGCAGCGTTCTGGACAGGTATCCCATGAGGCTTTGCTTCTTAGCAGGACTCTATGTATCCTGGGACTTTTGTCTCTGTGCATTGTGGGATATATAGTGGAAAGAACTGGAATCTTGGATATGGGGGGGTCAAACAACTATTCCCATGATTCCCAGTTCCCAAAAACCCAGATCCAACCCGCTCCCCTCCCCAGAACTTTAGAGATATTTGGATCAAGATCCAAGCTTTGCATCTCCAGTACGTATCTATGCCTAATCCAATGAAGCACTGGTCTTCTGACCTTGTCTTCAGTTCCGGCTTCCCAGAAGTCCAGGTCATACTTCAGATCGATAAAGGTGCTCTCCACACAGGAAGCCAGGGGGAAAGCGGCACCCACATTGATTGTACTTTCCGACACGCTCACTTCTAGTGCCGGGGGAGCCAGTTCCACTGTAATTGAGTGCCCAGATGTTAGAGCAGCACTCGCATAGATCCCAGTATGCAGCCAAAAGCCAGCCACCCAAACAGGCCACGTACAAAGTAACCCGGGACACTAAGTTTTTGTGAAGCTCAGGCTCTTTCTTAGATGGATACCAAGAGTTCAAAGCCAGTACTCAGGCCCGCCGACAGCATGTCTGGGTCCCAGGGCAGAACAGTCAATGGGCCCCCATGTATGCACAAGCTGAACCTGCTCAGACGCAGTCTGCTCGACATTTGGGCGGTGCTGCGCCCGCGCTGGCTGGTGGCCAGCGAGTTTCCAGCTGCGCTGCGGGGCGCACTCTTCTGGCACAGCCAGGGCTTCCACATGCCCACCCGGTTGGGTTGCCAACTGGCTAATCGCGCAAACCCAAAGACCCTTGCCTTACCCCCTATCCCTGCCCCTTCCTCTGGGAGGGAATTTGGGTGTGGGAGGGGATGCAGGGTCGGACTCTGGGAGGGAGTTTGGACGCGGGAGGGGGGTGCGGGCTTTTGGAGGGAGTTTGGTGCGGGATCTAGGCTGGGGCAAGGGGTTGGGGTACAGGAGCGGGTCAGGGGTCAGCGCTTACCTTGGGCAGCTCCCAAAAGCGACTGGCACACCCCTCTGGCAGTGGCTCCTAAGCGAGGGGCCTAGGGGGTCTCTGCGCGCCGCTGTCCACAGGCACTGCCCCGCAGCTCCCATTGGTCACAGTTCCCAGCCAATGGGAGCTGTGGAGACAGCACTCGGGGTGGGAGCAGCGCGTGGAGACGCCCCTCCCCAGAGGCCGCAGGGACGTGCCAGCTGCTTCCGGAGCAGTGCAGAGTGAGCGCAGGCAGGAAGCCTGCTTTAGCCCTGCTGTGCTGCCGGCGGCGGCCCCCAGGCCCTTTTAAATCGCCCCGGCCCCTGGACAGTTGCCCCCTTTACCCCCATCAGTGGGCCTGCCAGTGCTTTAAGCATCTGACTTGGCGGTAGCGGAAGCCACGATCTCAATGAACATGTTGGATAACAAAGGACAAAGAGCCCAGGATCAGAAACTCCACAACTGGCAGTGTCCTGCCCCCAGGGGAGGTTGTTGAGACTCAGCTCTCTGCATAGGGCCTACAGCTGTAGTGTGGGTCTGTTCTATTCAGGTTCTTATGCCGTGCCCATCACCATGGTATCTGAGCACCTTACGAAATCTTACAAGTGTGGAGGAGAGGAGAGAGAAACTCCAAACTCTTCTAGCGCTGTGGGAGCATCACACAAACATTCTCTCTGGAAAGGCCGTTCAGCCATAGCAGAGACTAACAATAACGTACCATCAAAATGATATTCCATGAATCCCGACTCCACCCAGGGGGACTGGCGCCCTGCCAACAGGGCTTTGACACGGGCGCTGAATTTGTTGTATGGGTCTTTCACACAAGTCAGATTGCAGGTGGTTTGGGAAATGTTTCTGCAGTGTTGGACCTTTTTCCACCGCTTTACTTGAGTCCATCTGAAAGAAGAAACAAAACCAACACAGTGTTGAACATCTAGTGCTTCTTCGGGCTAGCAGGGGTGGCGTTTTGCAGAACTGGCACCAAACGTGGCTGCGGGCTTACGGCAGAGCTCTCCCCACATTTGCCTCTTTCCAGGGATTGGCCCTGGTAAAGGGACAGAGCCCAAATTCTAATTATTTAAATGGCCCCAAAGATTTACATTCTGCTTTACAGCAACAGAATGAAAGGAAGGATTGCCCAGTGGTTAGGGTGCAAACCTGGAACTCGGGCAACCATGGATCAAATCCCCTTTTCTGACTCAGATTTCCCGGGTGACCTTGGGGAAATCACACATGGCATGTCTCTACAGGACTAAGCAGTGCTTCACCGTCTACACTACTATTTACTCCTTTGCTGGGGGGTGTGCTTGGTCTGTACTCCACACACCACGATATGCGTAGACACAGCCTTAGTGTCCGTGCCTCAGTTTCCTTGTAATAGCACTGCCCTGCCTTGCAGGGATGTCAGGATGAGCCGCACATTAAACACGGTCAGGCACTCATATATTACAGCGATGGGGGCCAGGTAGAAGGAATGAGACTCAGTCTCTTCCCTTAAAAGCTTTACATCGCCAGGCCAAGATTTTCAAATGTGACTTGGAATTTTAGGCACCTGTGGGGTTTTTGGGGTGCCCTACTTGAGCTGCCTTAAAAGGTCCTGATTTCCAGGGGGATGGTCCTCTGCAACGCCTGAGGATTAGGCCCCTTGAAAGTGTCTCACACTGGGGCCCGCAAGTCACTTTTGAAACTCTTAGCTTAAGCTGATTGGGCCTGCTCCAGGCCCGTGGAGGCCAGTGGAAAGGCTCCCATTGACATCCCTGTGGGATGGATCAGGATCTGCAAGTCCTCCCATTGTGGGCTGCACAAGCAGGCCCTGGGGAAGGAGAGGCCAACACAGGCAGGAGGAGAGGCAGCCCAGGGGAGGGAAGGCTGGTGGAGGATCAAAGGCAGGGGAGGTTTGAAGCAGTGGGTTTTGAAGGAGAGATAAGGAAGAGAGAGATTGTGCTTGGTAGATGAGAACAAGGGGCCAGATTCTCCACTCCGCTGCACCAGCTTCCTGCTGGTGAAACGCCATGTCTCCAGTTATACGGTCATCAATGGACAGACTCCTACTGACTTGGCTCAGGCCCCAAAGGAACCAGGCCCATGTGGACGGACACCACCTGGAGAGGGAGGCAAAGCCGGAAGCAGGGGCCAGCTGAAGGGAGCAGCAAGGAGAGAGACCCTCTAGGGAGAGGTGAAAGAGGAAGGCAGAGGTTGGGGCAGGTGAGATTAAGGAACTTGAAACTGCAGTGGTAAGAGACAGGAAGCCAGATAGGGACCACAGGGATGTGCTCAGAATGGCAGGGGAGAAAGGGAATTGTAGCAGGCAGGCTGCGTGGGGTGCAGTAGGAGGGTCCCCAGAACAGCACAGAGAGCAAACACAGCCCTGCTGGCCTGGGCAGCGCCAGAGAGTCCTTTTAACCAGGCTCTAAGCTGCCTGCACCCCAGCTCCCCTCAGTGCTCTACACAGGGTTGCCAACTTTCTAATCACACAAAACAGAACACCCTGGCCCCACCCCCTGCCCCACCTGTTCCCTGAGGCCCCACCCCTGCCCCTTCTCTTAGACCCCACCCTCGCTCACTCCATCCCCCCTCCCTCTCTCTCCCCCACCCTCTCTCCCCACCCTCACTCACTTGCTCATTTTCACCAGGCTGGGGCAGGGGGTTGGGGTGTGGGAGGAGGTATGGGCTCTGGGCTGGGGGTGCGGGCTCTGGGGTGGGGCCAGGAATGAGGGGTTTGGGGTGTAGGAGGCGGCTCCGGGCTGGGGCTGAGGGGTTTGGAGTTTGGGAGGGGGCTCTGGGCTGGGGCAGGGGGTTGGGGTGAGGGAGGGGGTACAGGCTCTGGGCTGGGAGTGCAGGCTCTGGGGTGGGGCCAGAAATGAGTAGTTCAGAGTGTGGGAGGGGGCTCGGGGCTGCGGAAGGGGTTGGGGTGTGTGTGGGGGATGTGAGGGCTCTGGCTGGGGGTGTGGGCTCTGGGCTGGGGCCAGGGATGAGGGGTTTGGGGTGCATGAGGGGGCTCTGGGCTGGGGCAGGGGGTTGGGACGCAGGAGGGAGTGGGAGATGCAGGCTCCAGGAGGGCATTTGGGTGCAGGAGGGGGCTCAGGGCTGGGGCAGAGGGTTGGGGTGAGGGAGCTGGGAGAGGGTTCGGGGTGTTGGCTCCAGGTGGCGCTTACCTCAGGTGGCTTCTGGGAAGCTGCCAGCATGTTCCTCGGCTCCTAGGTGGAGGCGCAGCCAGGTGGCTCTGTGCGCTGCCTCGCCCTCAGGCATCACCTCCGCAGCTCCCATTGGCTGCGGTTCCCAGTCAATGGGAGCTGCAGAGCCCGCACTCATGGCACAGGCAACACGCAGAGCCCCCCCTGGCAGCGCCTCCACTTAGGGTCTGCAGGGACATGTCTCTGCTTCTGGAGAGCTGCACGGAGTCAGGTAGGGAGCCTACCAGCCCCGCACCAACGGGACTTTTAATGGCTTGGTCAGCGGTGCTGACCGGAGCCGCCAGGTTCCCTTTTCGACTGGGTGTTCCAGTTGAAAACCAGACATCCGGCAATCCTAGCTCTACAAGGAATGGCCCTGGAGCTCATCAGTTTGTTTGCGGGCCTGGTCCATCCAGCAAAAAAAGCTATGAACAGACCCCACTAATAGAACCGCCACCCACAGTTCTCCCCGCACCCCATCCATCATGGGAACAAGCCCCAGGCGCTCCTAGTCACTTTCCCTTGCGGGATACCCACTTTCGGTATCTCACAGTATACAGCACATCTGGTGGGGACCCCTCGCCGGGGAGCCACGTCAAAGCCATGCCGAAATCCTTCGACAGCAGCGTCACGTTGCGAGGGGGGGACAGTCGCACGGTGGGCTGCCCCAGAGCTACAGAGCCTGGAAAGGAAGGAAATAAGAAGGAAAAGCTATTTGAATGCTCCAGGCTTGATTCTGGGGCTGGGACGGGTTTGGGCGCTCATGGGAGAACAGCACGTGTGAGGACCTACTGCTCTCTGACACCTTCCTGCACCGCTCCCGATGGGCGTGATTCACTCCGGCCCTGGGGGGTGTTTGGAGCATGTTGTGATTTGCCCATTTTCCTGCCTCTCAGGCTTTGTCCTTCAAGCGCAAGAACCAGCTCGGTGCGTCTGAGTCCAGCCTCAGTGAGGTTGTAGGCTGCCCACGCTTTTCTCAACCCCCAAAAGCAGCTTGGGGTTCAGATCCAGCTCTGGGGAAAGGACTGGATCAGTTCTTACCCTGGTCCCCACTTAGTCCGGACTTCGGACTAAGGTACGCAAATTCAGCTACGTTAATAACGTAGCTGAATTCGAAGTACCTTAGTCCGAACTTACCGCGGTCCAGACGCGGCCGGAAGTCTCCCCCCGTCGACGCCGCGTACTCCTCTCGGCGAGCTGGAGTACCGGCGCCGACTGTGAGCACTTCCGGGATCGATCCGGGATCGATTTATCGCGTCTTAACCAGACGCGATAAATCGATCCCAGAACATCGATGGCGTGCCGCCGGACCAGCCGGTAAGTGTTTACATGCTCTGGTTTGACGGTGCTGCCTTCAGTTCCTACGGTAATTCCTCAGGGTACATCTACACTACAGCGGGGAGTCGATTTAAGATACGCAAATTCAGCTACGTGAATAGCGTAGCTGAATTCGACGTATTGCAGCCGACTTACCCCGTTGTGAGGACGGCGGCAAAATCGACTTCTGCCGCTTTTTGTCGGCGGCGCTTACTACCACCTCCGCTGGTGGAGTTAGAGCGCCGATTCGGGGATCGATTGTCGCGTCCAGACAGGACGCGATAAATCGATCCCTGAGAGGTCGATTTCTACCCGCCGATTCAGGCGGGTAGTATAGACCAGACCTCAGACAACTGTTTCAACTCCGATTTTTTTAAACAGATTGCTCCAAAAATTCCAGATTTCCGAGTGCGAAGCAGGCCACGGCCCTGCCAGTCCTGCACACCAGGCACCTGGGGTTTTCAGGACAGAACCAATTTCTAGCGATCCCTGCTCCTTCAGCAAGATGCTTTTCAGGGTAGGTCCACATCTGAGGTGGGGGTGTGATGCCCAGCTCATGTAAATGTACCTGCACTAGCTCTGCGTGAGCTAGCGCCTAACAATAGCAGCATGTCCACAGCAGCACTGGCAGCGGCTCGGACTAGCCATCCCGAGAACAATCCCACCTGACCCCCCGGGCCTGTGCCCCCACGGACACACTGCTAGTTTTAGGCACTACTCGAGCACAGCTAGTGTCGGTATATCTCCATGAACAGGGAATCCCCCCTCCCATTTCAAATGTGGGCGCACCTGAGAGGAAAACCTTTCATTTGACATTTATCCACCCCAGAGCCTTACATTTCACTCCTGTTTACATGGCCGAGGCCCCGTCCACAGAGACTTTGATTGCTTTGGCAAAGACAAAGCAGAAAGCATTTGCTATGCTTGGACTATGCCCTTAACATGAGCAAAGCAGCACAAAGATTTCCATACCGTACCTAGAATCTGCTGTAAGGAAGACAGAGCTACCAGGATTCCGATTCTCCCGGCAGACATGCTGAAGCCGAGACTTGTAATGTGTTTCTTTTCTTATGACCACTTTCGTTATCCAGTTTCCTGTAATAAGTTGCGTTGCCAGTCAGCCACCCACAGGAGAACACAGGAACCACTCCCTGAGATAAAGGCAGCCTCGCACATCAGCTGCAATCCACTATAGTTTGAATATAGGACACTTGTGTGTAAGGGCACGGAGCTCCCGGTTTAATGACTGCTGTAATAAAAGAAAACAACTCTCAATCTTTAATGATAAATACGCTCTAGCCTTCCCTTCCAAAGTGCTTTACAAATACTTCTGCTTCCAACTAACCATCTCATGTCGGGAAGTATTCTTAGATCCATCCATAGATTTCAGGGGCAAAAGAGATCATTATGATTACCTAGCCTGTGTGTCTAGTAGCAGACCAAAGCATTTCATCCAGTCATTCCTGTGTTGAGCCTATATCTTTGGGTTCAGCATATTTTTAGAAGACATTATTATGCTCATTTTACAGATGGGGAAACTGAGTCACGGATATGTGGAAAGTGACCTGCCAAAGTCACACTGAATCAGTGGCAGAGCTGGGACTAGACTCCAGGTCTACATCCAGTCACACCCCTGGGTGCTTTCTCACAGAGACCGTAGGTTTCTCCTTTGTGTATTGAGAACTGTTAATGCTCCAGGCTGACCCAGTGCGCCCCCTTGCCAGTGAGTGTGGTGTTGCAGGTGAGCCCTGACTTGATTTTTCCCTCACCAGCATTTCAACAAGTCCAGACAGACTGATAGATGATTGTGGAGTGTTTCATCGATTAACAAAAAATGCAATGCAGAACATAAACAAAACTTTTACGCCAGCATCTCCACATCCCCAGCATCTCTGCTAGTGCAGATGCTCTAAGCTGATGAGAGAAATGTTGAAATCTCAAAATCCTCTTCAAAAGGGAATGAGCTTTCTGCACCAAGCTCTGCCCAGAGGCTGGTTCACTCACTGCCTGCCTGCATTGCGCAGTGGAACCTTCACTTGCAGGAGAACCAAAGCATGGGAGCAGGGTATGGGCGGCAATTGTTTTGTTCCTGTCATTGGCCCAGGGGCATCCCATCATCCCCCTTTCCCGGGCACATTCCCGGCCACTCTCCGGAGATGCTGAAGTCCTGGGCACCAACAACTCTTTCGGATGCCTCAGAACTCAGTGAGGGATCTACTGTGTCTGTTAATGAGGCTGGAGGGTGGGGGCTAGGTCTGCGAGGCTCCCCTGTGGTGGTGAACAAGACAGCTGGGGAGAGACAGGCACACAGGAGGTGTGAGCAGTGCACACAGAGACAGCAAATGCACATGTGTGTGCTAGGGCTGTCTGCACACATGTGCCTGGAATGAAAGGCTGACACGCAGTGTTGTTGGTAGCCAGGTGATCTTTATCCCTAGGCCCCAGTCATCTGACATGGTTCAGGGTTATAACAGGTTAATATCCCCATCCATGGCAGAGGTCAGAGAGCGTTCATTGATTACAGTGCTGAAAGAGGGTGACTCACCAGGGGGAAGGTAGAGGAAGTTTCCAGACCTGGAATGGGGTTGCATAGGAAGGCGAGTAGCAATTTCTGACTCTTTCCCCCACTGCAGCACAGTGGGAAGCAGCATCTAGAGCAAACACCTCACTTCAGGTCTTCCTAAGAGCCCTGGAGGAAGGTCGTTATAAAAGAGAACAAAAACATGCAATTTTTAGCAAGAGTTAGCAGACCCCGACCTCCATGCCTGTGTGTCCCTGTAGAACATCGGGGTGAACTCCTCACTTTACAGAAGTCAATGGCAAAACTCCCTTTGACTTCAACAGGGTCAAGGTTTCAGCCCCCCAAAACTAACTAAACCACAGCAAAGAAAGAAGCTAACATGGCAGGTCAGTACCACCAGGTGGTGCTGCCTAGCAAGCAAAACCCATGGGATAGTTAGCATATGGAGTGCAGGAGGAGACAGGCACTGATCTGGGATAGGATTGATACTCACTTAGAAACTTGAAATGTGCTTTATTAAAACTCCCTCACCTCCGGTATCCTCCAGTGCCCTGTTCTGTATTGGCTTGCACCCAGATTTTCAAAGGTGTCCACTAACTTTGGGCATCCAACATGGGACCCTTACAGCTGAATTCTGCTCGCATGCCCAGAGTTCAGTGGGGCTGTGCAGGGTCCAGATCAGGGCATTGCCCGAGCCAGAACCTTAAACAGTGTGTAAAATCCAGGTTGTCCCTCAGCATCATATAGCATGTAGGGCACTGGCCTGGAAGTCGGGAGAGCTGGGTGCTTTTCCCAGCTCTGCCCTTGATCTATCTGTGTCTCTTTCCCCTCTGTTTTGTCTATCTAGATTGTAAGCGCTTTGGGGCAGGGACTGACTCTCACTCTGTTTTATAGCACCAACCGCAATGGGGCTTTGATCTGAGCCAGTGCCTTTAAGCACTACCGTAATCACAATAATAGCTGGGACTCTCTAAGTTTCACCATCTTCTGACTTTGTAGGCGCAACCAGTGATTCAGCCCTTACTTGACTACCCCTTCCCTCACATGAGCAGTCCTCCTGAAAGCCATGGGATTAGCCCTGTCAGGAAGGCACAATGCAGCGAAAGTAAGTGGGGGGCAGCATCAGGCCTTCAGTTACTACTCAGGCAAACTCACGTTGGTTCCAGTGGGCCCCCTGCTTGAGTGATACTGAGTGACGACCAGGGGCTTTGGCCCAGTCAGTGCAGGAGTCATCTTCACAGCCGAGCCTGGAGGATCCCACGTGATCCCAATGCCCTGCCAGCTGGGGACCCTCGCTGACAGACAGCGGGGATTTCTGGTATGAGCGTCGCCATGGGGACCAGAGCCATTTCCATGCTCCCGGGTCATGGAATAAAGGCGAAAGCCAGGTGACCTCTGGGCCAGGATTTGGGTGCAGGGAAAAGTGAGGAAGAATAAGAACCCTCCAACCTACAAACACACACAAAGGAGGCACTTCCCTGTGGGATTAGGGATGGGCTGATGGGTCTGAGTCTGACATTCCAGCTTGGACGCTTTGCTTCTCAAAGCTACCTTAACTGCTAATTACCTGGAAACAAATGCCAGGTCAAGCATCCAGCACCAGAGGTAGCTAAGCTGAAAGGAAGCAGAGATGAGCTGGCTGGGGCAGTCAGAGCCTGCCACTATGACCACGCCTGCCTCTATCTGCAGGAGATCAAGAGCAATTGAGAGCACCTGTGAATGATGGATGGTAGCACCCGCTATGCACTGGGGCAGGGTGGGGACAGCACCGGTTTAATGAACTCTTCCTGCTTAGACAACGGAAAATTGTGATTTTCACAAGCAAGACTAATGAATAATATTAATAAAGGCTGATGTTGGTCTCTACCAGAGTCATTCCAGCTGCTAATGTCTTTTTATTTTTATTTTTGTTGCTCATTTACAGATCACTGACATTTTTCATTAGGAACATTTTTTTTTAATTGAAAACGGCGTTTTTTTGTCAAGACATTTTTTGCAATTGATTTTGGGGGTTTTCTCCCCTAAATTTCCCACGGTTTTTTTCAGTGAAACATGGACAAAATTTTGAGTTTTGACGACCAAAAAGTTTTCCGTTTTCTATCAAAGCACTGGAAAACTTCAGTGGAAAACATTTTTTGAAGATTTTTTTGTTTGTTTCTTTCAAAATTTCTTGGAATCCCTGCCCTGATCTCCCATTTTCCTATTGGCTCTCATTACCTGGGGTAGGATAACGTCATGCTGGATTGAAGAATATCTCAGGCAGGGGGTGTCAAGTGACCAAGCTGTCTCACATACACAGACATTGAAAATCTTGGGGCTTGTCTACATTTGAAATGCTACAGTGGTACCGTGCGTCCGCATAGATGCAACCCATGCTGATGGGAGGGGTTCGCCTGCCAGCATAGGTAATCCCAGGGCAGGCGTAACCTTTTGTGGGCCTCCATGTAGTCATCATGGCCCCCTTCCAAGCCTGGGCCTGGTGCGACAGCACCATTGGTGCATTGTAAATCCGGTACTGGGTAATCCGCCTCCCCAAGAGGTGGTAGCTATGTTGACGGAAGAATTCTTCCATTGACCTAGCACTGTCTACACCAGGCATTAGTTTGTCAGGGGGTGTGGATTTTTCACACGCCTGAGAGACCCAACTATGCTGATGTAAATTTCCAGTGTTGCCCAGCCTTTAGTCAAACGCAGTGAGACTTCCTGGTAGCTCTCACCGGATGTTTTGACAATGTTCTTAAAGGGATGCTGTCCAGTAAAAATCATGTTTAAAAACATATCTTACCTCTAGCCCATAAAGCTTAGGTTAATGATTGACTCCAAGCCCTTTGGTTATTCAAACGGAAAGCCATTTAAACATCCCAGTGGCTCTTTGCCATTTGGGCTGTTTGTTTACTTTTGCAATTTACCAAAGGGCCTGATCCAGCAGGATATCTTTACCGAGTAATCACCCCAGCTGAGATATAGAGGCCCTATTGTGCTAGGGGCTGTATGTACGCAGAGTAAGAGACAATCCCTTCCCCTGTATCTTTACCCCCCAGTGACCTCCCTTCGTGGGTGCCCAGTTTCTCCAGCATTCAAAAATCATGGGTCAGCCCCTCTCCCCCACCCACAACATCAGGGGATTAGTGTAAAAGTCATGGGTTCTTCCTTGTTGCCTGCTGGGTTCTGAGCCCTTCGGGTCAGACCTAGGTCACATTTTCAGGCTTTTCTCCAGAAGCGTGAGAGCTAGAGACTTGAAAAGCTGCGATTCCCACCTGCTCACCTGACTCCTGCAGCTGGGGCTTTAAGAAAGCCACCAAATATCATGAGACTTGGGATCAAATCATGAGAGTCGGGCAACACTGGGTCCCTCTGGTGGCTTCTCTTCAACTCCACATCTGATGTGACCTCGTCCTCGACTTCCAGGCTCCACACAGACTGTGCCGCTGACATCTTCTCTCCTGCTAGTCCCCGCTCGCACCCCTCTGTGCTTCCCTCCGTGGCGCCTCTATCCCTCTCCAGCAACTCAGTGCTTTCTCCCTTGCTGGGAACGACTGCCTGGATCGCAGATGTTATGCAGCCTCTCTTTCCTCCTTCAGATGTTTCCTCAGAGCCAACCCCACCTGTGCACCCAATTAACTAGCCTAACGTGTGTGGCGAGCAATCCCCTGACCTGACAGTGTGAAGCGCTCCCCAACCTCTTGTCATCTCGCCCGTGCCCTAGGTCCTCTAACCTAGATTGTAAGATCCTCGGGGCAGGGACGGGTCCCACTGATTTCTCTGTTAAGCACGACACATATTTCCAGGGCGGGGCTAGCAGCTCCTATGCTCCCTACCCAGGAGCATCTAAGCAAAGGGAACAGCCTCAGTATGAGTGGGATTCTCATCACTCCCAATGTCTTATCACAATGCAATTTTGGGTCTGATCTAAGGCACTTCATGACCTGCCTTGCTGTTGTATCTAAGAGCCTCACAGTGTATTTATGCCCTGTGAGGGAGGGCAGTGCTACTATCCCCATTGTACAGAAGGGAAACCGAGGCACATAATGGCTAAGGGACTGGCCCAAGGTCACATGGGAAGATTGTGGCAGAGCAGGGAATTGAACCCAGCTCTCCCAAATCCTCAGCTAGTGCCCTAACCACCTCTCTGAGCCTGCAGCCCCTGAAGTGTCTTAGCTGGAGCTGGTTGAAAAACTGGGATGGGACACGGGTGTTCCATTTGAGATTTTTCCTTCAAAAATGTTCATGGGAAAATTAGAAATGTAATGAAAAAAATCAGTCTGGTTTTGGTTTGAATAGAAGATATTCATTTTGAATTTCAAAAACCAAAATTAAATGAAAAAGGCAATTCAAAATGGTTTCACGTCAAAATTTCCCATAGACAAATTTCACTAAAACAACATTTTTCACATGGAAACACATCATTTTTCAAGGCCACCCTGGTTTCTGGCCAGCAGCTCTGATCTCACTTCCTTTGCAACCTTCCGAGCCTCTCCCCATGTGTGTGATGCTGGGTGGAAGGGCGCTCTGGAGTTGGGCTGGGAAGATCCCTCTCTGATTCCAACCATGTTTGGCTCCATTTCCACTTCCACAGCAGCCTCCTTCCTCCCACATACCGGTTTGTACAGTGCAGTCACCTTCTGTGGGATGAGTCACACGATAAAGGGAGCAGACATGGGCACCATACCATACGGCCCTTGCACGTTAAGGTCCAGGAATAGCAGTGCATTTCATAAGCAGTGATCACCCTAGGGAGCATCTGTTCCTGTTGCTTTGACCTCTTGGGGAAGACACGTACTCCAAGAGAAGCAGATCAATCAAAGTGACAAGCACAGGCTGAAACCTCTGAGGTGCTCATGGGTCAAACGTGCTGTAACAGCTTCACGCAGAGCCCCAAGTCTGATCCTGGCACTCTGTGATGTGGCAAGTGGACTTGTCCTTGGTTCCCCAGCTGGACGAGCTTGAACTTTCCCACCCTATTACTGGGAAGTCCTGGGGTGGTTCTCTTGAAAGAGCTTGCAGTGGAGTGTTTAACCTGTAGCCTGTGGGACTGGGTCTTTTGTGACTTAGTATGGTATATTCGCTCTCTGGCTGTCTAGGTTCTTATATTGCCCCAGCACTGTGGAATTTGAATACTCTGGCTTCCACTGTCTCCAGTATCTTGGTTTCTAGTTGCTCTGCAAAGTCTTTCAAAGAATTCATGAAGGCACAGGAGAAGAGAAGAGCTGAGGAGGGACATGATAACAGTCTTCGAATATGTCAAAGGTTGTCATAAAGAGGATCACTTGTTCTCCGTGTCCACCAAGGATAGGACGGGAAGTAATGGGCTTAATTGGCTACAAGGGCGATTAGAAAAACCGTTGTATCTGTAAGGACAGTTAAGCACTGGACGAGATTACCTGGAGATTCCATAACCTCCCTGTTGTCTGAGGTTTTAAGAACAGGTTGGACAAGCACCTGTCAGGAATGGTCTAGGGATACTTAATCCTGCCCCACGGTGGGGGGCTGGACTAGATGACCTCTTGAAGTCCCTTTACATTGCTATGGTTCTCTGATCACCTCTCATCCCAAACGAAGGCCAAGTGGCTGCATTCCATGCTAACGGAAGTTCCAGGCTCTTTGCAAGGCATTGTATGGACCAACTCCAGCCCCAGTGGGAGTCCTGCATGCACAGATCCTCTTAGGTGCCACTTTAACCTCTCTCCTGGGTGATGGTGTTGGTGAGACACGTTACTGTAAGGGGAAAGGACCACCCCTGTGTAAACCAATGAGCTGTCTGTGGCAGCAGAGAATTGCCTGCATGGGCACCCACTGCTGTTTGATCTGGGAGATGGAAATAGGCAGAGATTTTTACCTGACTAACTCACTTCAGCAAAAAGAACCTGCCACTCCTGGGAAGTGCAAGATGCAATCAGTCACTGAGAAGCTGCACCTCACCCAAGACAAATCTGGCTCAGTTGGCCAAGACTGTATATTTTACAACACTGCTGTAAGCCCATGACTAGAGAAAAGCAATGCCCTAAACAATCCAACGCCGGCACATGTTTGTCAGGTCTCAGAAGGGCTGATTACACCTTGCCGGGCCTGTGTTTTTCCACCAGTGAGGTAGCAAGTGAGAGTCAACACCAGAAACAGAAGTTGTGTTTTCCATCTTTGCTGTTCTTGTCTTTCCCCTTTTGTGTTTGTCTTGTTTTATCTTCTTAGGAACCAGGATCGGACCTTAACAATGACAGCAACAACAACCACCAGCCCATCTCAACTAACTTCTCTTGTCCCCAAAAGGCCAAAATTACCATCTTTAATATCCTCTAAGAGACAGTCAGACACGGGTTTTTTCCCTTCTAAAAACTCCCCAGCAAAACGGAAAGGGAACAAGTATTGTAACTAAAATGAAAGCCCTACTTCACACTATATGTTTCAAAGGCTTTAACTGTTATCCCTTCTTGACCGTATCTTTAATAAAAGGTTCAAAGGATTTTTAATGGTGTGTTTGCCGAGGACCTAAGCAGGCTGAGATCTCTGTATTCCAACCCCTGAACCTTGTTTAAAACTGTTTAACGTTGGACATTTTCATGGGGATGTTATCAGCGACAACTCTTTGGGCCCATAGAGTCCATCTAAATGAACACAGAGTGGACGGCACTGAGAAAAGACCAAACCCTTTGCTTGACAGAGGGTTCAAAAGAACTTTTAAGACCTTGCTCCAAATCGGAAATGCGTTGAGTGCTGGCTGTGTTCAGCTCAACAGCAGTCACTCTAAGGTGGAGATAACACTATAGCTGAGCGGGAGGGAAGCCAAGTATCTCATGTACCTTACATTGAAACAACATCACGGGAAGGGGAGTCAGCGGCACAGGTGGACACGAGTCAAAGCCAGGGTGAGAGCGCCGGGTAGTGCCAGCTGGAGTTTCAAGAGCCCACATGAAGGCAGTGTGGTATCGGATCCTCTTGCAAGCATCAATGGCCGTTTTTACTCCCTGTTGGGGCGAGAGTGGCATCCGAGTGCTGGCAATGTTTTGCATTGTGGAGGTTGGCTGGCAAGGTAATAGGTGCTACCAAAGTTAATTAGCCCGCTAACTAATTAAATACCTCTCACTTCTATTGTTGCTGACTTGCAAGCTAGGGAAGGGTAGAAGGAACACACAAAGGTAAAGGTAAATCCAGGCTTACTCACCAGTGAAATAAGTGATTAACTGTTCGATGACCAACGTGGAATGCTTTTGGTGGGGTCCCAAGTTTCTAGTGAAGAAGTGTCCCTGTCACAGACAGCTCCAGCACAACCAGCGTGGACGTCAGCAGAGCTCAACATTTCCACCCCAGGGGTCAGTGCTGTGAGGACAGATGCATTGTGGGCTAGTTTCTGAAAGAATGGTTGTACATCCGCATCCACACAGGCACGGGGCTGGTGGAGGGCTTACGTCGCGCAGGGAACTGCTTTAACTTAACCGACAAAAGTTCGGGAGTTTGCCGCCGGGCCTCCAAAATCGCGTGTGGGGCGTACAAAGCTGTACCGACAGAAGGCAAGCATTGCTGATAAAACTTGGTAGTCTAGACCAGCCCCGAGCCTCTTGCTGGGAGTGGGTTATGGAGACTGGCCATGCACCCACCCCAGCTTGCCAGGGGGTCCTGCCTGCTGAGTGACGGGACATTTGTGTGGGGGAAGCCTGGGCAAACGGAGGCCACCACTCTTCAGGGCTGTCACCCCAACACCTCTCTAATCATAGAATCATAGAATATCAGGGTTGGAAGGGACCTCAGGAGGTCATCTACTCCAACCCCCTGTTCAAAGCAGGACCAATCCTCTTTCTTTAAAAAAGATGCAACAGCAAAGGAGAACATTCACCGGGGGCCAAGTCCATCAGTGGTGTCAGGTACAACTCCATTCATGTCAGCGGCTTCTCCTCCTGACACACCAGGGTAAAACTGGCCCCAGGTGATTTGCAGTTGGTGGATGGAGAGTAGACGTATTAAGCTGAGGTTCAACCAGGGCAGTAATTATTTGGCACTAGGGTCTGACCATTCAGGAGATCCCAGATAGCTCAGTGGTTTGAGCATTGGCCTGCTAGACCCAGGGTTGTGAGTTCAATGCTTGAGAGGGCCATGTAGGGATCTGGGGCAAAAATCTGATCTGTTTGGGGATTGGTCCTGCTTTGAGCAGCGGGCTGGACTAGATGATCTCCTCAGGGCCCTTGCAGCCCTGATATTCTATGATCAAGGCAAGGGGCCAGGTGTTTAAAGTTGCTCATCACATTGGGGGCTTGTTGAGTGTTGAGCACCTTTGAAATGCTGGCGTGTCAGGGAGCCAGCCACAGCCGGGCCAGTCTCCTAGCAACACCCTGGGTGGGGCTGCCCAATGGGCTGCACTTCCTGACTGGTGGAGCAGCAGAGCGAAGCTACTACCTGACCCAGCAGTGGCCAGGGCTCACTGGCTGCCCAGCGCATTCACTCCGTGCCCCAGCTGCGCTTGCTCCTGCTCCCATCCAGCCCGCTCTTGTTCCAGTTCCTGCCCTTCCCCGGACCCCCAGCTCTGCTTCTCAGCCTCTCCCTCTGACCCTCAGCCCCATGGCCTTGATTCTGGCTCATCTCCAGGCCTGGCCAACCCCATGGCTCTCACCCTTAGGCCCGACTCCCCTATGTCCCAGGCATGATCCTGACATCACCCCGAATTGTGGGTGGTGAGCACTTGGAAATGCACCATGCTAACAGCCCCCCAGTTAGAAAGGGGGGTAGCTGGGCCCTTGCAGCGAACGTGCCATGTTTCTGGCGCTCACTTACTCCCTTGTAGGGTGACCAGATGTCCCGATTTTATAGGGACAGTCCCGATATTTGGGGCTTTTTCTTATATAGGTGCCAATTACCCCCCACCCCTTGTCCCGATTTTTCACACTTGCTATCTGGTCACCCTACTCCCTTGATCCAACAGAGCCGGTGCGCTGACTTTCCAAGGATGATGAAAGTCACACCTGGGGCTCGGCAGAGGCTGGGGAGCGAGGGGGACATGTCATTAGCCTGTTGGGTTGGGTGAGATTATCACGGAGATCAGTCCACGGGCTCTAATGGAGCGACACAGATTTACATCGACTGAGGATCTGGCCCTTAGCCTTAGCAGTGGGATGTTCCCAGAATGCTGGGTGGAATGTGCTTCCCACCACCACGCCCATTCTTCAGCTGACAAGAATTAATTTAGAGGCCCAAGCTCCTGTCTGAACAGCTCCCTCCCGCCCCCTCGCCGGGAGGAAAGTCTCGAAGGAGGCAGGAGTTGTCTCTGGCCCCTTTGCCATCAGGAGAGGAAGAGCTCATCTGAATGACAGGAGCATCAATGAAAGAGAGGCATGGGAAAAGTTGGAAGTGAGAGCCTCCAGTGATGTATATGCACTGGGGAAAATGTCCCCCAGCCATGCAGAAGACTTTCCCACCACTGCTGAGACTTTGAAGCCAGGCAGCTAATGGGTGTTTATTGTTATGGGAAGAGATAGAAGCAGATAAGGTCTCCATGAGCATTTAGGACAAACTTTAATACCCAGCTTTTACAGCTCCTTCCAGACTTCAGTTGAGTCGTCCCACTGCAACCCACCCCCCACCCTCTCCATGGAGCACCTACAGGTCCAGGCTTCCCTGGGATCTGGGCGTCTCCCCACCCTACTGCGCATCTGGGCAGGGGGCAGCGAGGATGCTGGTGCAAGGAGGAGTCACATTGTGGCCTCACAACCTCGTGCCCCAAAGGTGGGGGCAGGACACCTTGGCGGGAGGTCTGACATTGGAGGGAGCCCATGCTGCATCTCCAGAGAGGCAGGGGCAGCGAGTTATATGGGCCCATGGTGCCCGGGCTCCAGCAAATTCAAGGCCCGGGGGGCCTGGCTCCACCAATGTTTGGGGCCAGGTCTTACCCCCGGCCGCGCGTCTCACCCGGAGCATCCCCTGGCCCTGCCTGTCACCCCTGAGTGTCCCTGCCTGCCCTGGGCCGGGGGGCAGCTGCCCCCTGCAGCTCCGCACTGCGCTCCCTCACTGACCACTGCAGGCTACAAGGGATCGGTGCCTGGAGCAGGCAGAGGCGGCTGCTGGGGGTGCTTATCCTAGCTGGACCTCCTGAGCAGCAGCCTGAGGGGGCTTGGGTGAGTGTTGTGCTGGGAGAACCAGGGAGGGGCCCCCCCTCTCCCAGAGCTTGCTGTGTCAGCAGGGAGAGGGCTAGGGGGAGTCCTCCTCTCTGGCCCCCAGCCCCGGGGCAGCCTGCCTGCTGCACCCCAAACTCCTCATCCCCGGCTAGTTGAGATTTCTCCAGTCATAGCCCTGGTACAGAGGTTCGTTCCTCTAGAAAGTCAGACCAGAGTGAGATGCATTTTAGTGGTGGGTGAAGTGATCCCTGTGCACCTCTTAGCTACCTCGCTGGGGTATCATGAGACTTAGCAGCAATAAAGTGCTCAGAGATCCTCCTATGAAAGGCGCTCGAGGAGTGCCACGTACTAGTATACCGTAGCATGGAACTCAATTCATTTCTCAGTCACACTTCCCCTTCTCAGCAGGGGTCACTCCAGAGCAGGTGCATCTACTGGAGACGGACACCTCATAGATGTTTAACACACACCAGCCAAGTTGGTAATTCCAGCTGGTCAAAGCCCATTACAGTATCTCATGTGATACAGCAGTGTGCATCTGGGGTTTCCTTCCAGCTCTATCTGAGAAGCAGAGCGAGAAAGTCTTGAGATCATAAGCAGTCACTGGCGACAGATGGCCAGGCAGCGGAGCGGATTGCTAGGACAGCATTGTCAGGCAGGGAGAGGGCAAACTGCACGCCTTTTGGGCTCCTTCATTAGTTATTTAGCTCAGGATGTTGGCTTCACTTTCTCAGGCGTTTTTCAACAGCTACCGGCTTTGTACTTAAGCTGCAAGTTTAAAGTGTCAGTGATTTGAAATGGGAGTATCTAACCCTTCCCCCCAAAATCTAACTGAAATCTTTTCTGAAGACTCACCGCCGTGACAAACCCCCACCCAGGCAAAGGGCCAGGAACTTCCCAGGCTCTCGCCTTCATCAGTGTTAACTCTCCTTAGTGCTAATGGGAGTGATGTGCAGGCATCCAGAAGAGAAGAGGCAGGCGTTCTAGGCAGGGGCTTTGGTGCTGTTAGGAATTTGTACGGCCACATGCACGTTAAAAATTAATGTATTTCTTACCGAGAGTTTTCTTTGCTGGGACAGAGCAGGCAGCTTCCAAAGAATAACTACTAGGTGATACAGGCTCAATATAGCGCTTCATGACTTGGCTGGGGAAATGATTACAGGCATTGATAGCGGACCACCAAAGGCATGGAAACGATAAACCTCAAGCAAAGGAAGCCACTGAGACCCATAAGGACTGAGAGATTTACCTTAATGTCACATGATAAAACAAAGGCAGTGTTGCCTAGCGGATAGGACAGACTGCAAATCAGAAGAACTGGATTCTGTCCCTGGCTCTGCCACTGGCCTACTATATGACCTTGAGGAAGTCACTTCACCTCTCTACAGCTCAGTTTCCCCTCCCATCTTTTGTCTGCTAAAATTATAAGTTCTCAGGGATAGTCTCTTATGTTTCTCATGCATTATATAGCACAATAGGGTCCTGATTTCTAGTAGGGCCTCTGTGCTCTAATGTAATGCAAACAATTAATAGTAATAGCAATAAAAACACACCACCCTGCCATGCTAAACTCCAGCTATCAGAGTCTCAACTGTTCTTGACACAGCTCCCCAGGAAGATAAGCACTTAGGCTTCCCTTCCTGGTTGTCACCACTCTGTTTTATTTGGTTGGTTTGCCCTTTTATCTATGCCTTTCCCAGCCTGCTCTCCTGATTGCTGACCCTTTAAATCTGGGAGAGCCCACCAGCTGCAGCCCTTAGGGGGGTCAGTTTGATTCTGATTTCTGTAGGCCCATCTCTGCTTCCTGGTAAGTGTGTCAGCTCCCTGTATGTTTTCTGCCTGTCCTCACAGTCCTACTCCCAGTCTGAGTGCATAGCAGTCACGTAGCAAATCCAGCTCCCAGATTTTATAGGACCCACTTTAATGTCTAGCCAGACATATCAATAGAAGCCCCACCCATGGAGGGCTTGGCTCTGTGTGGGTGAACTACGCACCCCTCCCCTTTGAGATGTGCCAGGCCCATGGGTTGCCTTGTTGAGGGTATCCTTCGTGTACCGCTTTGGGTTTTCATAACAGACAGCAATTTACAAATATTAGCTCACCCTCAGACTCCTCCTGTGAGATGGGGCAGCTGCATTAGCACCATTTTACAGACGGGAAAGAGTGAACGTGACTTTCCTGAGGCCACACAGTGAGTCAGCAACAAGCCCAGGCGTAGAACCCAGGAGTCCTGATTCCCAGTTTTTTTGCCCTGATCATTAGATGGACTGTGCACAGCACTGAAGAACATCTTGGTTGTAGCTGTTGGTATTCAAAGCCTATAATACAGGCGATAGAGACAGATGATCTATGTGCAATCTATTGCTAACTCCAGATATCAAAAATCAAGAGACCAGCCTAAAAATTATGAGATGTAAAAAAATATTACATTCTGGATTCTTTCTCTTTGCTTTCTGCTTTTGCACCTTTAGGGGGCACCTTGGTCCTGTTTTCAAGCTTTTCTCTGAAACCAGGAGGGCTAGAAACTTCCTTTTTTGAAATGACACAGAAATTAGGAGCTCCTTAATAACTGCCTCTATCGCAGCTGGTTAAAGTGCATGATGAGCAGCTCAGAACACTGTTTTAAAGCGAGAGAGAGTGGGTAGTGCACAAAGCTGGGAGTCAGAGCTGTGATCTGTCCCTGGCTCCGCTACTGACTTCTTGTGTGTGTAGGGCAAGTCACGTCATCGCTCGGTGCCTCAGTTTCCCCATCTGTCCAGTGGTGTTCCGCCATACTCTTAGTGGGGCACAGTGAATTAATGTTTGTAAAGCATGTTACACCCCTCGGGTGAAAGCTTCTAGAGGGAGGCAAAGCTTCGTTTTCCCATGCTCCCATTGACAACAATGGAAGCACAATGAATGGAGCTGAACGGGGGACCCAATGCTGCGGGGGCGGGGGAAGGACAGGAGAGTTTAGCCCTGGGTTTGTGCCTAAGGGGTGGTTTGTTTTGGCATAAACACAACAGCGGGTTGCACGCTGCAGGGGAGTTAGTGCAGCACTTGCTCCTTACGTTACTCTGCAATAAGCTTTGGTGGGTTGGGGGCAGAACTGGAGTTGAGTTACATTGAGGCTCTGTTACAGAGTGTTACAGCAGTATGAATCTGGAGTGACTCCACCAGGGTGCTCTGGATTCATGTGAGATCTGGCCCATAGCCTCCAGCTTTTCTGGAGATGAGCAAAGAGGAGAGGAGGGGGCTTCTCTGGTGCTATTTGAGGCTTTGTGGGAAGCTAATTTCACAATAATAAAGCGTCAGTTCGTGTCTGTTAGGAAAGGGGCCGGTTTCTCCTCGCTGTAGCTACATTGAAGTCTGCGGCGCCACGGCAGAGAGGGGTCTGGTGCCAGCAGGTTTGACAAAGCAGGGAGAGTCCTTATATCTTTTAGGCTGGGAGTGGCCTAAGCCCTGTCCAATTCCAAGGGTTGGCCAGGAGGACATGTAGTTCAGGAAGGACCTCAGTGCATCAGCTGATCCAGGCAGCCTGCTCAGTGTCTGAAATGGCAGGCCAAGCTGCTGGTAGCAGCCCCCGTGGAGGGGTCGCACCACATGCCTCAAACTGCACCAGCCCCTGGCTCCCGGGGGCAGGGGGTGCGGTCAGAGCAGGGGGACGGCACGAGGTGTGACCTCCGAGAAAGAGAATTTACAACGTTTTCTTTAACCTGGATGAACCGCGCTGGCTTGGGAGCTGCAGATCCCTCTTCTATGGATAAGGACTTCAGTCTCATCAAGCCAGCACTGTTTGTTGTGGTTAATTATTATTGCAATAGCAGCTAGAGGACCAAATTAATTATTATTATTGTTGTTTGTATTACTGTAGTAGCACCGGGGAGCGCCAGTCACAGGCCACGCGCCCACTGCGCTAGGTGCTGTAGTAACACAGAACCAAAAGATGGTCCCTTCCCCAAAGAACTTACAGTCTAGCTAGACAAGACATACACAGACTAGGAGAAAGGAAGTATCATTCCCATTTTCTGCATAGTAAGTGTTTTGCCACAGTCACGCAGGAAATCTGCGGCAGAGCCAGGAATCAGCCCAGATCTCATGAGGCCACCGTCCACGGTGCAGGGCCTTAACCGAAGCCCAACCCTCTTCCCACACTTGGCTTTGGGCAGGGCAGAGGCAGCCTCCACTCTGTAGTATGCTCATGCGGACATCTCAAAGTACTTTACAAAGGATATCGGTATCATGGGGAAACTGAGGCACGGATAAGTGATGTGACTTGCCCAGGGTCACTCAGCAGGCCAGTGGTAGAGCCAGGAATAGTACCCATGTCTCCTGACTCCCAGTCCAGAATTGCCTGTTGTGTGCTGATGATGTGCGTGTCTCTGTACAAGACGCAGAAACACAGACAATCTCTTCCAAGGAGTCTGTGCAGCACTTTGAACTTGTACGGTGTTATGTGTGCACTAGGTGTTATTTGTACCTGCTTCTTATAGTTACTGCAAAACACAGCTAGGGATTACACAATCCCTAGCTGAATCAACAAACAGCCATGACGATGCAGCTTTCAGAAGCCCATTACCTGCTGCTAATTAATCCCAGTTCGTTAAGCAGAAAGGAGGCCACACTAGCGTTTTGGGGAAGCGTGGGCGTGCTTAATGATACAATAGTTAAATTTCTGTTCTTGTTTGTTGCAACGGCTCTGAATAGACAAACAGACCTGCCCACGAGCTGCACCCAGGCTCTGCGACGAATGCATGCTAGGGAGAGAGCTCTCTCCATTGCATTTCTCACTGAGGGTGAAATTCACTTCACCTGCGTAAATCCAGTTACTCTGCCTTTCCAAGGGCACGGAACGGAGAGTGGAAGATCCCAGCTCCCAAGCTGGAGAGTGGAGATGCGTGGTGCACCCTGCCACGCGGTTGCTACGTCTGCAGTTTATGGCCTGCCAAGCTGCTGCTACTGTCTATGGCAGGGGTTCTCAAACTGGGGGTCGCGAGGTTATTACATGGGGGGGTCGCGAGCTGCCAGCCTCCACCCCAAACCCCGCTTTGCCTCCAGCATTTATAATGGTGTTAAATATATACAAAGTGTTTTTAATGTAAAGGGGGGTGACACTCAGAGGCTTGCTGTGTGAAAGGGGTCACCAGTACAAAAGTTTGAGACCCACTGGACTATGGCCTGCAGTAGGGGCTGAAGCCCCTCAGTCCCATGTAAACAGGGGTCAGGGTCATTGCATCCTGTCTCCAGCTCACACCAACATTCCTCCTGTTGCCCATCATCAGAGATGCACCTGCCAGTGTCTCTGCTACCCTTCTTGGCGCTAGCTTGAAACCAGGGGGAATTTTGCCTGCGTAAGGAGTGCAGGACGGGGCCTTCAGCTGTGCTCGGTTCCTTCAGCACTTCCGTGGATGCTGACAACCAGCAAATCTCTGGTTTTCAAATGCTCAGTGAAAGACTCTTTACAAACACATGGCTGGAAGGGACCAGGCTCTATTTAGTGCGGCAACGGTCTGCTCCAGAAAACGGTGTAATGAGTGCACCTTCTCATGCCAGCAACCCCGCTCCACCTAGCCCTGCAGAGGCCTCAAGGCAAAGAGCGTGAGAGCCAGAGTCCATTCCTTCTGGTGTATCAGCAGAATCATCTGCGGCGTGCTTATGCCTTGGCAGCCACGTGGTTGCACAGGTGCCACCGAGGAAAGAATATGAAAGCCAGCGAGGTTGCAGAGATGTCACCACGGGGACAATGCATCTGGGGAGGCCCCCAGAGCCTTTATTACAATGATGATGCACAAGCTGGAGAAAGAGTCACCTGTCTTTAAGATTCCAACATATGTTTGCAGGGCTGGCAGCTAAAAAAAAAAATCATCTTTTTTCCCTGTGTAAAGCGAGTACATTCGATACAGAAATCGTGGCGTCAATACCCATGAAACCCCCCTGTAATGGCAGCGTTTTTACAGTCACTTCTCCAGAGAGCACCTGCGCTTTGGACACATGCCTCAGAGGCAGCTGTGAAAGGGAAGCTCGGCAGAGCAAGAGAGGCAGGACTGGGTGTGAAAATAGCCATTGGCTTGTAGTGGCTCTTTAATGTGAAAGAGGCTTCAGGTTGTAAACGCACAGTGAAGCAATGGTGTCTGTCCCTGTGATCTTTACATATAACAGAGGAGGCATGTGGGGAGCAGTTCCTATAACTACTACTCATGAGAGTTAATAGCACAACCCTTACCAGTGTATTAGCGCCATATAAATCTCTTCCAAGCTCTGGGCGAACAAGGAGTAATTAATAATGTCTTTCTCGCTGCCCGGGTTGAAAAGTCGTGCAAGCTGTAAATAGGTGAACTAGCTGAGAGGATCATGAAGCGCAAAACTGCACATTTTGGCTTTTCAACAGTCTTCCTTTTGCTGATGTAATTTTGCAAGGCTTTATTGTCCCCTGCAGGGGAGGCCTTTCCCAGGGCTGGCTCTTGTGCTCGCTGAGGCATAAAGCACGTGCTTTGCTGAATCAGGGCCTAGGATAGAAGGGGATGTTGCAATTCGAGCAAAGAATATTGAGTCAAATTGTCAAAACTGCTTAAAAGCCATAGGAGTCCAAGACCCATTTTCATAGGCACTTGGGAGTCTAAGTCTTATTGAACATTAATGGTATTTTAGGTCCTAAACCCCCTAAGTCAGTTTTGAAAATAGGACTCAGGTGCCTACGTTTCTTGGGTGCTTTAAAATTTTTTACCCTGCACCAGAATTTTCAGCCATTGCTCTGTGTCTAGTTAAAACATTATGGACGTATCATAAAATTTAGATAAAACACTGACTGACTTAACAGGTCAGATTCACAGAGGCATACAAAGCAGACAGCTTTGCTACGTGAGATGGAATGATGCCTAGCACCTTCATCTGTAGCTTTCAAAGACGGGTGAACATTATTATCCCCTTATTGCATGTGGGGAAACCGAGGCACAAAGAGGCAAAGTGGCTTGACCAAAGTCATACAGTAAGTCAGTGGCAGAGGTAGGCTTTAAACCCGGCAGTCCTGACTCTCATTCGAGTGCCCTGTTCATATTAAGCTACATTACCTTTCTAATTAGATTCCTCCTGTTAGCCACACAACCTACACTTGGCCCATTAACTCAGTCCTAAAGTATCTGTGAATGAAATATGTATCTTCCAGCCTTTGGCTATTATGATTAGGAATAAGCATCAAGGCATCTGCTTGTGAAAACAGCGTAGAGAAAATTTCTCTCTGACATCATCTCTGTTCCACACTAAATTGGTCTTGTTGCACAATAAGCGTTTTCGCTTGAGTTGAGGGTGAGGTGATGGATAAAAACAACCTACGGCTTAAATCCCCTTTCAGACCACCACGGCCCAACCCCTCTGGTTTTCTCTGATACATTACGGCTGACAGCAGTAATTTTTAATGACAGATAACAGAATTCACCTTAGGCAAAAGACAACAATAATGGAAATTTCCTGTGGGAAAGAACTTAAAAAAAAATGCTTTAACTTTTTTTTGGTTTCTGTTTGAGGGCCTGATCCATGGGAAGCTTCATAGGTTTTAAGGCCAGAACGTCACCTAGTTCTGACCACCTTGCTGAAATCCTTCAGTTCCCATTCATTTTACTGGGATTTAAGAATTAAGATCAGCACCTTATAGGAGATCCCCAGCATCTGCAGAATCAGGCCTTTGAAGCCTGAACAACTGGGTGCCCCTTTAGCTGGGTCTGTTGGATCTTCATGGGAGGAAAACCAGGGTCTGTATTTGTTGCAATCCCTTGCAAGACCGCGCCTCTCTACGAAACACGGTCTTTCGCCTAGCGACTGATACTGTGAGTTAAGCTGGGATTGCACAACAATAGACTCTGATCTCAGCTGGGAAGATAGCATCTGTTCTGAGTTGTAGCCAAGTTTTCCCATATCTCAGTGACAGGCTTTTTTGCAAGGGGGTGGGGGAGAGCAAGATTTACACACCTATATAAATATTTGAGCCCGATCCCGCCATTCTGACTCAGTCTTGACTGGGGCAAAACTCCTATTGCATTAAATATGGATGTTTACCTGTCCTTGCCCTGTGGATCTGACAATCTAAATGTGAAGTGACACAGGAATGGCAGTAAACAAAAGGGAGGGCAGGGAAGGAGGAGGATTACAACAGCAGGAGATCATGAGGTTTGTTTATTGCTCTACACACGCACTTTGTTGGCTCATCTTCCAAAATCTTCATTAAAAAAACCCGGTGAAGTTTGCTAAGTCACAACAGTGTACCCACGTAGATCATCTACAGCGCTCGAGCGCTTCACAGCAAGGAAATGACTGGTTAAAGGATATCTTCACTGACCACATCTTACACTCACTGGGCGAAATCCTGGCCCCATTGAAGACCGTAGGAATTTTGTGATTGGTTTCAATGGATCTGTCTACACTGTCCAGAAAAACCCGTGGCACCAAATCTCAGAGCCTGAATCAATTGACTCGGGTTCACGGGACTCGGGCTGCTGGGCTACAAATCGCAGTGTAGACATTCCTGCTCGGTCTGGAACCCGGGCTCTAAAACCCAATAAGTGGGGGAGTGTCTAGGAGCCCAGGTTACAGTCCTAGCCCAAGCGTCTACACTGCTATTTTTAGTCCCACAACCCAAGTTTGTGAGCCCAAGTCAATTCACCCGGCCCCTGAAACGTGGTGCTGTGGGCTTTTCTTCGCTGTGTAGACAGACCTAACGAGGCCAAGATTTTCACCCATTTTTTTCTACATATAAAAAGTGCATATTTTAATGCAACACAGTAACCTTAACTCTGACCCATGCGTTACTGGTGGTCTTATCAATTATTTTTGTACTCTTGATTTCAGTATCTACATATAAATTTTTTTTCTTTTAAGGGCTACTGCTAAATGGAGGAAAAATAATGAATCATTACATTTACCAACTCACACTTAAATATTTTGGTGGAGTTTTGATAACTGTTGTCTCTTGAAAATAATATCACTTCTGTAGTTTAATAGGAAAACATATATAATGTTATTGGTTTATGGCAAACTTCTGGATGGCATGTAGACTTGCATTTGAGACTTGTGGCTATTGGTATAATAATAATAACATTTATTATTAATATTATTTGTTCTGTGGTAGAACGAAGGAGCCCCCGTCATGGCCCAAGACCCCATGGTGCTAGGTGTTGTACAAACACAGAACAAAAAGACAGCTCCTGTACCAAAGAGCTTACAATTTAAGGCTTGGTCTACACTAGGAAATTAGGTCAGTATAACTATGTCGCTTGGGTGTGAAAAATCCACACCCCTGAGTGACACAGTTAAACTGACCAATCCCCAGTGTAGACAGTCCTCGGTCGATGGGCGAATGCTCCCATTGACCTTGCTACTGCCTCTCAGAGAGGTAGATGACCTATGCCAGCAGGAGAACCACTCCTGTCAGGATAGGCAGTGTCTTCACTGAAATATGCTGCAGTGTTTTAAGTGTAGACAAGCCCTAAGTAACGTGCGTCAGTAAGGTTGTGGATAGAGCACTAAACTAGAGACTGAGGTTCTATTCCTGGCTCTGCTGCGGGCCTGCTGGGTGACCTTGGGCAAGTCATGTCACTGCTTCGTGCCTCAGTTTCCCCATCTGTAGTATGGTGTTAATGAATGTGACCTCCTCTGTAAAGTGTTTTGAGATCTACTGATGAAAAGCACTAGATAAAAGCTAGCAAAGTATTCTAATTTGTATGTTTTATATTATATATATTTTGATATTTCTCCTCTAGAAGGGCTTTGCATTTATATTTTGACATTACAAATAAAAGAATAGGGTTATTTTTTTCCTGTAAGTGACTGTAAGGTGGTTGTGTTGTGATGAAATAGCTATTACTTGATAAGAATAATGTGTTTGTGATGTGAACAGTGTAAGGTTAATGATGTAGTTAGTAATTCATTTCCTTGCTTAGAAGCTTTTTGCGATTTGTAAATGATAGGACAGATACTGACATAGCTGTCAGTGTACAACTGTGAAGCAGATCGTCTGCTAGTGTAATTTGTCTTAGCTCCATTTAAATCAGCGGGGCTATGCTGATTAATATTAGCTGAGAACCTCATCCAGGATGTGTTTTTAATAAGGTTTTTTAAATGGAATTTTGTAACTTGCTAGGCTATTTCAGTATCGGATATGTTTTATTTTGTGCAGATAAATGAAGACATAGTTTTAACATTTTTAAATAAATGGGATGGACGGAGCTGGGTCACCAGATTGTTAACATAAACGAGTCATGCAAATCTCAAAATGTCCCCGAAATGTTCTGCAGTAGTTGTCATTGACACTTACCCCCAAAATGTGAAATCATAGAATATCCGGGTTGGAAGAGACCTCAGGAGGTATCTAGTCCAACCCCCTGCTCAAAGCAGGACCAATCCCCAGACAGATTTTTGCCCCAGATCCCTAAATGGCCCCCTTAAGGATTGAACTCACAACCCTGGGTTTAGGAGGCCAATGCTCAAACCACTGAGCTATTCTCATAACCTTTTTAATGTTGTCAGTTACAAGGGACATAAAAATGAGCCTTTGAATGATGTTTAGTCTATTCCCTATTCTTAGTGTAACATTTTTCCCTACTTCGAGCAGTTACGTAGTCTCCATTTGTCTGAGAACCTAGTTCCCGATGCATTTTTAATAAGGTTTGTTTCAATGGAATTTGCTAAATGGCTCGGGTGGAGGGTTCAGTTTAGTTTAGATTAAGTTTACATTAAGATAAATTGTAGATTAAGAGTGAGAACAAAAGCTACATGCCAAGGGAGAGCATGGAGTGTGCATCTCTTCTTGAACAGGCTGCAGCTGAATTGAACACAATGGCCGCTCCCTCCAGCAGTTGCCAGACTCCTAAGACTCTCAGCTTGCAGTAGACAAGACACAAACAATAGCAGTTATGCAGCTGCATATGTCACACCTGGGGTCTCATGCTATGGTATTTATCTGATCCCCTTTACCATCGTATCTGAACATCTCATCATTTGTAATGTATTAACCTTATTCTTCAACACCCCTTTGAAGTAGCACTTCCCTATTATCCCCACTGTACAGGTGGGGAACTGAGTCACACAGAGACCGAGGCTGTGTCTACACTTAAAACATCACAGTAGCACAGCTGCAGTGCTTCTGTGTAGACCCTTACTACAGTGATAGGAGGAGTTTTCCCGTTGGTATGGTAAATCCACCTCCCCGAGTGGTGGTATCATAGGTGGGATGGAGCACCCATGGGGAAAAAATGGGGGCTGCAGAGCACCCACCGGCAGCCCCCCGCCACCCGTCCAGTGCCTCCTGCCCACTGATCAGCACCTCCCCCTCCCTGCACCTCCTGTGAACAGCTGTTCTGTGGCATGCAGGAGCTGCATCTCCAGAGTCCTAAGATGGTAGCCTAACCACTGGACCATCCTTCCTCTCTGCTACCTGTGGTGCATCGGCTCTCCCAAGGAAGTCCCTGGAAAGTAAGGGTGCCCTGCACCTTGCAAGGATCAGGGACTAGCCCAGTCCCTTTGCTTGGTGAATTTACCATGATTGCAATGGCATCCTCGGGGTGTGTTAGAGATAGCTGGTTATTATGGCCCGGCCCTGATTTAAAGCCAAACAAAATCCAGGTTGAGCCCTAAATATGAACAATGCCAGGGACTTCTTTTGTGTCCGTTTCTCCCATTCTTGCTCTTTGGGTTATTTTCCTGGCGGAGGAGCGTTTCCAACTGACTCTCACAATGACAGTTTAATGTGTTTATCTGATGTAATCCGTTCCCGTCTGCAAGCCCTACTCACAGCGACAAAGCAGGAGAACCCCCCCACCTCCTAATCCGCTGAGAGTAAAGGCTGAGACCGTCTGAACTAGCCCGACAGGAATGGTGACCGACAGAGCAGAGACGGGGGGGGGGGAGTTGGGAAAGGGGGGCAGCCTGAGGGAAGTCTGCCAAGCTTTGCTCCTGTAAAGGCACTAATCCCTTTGTATCTGAGCGCCGTCTGAGCTGTTGAAAGTGTTACAGGAGAGGAGATCCTTTCATGCCCATTTGCTAGCACTTGAGTCCTGCCATCTGAATTTTTAAGCTAGTTGTTGCAGGATGCTGGTGGGGAGATTACACCTGGGCCTGTAACCAGCTAGCTTGAAAGCTCACGTTCGATCCCAGCAGGGCTGGCTCAGCCCTTCACCCTTCCAAGGTACGGAAAGTGACTTCCCTGCAGGTATACTGCGTGTGTTGGGGTCTTCTGAGACCTTATAAAAGTGAGGTTCTGTCTGGACACACTCATTCTCATGAGGCAGAAGGGGAAACTGAGGCAGGGTGAGGCAAAGTGACTTGCCCAAAGGACACCCAGTGAGTCAGTAGCAGAGCTGAGAGTTCTGACACAGTCCCACTGCCTTGACTTATAGACCCCACTTCCTCCCTGGTCTGGGAATAGAAGCCAGGAGTCCTGATTCTCAATCCTCTGCTCTAACTTCTAAACTCCATTCATTCTCCTAGTACTTTCTTCCAAGTGCTATTCAGAGCAGCACAGTGGTGGTGCGGGTTAATTGTAGCAATGCTGCCATTGCAAAACAATAATGCACCAAATGTTACTGTGCCTGGGGAAATAAATAAATAAGAGAAGGCTTTGTCCTTCTGTGGCACCTTTACACCCTAGGAGCTCAACTTATCTCCAGAACGTTACTGAATTCAGCCTCATGTCACCCTGGCTCAGTGTTATGATCCCCATTAAAGGACATCACTGCTCGCGTTAACAAGACAGCACCATCTTCTCATTGTGCAATCAACTTGTGTCACCGGCCTCAATTTTCCCATCTGTAAAATGGGGATAATGACACTGACCTCCTTGGCAAAGTGCTTTGAAGTCTATGGATGAAAAGAGCTGGGAATTATTATTATTACTACAAATCCCCATCTCAAAAAGATTAGCAGCAAATGAAAACAAATGGTTACGTTCCACAGCCTCAGCCACTGGGCTGGGTGAAGTCATTTGTGAGTCACCCTGTTTCTTTCACATCATAAAACTCTCTCTGGTTGCATCTGCCCAGCTAGGCAATAAGGGGACGTCCTGAGGGTTCCCCACACTCAGCTACTGATGATTGCTGATTAATGAAAGGCTGGGATGAGTGTGATGTATTTGCTCTTCCTTGACCTTATTTCTAGTCCATCCAGTTAGTTTTAAGAGCAGCTGCTCATTCACCAGCAGGTAGGACTGAAGTCCGGGATTTTTTAAAGAGCCCGAAGGGAGCTAGGGATTTAGTGGGATTTGTACTAATAATAATCCCGAGCTCTTGTCTAGCTCTTTTTGGCCGTAGATTTCAAAGCAGTTTACAAAGGGAGGTCAGTATCATTCCCATTTTATAGATGGGGAAACAGAGGACCAGCGCGATGTCATGACTTGCCCAAGATCACCCAGCATCAGAGTCACGAATTGCCTGAGTTCCAGTCTAGTGATCCGTCGGCTAGGCTGGGTTCCTGACTCCGCTAGACTTCTTTGAAACCCCCCGGTGACATTTCCAGACTCTTTGTGACAGCGGCATCCCTAAGATGATGAAAGAGCACGGAAGCCACCGAGAATTTTGCACCGTGACCTTTTTTTTTGCCTACTTCCAGCAAACTTCAAAGATTTGCCCAATGCCTTAGTGGTTTCCACAGGGCTTCTGCTTGGATAGCCTGGTCGAAGATGGGTCAAAGCCAAACCCAAAATCCCCAGCTACCGTTCCCTGCACTTGGGTGGGGTTTGGACTCTAAAGCCAGGCCCAGAGCTGAATCAGTCAGCTGGCCCCTGCCTCTGTATGAAATGCCCTTGAACACTGATCCAATTCAGGGTCAAAATTCTGTGGCTTAGCCTCCTGTTGCTTCTGACCTGAGCTTCTCATTTATCTTCAATTCTTGCAAGACTTCACTGCAGATCCCTTAGAGAAACAAGGACCCGCTTTTCCTCTCCTGCCCCTTCTATACCCCCCCACTGCAACTACACTGTCCAGTTCAGTTATTCCTGGATTTACCCACCAGGTCAGGCTGATGACTCATCTGGTCCAATATCTATCTTCCATCAGTGGCCAATACTTGGCATTTCTGGGGAAGGTGAAACCCCTTCAGCATGCACACAGCCTCTTGAGCAACGCTGTGCGCGGGAGAAGAATTCCTTCCTCGTCCCTGGGGGCCCATAAGCTCATGCCCTGAAGCAAGAGCTTTCATTACCCCTATTTTCTCAGCATATATAGCTGCAAATGTTGTTTGTGGTCATAAAAATTTCCAGCCCGTTTAAAAACCCAGCCACGTTGTTTGCCTTTGTGACACTCCCGCGGCTGTGAATTCCCCAGCTTGGTTATGTGCTGGGCATGCCGGAGTTTCCTTCTATGAGTGGTGCATGCGCTGCTCTTTAATGTCACTCCGGGCCCCCTTGTTCTCATCAGGCCTGGCTCTGCAAGGCGCAGAGACCCCCTCTGCTCCCGCTGACTCACCTGGGAGTCAGGATCAAGCTTGCGTTTTATGGGTGGCCTTAGAATTTGCAGGGATTCTAAGCAGGAGAGGGGGCCCCATGCTGCCAGGAAAAGGGAGAAGGGGGATTGAATCGGCCCATTGCAATCCCCGCATCGAAAAGGGTGGGTGTGTCTAGTACTGAACTGCTTCCCACCAGACACAGCTGGGGTGGAATAAAGGGCCTCCCCTGAAGAGTGCAGCCCAAAGCAGCTGCTTGCTTGGCTTGTGTCCAAGGCCGTCCCGGGAAAAGAGAGCAGCCCCTCCGTTTTCACCATGCCCTTCATAACCCTGCTGACCTCCCTCGAGTCCACCCCGACTTCTGAACTCTGGCCACGCGCTGGGGAAATCTTGCTGGCTCTCTGACCAGCTTTGTTGTATTTGAGCCTCAATCCCACTCCACTGTGGCCAGCCCCAAGTGAGCAAAAATCAGGAGTCAGGCCCCCAAAACTCAAGAGATTGGCTTAAAAGCCACGAGATTCTCAAGTTTTTTCCCTCCAACCACAAGGGCTAGAAACTTCCATCCTCCTCCCATCCATATCCTTTGAAAAAACAAACAAACAAAAATACAGCAACAACAAAAATATATGGGTTCTCTAATTTTATTTTATTTTATGTTTCGCCTTTATGGTTCCTGAGTCTTTTGGGTGCCCTTGGGTCACGTTTGCAAGTTTTCCCTGCAACCACGAGGGCTAAAAACTCCCCCATACACACACCAATATGCCATGCTCCAGCAAGTACCATGAGGTGGGTGATCTCTCAAGAAGATGGGAATTGCCATCCATCTAGGCAAGTATCATGCCTCCTGTTCCCAGGTGCTAAACAGGGAGATGCAAGATACCCCATAGTGGGCACTTTTCTGGAGTAACTTGCCCCTAAGGGAAGGTGATATTGTGAGATGTAACGAAACATTAAGGTATCTAGTGATTTGACTCCCAGCTGCCTCCTGGCCTCCCTGCATTTGTGTGGCTGGAGTCAAGAACTGAAGCTGAGGAGTGGAGTTGGCTGCATTGATCCCTGATTATTGCTGCTTCCGGGACCGTGACAAAGACATGAGTCCCAAGGACGTGAGATCCCACTGTAATAGCGACGCAGGGCACTGAATCTGCAAGACCGTGGCGGCGGGGGGGAGAGAGGTTCAGCATTTAAGACAAGGAGGATTGGAAGATGCTTGTGTTTACTGGAGTGGAGGGTAACTTTAGCTATCTTGGGAATCCTGCAACAATGTCATGTTCTGAGAGCAGCTGCAGAATGAGAGCCAATGGGGCTCAGACTGATGATGCTAGGAAAGCCATTGTGCCTGCCGGCATGCGTGTTAAAAACAGGTCTATGGACTGATTCATGGTTTGGTTTATTTAATGCTTTTCTTTCTCCTGGCACTACCAGCGATGGACTGGTGGAGATTGCTGGATCTGCAGAGTGGAGAATGAGGAAGGCTAGGTTAGTACATGAGGATCTACTCATTAACCCCCAGCCCTGCAGGGAAAGCAGGGACCCGGTTGGAAGAAAAGGAACCTGGAGGGAACTTGATGAAATCAGCCGTTCCAGTTCTGCGGAACGCTCTGTCTGTAGGAGAGGGGTTTATGGCTTTTCAAAGCGGGCAGGGCATGTGGCCTGCCAACTCACTGAGCCCAGAGACCCATGGCTGTCTCTCTGGGATCACAGGGGATGTGGGCCCCTCTGTGATTAGGGGCAGGCACAGAGCAGAGATTAATGCTGCTCCAAACACCATCAACTGCTGTGGAAGGAAACTGCTCCCCAGCTTTGCCTTTTCCCAGCATACAGGGAGATGCAGGCCCTGAAGCCTGGTCAGCAGCCAATGGGGCTGTCGTGTCCCCGTCCCCCCTTTGTATATCTCTGCTTTGCTCCCTCTTTCCCTCCCCCTGGCCTAGTCCTACAGCCTGGGGGCAGCAGGCCATGCATGTCTCACTCTTGGCTATAAATGGGATTAGATGGTTAACTGGGCTGGTTCTTGCTCCCAAGCACAGGGTTACACTGATGGTCAGATAGCAGGTCAAGAAGTCATTTTGCCCCAGGCACTGTTGGAAGGGTATAGGGAGGGCTTGGCCTAGAGCACAGTGGCTGGGCTAATCTATCGGGCAGGCGTATCCCTCAGCTCCGATGTGCTGCAGTGGCAGGGAGCCTGCCCCACATGCAGCTCGTGTTAGGGTGAGCGTCGGCTCTGCCAGTCACGGTGGGCTGGAACCTGGGGAAGGTCGGGGCCGAGATGAAGCAACACCAGAAAGTCGGACCAAACCAGAACCGAACTTTGTTTCAGATTCCATGAAAAATTGAGCGGTTTGAAAAATAGATGTCCGAGTGTATCGATTTTCAGGCATGGCCCTCGGCTTTGCAGGGTTTGGCTGCAGCTGAAACCTGAACCATCGGGGCCAGGTCCTCAGCAGGTGTAAATCAGATGTAGAATCTAGCCCTCTGTATTTAGCACTGGAAGCTCAAATAAAAATATCCTTGTGCTACCTTATTAATTTCACTGAGCTCCACAGATGGGACAGGGGCCCTTTTATGCCATTCGAGGAGCAAACTCAGGACCTGTAAGCAAATCCACCCCAGTCTGTCCCAAGAATCTCAGCTCAGATGCCGTGTCCTGGTAACTCTGTCATTTGCAACCCTTATTTACATGATCAGATGGGGAAAGGAGGAAGTTTAATAACAAAGGGTGTAGCTAGCTGCCCTACATACAATCTCTGAGATTAACAGATGCATTTAGACCCCGAGGTGCTGGAGCATTTAATCTAACGAGCCATGGAGATGCCGTTTGCAATAAGGGTTGATGTTTATTACCCCCTCTTAGTCCATTCTTACCTCATGGGAGCTTTAGATGAAGGGGGAGAGTTTTCAAAGGCACAAAGGTTTTCTGTGCCACCAGCCTTTCCTTGTCTTCTTCAGTGTGTCCCAAATCCCTTTGTCGCAGCTCGGCCAGGGATCCCCCTTTTTCTTATTCACATCCATTCTTCTTTCAAACGTCTCCTCACCTTGCAAGCGCGCTCCAGAAGTCCAGCCCCACCACCATTTCCTGCCACTTCCACTTACAATGTTCGCATCCATCCACCCATCCCTCTGTACCAGCCTCTCCTTTTTTCTCCTTCACCAGTTCATGCCTTTGTCTATTCCAGCTCATAAAGGCAAAGTGCTCTCTCTCCAGCTTCCATCCAAAAACCTCTTGGAAAAGGAGACCATCTTTTTCTGTGACTCATTCCTGCTACAGTGACAATCAGTCACTCCATGCTGGTTTTGTGGCCTCTGCTTGTGCCTTTTAGGTCTGAAGCCTCTCTAGGGCAGGGATGTTGCTTGTTGCTTGATCCCTTCTTCCCGTTACAAAGCACTGTGCACCCCTACGGCACTATATAAATAATCGTTCTGTTTTCCTAGAGATGTGTTGGACCTCAGGAAGGTCACTTCAAGCTGGGGGAAGCCCCTCAAACCTAAAAGTTCATCTCCTCAGCTGCACAGCGGGTTGAATGTGTGGAATGCTGTGACAACGCTAAGTATTATTAAATGAAACAAAACAGCTTGGGGTGAATTCCGGCTCATTCTTAGAACTTGGTTCAGGTTTGAGAGGTACTCGGATGCTACAATACAAGTATCTAGATAGCTAGACCTGGGCCAATACTGCAAAGCAAGATTCAGTAAAGACTCTTCGGAAATGTTACTTGAATTTCTCTTTGACTGCATCTGTGGAGGTATTCCAGGGGTGAGTCAACTTACAGGAATGCTCCTGGAACCCGGTGAATTTTCAGAAGGTCTGGGTTTAGCCCATAGGTTTCAGATGCTGTGATTTACATCAGAAGGAACCTAAGTGCTGGGAAATCCTCTGAAAGAACCACACCTTGGCTTGGAATAGACCAGTTCATTCAAAACCTGCTTCAAAGTTCTTCCTCTTGTGCTATATTAATTGTTTCAATAAACAGCATGGGAACTGCAGGCCCCCACCCCTTCGGTTTCTTGGAACAAAACCAGATTTTGTTCTAAAGTTTTCTGGCTTTTAGTCCCCAGTCAACTAAGCAATATCCACATTCCCAATAACCCAATTTATGCTGGTGACTAAGGAATTGTCAGGCTTCTGTTTTCCTTGCCCAACTGTGGGACAAAAGTCACTAGTCCTCCATTTAGATATTTTCTTTGAGTTTAGCAATGGGGTTCTGGCAAGAAATAAGAGATCTGCTGGTTTTCCAAAGAAGATTGCAATGGGTGTACCTTGAAAAAGCATTCACCATCCCTGTGCCTGCAAACCCTGCAGTTATAAATACAAATTGGCTGGTCGGTGCACAGTTACCTGATTTGCATGCACAGACATACATTTGCATGAGCAAATAAGGGTTCTTAAATATGCAATCGGTGGACTTTTTTTTAAACCTTCCTTTGAAAATGGTGGGTCTAATTCTTCTGGCACTTTCACCTGCTGTAAATTTAGATTCGTTCCTGTGAAATCAGTGGAGTTACACCAATTTAAAACTGGTTTGTTCAAGAAGAGAATCAGGTTTGTGGGCTGTGTAGTGGTTGCCACTAGAAAAAAACAATGTGTAGCATGCTGTGGTAATTGACTCTACATCCTAAGTATAGGAAGTACCTGAGTAAAGTCAACAGCAGCATGGTAGGTATCTGATCAATTAATTTCTCTTTTATGGCCACTATTGTACATGTGTGTTGGGCTGACGGAGTGAATTCCAGGCTGAGCTTGGAGTAGTGATACTTCCTTGCCAGCAGCTCCAGAGAGGAAATTAATTATTCTTGTTAAATCAATCTAGGTAATTTGCACCTCCTGCACAGATACCCTAATTGCATTGGTGTGGTCAGAGTGAACTGCAAAACGCTGAGCGAGAAGTTCAGACACCCTGGTGCAGGGCCGGCTCTAACTTTTTTGCCGCCCCAAGCAGCAAAAAAGAGCGCCGCCCCGCTGTAACACCCCCCCCACGACTGCCGTGCTGCCGAAACCCCCCCTGCCGAACACTCCCCGCCCCCCGCTGCCCTGCCGAACACCCCCCGCCACACTGCTGAACCCCCCCACGCGGAGCGCCGCCGAACATCCCCCGCCAAACGGAGCGCTGCTGAACACTCCCCGCCGAGCGCCTCGCTGCCGAACACCCCCGCCTCCCATGGAGTGCCGCGCCGCCGAAACCCCTGCCGAGCGCCGCGCTGCCGAACACCTGCGCCCCCCACAGAGCGCTGCACTGCTGAAGTCCCCCCGCGCGAGCACCACTAAACACCCCCCACTGAGCGCCACGCCACCGAACACCACCCTGACCCCCATGGAGCACTGCGCTGCCAAACACCCCCCGCCGAGTGCCGCGCTGCCGAACCCCTCCCCGCAGAGCGCTGCGCCGCCGAACACCCTCCGCCAAGCGCTGCGCCGCCGGAACCCTCCTCCCCCTGCTGCCGAGCGCCGCGCTGCCCCCCGCCACCCCAAGATTGGCCGCCCCTTACCAGGTGCTGCCCCAAGCATGTGCTTGGTCGCTTGGTGCCTGGAGCCAGCCCTGCCCTGGTGCCATCATTAACGGTTGCAAAATTGCCCCAAATGTTTACTCACCCGCCCGCTAGCATGTTTGTATGCCATAGTTCATGTTTCGCCTGATTCATTTGCAAGGGGAAGGGAGAAGGTGTATAATTAAATCACAACCATCCTGCCTTTTAGATCAGGTTCTCATGAAATGGACCCATGGGCTTAGCTCCACTGAAGTCAATGGGGCAGACTTCCAGCTAGTGTAAATCTCATTGCTCCATTGACGATGCAGATTTATACTAGCTGAGGATGCGGCCTCGGAAATGTTAACGTTTGTTCCTTCTTTGAGTCTGCCCGGCTTTGTGCTGCTGTTAATCATAGAGAGTGGATGGGATGAGACTTGGAGATAAAGAGGGAGAGATGCTATTGTGAAATAAGGTCGCCCAGCAATCTGATCACATTGTCCAGGAGTGAGACTGTAAGTGGCTTTTCCTTTACGGATCCCTGCCTCTTTCACAAGCAGGATCAATGAGGTATTTAATTTATTAGCTACATGGGATCATTGCTTCTCCTCCAATGAATACACGTGAAATTCACTCCCAATGCAAGGCCTTCCACAGTAACTGACCTCCAAGGTGAGGGTGGACAGGAAGGAAGCAGCTGCAGAAGGAGGCAGGAAATGCTTCCAGGGACCCAGAATTGCGTAGATGCAGTGGCCCAAATACCCCATGTAGGGAGAAGGGAGGAACAGCCAGCAGCTATACTCCAGTGTAACTGAGGCCTGGTCTTCACTAGAAAATTAGGCCAGTTTAACTATGTCACTCAGGGGTGTGAAAAATCCACCCCCCTGAGTGGCACTGTTAAGCTGACCTCAGTCCCCATGCAGAAAGGAAGAATTCTTCCACCAACCTAGCTAGCTCCTCTCAGGGAGGTGGATTACCTACGCCAACAGGAGAAACCCTCTTGTCAGAATAGGCAGTGTCTACACTGAAGCACTGCATCACAAGAACAGACATACTGGGTCAGACCAAAGGTCCATCTATCCCAGTATCCTGTCTACCAACAGTGGCCCATGCCAGGTGCCCCAGAGGGAATGAACAGAACAGGGAATCCAGTGATCCATCCCCTGTCGCCCGTTCCCAGCTTCTGCTTCTGTAGCATTTTAAGTGTAGACAAGCCCTGAGTTGAAGTCAATGGTGTTACTCCAGACCTGAGGGCAGAATCCAGCCGCTTGTGTTTCATACTAGGACTGATGAAATTTTTCATCACCTCTTTTTCGGGAAGGGGGTTGACAAAATGAAAATATTTGCCGGACGTGTCTGCTTTACTTGGACAATTTTTATTTTATTTTTTTTGTCGGAAAAGCAATAAAAAACCCCAAACCAGAAAGTTTTTAAAGTTTTCGACAGTTTGGGGCCAAAAAATGTTCAGGGTTTGGCTTTTTTGATCAAATCTCAAAAAATTTCGAGGGAACCTTCTTCTCCCCTCCCATTTTCCAGCCAGCTCTGGTTGTGACTGTCGAGCACTGTGGCCAGAATAGCCCCTTTCACTGTTCTGTATTGATGCTCCAGGTCCCGGCCAGAAGATGGCAAATAGCAGAGGGTGGGTGAGAGTGAGAGACTGGTGATAGTAAGACTTTTCCCACCCTTTGGGAAAGCTCAGTGTTGAGTTTTGGGTGGAGGGTTCCGGGTTTTGTCTGAATCAGTTCTTCCATCCCTCGGCACAACCACTCAGTGAAGGGAGCTGAGCAGAGCGAAAGGGAAGTGACTAACCAGCTGCAATGAATGTGGTGCCCCTGGCCTCGAGCGAGATGCATAGCTGGGGTCTGATGTGTCAGCGACAGATCCAGCTCCTCATTCCCAGGCTGCATAGAATCTCTCCACGCGCCTGCTTGTGGCTGTATTCTCTGTGTCACTACTGAACGCAGGGGCTGATTCAGATAAACAGGCCAGCCCGGTGTAGGTGGTTTTTGAATACATAATAATGGGATGTGGAGATGCAGATATCAGATCATAAGGTAGATGAATCCTGGTTAAGGTAGTGGACTAGGACTCAGGAGAGCTAGGTTTGATTCCTAGCCCTGCCACAGATTCACTGTGTCAACCTTGGCAAATTAATCACCATCTCCAAGCTTTGTTTCTCCATCTGTAAAATGGGGATAATGGTGCTGGCCTTGTCTAGTTAGACTGCAAGCTCTTCCCTCAACGTGCTACTGTCACAAGCAGAGAGATGCTGTCAAGTGTAATAGCTTGCCTTGCTCTGCCAGTATTAACAGTAAGCTCCTTTCATGCGGTACCCAGAATGCAAGGCTAGAATGCACTGGTGTCCGAAGGTGATATTATGCCATTTGCCTTGCCATGCAACTGCCACTGTATCTTACCATCCATCCCAGTCAACCCACCCCTGCTGGGCTCCATGTCTTGCTTCAGCAGCCTGCTTTCGGGTGCGGTGGGCTACAGCACACCAGAATCAAGGCAGGCTTGGGATTTCCCCCCAAACCAGACCCTGCCAAGAAAAGAGATCAGACTGGTGTCTATATTGTGCCTATCAGGAACGGCTCTAACTTTTTTGCTGCCCCAGACAAAAAAAAAGACCCCCGCCCCGCCGTAACACCCCCCCGAAGCGCCATGCTGCCGAAACCCCCGCCCCCCCACGAGCGCCGCATTGCCAAACCCCCTGCCCCCCCCAGTGCCACACCGTGCCGCCAAAACCCTGGCCTCCCCCCGAGCGGCAGGCTGCCGAAACCCCCTCCCCCCCGAGCGCCGCGCCGCCGAAACCCCCGCCCCCTCCAAGCGCCATGCCGCGCCAGGTTGGGCCAGGCCGGCAAAACCCCCGCTCCCCCCCGAGCACCACACCGCGCCGCCCAACCCCCCCGAGTGCTGTGCTGCCCAAACCCCAAGTGCCGCCCCGCCGAAGCCCCCGCCCCCCCGTGCCACGCCGCTGAAACAAAAACAAACAAAAAACCTCGAGCGCCGCCCCACCGAACCCAAAAAAAAACAAAAAACCCCGAGCGCCCCCGCCACCCCAAAATTGGCTGCCCCTTCCAAGGTGCCGCCCTAAGCATGTGCTTGGTCGGCTGGTGCCTGGAGCCGGCCCTGGTGCCTATGGGAGCTTCCACTTGCTCACAGGTTTCTACATGCCCAGAGCAAACCACACACAATCCTTTTCACTGGCAATGAAAGAGCGGATCCTGTTTCAAGGGCAGGACAAAGAAATTGCAGAGAGAGCCGCCTAGATCACGCAACCATTATACCAGTGAACACGCTGGATTGATAGACCCCGCGGTGCCATTCAGCTCCAGTTCACCTCTAATTCTGACCATGGGGCTGAAACCCGGTGGGAATAATGAGCGAAATCTCCAGCCATTGCAGGGGGATTTGTGAGCAGCACCTGTTCAAGGAATAAGCAGCCCAGCAGGGGGATGTTTGCTGTCAGCTGCACTTGGAGTATTTACATTTTTGACCTCCGCCTAAGTGTGATAATTTGTCAGTGTTGGACAAAACCTCTGCGGGTTCCATGATTGGCCTGTCCCTACTCTTGCCTGCTTCTATTATGATTTCATCCAAAGACCTCCCGTAAGGGTTAAATGACCTCACATTAGTGCTAATTTGGGGCTAACTTTCCTATTCAGCCTGGAACAAAGCATTCCGTGTTTCTGCAAGTCTCATAAAGCAACAAGGACCACACACACCCTAACCAGGCTCAGCCTGGACATCTGCAAAACTCCTCCCAGCTCTTTCCATTGTCCTCAAAGGGGTGGGGTTGGGGGAATATCGCCTTTGTGCTTTTGTTTCCTGCTTCGTGATGGAACTGGGGGGATTTATTTTTGCTACATTTTAATCTTAGAAATAGCTGGTATATCATGTTTGATCATCCCTGTTTTAGTGTCGCTTTCCTGGGAGAACCAGTGACCCCATGTGTGAGAAGTAAAGGAAAGGTTGGCTCTTTAACAGAGATCTTTACCCCTGATGGTTTGTTGGGTGTTTGAGTTAAATATGTGTTAACAAACAGTCTTTCCAAAAAGCTCCCTTCCGTTCTCAATTGTCCAGACTTCATTTCTTTGATACTTGCGATATCATTATTCTACCAGTGCTCATAAGAACGACCGTACTGGGTCAGACCAAAGGTCCATCTAACCCAGTATCCTGTCTACCGACAGTGGCCAATGTCAGGTGTCCCAGAGGGAGTGAACCTAACAGGTAATGATCAAGTGATCTCTCTCCTGCCATCCATCTCCACCCTCTGACAAACAGAGTCTAGGGACACCATTCCTTACCCATCCTGCCTAATAGCCATTAATGGACTTAACCTCCATGAATTTATCCAGTTCTCTTTTAAACACTATTATAGTCCTAGCCTTCACAACCTCCTCAGGTAAGGAGTTCCACAAGTTGACTGTGCGCTGTGTGAAGAAGAACTTCCTTTTATTTGTTTTAAACCTGCTGCCCATTAATTTCATTTGGTGGCCCCTAGTTCTTATATGATGGGAACAAGTAAATAACTTTTCCTTATTCACTTTCTCCACACCACTCATGATTTTATATACCTCTATCATATCCCCCCTTAGTCTCCTCTTTTCCAAGCTGAAAAGTCCTAGCCTCTTTAATCTCTCCTCATATGGGACCCGTTCCAAACCCCTAATCATTTTAGTTGCCCTTCTCTGAACCTTTTCTAGTGCCAGTATATCTTTTTTGAGATGAGATCACATCTGTACGCAGTATTCAAGATGTGGGTGTACCATCGAATTATATAAGGGCAATAATATATTCTCCTTCTTATTCTCTATCCCCTTTTAATGATTCCTAACATCCTGTTTGCTTTTTTGACCGCCTCTGCACACTGCGTGGACATCTTCAGAGAACTATCCACGATGACTCCAAGATCTTTTTCCTGATTAGTTGTAGCTAAATTAGCCCCCTTCATATTGTATGTATAGTTGGGGTTATTTTTTCCAATGTGCATTACTTTACATTTATCCACATTAAATTTCATTTGCCATTTTGTTGCCCAATCACTTAGTTTTGTGAGATCTTTTTGAAGTTCTTCACAGTCTGCTTTGGTCTTAACTATCTTGAGCAGTTTAGTATCATCTGCAAACTTTGCCACCTCACTTTTTACCCCTTTCTCCAGATCATTTATGAATAAGTTGAATAGGATTGGTCCTAGGACTGACCCTTGGGGAACACCACTAGTTACCCCTCTCCATTCTGAGAATTTACCATTAATTCCTACTCTTTGGGTACGTCTATACTTACCTCCGGGTCCGGCGGTAAGCAATCGATCTTCTGGGTTCGATTTATTGCATCTTGTCTAGACGCGATAAATCGATCCCGGAAGTGCTCGCCCTCGATGCTGGTACTCCTGCTCCTCGAGAGGAGTATGCGGCGTCGACGGGGGAGCCTGCCTGCCGCGTCTGGACCCGCGGTAAGTTCGAACTAAGTTGCGTATCTTAGTTTGAAGTGGGGGGTTAGTGTGGACCAGGCCTTTGTTCCCTGTCTTTTAACCAGTTCTCAATCCATGAAAGGAGCTTCCCTTTTATCCCATGACAACTTAATTTACGTAAGAGCCTTTGGTGAGGGACCTTGTCAAAGGCTTTCTGGAAATCTAAGTACACTATGTCCACTGGATCCCCCTTGTCCACATGTTTATTGACCCCTTCAAAGAACTCTAATAGATTAGTAAGACACGATTTCCCTTTACAGAAACCATGTTGACTTCTGCCCAACAATTTATGTTCTTCTATGTGTCTGAAAATTTTATTCTTTACTATTGTTTCGACTAATTTGCCCGGTACCGACGCTAGACTTACCGGTCTGTAATTGCCGGGATCACCTCTAGAGCCCTTTTTAAATATTGGTGTTACATTAGCTATCGTTGGGTACAGAAGCCGATTTAAAGGACAGGTTATAAACCCTAGTTAATAGTTCTGCAACATCACCTTTGAGTTCTTTCAGAACTCTTGGGTGAATGCCATCTGGTCCCGGTGACTTGTTAATGTTAAGTTTATCAATTAATTCCAAAACCTCCTCTAGTGACACTTCAATCCGTGACAGTTCCTCAGATTTGTCACCTACAAAAGCCGGGTCAGGTTTGGGAATCTCCCTAACAACCTCAGCCGTGAAGACTGAAGGAAAGAATTAGATTAGTTTCTCCGCAATGACTTTATCGTCTTTAAGTGCTCCTTTTGTATCTTGATCATTGAGAGGCCCCACTGGTTGTTTAGCAGGCTTCCTGCTTCTGATGTACTTAAAAAACATTTTATTACCTTTTGAGTTTTTGGCTAGCTGTTCTTCAAACTCTTCTTTGGCTTTTCTTATTACATTTTTACAAGTCACCCATAGATTTTTCTAAGGAAAACAGGGAAGATAAGAAATTTGTATGTTAACAAATTCAAGCAGAAGTTTTCTTAAGTTAAACTCCCAAACTTGTCAGGCCTTCACTTGTTTGAACAAAGAGTGGGAAAGTGGGGCATGAACCCACTTCTTTTTCCTTTGCCAGTCACCTTTAAGGTAGCTGTGTAGTGATTCCCCGGCGTAGCATCCAACACTTGATAGCCATGTGTGTCTTTCTGAAGGACAGTTCCTCCTTGGAGACCTAGATTTATCCTCTGGCCCACACTGCTGTTCTTTCCCTGTCACTGAGGTAAATGATTGACATCAGATGTGTGAAATGATAAGGCCAGGGTTATACACAACACTGATGCTAATGCAGCCAGTCTCACATCATTCCCAGCTCCCTGAACTGATAGTTCTGTGCGACCCTCAGTTTGGTTCTTTTCCCTGTTTGGGCTGGGGTGGGTTGAGGGATGTGCCAGAGAATACAGACCCCTTCACCCCACCAAATGAAGAACCTGCAGACTCTTTTTGGACACCCAGTTAGAGCCTTACTTGAGGGAGGAAGGATGATCCAGTGTTTAGCTGTCCAGCTCAGAACTTAGCTCACCTGGATTCAGTTCCTGTCTCTGTTGCAGACTCCCCGTGTGATCTCGGGAATATCACTTCATCTCTCTGTGCCTCCGATCCCATCTGAACGTTGTGGAAAATAGAACTTCCCTACTTCACCGGGGCATTGTGAGGAGTTCGGATACTAGGGATAGAGAGCCACCTGCTCCTCTAAACTGCTCACGGGGATTCTCCATTACCCCTGTCTCTGCAACTGGAAGAACTGAAGCCTTGGATGTTCATTTACAATCCTAAACAGATTAGAAGCTTCCCTGCTGTTTGTGACCTCCCCTGCTTCTGGGTTCACCTCAGCCTGAAGGTTGGGAAGGAAATATTACTCACTCTCTTCTTATGCTTTAACGGACACCAACCCAAGTTTGACTGGTTGCCAACGGGTCCTGAGTAAGGAAGAGAAAGCTCTGGAATATGGGGCTTCCCTGATTCCTGGTTGTAGTTGAGAAATACTGTCCTCCTGCCACCTAGCCAGAGGGACTAGAAACCCCAGAAACCTTCCCACTGGGGAAAGAGATCAGACAATAAGCCAAGCCCAGGAGGTGAAACTACAGTCATGGGGCCAGTCTTGCTTATTACACATCTGGGCTCCTCAGCCTCATAGAGAGTCATCAACTGAATTATGAGCGTCTCAGCATCTGTGCTGTTATTAAAAGCATCGTGCTCAGAACTGCACTGGAGCCATCCCAGTTTGCACTAATTAGTACATCCGCCGGTGTGGAGTGTTTTGGGTTGCTAATTTTATAGCTTGACCTCAGGGAGTAAATGCCGAGGGTTGGCTTTATTAGCCACGGGTGCTGTATTGGGTGTCCTGGAGCGGAGCATCCTAGGTGAGATCAGGAAAAGGAAAAGGAGCTGACACTACGGTGATGGGCACGGTAGAGCTGCCGGTGGGATTTCATGCTTGGGCCAGCATGGGAAGCATTCCAGTGCCTGCATGCCAACTCCTGCAGAATGCCCAGTCTGAGTGGCTGGGCACTGCACGGGGGAGCTTCTTGGTGGGTGAGGAGATGGGATTACCCGAGCCCCAAGGCCACAGAGGAAGGCCATAGAACTATTCTGCAGCTCACTTCAGTCTCCCATCCAGAGGCAACCTCTTTGGCTTCTGTACTCCTCCATCATTGTGCAGTCAGGCCAATGGGTTTATGTAGAGAGACAGCTGCCAGCTCTGGCCTGAATCTACCCACTACGGGGGTTCCCCAAATTGTTTCCCACACAGTGGGACCCAAATGGGTGGCAGGTAGGACCCACCCTCTGTGCATACAGGAAAGGGGTCAGAATTGGCCCCAACCTGTATTACCTTCTCCCAGTGGTTGCGGTTGCCATCCTGGGCCTGATGTGACCCCCCGTGGGATTATCTAGGGGCCGGGGAGTGTCTGCTCACAGTTAATCCCATCTGCATCAGTCAGAGTGAAATGGCAGTGCAGTCCCTAAGGCAAGAAACCCCCTCTGTATAACCTGCCCTTTAGCTGAGCCAGTGAAAGAACTTGAGATAGACAGTGAGATAGGAGAGGTGAGAGCCTGGTGTTCCATTAGCCTCTGTCTTTTATTCAGATCAACGCTGTGCAAAATAAATGAAACTCACCGTGACTAGCTTTTCTATCAGCATCTGGCATCTTTTGTCTCAACCCGCAGCCTTCCCTCTCCACTGATCCCTGGGGGTGCTACTCCCAGGGCTTAGAGCTGGGCAAAACTTTTCACCCTACACTTTTTTTTGTGTGATTAAAAATACCGATTCGGCAACACCAACAAGTTTCCCAACGATGTATTGATTTTGCAGAATTATTTTGTTTAGAAAAAAAAAAACTTAAAAAAAAACGCTGAAAAAATCAAAATGACCAGTTATGACAATTTTGAAACCTTTCATTATTTTTGCCCGAAACAGCTTTTTGTTTCAAAATGTCTTTTAATTTTATTTTATTTTAAAAATTGAGCACTTTTCAATGTTTTTTTAAATGTTGAAATGAAACATTTTGATTTGTTTAAAACTAAACCATTTGTTTGACTGGAAACTATATTTTTTCTTTTGGATTTGTTGAAAAGTAAAAAAAGAAAAAAAATTATTTTGGTCCAAGAATTTTTTTTTCAAATTTTTGAAATTGCCAGTGAACCAAAAGCTCCATTTTTTACCCAGCTTCTACCCCTCTTGTGCCTGATCTGATCTCAGATGCTGTATCTATCTATTTCATGCTGAAATAACTTCAGGGTAGAGGACTTTCTCTTCCTGCCTGTATGGTAGCAGGCTCTCTAGGACACTGTATAAATAATGGATGTAAGTCTTGAGCTCGTATGGGAGCTCAGAGGAAAATATCATCTTGCTGTCAAGGTTTATATCTTCTTCAGGGTTGTGTGAAACTGGGTTCCTTTTTATTAGGGCTATCGATTAATCGTAGTTAACTCACGCAATTAACTAAAAAAAACCATCGCACTGTTAAACAAGAGAATACCAATTGAAATGTATTAAATATTTTGGATGTTTTTCTACATTTTCAAATATATTGATTTCTATTACAACACAAAGTGTACCGTGTTCACTTTATATTATATTTTTGATTATAAATATTTGCACTATAAAAATGATAAACAAAAGAAATAGTATGTTTCAATTCACCTCAGACATGTATTGTAGTGCAATCTTTGTCGTGAAAGTGTAATTTACAAATGCAGATTATTTTGTTACATGACTGCACTCAAAAACAAAACAATGTAAAACTTTAGAGCCTACAAGTCCACTCAATCCAACTTCTTGTTCAGCCAATCGCTAAGACAAAAAAGTTTACATTTACAGGAGATAATGCTGCCTGCTTCTTATTTCCAATGTCACCCAAAAGTGAGAACAGGCTTTCACATGGCACTTTTGTAGCCAGCATTGCAAGGTATTTACATGCCAGATATGCTAAACGTTCGTATGCCCCTTCATGCTTCGGCCACCATTCAGGAGAACATGCTTCCATGCTGATGATGCTCGTTTAAAAAAATAATGTGTTAATTAAATTTGTGACTGAACTCCTTGGGGGAGAATTGTATGTCTCCTGCTCTGTTTTACCCGCATTCTGCCGTATATTTCATGTGATAGCAGTCTCAGATGATGACCCAGCACATGTTCGTTTTAACAACACTTTCACAGCAGATTTGACAAAATGCAAAGAAGGTACCAATGTGAGATTTCTAAAAATAGCTACAGCACTCAACCCAAGGTTTAAGAATCTGAAGTGCCTTCCAAAATCTGAGAGGGGCGACCTGTGGCGCATGCTTTCAGAAGTCTTAAAAGAACAACACTCAGATGCAGAAACTACAGAACCCGAACCACCAAAAAAGAAAATCAACCTTCTGCTGGTGGCATCTGACTCAGATGATGAAAATGAACATGCGTCAGTATGCACTGCTTTGGATTGTTATTGAGCAGAACCCGTCATCAGCATGGACGTGTGTCCTCTGGAATGGTGGTTGAAGCATGAAGGGACATATGAATCTTTAGTGCATCTGGCAAATAAATATCTTGCGACGCCGGCTGCAACAGTGCCATGCGAACGCCTGTTCTCACTTTCGGGTGACATTGTAAACAAGAAGCAGGCAGCATTATCTCCTGCAAATTGTAACCAACCTTGTTAGTCTGAGCAATTGGCTGAACAAGAAGTTGGACTGAGTGGACTTGTAGGCTCTAAAGTTTTACATAGTTTTATTTTTGAATGCAGTTCTCTTTTTGTACATAATGCTACATTTGTAAAGTTCAACTTTCACGATAGAGATCGCACTACAGTACTTGTATGAGATGAATTGAAAAATACTATTTGTTTTGTTCCTTACAGTGCAAATATTTGTAATAAAACATACATATAAAGTGAGTGCTGTACACTTCATATTCTGTGTTGCAATTTAAATCAATATATTTGAAAATGTAGAAAACTAAATAAATATTTAAATAAAGGATATTCTATTATTGTTTATCAGCGCGATTAATCGCGATGAATTTTTCTAATCACTTGATAGCCCTACTATTTTTGTCTATAGTGGGATTTTAGCTACCAGCGCAAGTTCAGCCTCCTTGGATAGACATGGTTTACACTGATGCAGTGCTATTTGTGTTGGTGCACTTTGACTTAGTTTCAAACCAAGGTAAAAGCCACACTGCTGCTATGTCACATGGGCATTAGAGGTTTGCATTGGTGGCTAACAACTCACTGTAAAAAAGGTCTTAGAAAACTTCCATAGTATTATTTGCATTATGGTCGTGGTTAGAGGCCTTGCTGAGGTCAGAGCCCCATTGTTCTGGCAGCTGTGTTAATACGTACTGAGAGAGAGTCTCTGCCCCAAAGACCTTACAACTGAAATTCACAAGATGGACAAAGAATGAGGGGGAAACTAAGGCACAGAGCAGGGAATTGACTAGACTCCTCTCCTCTCTCCCAGCTTGAGTGCCTTATGCACCTGACCATACTATAGGAATGGATACCGCTATAATCATAGACTAACAGCATTCCTCTTCATATACAGCAGCTCAGTTTGTAGATTAATTTCATTTGCCTTTTTCCAGGGAAACATGTACCACTAACCATCATGGACTGACCCATAGGTGCTACATAACGTTTGTGGGCGTGTCGGTCAAGAGGACAGGATGCTTCTCATGAGAGGAAAAACAAAGCCCACAGCAGGTCTTGATGTAAAACAACATGTTTGCACACCTAAAAGGAACAGCCTGTTTTGTAATCAAGTCCATGTGCTGTATCAGGCACTTTCCACAGGGAGGGAAAATCCCCACACCCCTAGGGGCCAGCAGGTAGCATTTGCTAACTGCCACCCGAGATGTTTTTAGTGCATCTCGCTACCTAAACGTTGCAACACACTCTAGGCTTTTCATTCTGTGGGATAACAGGCACCTTGTGTTGAACCTTCGATAGCTTCCTCTCCAGCCACCTGTGCTGAGAAGTGAGAGTTTAAGCCCTACAGAGGCTGTTCGCCAACAAGGCTTGTCTGTCGGGATTGCTTTGTTTGTGAGGAAGGCTCGTGAATTGTACATGCTTAATCGAGAAAAGGGAGAATTTAGAAGAGGTCCCATATAGGACAGTAAGGTCCAGATCCTCAATGATATTTAGGCACCCGACCTAAAGGAATGGGAGTTAGGACTTTTGCTTAGGTTCCATAAATGAGGAGATGATGCATTGATGTGACTTGCAGTAAGGGGACAGGTTAAAGATGAAAAGATTTTTCATCCCAGAGGGATTGTGAAGTAGGTAGTCAAAAGGAGTAACAGGAGTAAGGGAGACTGAATGAATTCAAAGCATGGATGGCATTTACTTGGCATCAAATATAGATCGGTGCCTGCTGGGAAGCAGGGTTAAGTTTCTCAATGGTAGAGTGTGGAGTAAATGGACCTCTGGTTCTCTCTGTCTATCCAAAATATTAGAACCACTCAGAATTTGGAGCACGGCAGAATTTCAGTGCCCCTCAAAGCTACTCTGCACCTGCTAGCAACCCAGACCTGGAGAGACGAGAGGGAAGTTCAGTCTCCATGGCCATTGAATTCTTGGCATTGCCCCTAGCACTGCCAACAAGGAGCTCAGTCCATGCCAGGTGTGGTGGTGGTTTTCTGTGATGTGGACACTGGAGCACTAAGAATTAACTGTGGTGCCTGGGCCTGGATTACATTGTAAATTCTGGGGGGCAGAAGCTGTGATGTCTTCTCATTGGAGAGCTGGTGGAAACTCGGAATTTCCATTTAAATGGGAAATTTGGACCTTTTGAAATTTGTTTTTGTTCCGATTTGGAATGAAAACAGGTATTTTTGAAATTTCCCACAAAATAGAAATTCTGAGGAAAAAAAACCTGGTTTTGGAAAATGTTCATGTTGGAATTTTGAAATTTCATGTGGAATTTTTTTTTTTTTGCTTTTTATATTTTTATTGATTTTTACATTATTTCATGAAGTGTCAGTACTAGCAGTCCATAATATGCACTACTGCTACTGATGTGACATAATGTAACAATTGAACTATTCCGTCAAATGATGGTAACTGTGATTAGATGTTGATCGATGTTTTGGCCGTGTGTGTGTGTGTTCCCTCTGTGTGCCGCCCCAGCCCTGCGTGGACAGCTGGCGAACCACCCAATGACCTCGAGCGAACCACTCAATGACCACAAGATCCATGAAGGGATGAAGGTATCCGGCCAGGTTTATTGTTGACAAAGCATGGTACTAGTATCCTGCAGACTCTACCGGACCACGAATACATGTATGCCCGTAACAATGGACCAGCTCAGTGAATGGCGGGACTTTTTGGTCCTCCCTAGGCCAGACAAAGATACTCCCTCTGAGATACATCTTTATACCCCGATACAAAGAAGTTAGTACTGCCCCCTCTGACATAGTTAGTTACTGCTCCCTATGTCGCTAGTTATCACCCTTCATCTTGTACATGTTGGTTCGATCAAAACATCTCTATTACGTATGGTCATCCCAACCTTACCTTTTAGGAGGGGTCAGAGTATTCCTGTTATCCTTGGGGAATGTTTTTGTACCATCTTTGATATCGGAATGTTCTGGTACCACTTGATATCGGGATGTGTTTGCGGGAGCACTCTGTGACTAGCACTCCTTAGGAATGTGTATTTCTGCAATATCAGCCCTGTTCTTGCCAAATTCTCTAAGCAGGTCCTGCCTCATACCAGGCCTCATACAAGGGCTTATGTCTCAGGCTCTCTTCCTACTGCAATAATGTTCTGTAGCTACTCCCCTGATTCACATTTTGGCGGGATACTAGAAGCTGTGAAACTCTGCAGCCCATTTTCCAAGCCCTGAGCCGTCTTTTTTGATGGGAATGATGAGCATAATACCTTTAGTGTTGCAAAATTCCACTTCGAGCTTGGTGCAGAATCAGAGACATGGTGGAAGCTGCATATTCTCTCTTCCCTTTGATGACCATGCGTTAGCATGACAATAATGGGATGGAGGGGAGGGATCCTCACTGAGAATTTGCATGTTTCAGAGAGATTGTCAAAGGGAAATCCCAACACTCCTGGAACTAGCTGCAAACCAGACCTCTGTGCCTGCAGCTTCTCCCACACTGGATGTTTTCATGTATTTCCAGTTGAGTTCAGTCTCATTCAGTTAGACCAGGGCCGGCTTTAAGTCGATTCATCCGATTCCCCGGAATCAGGCCCCGCGCCGAAGAGGGCCCCGTGCCCATACCTAAGGGGGCCCCGCTCCGGGGGTTTTTGGCAGCATTTCGGCGGCGGGGGGTCCTTCGGTGCTGCGGAAAACCCGGAGCGGACCCCACTGCCGCCGAAATGCCGCCGAAGACCCCCGGAGCGGGGCCCCCTTCCAATCGGGCCCTGCAGATCATAAAGCCGGCCCTGAGTTAGACCATAGTGTCTGTGAGTTGTGGGGCCTTCTGGCAAGATTCAATGATTTCCCTTTGGAAAATCATTCCCACGATTCTGTTCCCACCTCCTGTTGCTCTTCCTGCTCATTCCCAGCCTCTCTGTATTTTTCATTTCATTTGAATACGTCATCAGCTAGAGATGGTTCCAAACCAGCACCTGGATCTAACGGCTGGAGGTGTTTGCAAGGAGCTCCTAACTTCACATTGAGCTGAATCAGGATCCCAGATCCAGCGTCGTCCTCCCCCTCTGAAAACATCTGGATCTGAAAGGTGTCAAGCCTCTTGCCATGCCAGGGGTTCTGCTAGCCCAGCTGCTGCTTTGTTCAGAGAACAGAACTTAATATGCCTCCTCTGGGCATGTCTTTTCATAGCACATATCAAAGACTGGCTCTGGCGCTGCAGACAAATGATCACACAGCCTGCACTGGTACAATAGGGTAGCAGAAAGTCAGAGCGAGAGAGACTTTGATTCACATCCTATGCCAGATTTTCCCTGGAAAGCATTGTATGAGGATTAAGGTGTTTTCTCTAACAGAACTGCCCTTTCAATGGTGCTCTGAGAAATCACACACACACACACACACACGCCACCTCCAAATGCTTGCCTTTAGACAGGCAGTCTCATCTAGTGGCAGGAGCACTGACTGGACTTCAGCTGCTTCTGAGTTCTAATCTTGGCCTGTTCCCTTCTCTCTATTTATAACTACATCACAGGAGTGATGTGAAGATTAATGAAGGATATCGGTATGGTCCACCCCAAGCATTCAAAAATCACGAGATTGGTTTAAAAGTCGTGAGATTGGTTTTTGTTTAAAATTGGGGTCTTTTTTTTTTTTGCCTCTTGATTTCTGAGCCTTTAGGGGGTCGTGTTTTCCAGCTTTTCTCTGCAACCCTAAGGGCTAGAAATGTACTTTAAAAAAATGGAAGCTCAGATTCTTACATAATCCTGTGACTGCAGGGGTTGGGGCTTAAATAAACCCAGCCAAAAATGCTACCACCACTAAATGTCACAAGACGCGTGATAAAACCATGGAATGTGAAGTGTTTATGCTAAATGGCATCAACACAGTGCTGGTTTAAGGTTTAGTCTACACTACCAACGTACGTTGGTATAACTACATCTCTCATCCTGCAGTGATATAGTTACACTGACCTGATCCTGGTGTAGACAGTGCTGTGTTGATGGGAGGGCTTCTCCTATTGACATAGCTACCGCCTTTCAGGGAGAAGGAGTACTTACGCTGATGGGAAAAGCTCTCCCGTAGGTGTAGGTAATGTCTTCACTAAGTTCTACAGCTGCACCGTTCGTTGCAGCACTGCAAATGCAAATGTAGACAAGCCCGAAATTCATCTCTCAGCTAGCTAAGGAAACCCTGTTGCCACATAAGGACATCATGTGGGGTTCTCTAACCAGGTTTGTTAAGTCATGCATCCTCAGCTCGCTGTGGAAGAGCTTGCAGAAGGCGGGCACCATGTGGCATGTGTTCTGTGGCCCATCTCTAATATTTCTTTTTTGACTTGCTAATCAGAAATGGGCCTGAATCCAATCCCAGCTCTGAAAAGTCCCCCAGAGTTCAGATCCATCTCAGAACGTTGTAGCCGGCAGCATCTCTGGAACTGTCTGAACTGAAATCGCCCACGCTCTGGGAAAGTTGAGACTGGAGCCCAAACGTTGCCGCTGAGGCCCATCTTAATCATAGAATGTCAGGGTTAGAAGGGACCTCAGGAGGTCATCTGATCCAACCCCCTGCTTAAAGCAGGACCAATCCCGAGACAGATTTTTTGCCCCAGATCCCTAAATGGCCCCCTCAAGGATTGAACTCACAACCCTGGGCCATTGCTCAAACCACTGAGCTATCCCACCCCCCACTGAGCTAGGCCGAGCAGCTCTGGGACAGTGAGTCGGTATCTCTGCAGCGGAGTGAGGAATGGCGAGCCAGTCCAAAGGCACTGCCCATGTGGGGCCAAATTCACCCCTGGTGCAACTCTCCATTGACTCAAAGTTGTTACAGAAGGGGCGAATCAGGCCTTTTGAAACTGTGGTTGGGATGGGATAGTGGTGAAGACAGTCAGGAGCAACGCCTGATTTTACATTTGGACATGGCCTTTCTTTTTTAAACAAAAGCTTTTCCAGGCACAAGAGCAAGCTACCACAAAATAACAGGCCCGGCTATTTCCTATTCCCTTGTTCCATCGCAGCTATTGGCAGCAACCTCTTGTGGTTCAATAACTACTGGGAGAAAATTCGTCACCTCCACTTTGATTTGTAGGAGGAAAATGGTCTCTCGGCTTAGAGCTGCAAACACAGGACATCCAGCTGATGGGAGAGAAAGGAGGGGTAAGCGTGTGGGGTTGTGACTGCTGCTGTCTTGGCTGACACACGAGGGATTGAACTGGGGACCTCCCAAGCTGAACACATGAGCTGCTACAGTTTGAGCTAAAGATACGCAACCCTACCCACTGGGACTGTAACCAGCTCGTCTTCTGTGGATCAGGTACATCAAGAGACCCTTAAAACACACCCACCAGCCTGTTACATGGGCACAAGATAACACCCCTGCTAGGAGACTAACGGAAATTCATTTGGGGGCTTGAGACCAATTTCCAGACACAGCAATGAGCAAAGTAAACTTTGGCTCCAACCTACTTCCCTCCACGTACATGTCATGAAACCTCACTGGAGGTTTGGGCCTTGTGGCCTAGGTTGACCTCCCAGGCCGAAGCCTAGAGCTTCTCCACTAGGCCTCAAGCCAACTCACTCCTCCCCAGCCTGGGACCTGGGCTCCGCTGGGGGGTTTGCTTTAGTTGAGGTCTGCCTTCTGGCTGAGGTTGAGCCGGGTAAATGGTTGGCATGATTGCCGGCTCTTAAATGGTCTAGATGGCATGGGACAGAGGCTAAGAATCGGATGGGCATGGAGAGACTGAGAGCTTTTTCAGTGGTCCCTCCAGGTCAGGAGGTACAAGGGACTTTGTCCATGCTGTTGTGGATAAATAGGACTTTGGTCTCCAGGGCTGTCCACCGGACACCTTTCCCCAGCGCTACGGGTGCTTTATAACTGATAATGATTGAGGCTGATGCCTTAAACTAAAGCTGGCAATTCTGGGGGAGAGCAAAGGGGGGTCACGTTTGTTTGTTTATTTAAGCTGAAAGTGGCTGCCCCGAGACGGTTGGGTCAGTTGTTTACAACCCAAATCTGTTACCATGTAAAAACTGGTAGAACTAGCTGAAAGCAACAGGAATTTTCCTACAACCCCCCAGGCTACAACAGATAATAACAAACAGGGCCCCGTCTCTATTAAAAAGCCACTCGAGGAGAGGGTCACCTTGTTTGTTGATGCTAGGGTCTGGCAGACCCAGCTTACCTCCTGGGTATCCTGCTGTTAGGAATGTCTGAGTAACTGAAAAACAACCAGTGGCAAAGGGTCATTTGGAAAGAGAGAAGGAAGGGGGAGAGAAGGAAGGAACTTTGAAAATCAGAGGGCCAAATGCTGAACTCCTCATGATGATGATGTATTTGTATGTTTGTAGCGTGTGCAATTATTTGTATTGCGGGAGTGTAACCCCTTGGCGAGTGTGTGTTACAGGTCCCACTGACTGGCTCTACCACCAACGATATTATTATTGGTATTGCAGTAGTGCCTCGCCACCTAGTCCTGGAGCAGGACCCCATTGTGTTAGGTGCTGTACAATCACAGAATCAAAAGACAGTCGTTGCCTCCTTACAATCTATGATAGTCCATGCTCAGATTTCACTTGTCCTTCATGCAAAGTTCCCGAACGAACCAGTGGGAGTTTTAACCACACCGGGACATCTGGTTTGGGCCCAAAGATTTCTGGTGCTGTGGCTTATATCAAAAGCCATTTGAGTGCGGGGAAAGCAGCTGAAGCAGCCAGCCCTCAGCTTGGCGTAGGACAAACGGCTCCAACCTAGTTCAGGCTACTTCCTTGTACGCTTTATTAATTGTTGGAGTGTTTTAATAACCTTTGGCCAAGTGCAGCTGAAAGTGCAGGCATGTCACAGAGCTACTGCAATGGATAATTGACAGCTTTCCTTAGGAAATGCCTTCTGTCCTGCAGACGGAAAGATAATACAGTGTTCCCCCCGCTCCCCCCTCAGCTCATTCAAGAAGAATCTCCCCGTCCGTTGGAGAGGTGACATGTGCCGAGTGCCCCCACCCAGGTAGAACAGTGTGAAGCCATTTTAAAATAATCCCAATCAGTTTAGCAAGAGGAGAGGGCTAGGTTGGGAGAAGGGGATTTATGACAGTGTCCAAAGTTGGGTTGGTCTTTAGAAGCCTTATTAGAAAGATAATACTAGCATATTAATACTAGCACCCAGGCCTGGAGGCCTCTGGTTGCCTTAAAACATACATTAGCACAAATAGGGCATGGTGCCCAAAATCATGAGAAAGGTGGGGTAGGGGTGGTCTCACCTCTGTCAGCAGCTAGAGTGTGTCTTGGAGTAGCATAGTGCTGACTGCACTCCCCATCTATAGATAGTGCAGCCTAGTGTCTAGCGCTCTGGACTGGGCTTCAGAAGAGCTTGGTTCTAGTCCTCGCTTTGTGGTGGGCGACCGTGGGCAAGTCATGTCACCTCTCAGTTTCCCTACCTGTAAAATGGAGATAATGATACTGACCTGCTTTGTAAGGCACTTTGAGATCTACTGATGCAAAGTTTTATCTAAGAGCTAGGTGGTCTCATTACATATAAACTCTTCCTCTTTTCTAATATATACACTAATTCCGGGGATCAAGCAGTTAGAAAAGGGGGCAGTGCTTAAAATCAGGAGTTCTGGGTTCTATTCCCAGCTCTGCCACTTACTTGCTGTGTAAGCGTAACCACGCCGTGCCTCAGTTTCCCCATCTGTCCAATGGGGATGATAATGCTTCCCTGTCTCAATGGGGGTTGTGAGCATTGGTTGACTGTTTGTGAAGCATGCTGACAGCCTTGGATTAAAGGCATGAAAGGCGCAGAGAGTAACATCATATTATGAGGAACATCTGTGATGTGAAGGAAGAAGAGTCAAACACACTGAGCCACATTTTCAACAGGCCTCTACAAATGCATCGGCAGCACCTGTAAGTTCAGCTTTCACCACGTGCACAAACTGGCATTTGCACATAAAGGTGGGGGTTGCTGGGCACCCCAAGCTACCAGATATGCCAGCACAAAGGTGTTGGCTTTTTCTGTGACCTTCACCTAGATGCAAATACTGCGTTGGCTAGGAGGACGCCCCAGTGCTGCTTGCAGAGGTGCCGATTTAATTGCACAAGCAGTTGTACCTGCCAGAGCCTGAGCTGTGGCCATGCACACTGTGTATGTGTGTGTCTCTGTGTACATGGGTAGGTCTGCATGCCTGTATGTATTCATGCATGTGCGTGTGATATGTGTATGTGAGTGCACGTGCGGATGAAGTGGTCTGTGTGCGTGTTCTGTAGCTGGTGAGGTCTCCTCTCTGTAGCCCACTGCCCTAGGCCACAGGCTGGAAAAAGTCAGGGTCTATTTTAATTACAACAAAGTTACGGGAAAAGCGATCGCTAAAGGCCAAAAGTAATAAAAATGAGACAAAGAAGCCGCCACTTTGAGACCCCAGGGTTTGGGCTCGCTGGAGCATTGGGTTGCGATGATCACAGCTCTGCTCTGTTTCACGAGGGGACTTGACTGTCTTTCAGCAGGATGCCTGGTGCAGCGGAGCAGCTCAGTGCGGGTAGCACCACTGCTACCGGCCACCAGCCTGAGCCAGGACCTCGGTCAGTCTGTCTGACAGCCCCAGTAGTAGTACTGGCTACCTCAGCTTCCGCTGCCCCCTCCTGTGAACTGTGACAGCCTGAGAGAACTGGAGTAGAGACAACAAGAGGCAAAGGGTTCCCAGGGCACGTTCTGCACGCCAGCATCTCAGGCAACACTCCAAGCCTGACTCCAAGCTCGGTAAGTCAGGTGAACTTGGTGGCCTGGGTCCACACCGGTGTTTCTATCATTGCCACCTCCTGCAGAGACACCCTTTACCTCGTCGTGGCCGATGCCTCATGGCTACATGCCACCCTGGCAATAAAACAATGGGTGGTAGCAAGCAACCCCGGACTTGGACTCCGTGTGCGGGTATAACCTACATGGAGCCCATTCCCCTGACAAACGAGTGGCCCCACTCCACATTCCCAGCTTCCTCTGCACTCCTTCTCTGTACCTGGCCAGTCGTTTGGCAGAAAGCTCTGGTCAGAGGCTGCCATCTGCAGCCAGATCTCCAGCCAATTCCCTTAGCAGTGTCTGTTCTCTCTCTCACTGCCACTGCTGCTGCTTCAACTCCAGCACCTAATGGGTCCTTCTCTCTAGCAAGCCAGAAAGACCTCGACAAATCCTCTGATGAGTTGGTGCTGCTCTTGGGACTTCCCGTGAGCTGAGAAACCCCACCGCACCCCGGTCTGGTTTGGCATGTGAATTGCACCATTGCTGGCTTTAAGCGGGTCTGGATGAAGGAAAACCGCCCAGGACCTCAGCACTGATCAACCCACAAACCTACTCTTACAGGTGGCGCTCTAGGCTCCCCCCATCTTTCATTCACTAGGCTGCCCCCCCCCCCTTCATTCACATTCAAGGTCTGAGGCCGGTAGGAGCTTTTACAATGGAATGGAAGACAATAGATAATGGCTTGCACAGGCCTGGGTCCTGAAAGTCCCCGCACAGCCAAGGCCAAGTTGAGCAAGGGTCAGACCAGGTATTGTCCTCTGCACCTAGTGGGAACCTTGAGCCCCATCCCCACACACACACACTGGGGTATGGCAACCAATCTTGCTCCCTTGTTTTATTCACCTGCTGATGCGGGCCGATAAACAGGCAGGATGGAGTGAGAAAGGGAGACGTGAAACGTTTTTTCCTTCTTTCTTTTTCTTTTTCAGGCTTGCACCAACACGTCCCCTGGAATCCTCGCCTGCCTTCCATGCCCAGCCAACATGAGTCACACACTGAGCCCATCCTTTGCCTGCTCCTTGCAACACGGATGACAGAAACTATCCGGCGAGAATGGGAGCGTTCAAATCCTCAATGAGTTTTCTTTTATTGCATAAACCTTTTGGCTATTTACAACCAAGTTGCTACAGAGCTATTGCCAGGGAAGCCCTGTGGTAAAGCGGCATTATGCCTGGGCTACCCTTTGCCTTCCTGTGTGTGTGCTGGAGCAGTGCTGTCGTTATTAGTTCAGAAAACAGGACAGCAATGCATGAACCGTATGTGGAAAGGTTATTCCAGAACTCTTGTTCCCTAGCGGGCCCAACTCTTGTTCCCTAGCGGGCCCAGCAAAGCCAATGGAAAGATCCCTTGATCCGGTGTGTTCTGACGTTGGAGGCCATGTGCTGTAGAGGGGTGCTGACACCTAGTAAAGTAACATTTTTAAAAGAGGTTCATTGAAGAGGAAAAAAACACCAGTGACCTTATGGGAAGGACGACTAGAGGAGGCGAGGAAAGGGGAGCCCAGGGTTAATGTGTAAGTAAAATGATTGTGTCTTTCAAAAATTGACAGGAAAATATGAAGCTTAATTTAATGTGTGTGTGTGTGTATGTGTGTGTTATCTGAGTGCTTCTAAATAGACACAGCAAAGAGCAAATCAGGCTCTGGCTTCATGAGAAAGACAGATGCTCCGGTTTGGCTCTGCAGCGTATGAAATGCATTCCCGATACTGAACGTGAGTGTGAAACTAATTATCACATAAATGAATAAATGAATCCACTCCTACTTTTGTCATACCTTTTCCCTGGAGGGTTTTTCCTCCTTCCTTCCCCCCTCCTCTTTAGAAACAGGTAGATTCCTCCTCCACATTTCTACTTGGTTCAGCACACAAAGGGTTAACAGCTGCACCTGTTTAAGGTGTACCTGTCCCATGGCACCTGTCTCATCAGCCAATCAGTGGCTGAACTCTGGGGAACCTACCTGTCAGCAAAATACCTGTACACAAAAACCTCAACATAAATCAAACACTTCACTTCACAGGCCATGTCTGTAGTTAGCAGGTACTAGAGGAGAGAAGTCATCAGAATTTGCTGTCTGCAAAGATTTGGAAACCCAGGGAAACATGTCTAATGAACTTGAGTAAGTAGATCATTTTTTATTTAATTTAACTAATCCCCTAAGTATTTCAGCTGAGGCAGGATTTAAGTACTTCTGGTGTGAATGACTTAGACTCCACAGGTTTAATCTGCCTATCTAGCTATTTACAAATGAAGCTAAAAAAGTGAAATGGGGCTTTTGTCTTTCTATTCTACAGTAACCCAGTGCTGCGCTTGTTACGAATCAGTTCCATTAAACCATTAAAAAAAAAAAAAAAAAGCAAACCTCTTTTTAAAATTGTGATATTAAATTTTCCTCCTAGACTGAAATTTGACATACAAGGATTCACCTCAGAAATTCCTCTCCCTTGCCCTGAAACAAAAAAAATCCAACCTATGGTACAATTGATGGAGTATTTTTTAATTAGAAGGTTCCCCAAATAAATCAATAATCAGTCCTGGAAAAGTTTCTGGGTTCTTTTAAATAAATAGATTTTATCAAGGCCTTAGACATGGATGTGGACCCATTTATTTTGATTTTTGGGGAGGAAAAGAGTATTCAAACAAGTATATTGTAATGCAGTTTTTCATAGACAAGTAGCCATTCCTCCAAAACTTGAACTCCTAAATGTTTGGGATTCAAAATACTTTGTATTGTTAATATGCATTTTGGGTAGCACACGGACCAACAGCCAAGGGACCATGACATTGTAGGCAAAGGATGAGTTTTATAATTAATGGGCCCATTGGTATGAAATTATGTGGTAGAGATAGGACCGATATAGGGGAATGGGATAAGTAGGAGACCAAATTCTGCTTCCCTTAATCAAATGGATAGTCCAACTGAAGTCGAAGAGGATATATATATATATTTCTGTATGTGTGCGCATGTGTGTGTATATAGAATGTAATGTATATAGAGAAGATATATATGGAGCTTTGGAAATGTGCATTTAAAAAATGTGTATAATTTTACACACAGAGAGATTGACCTGCCTCCCAGAGGTATTGGGAATTAATTTGTTAATTTGTAAAGGACAGTGCAGATGTGAAGTGCTAATTATTATTATATATATATATACACACACACACATTGCTACAGGCCTGAGTAAAGAAAGTGTCTTAATTTTTCCCCTTTTGAACTCTTTGGGTAGTTTAAAGTTGTTTTGATTTTTATTTAGCTATGTCATATGGCTTGTTCCCTAAATACTATATTTTGTGTGTGTGCGTGTACACACACACACACGCAGAATTAGATTTATTAGATTTTTCTACTGATTATGGAGCAGTGGGATTATGTTACCTAGCGAATTACATGGTTGCTTGACCCCTCTCTTACTAACGGACTGTTAACCCCCCTCCCCATGTCCTTCAGATGAAACAAAGGGAATTGGTGAGAGCTGCATCTCCTTTGTGATTGATAAAAATGCGGAGGTTGCTATCTGGTCTCCAGCTCTTGTTTGTTGCTTTGTCTAGTTGCCTGCAGATCAGGTAAAAGGCCCCAGGCCGCTAACTGAATCCATGTGAACTGAAAACTTTCCTACTGCGTAAGCTTGTGAATAGTTTTCCAGACCTTGGGAGACTTCAGCTTCACTTATTAGCCCACAGATACCACAAAGTTTGGCTCAAGAGCTCAGGCAGTTGGAAGCTACATTTCAAGCCCCAGTGTGCTGATGCCCTGTCGTGCACTGCATGTGGGCAGGGGGAGCCAATAATTGCAGGAGACTCCAGAGAGAAACAGTTTAAGAGGACAATGGGCCTGGAGTACCTGGATCTGAAAATACCCCTGGGGCCATGCAGGGGGAGATAAGGGAGATGGGAACAGCGTAGGGTGACCAGATGTCCCGTTTTTAAAGGGACAGTCCTGTTTTTTGGGACTTTTTCTTATATAGGCACCTATTACCCCCCACCCCCTGTTCTATTTTTCCCCTGTTGCTGTCTGGTAACCCTAGAACAGTGTGACATCAAAGTCATCCATGAAACATTCTCAGACATCGAGTGCAGCCTTTGGCTTCTGGCTTCGCCACAGAGATAGGAGAAAGCTTGGGTCACTGAATGAGAGGAACCTGTGGAAGATTTGCTATAGAGGGTGAACTTCTTAACGATGGGTTAATCCCACTGGGCCACATTCATCCATGGTGTAAAAGAGGAGGGCTCTTGGCATCTCAGGACCAAGCACTTAGAGGGTGGCAGCCTGGTTCCGAAGAGGATAGTGGTGAGTCCAGCTAGCACGACTCAAGCTCTTTCACGTGGTCCTTTCCGGTGTGCATCCTCTCCCCATCACCACATGCCTGTGACACACTTTTCAAAGACACAGAGAGGAAGGGCCACATCCTGAGCTGGTGTAAATCAGCGCAGCTGTATTGACTCATAGACTCTAAGGCCATAAGGGACCATCATGATCGTCTAGTCTTAACCTCCTGCACATCGCAGGCCACAGAACCTCACCCACCCACTCCTGTAAGGGACCCCTCACCTCTGGCTGAGTTACTGACATCCTCAAATCATGATTTAAAGATGTCAAGTTCCCGAGAATCCACCGTTACACTAGTGACCTGTGCCCCATGCTGCAGAGGAAGGTGAAAAACTCCCAGTGGAGCTATGCACCAGTTGAAGATCTGGCCCAAAATGACAAGGACCCCCTCTTCCTCCATAGCAATTTTCAGCACAAAGAAGGGCTGGAAAAGGGGCCAGTTTGCAAGGGAGATGAGCCTTTTCACATATGATATAAATAAGAACATTTTAACGTACCCAGCTGTCTCTGTTGAGCAGGTGTATAACACGGCACCGCTGCAGCATGTGGTTTTGAAAGAGTTAACCAAGAGCTACTCCCAGCTGTGGTTTTGTGGTCGAAACCATGATCGCCAGAAGCAAATTTTTGTCATGCACAAGGTGTGTTATTAAAACTTGAGTTATGCTCCTGGTGAATGAAAAGTTAAAGCCCTTTATTAAAACCTGGCTGTAAAGCAGAGAAGGGCTAACCGTACCGGCAGCAACGTATATTTTCAAGCAAACCATGGGTTTTGGTTTTATAAAATTATGTAGCGAGAGGTTTGTAAATTAAAAACCCAAATAACTGCAACACAATGCACGGTAAAGGAACTAGAACCATTCCGAGTAAACCCTAGAGTCAGAGCAATGTTCAATCGACGTTTCTACAGTATCTCTCTTTATATATTGTGGATCAGGCTCCCAGCTGGCATAAATCAGCATAGCTCCAGCGTAGTCAACAGAGCTAAGACTCTTTCCACCAGCTGAGGATCCAGTTCTGTATTGTGAGAGCCACTCTTTGGAATTTTGATCATCATCAAAACGATCACCCAAAAAGCACTAAAATGTATATTCTGCGCTTGGACCCGATTCAACATAGCACTTAAGCACGTGCTTAAGTTCTGTTGATTTTGCATGGTGCTCATTCAGGATCAGAGCCCCAAGTCCTCATAGACTTAACACTCAAGGACAATTATGCTCATGGTACACAATTGAAAAACATATTCCCCAATTTGACTTAATTAGCTAGTGATCAAATTCAGACTAAATCCCATCTCCAAAAATGCATGATTCTCAATGGGCTCAGAGGTTAAGCTCCATTGTTTATGATTATTATTGTTATTTATTTGTATCATGCTCGTGCCTACGAGTTCTAATTATGGATCAGGACACCACTGCAAACACGGAGCAAACAGACAGTCCCTTATACAATCTCAGTACAGGGGGATACAGACAGGCGGAGAGCACAAGGAAACAATGAGATGACACTGGTCGACATACTGTTAGTGGCCAAGCTCTTGTTCGTTGTCCTTGTTCTGTCTTTGGCGTCCATGATGCCCTGTCTCCAGGAAACGGGTGGTTGAATTGTGTTACACCTAGAACTGGATAAATCATATTCGTTCAACAGATACATTATTTGAAAAATATCATGACATTCGTTGATTAAATGAAGAAAGATTTTCCCAGCATGGGGGAGACCTGCTCACGGGAGATCCTTGTGTCCCAGCGTGTACGGGCCACTTTGGGAAACCTTACCAGCTACCAGTTGGGCTTCTGGAAAAGGCCATTCAGGAAGGGATGATGGTAGCCCAAGCCAGGCCAAAGTGTAATTTACTTATGAGGAGAAAAAAGAGAGGGGTTGGGGAGAGAATTGAAGGTGGAGGAAGGAAAGGGAAATACAGGAAAGAGAGGAAAGCTGGCGTCCAGAGAGGAAATAAAAACAGGAAGGGGAGGAAGGAGGAAAAAGAAAGATACATGGGTAATTGTAGTGTGTGTGTGTGAGAGAGAGAGAGAGACATACAGACACACCTGGATTCAAGTTCCAGCTCTGCCACTGACTTCCTGTGTGACCCTGGACAAGTCACTTAGCCTCTCTGTGCCTTTGCTATTCTTAGTACTGTACTTCTTTAAAATGAAAGCTGAGATTCTCACAAATTCACCTGACTTCAGGAGCGGGTCATGTCACTCAAAGCCCTTGAATGCTATGGTGATGAGGGTGGAATAGGAACCTGGTTAGAACAGAATGGGGCCTTGATCTCAGTCAGCTATCACAATATAATTAATTAATTAATTACTGGATTAAACTCAGGTCATCTGAAGAGCTGTCAAAAACATTCACTTTTGTGTGAAAGATTGTGAATCCACTTATGCCAATTCTCATGATTATTATTGTGAGAATATATTTGGTGGGGTTTTTCCCCCTTAAAGTCCCAGTTCCTGGAGTCAGGTGAATCTGTGAGAATTTCAGTTTTCATTTAAAAAAGAAGTAAGCATCTAGCCCTCCTGGTTGCAGAGATAAGTTTGAGAATGTGATGCCTAAATGTTCCAAAATGAGAGTGCCCATAAAAACCACTCAGAACTCTATATTTTTTAAATCTCCTGATTTTTAAGCCAATCTTGTGATTTGGGAGGATTCTTGCGATTTTTGAATGCTTGGAGTTGGTAATCATAGAATCATTGAATATCAGGGTTGGAAGGGACCTCAGGAGGTCATCTAGTCCAACCCCCTGCTCAAAGCAGGACCAATCCCCAACTAAATCATCCCAGCCAGGGCTTTGTCAAGCCTGACCTTAAAAACCTCTAAGGAAGGAGATTCCCCCACCCCCCTAGGTAACCCATTCCAGTACTTCACCACCCTCCTAGTGACATTTTTTCCCCTAATATCCAACCTAAACCTTCCCCACTGCAACTTGAGACCATTACTCCTTGTTCTGTCATCTGCCACCACTGAGAACAGTCTAGATCCATCCTCTTTGGAACCCCCTTTCAGGTAGTTGAAAGCAGCTATCAAATCCCTCCCATTCTTCTCTTCTGCAGACTAAACAATCCAGTTCCCTCAGCCTCTCCTCATAAGTCATGTGCTCCAGCCCCCTCATCATTAATATTGAATGTGTGTGTATATTAACATGAGGATCTCTCTGTCTCTCAATCCATCCTTCAGGGTTGTATATTTATCTGTCTATAATGAATATGAATAAGAGAGAGACAGTCAGCAGAGGTTCAAACCCAGATTTTCAAAAGTGCCTACTGATCTTGGGTGTCCAATTAGAGGCATCTTAAAGGAATCTTATTTTCAAAGGATGAGTGCTCATCCCCTTCTGAAAATCAGGTTCTTACAAACATCAGTTTGGGCCCTGAAAAACAGGCACTCAAAATCACTGGTCACTTTTGGAAAGCTCCTTAACTGTGAGCTATTTCCTTGGTTTAATGTCCTGTCTTATTTCATTGAAGCTTCAATTCTATGCATTTGTAGGGTTCTTTTTAAAATAGAATTATTTATGAAATATCTTCTAGCAATTACTGTATACAAGAAAATGTCCTTAGCGCATGTGATGAGGTGGTGTTTAGTATCAAATAGTAAGACGTTATAATTAAGTAAATAAATAAAACGAGACACGGGTATTTGGCAGAAATGTTAACGAACCAGAGAGCTTGTTTGGTGGACTCAGATTAGATCTTTTCTAAAGGGATTTAAAGAACACGCGTAGTTTTGTTGTGTTGACTCGGATCAGGTAGTTGGTAATTTGATGGCTTGCTGCTGGTACTTTGTATGGTGACCTCAGTAATAGTGTTAGCAAGTAAGATGTGCCCGCAGCTCTGTCACTAGGCTATGGAATCGCTCTATATAGCTCCTCTCATGCGAGAAAAGGAGGAAATGTCTGGTAGGAGTAGGAATCAGGACTCCTGGGTTCTAGCCCCAGGTCTGCCACTGATTAGTTGGGTGACCTTGGGAAAATCACTTAACAAACTTTCCAATGGCTCAGTTTCCCTACCGGTGATAATGAGCTAGCTCCTAGGGGGTGGAGGGAGAATGGGCTGGAGAAGGGCAAAACACAAAATGATTCTGAGCTACAAACATCCAGCAGGGCCGGGGAGCATGTGATGCCCTGCTATATTAGACAGGTAGGGACTGCCCAGGGGAAAGACTTGGATCAGGCCCATCAGCTGTTGTGACTTTAAAGCGCAAGGAGGCGTGGGTGGGTCAGCGGGGCTATGGCTAATCTGAGCCTGGGCTTACCCGGAGCACATCCCACTAGCCTGTTGATTCCTTTTGGCTGCCCCCGCAGCAGGGCCCTGCCCTCTTCCCTCCCGCATGCTGGGTGTGCCAGGCCTTTCCTTTCTTAGATCCTGCTCCACTGAAGGCCCATCCTGAGAGGTGCTGAGCGCCTTCAGCTCCCGCTGGCACCGTTCACGTTTCTTCACTCGAGATCACAACACGTTTTCCACCTGCCCCTTTCCTTTCCGCCTGCCCATCCTTTCTTCACTGCCTGATCTCACACGTACACCTGCGCTGTGTCTGGGCCGGCGCGTCCCTGGGGTCAGCTACCCTTCCACACGCACACGGCGCCCGGGGTGCCCATTCCCAGGGGCAAGAGGGAAAGGTTGTCTTCTCTGAGAGTCCACATGGGAGCTAGGAGGCAGAGCGGGGAATTTCTAATTGCTGCACTAAACTGTCCCAGTTGGAAACATGCTCTAAGCGGATTGTGCTGGGGAAGGAAACTCTCTGTGTCAGAGAGTGACACATCAGTGCTAAGTGCATACTTGGCAACTGTAAAAATACAGGGATAAATTGTCATCATTCGTTTGTATGCGTTGAGCTGTAGCCCACGAAAGCTTATGCTGAAATAAATGTGTTAGTCTCTAAGGTGCCACAAGTACTCCTGTTCTTTTTGCGGATACAGACTAACACGGCTGCTACTTTGTAACCTGTTGTAAGTGTCTGTCTCTTTCTGTGTGTGTGTCTGTGGATTGCACGTGTGTCTGGGTGTGTTTGTGGCTGCGTGCTTGATGAAAGGCTGGATCGGAGCTTTGCCTCTCAATGTAGTTGTTAATTATTATTTTATCCAAACGCTCACAAGCAGGGATGGAATCAGAGCGGAGGTTCGTCTCCAGCAGCTCTGCTCTTCGCTCGTTTCAGAGGGTGCTGTTCTGCTCTGAGGGAGCGCGGCTTGCTGGGCCTTGCTCACGACTGGGGGAAACCAGCATGCCTCCAGAAGCAGGCGTGCTTCACCGATGCTCTTTATGCCGCCTGGTCTGTAAGCCGGGATGCTGATCGCTTCCCAGTCCCCTTGTTGGCGTAGGTTGCTATAGCACTGGACCTTGGAATGGGAGGAACAAGGTTACTCCAGCCAAGGCCAGTCTTGTGGCTGTGCGGGCCCCGGGGTACAGCATGGCTGAATGGCAGCCCCAAGGGGAATAATCTGGCAGACGGCTAGACCCAGATCTCTGTGCTGGAGCTTTGGACGCTCACCACTGGCTGTACGCTCACCATGTACTGTACAGCCATGAGCGTCTGACGTGACCCATATTTATGCAGCAGCTGTAATGGGCTACCAGGGTGCGGACAGAAAGGCAGACAACGGGGAGGAGAAACGCATGCAAAACAAACCTCTAACACAACAGAAGGGAAAATAAACGCAGGGTTTTTTCCCCACTTGGCTGCTTATTACATCTCGCCCCCTTTGGGCATATCTTCCTGTCTCAGCATAGCCCCCGGTGTTTATTCCCGGCCATTGGGATAGTACCAGGAAATAAAAGGGGGACGATGGAGCCGTCACTGATGGGATGGGGCAGGGGAGTCCCTCGGTGGCAGACTCTAAACGGTTTGGAAACAAAGAGACTGCACAAAAATCAGGCACTGCTTTGCTCAGCCGGGACAGCTCTCTGCACACACTGGGAGAGACGCCCTCCGTCCCGTGTGTTTGTTTCAATAGCTGATCCCTTTTAGTCTGAGGGCCACACAAAGGCAGCTGCTTGTAAAAGGAAAGTTTGTTTTACCAAACAGAAAGGAGACCGTTTGCACTGGGCTCAGCGTTCGCTTGACAAATGCAACAAGGAGGGTGTGGGCCTTCGAGGGTGGCAGTTGGAGTGGATCTGGATCCAAAGTTCATGGGTGTTTGGATCTGGGGTTTTGGATCAAGCTCGTCTCTTTCCTGCACCCAGATTTACAGAGGTGGTGGTGCAGGGCTGGAGACAGCCCATCGTAACCGCCGCAGCAAGGCATGATGGGATATTGCAGCCAAGCGCGCCAAAAGGCAGAAAAGTGACCCTAAAAATGGCACCTGCTGCCTGCATGACACATCTGTTTCTCTCCTAGCCCAAGCCCGTGGTTTTGTATCTGAGGCCACCTGTACATTGCAGAGTTTTGTCAGCATAGCTATAGTGGTCAAGGGTGTGGAAAAAACACAGTCCCTAGCCAAAATACTGATGCTGGCAAAAACCCCAGCGTAGGTGCAACTATGCTGACAGACGAGTGCTTCCGTTGGGATAGCTACTTTCATTTGGGAAGGGAGTGTTGCTCCTTCTGTCCGCATATGCTGCATCTACACTCGGGGTCTCTGCTGGTGTAGCAATATGGGCAAAGCATTTGCAGTGTAGACAAGATTTTAGTTAACCCTTCTGATCCCTCCCCCCTCCCTCCCCACACAGCTGGGAGAGCGAGCTGCATTCTGTTCTGCCTGACACATCATCCACAGAACTGTCAGGCGAGCCGGCTGCAGATCCTGTTCAACGGAGGGTAAGAGCTGGAAGGATCTCTGCTGTTTCAGATCCAAGGTTGACTTTGTATCAGCGATGGTTAGAAAAATCAGCTTCAGATGTTACTGTTACCCCTTTTGACCTGAGTGTCTGGCCAAAATTCAGTGTCCTTTGGGTAAGGAGGAGAAACTCATGATGGAGTCAGGTGTCTTCGATGCAGTCCTTTTTAATTACAAAGAATGTACAAAGTCCTGCTTCCCTGAACACAGGAGGAACCAAACAACTGGAGAGAGTTTCTTTGCTCACAATTCCAAGCCCTTTCCAGCCAGCACTTAACCCAAAAGCTCTGTCTCTCACTAGGTTTTTCTCAGGGCCATGCTTGTTCTGGCTGTATCCTCGGCTTTCTTAGCCGCTTCTTGCTCTGGGTCTGTTTACGCTGGCGTTGAGAGACAACGGACCTGTGCTAGCTCTGCTCAAGCTAGTGAACTAAAAATAGTAGAGTAGCTGCGGCAGCTTGGCACAGTTGCCTGAGCACAACCTCATCCAAGATCTTGTGTGTGTCCTCAGGTGGCTAGCACGTGCTGCTGTGGCCCCACTGCTTTCTGTAGCAGGCTAGTTTGAGACCAGCGTCTGTGCGTACGTCTGTTTGATCTGGGAATTGCACGCCCAGCTGCAGTGTAGACATACCCTCGATCTGTTCTGGTGCTTCTGCCTCTGTCTCACACACACACACACAGCTGCCACAAACATTACCCAGCCCCAGCATTAAGCCATTATCAGCCTTAAGCCAACATGGCCCAGGTGCTGCCCAGGTTTCCATGCTGGTCCAGACTTTGGTGGTTTCCATTGTTTCAGTTATCAGTAAACAAAGGGCATTGAATGGCAGGCTTTTAGTACACTGATCCATGCTGTCACCAGCACCTCTCAGCCAGAACCATATCAACACCATGCCTCTGACCTGGAAAGCAAATGAGAAAGAAGAAATATGGGCCCTAGAAATGTCGCTGTTGACCGGATCCTCGACTGGTATAAAACAATGTTGTGCCACGGACGTGTGGTAACATTTTCAAAAGTCGCCCTTTTTAGCATGCTCAGAGAGAGACTCCCCAGCCAGCAAGACAGAACCGTTAGCCAGGTCCTTTGAACCCCTGACCCTGCATAGGCAGTGTACGATGTGGGGTGTCAACGGTTTCTTGTAATTTGGCCTTAATAGAAAGTTTAAAAAAAGAAAAGAAAAAGAAAGTGACTTTCACCTCTAAGTACCCATCACTTTAAAAATGGGGCTTAGGCTCCTAAGGCATTTTTGGAACTTTTACCTGTCGTGGACTAGAGCTGGGCACAAGCCGCAAAGATTGTGGAATCTGATTCTCCCTCTGCCTTGCTCCTTGGAATGCAAAGCAGGTGTAAAAATGGTACCACTCTGAATCAGTGGCATTGTACACCTGCTGTGAAATCCCTTTGCACAGGCGTTCCTGGCGGCGCAGGGGAGCCAAAGGGTCTGGATCCAGATGCTTTCCCAATGTGTGAGAGGGTTTGGATCTGGGGTACTGGTTCCAACCCATTTCTCATTTGAACAGAGGTGCTTTTCTAACCTCCTCTGCGCCTTGCTGTTTCGTCTTTCCCCAAGTGATCGGAATTGAGTCTCACCCCCCCGAGTTGACTGTGCTGCTGACTGTTCTTCCTTGAGCAGATTGGGTTAAGAACGGGTGAGGATTCCTGCCCAGACAGGATTGAACAGCCCCGGCGACAGCCGTGAAATCTGAGTCACCCCGGGCTCCTCTCCTTAGAGACCGGCAGAGCAGCACTGAAGGGGAGGGAAGGCTGCGTGAGAACTGCCAGAGACAACGAAACTCGCCAGACACCTGGTGCAGTTTCACGTACCGAGTGAAACCAAGGTTAGAGCATCAGCCCAGCCGGCGAGGGTGAGGAAGTGAAGGGCAAACGCAGCATCTCCGTTATACGCAGGTGGGGGCTGCCTGCAAAAATATGGGGCCAGAGTGTGACATGAGCAAAGAGCAGCACAGGCAGCTTCTTCTCCCAGGGTGGTTCTGACTAGGGCTGTTCTGGGAACTGGGCGCCGCTAGATTGTTACAGCCGCAGCTCCACTGGGGGAAAGTTAGGCCCATGTCCTCAGAGGCATTTAGGCACCTAACGCCCGTTGATTTCAACAGAAATTAGGGCCTAAATACCGTTGAGGATCTGGGCCTTTAGTGTCCCCACAACTCAGGCTCTGGACCCGAGGATGAAAAGGCCTGTGTACCATCTTCAGCAGCGCTCCCACTGGTGGAGCTGCAGCAGTGGGAGGTTAGTGCCAACATGGCCTCTGAAACCATCCTGTTCTTCCCGCAATCCCAGAGCTGAGCTGCCAGACAGGATGGAGCAAAAGGCAGCAATGCTAATTCAGGCCAAATGCTGCCCTTGGATGCAGGCCCACAGGTCCGGTTGCCGTCTCTGAAACAGCCATTGAGCACCTGGCCGTAGGGGGAAGAGTTCTCTCAGGACACCTGTGTGATCTCCTGCATCGCAGAACCAAAGGGAACCGAAAGGACCCATTGTTAATAATAATGAGCTGTGTAGTGCCTATGGGTCTGGCTGGGTTGGTCACCCCTAGGGCTGTGAAAGTGGGCTCCTGAAGCCTGCACCAGTGGGTAGCGGCCCCCTTCGGCTAGCACAAGAGCCCTTTGAATAAGCCAGTGGCTTTTAACTTGTGGTCCGCGGAGACCTGAGGGTCCGCAAACTATATCTAAGACTTCCAAGACTTCCCGCCTCCATTTGAAATTTCTATGGGTCCGCAGATGACAAAGGGTTGAAAACCATTAGAATAAGCAACAGTGGGTCTTGCAGGTGCAGATGGGGCATGAGAACAAAGCTGGAAACTTGTTTGAAAATGACTCCACCAATGTCTCGCTGAAGGTCAAACCCTAGGACTCCTTATGGATTGACAGAAGGCCTGATGGCCCGATAGAGGGGCTAAATCAGCAGTGACTAGCGCTGGTTGAGAAATGTCTTTTCCCCCGGAAGTTTCACCCAGAATGAGAATCCAGCGGAATTTTCCTATTAACTAACTTTTTCGTTGCAAAACCGACAGTCAAAAAATGTCCCAGTTCTCAGTAGGGAGAAGGAGGTTGGTTGTTTTTTGTTTTTTTTTTTCAATCCCGTACCCCCAATTTAATAGAAAATGGATATTTCCTGTGGAATTTTGATTTTAAAATATAAAGCAATTTTTTGTCAACAAAAAAATGTTTTAAGTGAAAAATGTCAACCAGCTGTAGTGGTGATGATGGAGGGGTGGATTGTCAGCGTGTCAGGGGTACGATCAACAGATCCTGCGGTGTTAAATGCCACTGGGCCCAGCATGTGCTGCCAGCTAGGTCTGCTACTCATCCCGTCCCCTCTGAGTGGTTACAGCCCAGCTGAGCAGAATGCACAGGGACAACTAGACATTTTTGGCTCTGATCTACTGAATAATACTATGGGTTGCAAGAGGAAAGGAAAGGTGCCCAAGGTGTGTATCTCACAGCAAGGTGATTGTGTGTCTGAGAGCCTATTGAGGCAGAATGTAGGGAAGCACAATCTGGCCGGTGGAATTTCCTCCCTGGAACTGGAATTCTGTCGATCACGTCAAAAAATGATTTAAAAAGAGTACGTGAGAACTGACGTTAAAGTTTACAAAGTCAGGAAACCAGGAGGGGGATTTGGATTCATCCCGGCGTGGCGCGGCGCCCCACGGATCATTTCTCCTCCTTGCGGACCCCTGTTGCTGCGTTGTGAAAAGTGGAAAAACGACGAGCTCGCATTGTCACGTTACCCTTTTGCACTGAGTAAAAGGAAGTGAGTGCGAAGCAGCCCGTGTGCCACCCCGCACAGGCATAGGATGTGCCCTGGGTGGGGATGGCCGGGTGGCAGCGTGCTCTAGCGGTCAGAGTGTTAGCAAAGGCTGCTCCGCTGTGCTGCCCTGCCCCTGCTGGGGCTGAGGCATCCGCTTGTGGCCAACAGGATGGCTGCAGCAGAAGGCACCTGCCTGGCTCCCCTTCATAGCTCCTGTCAGGACAGGCCGTGGCCCTAACACTGCACAAAACGCAGCCGCAAATGAGCTTTCCAGAGTAGCTGAGGGGAGGTAGGCGTCCGGCGCCCACTGAGTTTCAGTGGCTCCTTTGAGACTCCAGCCCACGTTCGCTCTGTGCCCATTGAAAGGAGCGCTGGGAAACGTCCTGCCCGTGACTGTTTGCCTTCACCCCCACCTTGCTGGCTCAGTTTCAGGTCCGTGTGCTTCCTGAAGAACGACAGCATGAACTTCCCGAAATTCTCCTACACCAATGAAGACGAAGCCTGGAAAAGCTACCTGGAGAACCCCCTGACAGCTGCCACCAAGGCCATGATGAGGGTGAACGGAGATGACGACAGTGTGGCTGCCCTGAGCCTCCTCTATGACTACTACATGGTACGTTCCTAGTGGGCACCGTGTGCCCTCAGTTAGCCTCATAGGCGCCACCATTTCGTTTTCCCTGGGGGTGCTCCACCCCCACTCCGTCTCTTCCCCCAAGGCCCCTCCCATGCCCTGCCCTGCGCTCCACCCTTTCCCCTAGGCCCTGCCCTGCGCTCCACCCTTTCCCCTAGGCCCCACCCTTTGCTTCACCTCTTCCTGCCCCAGTTCTGCCCCCTCCCCAAGGCCTCCGCCTGCCGCTCGCTGCTCTCCACCATCCCCCAAACTCCTCCCCGAGCCCCCAATCAGCTGTTTGCTGTTGCCCCCGATTAGCTAATCAGGGGTGCTGCCAAATAGCTGATTGGCAGCACTGCCAAACAGCTGTGGCTGGTGGGTGCTGCGTATTTTTTTTTTCCGTGGGTGCTCCCTCCAGGCCTGGAGCAGTCACGGAGCCAGCGCCTATGGTTAGCCTGTCACTCTGCAGCCTGGGGAAGGCTGCATGTGTGCTCAGTGATTTCTCTTAAGCTGTGTCTACACAGTGCACCTTACAACGGCGCATTGTACGGCGCGCTGTCTAGCCGCTCTTGATCCCGGCAGCAAAATAAAACCACCTCCAACGAGGGGCGGTAGCTTCATCGCTAGGAGTGCGGCTCCTGGCGACGGTTTGTTTTTTCACACCCCTGAGCGACAAAAGTTTTAACGACATAAGTGCTAGTTTCAGAGTAGCACCCGTGTTAGTCTGTATCCGCAAAAAGAACAGGAGTACTTGTGGCACCTTAGAGACTAACAAATTTATTAGAGCATAAGCTTTCGTGGGCTACTGCCCACTTCTTCGGATGCATATAGAGTGGAACATATATTGAGGAGATATATATACACACATACAGAGAGCATGAACAGGTGGGAGTTGTCTTACCAACTCTGAGAGGCCAATTAAGTAAGAGAAAAAAAAACTATTTTTGTTTGTTTTTGTTTGTTTGTTCATGCTCTCTGTATGTGTGTATATATATCTCCTCAATATATGTTCCACTCTATATGCATCCGAAGAAGTGGGCAGTAGCCCACGAAAGCTTATGCTCTAATAAATTTGTTAGTCTCTAAGGTGCCACAAGTACTCCTGTTCTTTTTATAAGTGCTAGTGTAGACAAAGCCCTTAAGTACTTCATATGGCTCCCCATTATCAGAGTATCTGAGAACCTCACAACTGTGAACATCTGGATCCACACAACTCCCTTGGGAGGTGGGGCACTGCTTTAGTGTAGAGAAGGGAAAATGAGGCATAATTCACACAGAATTTGGGATAGGAGGGAAGCGAACCTGACACACCTGAGTCCCAGTGTAGGGCCTTAGCCACTAGACTACACTTATTATAGATGGGGTTTATTTTGCCTCTGGGTTCTATGTGTTAATCTGTGGCAGTGAGGGAGTCGTTGCTTTGCCCTTTTGCAGGTGCCAAAGGAGAAGAGGATCCTTCCACCTGGTATGATGGGACGCAATGAACTGGGAAAAAGGTTAGACCGAGTCCTGCTCTCTCTAGCTGTCTGTCTGCCGCTGGCATGCATGATGGATCTGTTAGCTTGCATAAAACAGACTTCAAAGCACAGCATTATTACTAACAACAGTGGAGGCTATTAACAGAGAGACACACATTAAAATTCTTTCGGCCAGGTCCTCGGTGTATGTAAATAGATCTTTGCTGATTCACACCAGCTGGGGATCTGCCCCATTGAAGTCAGTGGAACTAGGCTGACTAACACCAGCCGAGGATCTGTTCTTTTGTGTCCCTCCTTGTGACACTGGGCCAGGGACTATTTATATGTTGCTGGGCTGGAATCACAGAGTCAGCACAGACTCATTGACTTGATAAGAGTTTTCCGTTTCAACTGCTTCCAATTTGCCCAGCGTTCTCCTCTGATGTCCTCCTAGGCTTCCAGGCTGTTCAGAGAATTCACTGAGACAGTAATGGCCCATTAGGCTTGGGGAAGTCAGTGCCCCTTGCTGGACTCTATGTACCTTGGCAATCTGCTCTGCATAACTATTTTTGAAGCACTTTCCCTACAATGGGCCCGTTGAATGACACTTTATTCCTTCCTGGCGGCTAAGTCCCGGCACCGTTTCTCCTCTCCCGGCCTGGCGGATGGGCTCTGTGCATTATTTTCAGAGGTGCTCTCAATCTGTAGGAGCTGGGTACCAGGGCTGGCTCCAGGCGCCAGCGAAGGAAGCAGGTGCTTGGGGCGGCCAATACAAAGGGGCAGCACTCCATCCGTTAGTGGGGCAGCACGTCCGGGTCTTCGGCGGGAATTGGTCGGCGGGTCCCTCAGTCTCTCTTTTCCTCTTTGAGCTGCTACCGAAGTGCCGCTGAAGAGAAAGAGAGGGAGTGAAGGACTCGCTGCTGAAGTGCCGCCGAAGAATGGAGCGGCGCAATTGAGCTGCTGCCAATGTGCCGCCGATTGGCTTTTTTTTTTTTTTTTTTTCCGCTTGGAGCGGCAGAAAACCTGGAGCCGGCCCTGCTGGGTACACGTATAGTTTTTAATAATGGCAACAGAGCTGCATGTGCTAATGCAGGGCCAGACCCTGAGCTGCGGTAAAACGGCGCCACACCTTTGACTTCAGTGGAGCTAAGAATTCTGCAGTAGCTGATGATCTGGCCCCCAAGTGGATTTGCTGGCTGGGTTGCTTTTAGCATTTCAGACCTGTTGGTTACTTAAATATTTGCTCGCCAGCTGGGGTTCCGGCTCCCTGCTGACCTGTTGCAAAGGGGTGACACTCCCCTCCCCTCGCTAGCAGAGGAGGTAGGGGAAGAGTTAATTTTCAGGGACGTTTACTGGTTCTCTGAGCACTGACATACTCAACACAGGTGTGAGGAGCCATTGTGTGTTCCATGGATCCCTGAAATAGAAGCTCGGGAAGCAAGGAGGATGGGAGCTGCTGCTTCTCCTTCGCTTCCTTGGGAACAGCTGGGGCTGCCAAGAGGAGCATGGGTTGCTAGCATGGGGGGGTGTTTGTTCTTCTCGGTATGGAAACAGAAACGGGGTGATAATTTATCACCACCAGCTAGGCCGGGGCTGCAGACCTGGCAATATCAGACTGCGGCCCAGAGCGGGACAGGATTCTGTCTGGTAGAAGTGCTTTTTGCTAGGTAGCCTAGGATAGTGGCATTTTATTCTTCAAGAAAAAAATAATCATATTTTTGGCCCAATGGCACTATGGAGTCTTCAGCTTTGTTTTATCCCCAAGCTCTGTCCCTCTTGCACCTGCTTTGAAGTTTGCCCCTATCTATCTCACTTCAGTGTTGCCAGCTCAACATGATTTTATCCCAAGTCTCACCATGCTGGGGGCATTTCTCAAAGCACTGGCTCCTGGAGTCATGTGAATATGTATGAGAACCTCAGCTTTCTTTTTAAAACATTAAGTAAGTTTCCAGCCCTGGTGTTTTGCAGAGAAGCGCCTGAATATGCAAACCCTAAAGGCTCAAAACCCAGAAATCAAATAAAACCACCATTTAAAAAAATCTCACGATTTTTAAGCCATTCTCGTGATTTTAGGGGTGGGAGGGCTGACTCACGATTTCTGAATGCTTGGGGTTGGCCATGCTGCACTGTTGTCAATATTTAATGTCCCAAGCAGAGATGAGCTGATCTAAAACCCAGGCCTGTCTCTAAGCACAGCTATTGCTGCTAAAAGCTCATCTTCTGACTTCCTATGAACCTCTGTGATCCGGCGAGGGGCTGAGCACCCCCAGCGTCCGTTGATGCCATTGGGAATTGAGGGGGGACTCTGCACCTTGCCGGATTGCAGCTACAGGCAAAGAGATGAGGCCGGGGGTCCCTTGTTTTACGGCTCTATGGGCTGGTTGTACTGGGATTCCTGGTGTCTGCTACCCCCCAATATACAGCTTGCTTCTTCATCTCGGGTCTAGGGTTGCCTTGCCTAGCTCCGCAAGCCCATGGCTCAGTGACTCCCGCCCCTGTTTCTGATGGGATCTCCTTTCCCTAGGAACTGTCACGGAATGGAGTACGACCCCGAGATCTCATCCTTCGAGGGCTCTGCCCACCTCATGAAGCTCCTGGCTGAAAACGTTTCCGGGACCCAAGAATATTCCGACCTGCCCAAGAAAAATGGCTTGAGTCTAGAGGGTGTCCCCGCGCCCCTCAAGCCAGCCATCCTCCTCCCCAGCACCAGCAAGCTGGAGCCCTCCCCCGAAAACTACGCCATCGCCTCGGGGGACGTGTACGACAACGGCTCGCTGAGCTCCCTCTTCGAGACCATTCATGTGGTGCCACAACAGCAGAGGTGGCAGCCGGACAGCACTTTCAAAGACGATCCGCAGGAGGTCAGGAGCTGTTGTGGGCAGTGTGGTCTAGTGGCTAGCGTACCAGAATGGGACTCAGGAGACTGGGTTCTAGTCCTGGCTGTGCTACTGGCCTTTTGGGTGACCCAGTGGCATTGATACAGTGGGGGTGCTGAAAGCAATTGAACACATCTCTAAACCCTGTATCTGATAGAAACCACTTCAAGCCAGGGGGTGCTGCTGCACCTCCAGCACCTCTAGGGTGACCTTCACCGCTCTGTGCCTCAGTTTCCCCATCTGTAAAATGGGGATACTGTCCTCCTTTGTAAAGCCCTTTGAGATCTGCTGTTGAGACGCTTATCATCATCACCTAGGCAGCTGCCAATGAGTGAAACTGCGCCTCCTGCTGCAAAATGCATCCACATGGAACAAATCCCTTGCAGTCTGGTGGGATGTGACTCCAGTTTAGACCCAGGGGCAAATTCAGACCTGGTGTAAGTGGGTACAGATCCCATCGGAGTCTTTGGGTCAAATGCAGCAGTGACTTAACCGGTGGAGTAAGTGACACGCCTGGTATATCCGGGAGTGTGATTTGCACAGCGTTGGCGTGCGAGGGGTGTATGAAACAAGTGTGATTGACACACTGAGGGGTGTGGCGCAACATCCAGGTGGGTGTGATAAGAAGAAAGGGTGAAGGGGCTTCTTAACCTTCCACCTGCCTGTTTGCCCTGCTACACCCTTCCGCCCTGGGGTGTGTACGTTACTCACTGTGCATGGAAGGCCTGATGAGAGAACACTGCATTGCGTAAGCGCTCACACCCATCTCCTTAGCAACTTCCCCTTGTGTTTCATACACCATCATTTGCATCTCTGCTGAAGTTGGCCCTGACCCGTCGTCAGTAGCATGTGACTCGCGATGGCTCAGGATTTGACCAGAAAATTCGGAAAGAGTCCCACTCTCTGTGGCTGACACACCACGACTAGTCATGCCCTGCTCTCCAGGAAAAACACTAACTGTGGGCTAGTTAGAGCCATCCTGGTTTGCCTCAATTGGAAAATGTCCCCACCTGAGAGGTGAATTTCAATGCAGTGTCTCTAATTTTGGGCCTGATCATGCAGTCCTTACCTACTGGAGGTAGAGACTTTGCATTAGAGACTTCATCCAACTCCCATTGAATGAATAGTCTTTGCATTGACTTTGGGAGATGGATCAAGCCTTCGGACTCCAGAATTGGCTGCTTGTAATGTTTGTAGCTGCTATTATTAATCACCGGTGCAGCAGGGGGGAAGTGGGAAAAAATTCCACTTTCATTTATCCTGCTTTCATTTTCCCTACAGTCACTGCTCTTCGGTGATATCCTCAAATCCCAGCCGGACCAGCCGTGTTCCGAGGGTTACCCTGCCGATGGCGCTAAGAGGTAATCGACAGTTCGTTAGTCTGGCCTGTCCCCTGGTTTCCAGTTCACCTGGCAGTGGTCATTTCCCCTCGTTTCATTTGCCCAGCTGCCGATCCAGGCGGGCACTCACCTTGGCAGAGTTACAGAATTAATATTTCCCCAAGGGTGAGCCAGTCTGGAATAATGTCCTTAGTGTACTGAGGATGAGCGTGCTGCCATGAGGGGTGAATTTCAGTGCACGTGGAAGCAAAGGGCTCTTAGCGGTGGTTAGGGTTTGAGATATTGCTTGTAGAGAAAGGGCCTAGACCAAAACTCTCCGCCTGGAAACCTGACGTGTCAGCAAACGCGGGAGAACTTTCTCTATTCATGAGCTTTCCCGCTCAGCCTGGCCGGACTCCGGGAACCACACTGTTGACTTTGCTTTGGATAGAGCAGCCAAGTGATGGGCCTTTAGAAGTCTGTCCCCTGTCCGTAGGGAGCACGGAGGCAGAGGATGCTAAGCAGGCTCCCCCACGCAGCTCAGCCAACCCCAATCCAGCTTGAACCCCGGTCACCCTGCTAAGGACCTTCTGATGCAGTTGTGGCCAGCCAAGGGGCGTTTACACACTGCACGGAGTCCCTGCTGGGTTCTTGGGTTGAGACCACATACATTCGCTGATTCTCCTCTCGCTTACACTAGTGTAAATCAGGAGTAAGCCACTGACATCAAGGGGGGTATGTAAGTCACTGGTGAGTGTGTGTTAAAGGTCCCCCTTTATGAATGTGCGGCAGACTGTAGCGCTTTAGCTCAAGAGAGATTCCGGGTTCAATCCCTGGTGGGGGCTCTTACAGGCACACGGGTGTGAGTGAGTGGAGAAGCTGCTCTCTGAATCCACTGCTGCCTCTGACAAACATGCCTCCCTTACACTTCACAGCCGTGTTCACGCTAGTCATGCCTGCTGCCGCGGATTCCACATCCTTGACTTGGCACCTGGACACTTTCTGCACCAGTAGCTTCACTGGCTGCGTATCATCTTCAGAAGCTGCCTGGAAACAGGCCCAGTTCTTGGGGCAAATGATAGAGAGAGCACAGATCACAAGCCAGGGGGGTGAAATCTTCACATCCTTCCTGAACTAGCATGGTGGGGCCTTGCTTTCAGCCAGCAGAGGACTTATTCATTGCCATCTCCTTGCGTTTTTAAGGCATAAGGAAGTTTAACACCCCTCAGGGCCATTTCCTCTTCCATTTCCTGCCCTTCCCCACAAAGAGATCTTTCCTGTTCTGTGAACGGTATGAAATCTGTGACTAGATAACGTGATCCTCCCTCCTGGTTTTCATTCACCTCCTCAGTCACCGTGACTCAGTTGGTGACACGTTGCTCTTTCTCACAGACAACAGCTCACCTTAATAGGCAAGAGGCTTTCTGTTTGCTGGAGACCCCAACATTTTATTTTGAAAATCCTTAGCACCTAAAATGTGAGTTTTGGTCACCTTCAGATGTCAACCAGGCTCAGGCCTTGTGTGTACAAAATCCTAGGTGGCAGCAGAGGCCTGGACACATTCACTGCAGGAGGCAACAGATTTGAATTCTGGCCCCAGGTTCAGAGCACTTGCAGCTCCCACTCAGTCGAACAGGAAACGCAAGCGGGCAGCACCTCTAACAATCAGGCTGCTGCTCGTCATCCCACGTGGATACCGGCGGGGCCTCACGTCAGGCATTTTGGAAGTCTTGCTCCTGTCCCTATCATGGTTTATTCTGGCAAGGCATCGAAGCACTCTCTGTCCTGCCACAGCTCTGCTACCACCGCGTAGCAAAGTACCAGATACAATAACATATGGGGATTCCTACCTTGTCAGCACAAAGTGAGGGTAGAGAGGAAGCGTGGTGCAGTGGTTAGGGCACTAGCTCAGCCCTTGAGAGACCTGACTTCAAGTCCCTGCTCAAATTCTGCCTCACGTGGGAATTGTGAGGCTAAATACATTAAAGATTGTGAGGCACTATGATCTGGGTAGGGCCCTACTAAATTCACGGGTCATAGGATTTTAAAAATAGTAAATTTCATGATTCCAGCTATTTAAATCTGAAATTTGACGGTGTCGTAATTGTAGGTGCTGTAATTGACCCAAAAAGGAGTGGGGTGGGGGGTCACAAGGTTATTGTCTTGGGGTTTGCAGTGTTGCCACCCTTATTTCTGCGCTGCCTTCAGAGCTGGGCGGCTGGAGAGTGGCGGCTGCTGGCCGGGATCCCAGCTCTGAAGGCAGAGCCGCCATCAGCAGCAACGCAGAAGGATGGCATGGTATGTATTGCCACCCTTACTTCTGCGCTGCTGGGGCACTGCCTTCAGAGCTGGGCGCCCAGCCAACGGCCACCACTCTCCAGCTGCCCAGCTCTGAAGGCAGCGCAAAAATAAGGGTGGCAACACTGCAACCCCCCTAACATAACCTTCTGACCCCCTTGCAACTCCCTTTTGGGGTCAGGACCCCCAATTTGAGAAACGCTGGTCATCCCCGTGAAATCTGTATAGTATAGGGTAAAAGCACACACAAGACCAGATTTCACCGTCCGTGATAGCCGTGAATTTGATAGGGCCCTAGATATGGGGTAAGATAGATGGGGGGAGTGGAAAAGAGACAATTGCTTGTGTGTTTCCACCCTGTAACAATGGAACCTTGCAGGTCTTGAGCTGGCTAAGGTGTCCCTCTCGGTAACGTTCAGACTGCAGTGGTATTGGCTGGTTAGTCCTCATTCTTTCTTTGTTCCATAGGAGTGACTTTGAATATACCCTGGGCTCCCCCAAAGCCATTCACATCAAATCTGGGGACTCGCCCATGGCCTACCTCAACAAAGGACAGTTCTACCCCGTCACCCTGAGGACAGCGGGAGACGGCAAATGTTTACACTTGTCCTCGAATAAAGTGAAGGTAAGAGACACACTGGCTGTTTTGCTGACAGATGCTATAAACGGACGTCAAGCAATTGTGCTGCCCTGGGAATGGAGCGTGGAGAGAAAATGTGCTTTGTGGCTCACGATGGTTTAAAGTACTTAAGGTCTAATACTTAGTCCTGCCTTGGACTAGATGACCTCTCGAGGTCCCTTCCCAGTCTGTGATTCTATGAAAGTGATGAATGGGCCAGAGAGGCTCAGAACATGTCAACAGACTCCATCTTACCCGGCACCTGGAAACCGTAGACTTTTCCTCTAACTTTATCATTCGGGTGGGAGGTGCCCAAGAGACATTCCCACAAAACACCGGAAGCAAAAGGCTGCCTTGAAAGTGCTGTTTGTTAAGGTGGGTCCTGGTCATCAGTGATGTGTGACCCCTTTACATCAGCTAGTTTGAAGCAAAAGGCTTGCAGTACGAGGTTAGCACCACTTCCTAAGAGCAATATCACCCAAAACAGGGGACCCCTATGCCTGGCACACTGGGGGAAGGGGGCATTCCAGGGCAGGGTGGAGGGGAGAGAGACCATAGCCAAAGCAGACCTGCACCCCGGAAATCCTGCTGTCCCAAAATGGCCCATTGTGGCCCTTACGGCAAGTTAGAGCAGCCACGAGGGTGCTCTAACCTGTGCCAAGATAACTCCTTGCAGCCCCGGAAAGGGGAAGTATAAACTGCCTCCCCTGGCACAGGGATGAATTTGGTCCTTTACGAATAAGCCACGTCCATAGCACAGCGCGATGTTTTGTGTGGGTAGATGCTGGATGGCAATTCTGGTGGAGCTAGACCTGATGTTCTCCAGGGTCTCCCTGGCTAGAAGTTGGGTCCTCTCCCTCCAGTGGTGATGGGACGGTGCACCAAGGAAGGTGTATGAAGTGCTGGGAAGTTCTCCGAGGAAATGGTCTAGTTAAGTGCAGAGCATTAGTAGCAATTAAAGGCCCTGTAAATAGCTTAACCCCTAGGCTATCCCAGCCCTGTGCCTGCAGTAGCACAACGCGGCTAGGACTCTACAGCTTGATTCCCAGCTTTGCCACTGACTTACCATGTGACCTTGGCCAAGTCCTTTCCCTGCTCTGGCCTCACTTTCCCCGGCAGTAAAATGGGCAGAATCATACTATCCCTTTTTTGTCCAGTGCATTAGGCCTATGGATGAAAAGGGCTATCCCAGAGCTGAGTGTGATCAACATATTAACGTGGGGCTGTCCTGCTTATTTTTCAGAGCACCGTGATGGTCGTTTTTGACAACGAAAAAAATCCAACAGAGCAGCTCAAGTTCTGGAAGCACTGGCATTCGCGCCAGCCAACCGCCAAGCAGAGAGTCATTGACGTCGGTACGCAGCGGGGCTTTCCCGGGGGGGATCGTCCAATGTGGGGGGGCTCTCGGCTATTCTTAGAATAAGTTCCTTGTCCGTTTTTAATGCACAATAAGGCAACTTCAGCTACAGAGTTTGGCCTGGAGGAGTTAGGAAACAGCTGAGCGGGGATTTTTTGACCCAACGTTTTTTGTTGAAAAATGCCACTTTGGCGAAACCAAAAGTTTTCATGGGAAAGGTTGTGATGAATTTATCGACTTGGACATTTTTTTGGAAAAAAGAAAAGTTTCCAAATTGTCCATGGGTCGTTTTGACATCATTCTAAATGGAAAATTCCAGTTTTTCTGTACAGTTTTTTGATTTACCCAAACCAATTTTTTTTTTCCAGGTTTTCAGTTTGGAAAATTTTCTAGATTTTGCCTTTTCGTCCTACTTTGGGATGGGAAGATTTTTTTTAAATGTGTGAAATTTTCGCAGGCTGGGAAAAACCTTTTCCCTCCCAGCTCTGTTACGAAGGTGCAGAATGACCTGTGGGCGTCAATGCCTTTCCGTCTGGGGACTTTTTAAAGGTGTAGGTTGAAATTTTCAAAAGCACCAAAATGACGTTAGGAGCCTAAATTCCATTTTCCAAACAGACGCAAGAGCCAAGTCAGTGAGATGTAGGCTCCTACATTACTTAGGCACTTTTGAAAAATCTTACCCTTTTCCTGTTCAATCGTACAAGTCCAAGATGGCAAAGACCTTCTCCCTTGCCAGCACATGGTTATTCTTACAGTGCATTGAACTTGACCTGACAACTCATATACAAGTGTTTTGTCCATCCAGTAAAGTACCTAAAACATTGCCTAGTGGTTAGAGCAGGAGGCTAGTGGCCAGATTCTCTGTTGCACTTTGTTTCCACTGCGTGCAACAAAGCCAGGTGGGAGCTATTGAGCACCAGGTTATGACTCCTTGATACTCTGCTATAGCACTGACCGCAGTGCAGGTTAGAACAGCCTGGGTGGCTGCTCTAAATTATGCCAGCTGACAAAAGTTCCTAAGGGACCATTCCCTGGCTGGGGATAGTCAGAATACATTGCACTCCAACCGCTACTCCCTCCTACCCCAACTCCACCCTTTCCACCTCCAACACTGTATAAGTGGGCTGTATAAGTAGGGGCATTGCCAGCAGATCGAGGGACGTGATCATTTCCCCTCTATTCGACATTGGTGAGGCCTCCTCTGGAGTACTGTGTCCAGTTTTGGGCCCCACACTACAAGAAGGATGTAGAAAAATTGGAAAGAGTCCAGCGGAGGGCCACAAAAATGATTAGGGGGTCTGGAGCACATGACTTATGAGGAGAGGCTGAGGGAACTGGGATTGTTTAGTCTGCAGAAGAGAAGAATGAGGAGGGATTTGATAGCTGCTTTCAACTACCTCAAAGGGGTTCCAAAGAGGATGGATCTAGACTGTTCTCAGTGGTAGTAGATGACAGAACAAGGAGTAATGGTCTCAAGTTGCAGTGGGGGAGGTTTAGGTTGGATATTAGGAGGGTGGTGAAGCACTGGAATGGGTTACCTAGGGAGGTGGTGGAATCTCCTTCCTTAGAGATTTTTAAGGTCAGGCTTGATGAAGCCCTGGCTGGGATGATTTAGTTGGGGATTGGTCCTGCTTTGAGCAGGGGGTTGGACTAGATACCTCCTGAGGTCCCTTCCAACCCTGATATTCTATGATTCTATGAACACATCACCTGCACTGGGGGCTATGGGAGGGTGTGGGGGGAGGTTCATGAACTTGCTCCATGCCTGCTGGAGTCTTTCCCAAGCTGGCGGTCTCTGCAGCAAGGCGGTTGTGGCCAGTCTCCACTCCCTCTGCACCCAAGGCAGCGGAAAGGGAGCAGAGTGAATCAGAGAATCTGGCCCTAGGAATTAGTCCAATCCTGCCACTGGCTCAGATTCTTGTAATCATTTGCACCAGTAAAAAGCCATTGTTCTGATCTAGTAGAGATCTGCAGTCGCTTTTCACAGGTGTCAATAACAGGTTCAACCCCTCAGCCTCATTGGCTCTTCTGTGGCCTGTTCCTTAACCTCTATGCACCTGAGTTGATCCAACTGTATAAAGAACGAAACACTTCTCTCTTGCATGGGGAGGCTGAAGTAATGCTCTGTGATCTTTGGGTGACAGCTATTTTAGAAATGCAAAGCACCTGTGATGCAGTGGCGTGGCGTCTGTGTACGCAACTCACGCATTGTATACCCCAAGCCCGGCTGTGCCCATTGGACGATTCATTCTGGCCCCCTGAACACGTGCATTGAAGGCGCCTTTTTGTAGAACACAAGGGAATCCTCCGCACGGCGATACCTCCCCTCACCGTACGTGCAAGGTCACGCCACACAGAAGACACCATTTTGCATGCCCGTGTAGAATTGCATGTCTGACTAAAAACATCATGGCGGCCACTGAAGTGATTCTAGTTTTGCCGCCAAAGAGTAAATCACTCGTTAAATGCATTTCAGCCGACTGTAAAGAAAACTTCAACACAGTGCAGCACATTGACGAGATGGCGTACAACGCGTTGTCCTTCGTGTGGAACGCTAACGAAGAAGCAAAGGTATGATCCAATCCCGGAGGGGAAAGGAGAGGGCTTGTTCTGAGGCACAGTTACAGGCCAGCTGTCTCTGAGCTCAGTCTGTCTTTTTCCCCTCAGCTGAACGAGAAATGGAGTTTCGAATCCCAAACCGTTTCTCGTCACTGACCCTGTTCATTTACCAGGATAGTGGGGGAGAGCCCCTTGCTTTTCTGTGCGCGTAAGCATCACCGCTAGCTAATACACATTCCGCTTACAGCTCAGACAGGCTTGGATCTGTTTTTCTAGTGCTGATGGGTTTTTAAGTCAGAACAAAGCCTTTTTCATCATAGATCAGGGCCAGGCATATAGGCAAAGCATGTTTAAAAAAAATCCAAGAAAACAAAACACCCCAAAGCTTAAGGAACAAGAAACCCTCCTCCAGACTGATGCAGCAATAGCCAGGTGACACTCCCTGGGCAGGAGATCAGCTGGATTGTCCCAATGATTCCTTTTGGCGTTAAAATCTCTAACATTTTCTTACCGACATCTGAGCTTAACACACCATGGAAAGTTCTGGTCTCCCATGCGTCTGCTCAGACCAGGTCCTCATTAGTACTTTGTGTTACCGGTTTCAGTCAGAAGGTGAAAGGAGCATCAACAAACAAACAAGCCGGCTAAAACAAGCCAGAAAGAAAAAGAAAACCGGGTCTCTTAAATTAGTCGCTTGGGAAAACTCTGGTTTGTGCTGGGATCTCCACAGAGCCCCGCTGTCAGCCCAAAGGCGACCTTCGTCTTTTACAACCCCCAGAGGTTAACAAATGTCTTCAAGGCACAGTTGTCAAAAATGGAAATATGCCAGGTATGCAGCAAGCCCTTGGGGGCACCTCAGCCAAACACAATTTAGCTGTTACCAGAAACTTTGTCCTCACACTGGCCTGGGGCTACTTCAGGGTGAGACTTCAGAGAGCTGAAAAGTCTGGGAGCTGCCAAGAGAGGCCAGCTATAGAGGGCTGTCTGTAGTACTTCTTACATGAATTCTCATTCATAATTCTTCTTCGTGCCGCTAAGCTTAATGCAACAGATAAGTGTCTTCTTTTCGGTCTAGAAGTATTGGCTAGACCTGACTTCAGGATCAGACCCTCCGCATAGGCCCCATAAAGTTGTGCTGATTTATGCCGGCTGAGGAACTAGTCCTAGTATTTGTCTCCAGAAACTCCAGGGAAAATATCCAGGTTGCACAGATGAGTTTGTAGTTTGGAAGCAGAACTAAGGCTTTGTGAGTGCCCAGCGTTCTCTTCCTATTTCCCACCGGAGGTAGCTCTATTCAGGCAGTGATGCCTGAGACGGTTTTCAGGACGAGTTATTTATTTAACTAACAACAAGGCCCATAGGTGCAGGAACTAGGGGGTCTGAGGGTCCTGTTGGAATTCTGGAATGGTACTATGGCTCCCAATAGAACAGTTACAGAAGCCCCCTGGTGCTGCCGCACTCCCTGGCTTGAAGTGGTTTCCGGCATATCCAGGGCTTAGAGTTTGGTTCGATGGCTCTCAGCACCCCCCACTATCCTAATTGTTCCAGCTCCCCTGCTAAGGACTAATTTCCAAAGGGAGCCCAGTCGTGACGCTGGGGTGATCTAGCCTGCCTCTGTCTCTGCAACTGGCTTCTGTCTGTGTGTAACAGAGGGGCGTGCCCGGGTCCAACGGGCAGCATCCCCACCCAACGGAAATCTCAGTGAGAACATTCGCAGGCAAACGTGGGGCCTGACCCAAGGCCCACTGAAGGTGACGGGAGCGTTTCTGTCGCCTTAATAGCCCTCAGGGAGGCCTTTGGCAGGGCTGTGAGGAACAGGTTGCGACATCATTAGAACATCAAGATTGTCCAAACCAAAGTGTCCCTCTGGATGGACTGTGCCATCTCCGGGACGTAGGCTGTGAAGAGCAGATGGGAAGATGCAAGGAGGGGAGATCTCTTTATTATAGCACTGAGGTGGGAGGCAGCATGTGGTCGTGATGGGGAATGTAGGGAGTGCAGCCCTAGGGCCAGATTCCCCATCGCCCTGCATCTGGGGCAGCCATTTACACCCGTGCAGAGAGGGCATGAAGCACGACTGAATCGGAATGGGAGTGTTACACTCACTCCTGGCTGGCGTAAGTGACTGCGTGCAGGCAGTGCAGTGCAGGGCAGCAGAGAATCTGCTAGATCTAAGCTGGTGAGGAGTGGTTGGATATGTGCTGGATGAAAGTTGGGAAGGCTGGACGGATGAATCTCAGAAGCACTGAAGAGTCGATTGCCCTCTGATGACATCCTTCCCTCTATCATTTAAAATCCTGGGATTGCAGGTTAGCATTCAAGCTGTGACATTCTCCCTTCTTATCTGCAGATTTTTATTGGGGTGAATTGCCTGAGTACAGACTTCTCCTCCCAGAAAGGAGTCAAGGGCGTCCCTTTAAACCTCCAGATCGACACCTACGACTGCGGCCCTGGGACAAGCCGGCTGGTGCACCGAGCTGTCTGCCAGATCAAGATCTTCTGCGATAAGGTAGAGCCTCTCCCTCCCTTCGGAGAACTGCTTCCAAGGAATTTTATACTCACTCCAAACTAGCACAAAAGACCTGGAGCCACTAACTGAGTTGGAGGGGATGAGAACCCAGAACAACCCAGAGGGCATGACTGAATAGACAGGTTCAGCCATCTCGGGGTGAGGAGATTGATTTAGCTAGTGTGTCTGGATCACTTAGCTCACAGAAGTTAGAGATGGACAGAGGATTTTATCCATCCCTGGCCTAAGTAGGATTCTGCCCTGTAACTTATTCTCTAGTCCAATCAAATGTTAAGACTCAAGCTCTGAGACTTTCCCCACTCCCTTTGGAGGCTGATTTGCAGTCTTGTAGCTCTCAGGGTTTGAAGGTTTTGCCTGATGTTTAGCCTATATTTTCCATTTTAAAGGGGGGTTGTTTTTTCTTAACTTTAGAAATATCAGGAAGGCCTGGTCTTATTTTCCTGAAAGACCTCTGGGAGGTGTTCAGGCTATTTACTGGGAGTCCCTTGGGATGTGGAATCTTTTTAACAAGGGCTTCCATTATCCTAAGTGTTAATTAGTCAATGAAGTTAACAATGTATTAATTAAAAAAAGATCTAAGTAATTTGACTAATAATTCCCTCCCCTTTCAATTGATCAAATTTTATGCTCTTAAAATTCCACTAGTTTTCCAGTCACCACAGAGTCTTCCAATCCCAGGTGGGGCAAGTGCAAAGTCAGGTGCTCAGATACCACGGTGATGGGTAGATAGTGTGTCATATTTAACTCAACAGGGGGCATTGTGGCCTAGTGGATGAAGCACATATAGGACTGGGACTCAGGAGACCTGGGTTCTAATTCCCTGCTCTGCTACTGGCCTGCTGGGTGATGTTGGGCAAGTCATGTCCCCTGTCTGTGCCTCAGTTTCCCCATCTGTAAAATGATACTTCTCTCCCTTTGTAAACTGCTTTGAGATCTACTGATGAAAAGTGCAATGTAAGAACAAAGTGGTATTATTAAAAGAAAAGGGCAACAAAAATGATTAGGGGTATGGAACAGCTTCCATAAGAGGAGAGATTAATAAGATTGGGACTTTTCAGGTTGAAAAAGATACGACTAAGGGGGGATATGATGGAGGTCTATAAAATCATGACTGGTGTGGAGAAAGTAAATAAGGAAGTGTTATTTACTCCTTCTTATAACACAAGAACTAGGGGGTCACCAAATGAAATGAATAGGCAGCAGGTTTCAAACAAACAAAATGAAATACTTCTTCACAACACACAGTCAACCTGTGGAACTCTTTGCCAGAGGATGTTGTGAAGACCAAGACTATAACAGGGTTCAAAAAAGAACTAGATAAATTCATGGAGGATAGGTCCATCAATGGCTATTAGCCAAGATGGACAGGGATGGTGTCCCTAGCCTCTGTTTGCCAGAAGCTGGGAATGGGTGACCGGATGGATCACTTGGTGATTCCCTGTTCTGTTCATTCCCTCCGGGGCACCTGGCATTGGCCACTGTCGGAAGACAGGACACTGGGCTAGATGGACCTTTGGTCTGACCCAATGTGGCTGCTCTTATGTTCATAAAAGGCTCACTGACTGGACCTTTTCAAATCTTGCTGTGCCCTCACAAACAGAACATTGTATCTGTGCAAGTGCTGCTGTTATGGAGACTGACAGGGTCTTTTGTTGCCCCCCATTTAAGAAGCAAATGTCCAATAAAAACAACAACAATGGGCCAGATTCTCTGCTGAGATGCAATTTCCGCTGAAGTCAATGGAGTTGCACCAACAGGGAATTTACCCCAATCTTCTTAGCATATTAAAAGGTAAAGGTAAGACGTGATCTGAGCCCAGACCTGGGAGTTCGGACACTCATGCTGATCCCAGCTCTGACACAGTCTCATCCTTTGGCCTTGGGTAAGTCACTTAGCCCCCCCGGGCCTCAGTTTCCCAGGGATGTTTGCTGTAAAGTGGAGTACTGTTAACACTATAGCTGGAGCTAATTTTTGCCTAACCTTCCCCACAGGGAGCAGAGAGGAAAATGCGGGACGATGAGCGCAAGCAGTTCAGAAGGAAAGGGAAATGCCTGGACTCCAATAACAACGGTTAGTACAAGGACTAGTCACCGGGAGGGAACAAGGGGCCTGATCCAAAGCCCACTGAAGTCAATAGGAGTCTTTCCACTGACTCCAGTGAGCTCTGGGTCAGGCCCAGAGCGAGTCGCTAAACAGTGTACTAGGATGAGATCTACCCAAACTAGCGTCAGAGCCAGAAAGCATTGTGTGCCCAGGACAGGGAGACAGGAGCGTCTGGGCTCTCTGCCGCGGATTCACTGTGTAGCCTGGAGCAATTTGCTCCGATCCTGCAGAGACAGACAGCGATTAAGTGCCTAGATGGACAGATAGACCGAACCTCTCTCTGTGTCTCGCTGTCCCAGTGACGCTGCCCGAGCGAGGTGTTGGGCGGCTGTGTGAGTCCTGGCTGGGAATGCTTTGAAAATGTTGCGCACTGTCTGAGAGCTCAGAACTGGGCTAAGCCGTCGCTCCCATTGGAATGTGAAATAATCTAACCCGGGTGAAGAGAGAGTGAAACAGAGATTTGTGATGTTAATTACCATCGCCCCGTCCTTCCTAATGCAATGCAATATTCTACAATTGCTGCTTGCCCTTTGTTGCTTGTGCAAGTCTATTCCAGCGGGGTAGGGGTGGGGCACCTACTAGAGCCAACACACAGTGGGGGATAACAAAAGGCAGATGGTTCCTTCATGCAAGAGAAGCTTCTAATGAGGAGGTTCCGGGAAGGCTGGGTGTCTCAGGCTCTGCACGCCACACCACTTGTCCCCTCCCACACCCCAGGTGTTGGTTCCAAGGTCAGTAGTTCCTGTCTGATGGCCGGGGGTCCATGGGCAATGAGATGGTCTTGGGTCTGTTGAATGGGCACCTAGAGGTGGTTCCTTCAAGTCATGAGTGAGGCGTGTGAGCGCAGTGGGGAAGCTCGCACTGCGATACCCATTCTGGGGTTAAATGGGGCTTGTCTCCAGGGCTGTTAACCTCCTCCTGGCAGGGACCAACCCTGGCCGTCTCTCAGCCCAGGAGGAGGGAGCTGGGTGAGCAGGAGGGTTCTCTGCCTCTGTGGGACTTTTTTCTGGTCCTATGTCCATGCGTGCATCCAAGCACAGTTGCTCTGGGGAGCATCCACTGACTCTTTGGAGTTGGTCTTGGGTGCTGTCTGGGTTCTCTGCTTGGTGTCTCCTTCCGGTTCGCTCATTATGACCTTGTGACCTGCACCCCAATTCCTGTTTTATTTTTTGTTGCCTATGCTCATTTGATGTCTGGGTTCTGTGGTCCCTCCCTTGTCCGTGCCATCGGGGCCTTTTAATCTGGTGGGCTCCACCCACCGCTCCTCCTCGTCAGGTTGGCTACTATCTTTCACCAGCATGAATGGCTCTTCCAATAAGGACAAATAAAATAAAACCTCCCTTGGAAACCATTAAGGGTAAAGGCCATGAACTGTCCTAAATTTGCACAGAGTGACCCTGTCCATCTACAGATGAGAGTTAGGGCTTTATTCGCTGCTCATTAAGAAATATCTTGTGTTTCATGCACTCTGTATAACACGTGAGTAACTAAACTTTGGGCTGTGTGTTCTCAGGTCATGCGCATAAATCTCTATCATAATGTGACAGATCCCACTGATGCGATGAAGCTGCAGACTGGCAAAGGTTTTCTGAAATGAGATTTCTTGTTGTTCTCGTAGGTTTGAAAGGCTGTTTGCTGTCTGGCTTTCGAGGGAACGAAATCACATTCCTCAGGCCGGAGACGGATTTAGAAACCGAGCCGGTCTTGTTTATTCCAAACGTCCATTTTTCAAATCTTCAGAGATGTGGTGTGGTAAGTCCTTGTAAAAACATCCCCTGAACGAACAAACAAACACACACACACACACACACACACACACACACACACACAACTTGAAAGCTGGGTCAATGGAGTGCGTCCTACAGACACTAATTGCATCGTGTAGAGGAAAAGAACCCACGGCGTCAATTTTATTAACTAACAATTTCAAGGTCAAGGGAGTTTTAATTTGGGGAAAGGTGAACTTGAGGAAAAGTTTTCTCAAGAAGGGTTGTATAAGGATTACCTGCAAATTTGCACGGTGGATTGAGCTGGAAAGAGCAAAAGCATTTGCACAAAATGACCCCTAGCAAAATTCCTCCATTCAAAACACCTCCATCTGTGGGATATCCCTCAGCTTCTCCCCGGCCTCTCTCTGTTCCCGATGATCCTCCCTGCAGCTGAGAAGAGCTGGGCTTCCAAACGGCTCAGTAGTGCTCTGGAGGCCATCATTCAAGAAGTTGAGTTGCCACCTGTCTGAGTTTGTCCAAATGGGCAAATTCAGCCAGGACAACATTGTGGCGTCTTCTTGCAACAGGATGATATTTTGGTGCAACAGTGTTGAAGCTAGGGGACAGGAGATCTCGGTCTGCCACACCAGAATCTGCTGAGTCACTTAGTCAGAAAAACGTGGATGTGTGTTTGTTCTTTAATTACAGTTTCCTGGGGGGAAATGACGGTATAAGGGGAAAAAATCATCCGACCTTTAAAACAAAAAAATCAGTTGGGTTTGCAAACCTGAGACCAGCCCATGTTGTTCCATCCCCAGCTGAATTATTCTATTCAGTGATGACGTCATTGTCATGATACCGCATCACCCCACGGCACATCCCAACAAGGCATTTCACGGGTCCCCAGACTCCCGAATGTCCTGCAGATGGGTAGGCTCTTCCTGTTGAAAAGGGGATAATGCCGCTCTACAAGGGATGCCAAACAGCCCAAGCAGCAGGGGATACGCTAAGAATCCATGGTTGAAATCCTGGTTCCACCGAAGTAAATTGCAAAACTACCCTGGATTTAAATGGAGCCAAGATTTGATCCCATATAGGCACATCCCTCCCCTGAACCCTACACAGCCATATTCTGCCTTCAGCTGCATGGCTGTAGCCAAGGACAGGATCGGGCCGTGAGATCTAAGGCGAGAATGAATATCTTAGTGGGGAGCCCATCAAGGGACATCTTATGGGCTCTTGAAAACAAAATTTAAACTAAAACGATCTCTTTTTTTCTTTTCATTCAAGGTGCTTCCTGCTGCTGCTGTTCCTAACAACGTAAACAGGTAGGAAAGGACAGGGGCTCATCAATCTTTTCACCTCTTCGGGCCAGTAATTGTTCTGGTACCTGTGGAGCTTAGCATGTGCACACATACCAGCTCACTGCAGGTGCACCCTCTGCCTGCTCTGAAGTCTTCTCTCATGTAAAGGTGTGGAATGGACTCTCATAACACTCAGCCCCACCCCCCAAAAAACTGCTGTGACGTTTCCTTTACCACCCTGAAAAGCTATTGTGGTAATCGGGTGACGGAACATGTTTAAAAATCAGAATGATCCCTGAACCGGCTTGGACGGGCTAAGGTAGCCAAAGGCAGAGGCAGCCGTAAAGGAAGCTGAAAGAGAGAGAAACCCTTGCTTTCAAAATCACTGAGGTGGGAAGTTCAGATACCCGCCTTGGCCTGATCCAAAAGTCAGTGGAAAGACTCTCATTAACATCAGTGGCTTTTGGACCGGGCCCAGTAATTCTGAGACATTGCATGTCTTTTGCCTGGGATATAAACCCAAACCCCTCCCCACTTGTGATCACTGGAGATCCCGTTGCACTCAAGGAGAGGGGTGTTATCTTCGGTGTCCTGGCCACAGTCCAACTCCGGTAATGCTTCTGTCACCGGCATTTGGGAACCTCCCCTTTAACTGTTGGAATGTTTGCTTCTGTCATACGTCTTCCTGACGGTCTCCTCTCGTGTTTACTTAGGTTGCCATTAAAACGGGGCTGTCCCTCGTTCTCGGATGAGTTTGATCCTTCACCTTCCAAACTAGCCAAAGAAGAAGATGCCAAGAGAGGTATTGTTATTATTGAGATTATCGTGGCACCGAACAGCCCAAACCACAGCCCAGGCCCCCATGTTGCTAGGTGCGGTGCAAACACAGAACAGAGGGTCCCTGCCCCAAACACCTTCCAGAACCTCCCCGTTGGGAATTCAATTCCTTTGGCAAGTGGTTCGTCACATGGCCCAACTCATTTGGGATCTTCATTTAAACGGGATCCTACAAGCTTTGGAAATGTGCTGCAAACACCTGCAACCAGTGGTTTAAAAGCTGCCTGTTGTCTGTCCCAGTCTTGTTGTATGTGCGGAGGGAATCCGAGGAAGTATTCGATGCTCTCATGCTGAAGACACCAGATCTCCAAGGACTCAGGAATGCTGTAAGTTGCGTGCCATGACTGTGACACACAAACTGCAGTGTGTTCTCGGAAATCAGGGGTCGGGGAGGGGAGAGGGGGTGTTAGAATTAACTCCCTGTGCAGGGGCTCAGCACAAGGATGGGGTACCGCTTCTATCTCACGTATGCCCTGTTTGGAGGAGCTAAATGGTGCGTAGGCCTTGTGCTAAGAATTCCACCCCAGTGAAAAAGTCAGCCCATGCGTTGAGAGCTGTAGCGTGAGAGGTGAGCTCTCTCCAGGAGCACAAACCTTATCAGTGCAGTCTTTTGTTCAGATCACAGTATAAAAGCCCTAGGATTCTCCTTTTATTACAGTGTTTTCGTATTTTCAGCTGTAAAACATCCCTCACCATTCCCTGGCTCTATCTCCGGGGGATCTGAAGCCAGAGCAAGTCTACCTGCTATCCACCTTAGGATGGAATTTTCTGTTTGAGGAACACACAGGGCATATTTCTGTGATGATTATCAGAAGAATCCCCGATAACCCTAGCTCCTCTTTGGGGGGTGGAATAAAACAAACAATAAACCTAAATGATCCAATGGTGCCTTTATGGCAGCGCTTTGGGGGGTGGGAGGGGTTGTTGTTTTTACAAACTTTTAAAAACAGAGCAGAGGCAGGTTGCAGAATGTCAGGTTATAGCTTCCTCCCCACGGCAATACAGCCAAGCAGACAAGACCCTTCACAGAAAATGCTGCCGAATGAATGTAAAACTCTCCCTCAATTTCCAAACCTGCTCAGAGTGTCATCAAAGCACTTATGATGCTAGAAGCAGGAGCTGCCACCCTAGGCAGCGGAAGGTCCCGCCCCGAAATGCCGCCCCCCACAGAGGCAGCGGAAGGTCCTGCCGCCGAAATACCGCCGCGGTCGCCGCCCCCCAAATTATAGCACCCGAGGCGACCGCCTAGGTCGCCTAATGGGTTGCGCCGGCCCTGGCTAGAAGCCTTTGCAGCTTGACCCAGAACCTCAGCAAAAGTCGTGATCGCAAGGGATTCAGGGCTATCAGAGTCAGACATGCACTTTCTGTTGGTAAACCAAAAGCTCTAAGGTGCAGAGGCTTTGCACAGGTGCATTAGTTTGTCTCTGTGTGCCCAGGAGGTGACTTCCCAAGGTCATGTACCACTTCAGTGGTGGAACCAGGAGTTAGCACCCAGGTCTCCTGAGTCCATTGAACCAAGCTGCAGCAGCAAAAGGCCAGGTTACCGTAGTAACCCCAGTATAAGCTACATCATTGCTCTAGCATTTTTTTTATGAGGAGGAGGGGGGGAAATTCTTCCATTGAGGAGTGACCCTACGGCAAAGATCCCTTTTATTTTATCTGCTGGGATTTCATTCTGAATGTGCAAAAAAAAAAAAAAGATTTTAAAGTGTCACGTTTTCTCCTGCAGATTTCAGAAAAATATGAGCTGCCTGAAGAAAGCATCTATAAAGTCTATAAAAAGTGCAAACGAGGGTAAGCAAATCTCCCATCTGCATTTGCACTGGGCGCCTAGGATCTTTGTACCCTTTGGTGCCTTGCCACGGGATGAAACCGTATTTTAACAAGATAATAAATACCAAAGCTATGGGAGGTCTGGGCCATTTGGAGCATATAAAACACAGAACTCGTTCTGCCCTTTAAAGATTTGGGATAACGTTTGTTTGTACTAACTTTATTCTGAGTGGTGAAGTCTCCTCGGGAAAGGTGGGGGGAGGAGCTGGGTGGGTGGTTTAATGGATGATCTCTCGGAGTGAAAGCCTGGGCTTAGAGTGAATTTATCTTATCTCAATCTGCGAGGTACAGATGTTTGCTTCTCACAACTAGTGTGCATGACTGGCATCAGGACTGGCCAGTGTGGAGACTGTTGGGCTGCAGACAAAACAGCAGGGTTAGAAAGCTTTGCATTGTGTTCCACTGACTCTTCCCAAGGGTTAGGTACAAACAGGGCACCTTCGTTCCCAGTTTTGCCAACTCATCAGCCATCATTCGCTACTGGAGTGATCCACACCATGGGAGTCCTTCCTGGACTCTGGTAGGTGATGGTCAGACCCTACGTATGAACACGCACCCTGAATATATAGATGCCACGGACAGAATGAACCTTAATAGGAATTTAGACTTAAACTCCTGCCTTGATTAAGAAAAGGATTTGTATCTCCTGCTGAAGGCACCGCTATGAAAACATGTTGTTCTTTGGTGCGTTGGTTTGATGTGCTGGGGCAACAGGCCCTGTCTAGAGCAGCCGTCCAAGCCTGAGCTAGGTCAGTGGTGATGAAGGTTGTTACCATCTGTTGGTTGTCTGGTGGCTCATGTGAAATGAGTCAGAGGGGCTGCGTCTCACCTGGTTCCAGTGTGTTCACGTCACAAAGCACCACCTCCGTAGGTACTAGCTGGCTCCTAGGGTTGACTAACCCATAGACTGAACTCCCTTCTCTCCCCTGTAGGTGGTCCCTCCAGATCATTGTTAAGGTACATTGGGCAAGATCATCAGCTGGTGTAAACCGGTGTCGCTGCATTGACATGAATGGAGCTATGCAAATTCTCACCGGCTGATGATCTGACCCATTTCCCATAGTGCTCTGTGGATAAATAAAGGACTCAGTCTCTGGGGCTGCCAATCCAATATGGAATTTAATGGGGAAAAAAATTCAGGGGTGATATAAAAAATTTCCAAGAGGTCTCCAAAAACCCAAGAACTTTGGGATCCAACTCCACCGACAATGGAATGAATGAGACTGGGAAAGTCCTCTTCGAGTCTGTCTTTGATAACCACACAGGGTTTGTGAAGGCAGCATTAGTCAGTGTCGGACAGTATTTTACTCTGGTACTTTTGATTCACACCTTTGCCTGTTAGCTATTGTAGAGGGCTCGTTAATGACTTCACGGAAACAAGCAGGTGGCCTTTTAGCTCCCAGGGTTGAGCTGTCTAAAAGTTTCCTTCAATGACTCCAGAAGAGCAAAACCGTGTCGTAGTGGTGGTGCCTGCACGTCCTGCCATGGCATTGTGGGAGATTAACTTCAAGGACAGCCCTATCCCTACCCTGCCCTACAAAGTGATGGGAGGACTTTTCACACAGCACACAACTTACCTGTGGAACTCATTGCCATGGGATGCTGTGAAAGCCAAAAACTTATTTGGGTTGAAAAAAGAACTGGATAAGTTCATGGCAAACAGGTCTATCGATGGCTATTAGCCAAGATGGTCAGGGATACAACCCCATGCTCTGGGTGTCCCTAAACCTGACAACCAGAAATTGGGAGTGGAAGACGGGACTGGCTCACTCCATAACTACCCTGTTCTGTACACTCCCCCTGAAGCTCAGGTACGGGCCACTGTCGGGGACAGAACACTGGGCAAGATGGACAATGGGTGACCCACTATGGCAGCTGTTATGGGAATAGACACTTTGAGGGGTATGCAGCACGGTCAGTTCGTTCTCAGCTGATCATTTGATACTGTAATGCAGAGCAAGAGAACGGGTTTGCCGTGCAGCGGGATTCTTGCTAATCTTCTGTCAAAGGGCTCATGTTGCCAGACAAAGAATACGTCGAGTGCACTTTCACTGTGCCCTACCCCCACAGAGGCGCTTGTTGTGTCTGGAAACCCATGGTCCTGGGCCACCAAGCCGCAGCTTGACGTTATTGTGTACTGTTGTAATTATAACTTGGGAGCAACGAACAGCAAATAATAGCAATGCCCTCCTCGGAGACGGAGCGAATAGTTTTGTTAATCTGCCGTTGTCTGAAAGGGAGGCTTTGATTGTTGAAGTTGAAGGATCCCTCCTAGCCACGAGGTGATCCTTTGCCTGGAAAGAGCTCAAGAATTTCACCGGGGGACGTTATTGTACAGCGTCTTGCTTTCTTTGCTAAGTGACCAGAGAAAAAAGCCCTCGGAGTTGAAGATTGGAGCTGGCGCCGCAGGTGGGAGATGGGGTTGTTTTGTCACCAAACCATGAGCAAAGTGTGATTTTTGAGGCGTAATCAGACCTGACAGGGACCCCCCCCCCATGACAAACACGTCTCCCCTACGTGGAAGAACTAGTGCTTGTGCTTAGGCAGGGTTGGGGGAGTCTGGGGGAAGGACTTCTGGGAATCAGCCTTTTCTTAGTTCAGACTGTAAGTGATTCTTGGAGGACCCCACTGAAGGTGAATCCAACCCCCAGTCCGTGATCTGCCCGGGCATGTCTACTGCTGCTCTCTTTTCGGTTCCCGCTTCAGTCCCAAAGCTGCTGCTTTGGAAATTCTCTTTCTAACGTAATCTTAGAAACACCTAATCACTGTGACTGCCCCCGAGATGCTGGGGGGGGGGGGGGGGAGTTTTGGTTTGTTGGGAGTTCGCAGGGCAATATGGCACTTGCTGAACATAGCTACTTTGCAGATCCTGTGCAGCTCTGGGGCATTAGCTGAAACGCTCTTTAAACAGACCTTTGTTACTCAGACACGCTGAGATATGTGCAAATAAAGCCAGCTCCTGCTCTGTGTTTTCCTAGCAGTCAGAGACACTGAGTTATAGCTGTACAATTGTACAATGTACAATTGAGGACGTGCTAATCACATGTGAAAAACCCTTCGGGGCTTGATCCCCATTGAAAACAATGGGCAAGATCCTCCACTGGTGTCAAATGGCGTAGCTCTGTTGACTTTAATGGAGCGACATGGGTTTACACCAGCTGGGGATCTGGCCCATTGACCTCAGTGGAGGGGTGCATCCCTGAGAACGCGCTAATTGCTATTTTCCAGAACGCGTTCTGAAATAAAGAACTCTGAACCGCTCCCTTCCCCCGATGAATGGGGAAAGACTCATCCGCTGCCAAGCTTATTTTCATAAATCCAGACAGCGAGTCCTCCATGCACACAGAGATATGATCGCGCTTTGCAAGCACCAGTGACTGCTGGAAAATGAATGAATTGTTTGTACTGGCGCAGGTCCAGGTTTTTAGCGCAGAGGGAGACAGAGAGGAGAATTAGAATGACGCCAGTTTGTGCATTAGGTGGTTTTGGTGATGGGGCGCCTGACAAGCGTCTAACAAGGCGGAAGAAACCGTCCCAGAATGTTGGCAGCGGCCATGGGTAGTTTAAAGGGACTCTCGCTGCTGTCCCGTTCCGTTGATGTCAGTGTGAGAAAGTCTGAGAGAAGAGGGCTTCTCGGGGGGGGAGCTTCTAACACACTCTGCACTGGCATCTGTCTGGGAGTTTGATATTGAGGTCAGTGGGAACAGAGCAGCAAGCAGCCCTGAGTGCATCTGAAAATCCCATCTCAAGGCCCAGATGCAGGAAGGTGCTTAAATTTGTGTGTCGCTTTCAGTAAAGACACACACACACACACACACACACACACACACACACACACACACACTGCTAACTTGGGTCGGAACTGACTATGCTACCCAGCTGTGTGAATCTGAGTCCCCTGCACAGATGAGTTCCTGTGAGGCAGGGGAAAAAAGGGTCTTGTCTGGTTGAGGGAACCACCTATAACTTGATTTTTGTTTGTTACTCTATCTGATCCCAAGTTAATATTATGAAGTAATGAATGCTTGGGAGATAGAATCAACCAGAGGTTCTTATCCCTGCCCAAAACGGAGGAACAAGGAAATGAAAAGACAACACATGTAAAGCAGACCAAATGAAATACCGTCATAGCCAACTTGTAATTAAGCTTTGGAACTCATTGTCACCAGTTATTGTTGAGCAAATACCTTACTCAGATTCAAACTCGGCTACAATCTACTAGATCTTAGGGTATTGCGAAATGTTTCCTGCTCTCCTAGCCTTCATTTTCCCTTTGCGTGATTTCATCCTATTGCCTCACCCTGAGCAATTATCTTTCTCCTTGGCATTTACTTTGTGGGCCTCAGCTGGTATAAACCAATGTGGCTCAGTGGAACAACCTTGATTTACACCATCTGAGGACATGGCATTAAAAGTGGGCCTTGTCAGCATGGTGACCTACTATGCCTGTCCCCCTTCAGCTCATAGGCAGATGACATGAATTTCAGGATGACTCAGTAGAAGTAAGGGGCAAATGTCATATAATTGTGAGCTTGGTCTGGATCTGCAATCTAAGGTCTGGATTTCTCTTCATGACTTACCTGAATCTTTTTGATTGAGAAATCGGACTGGAAACCCAACAGCATGAGGTTCGTGTGACTCCCAGTGCCTCATGTCTAGGAATCAGGATGAACTGGAGAGAACTCATGTCACTTTGGGTGCAAAGATTCTCTTTCCATGTTGGTCAAAAGTTCAAAGCAGCAGGAAAACAGCTGATGAAGAAACCTGACCCAACTTTTCCCATCTCCCATAAAGCTTGTGTCTGATTCATACCTAGATGAAGGTTTGATTCAGTTAATAGTTTTAATGTAACTCAGTATCTATAGTGGACCTTTCACCAGGCGGCTGCTAAATGCCTGAGTTTAGGCAGGTAGCGTCCCCATTCTACAGATTGGGAAACTGAGGTGATGTGGTGATTTGGTCAATGTCACACAGGAAGTTGTTGGCAGAGCTGGGAATAGTCTCCGAGGCCCCCTGCTCTAACAGCTGGACACACTTACCTCATTTTTTAATCCGAAGTGGCGTGTTCACCCACTCTGATCAGTGGGTAGCATTTTTCAAAGCTGAAATAAGGCTGGGTGGGACAAGTCGCTTCCAAACCGGATGCCTTTCCCAGCTGTAGGTGGATGAAATATGAAAGACTTTTTGGAGATGCCTCATTTGTCATTTAAAGTCACCTTGGTTTTGGGTTGCATAAGGCAACAGCGTGGGTCGGACACACCTGTGTGACACAGCCCTAGATTTCCACTCTGTGTTTAAAGCAGCATGCAGCTGTCTACTTCTGGGATGACTGGAATCGGCTTACAAAGCAGAACTCCTAGTACAAAAGTGGAAAAGCAATTGAAGAATCTAAGAGGAGGGTTGGGGGATTTTGGCAGCTGGGTAGATTGTCATCCTACTCTGTGACTGTTTTGCTTCTGCCGCTGCCCATCCACTCACCTTTTTATCTGCCCCCACAGCCTCTGGATCTCTGTCCTCTCTCATGTTCATTGCCAAAGAGGCTGGGCCTCCTTGTTGTGTTTGTGTAACAGCTGCATGACTCTGGACAAGTTATTTTGTGCCTCAGTTTACCCACGTGTCATGTTTAATGCCCTACACTGAAAGGCCCTAGATATAGGAAATCAACCTGCTTATAAAGCATTTTGAGATCTTCTGAAAAGTGCAGTGAAGAATAAATTATTGAGCACCGGTCACATTCTAAAGCATGTAATTAACAAATCTGAATGAAAAGGCAAACCGTGCCCCTTCACCTGCTTGATGCACTTCCTGTTTCAAAGGCAATCTGACATTCCTTGAATTCTGCACTGTTTTAGAATGGATGGGCCAGATGCTCTGGTGCTGTCAATTGGTGTATCTCCATTGACTGCCAAGGGACTTCGATGATTTACATCACCTGAGGGTCTGGCCTGTCCTCTGTGCCTGACAAATTACTAGATTTGCTAGAAACTGAAGCCTCTTTATTTCTGAGTATTGCACAGTTAAGGCTATTGCCCCATTAATGATCCCAGTAGAGACCTGGAGGGAACGTGCTGTGTGCAATGAAAGACGGTTTGTTCTCTTTGCCACTTCCAAACAGTTCCGAGTGCCTCCTGTGATTTATGGGAACATAGCCGTGTGACGCCCTGCGACATCAATGATATTTTAATGAGGAACTCTGGTATGATGGGGAGCCGTGGCCTTGGCTTTAAATCAGCTGTTGAAATGCTTCTCCCCCTGTCCTTTATAATTTCTGGTTCCAAGCAGTTGATTTTATGACTGTCACTGAAGTTTGTAACCAGTCTGCGGTCAGGAAAGATGTGGCCGCTTGGAAGGACAAAGAATTTGGAGTGCTGGCTCTCCTGCTGATGCTGTATATTCAGGCGGCATGTGTTCTTTTCTGCAATTGGCGGATTAGCCACTGGGCCAACGGGGCCTGTGCCCAGGGGCCCTGGCCAATTGCGGGGCCCTGAAAAAATGGGCACACCTGTGCCCCCACCCCGCTCTGCCCACCTAGCACTCCTGCTGGGGACTGGGGTCGGGCCGCAGGGACTTGCCCCACTCTGCCTGCCTGGCGCGCCTGCTGCAGAGCAGGGGAAGCGCCCCAACCATGCTCCCTGGCAGGAGCGCCAGGCGGGTGGAGCGGGGCAAGTGCCCACACCCTGACCCCGCTCCCTGGCAGGAATACCTAGGCAGAGGGGGGAAGCCCCTGCACCCTGACCAGGGGGATACGGGAGGAATGCAGATGGAAGGGATAGGGAGGGGCTCCCACTTGCTCTGGCCCAGGGCTCCACAAAACCTTAATCCGCCTCTGCCTCTCTGGGAGAACGGGCGTACAGCGCTTACATTCTGCACGGGGATCTTGGCGGTTGTAAGTGGAAAAGACTCTCCCGGTCAATTCTTCGCATTGCAGCCCAACTCGTCAATGCCCTGAAGCCCGGGGTAGGAGAAAGTGGACAATGCAGTATTCTGTGGGTGCCCTCCCAGCTCGCCTGCTCCTGTTGTTAAATGAGCAAGCTGGCTTCCCAAGTGGAAATGAGCCACCCGTTGCTTACCGCAGAGCCCCAGAAAGGAACCAATCGGTCACAATAAGGGTCTGGTTGCAAACTGGTTAGTAACCAGAACCCAGACTGTTTGTATGGTGCTTTGCCTGTTCAAAGCTCTTTATAAAAGACTATCTGATCCTCCCAGCACCTGTGTGGCCCAGGTAGGTCAGTCCTATTATTGCACCTAGGTGGAAACTGAGGCACAGTGAAGTGCTAGGACTTGCGCAAGGCCACGTGGCAAGTTAGTGGGAAAGGCAGGACGAGAACTCGGGATGTCCCAGTTCCCACCGCTCCGCAGTTAAAGTGACTGCTTGAAATATGCGCCCCTAATCCAATCTCTCTCCTCTCCTAGCATCTTGGTGAACATGGATAACAACATCATCCAGCATTACAGCAACCACATGGCTTTTTTACTGGACATAGTGGAAGCAGAGGACAAAATCCAGATCATCCTCAAGGAGCTATAAAGAGCCCAGGGCTGCACTTACGCTGGGACTTCTCTCCTGAAGCCGGCAAGTTGGACCCAAACGGAACACAACCTCACGCCACGCCTCATTGCCTGTACTTGAACACGTTCGTTCCCCTGGGAGGGAGACACTCAGCGCGAGGAAGTGCTTGGACAATCCATTCTCAATGTGAACGTGGAACTTCTCTCGGTTGAATTTATTATTATTAATATTATTATTATTATTATTTGTACTTTGTATTTTCTTCCCCCCAGGCCACAGGTCAGAGTTTCTGTTTCACGGTTGAGATAGCAGATCTGCTAATAATGGCAGCCTACACATAGACAAACCAATGCTTTTGTTCGCCCTTTGTCTTGGCCTGTTGCTGAATCGATCACAGGCAGCAGCTTTCTACTGAACCGTCAGTCATGCAGAACCTTCAAACAGGGCTGATCCCAGCCGGCAGCTCCTCGCTCCAAGGAGACTTTCTCAGATGCATTGAAACATGGCTGCTAAACAGATGCTGCCGGCTCTGGGCACGGCCCCTCCACCCCACCCCGGATGTAAATACCACTCGTCAGCCATTTGTTTTATACATTTCTAATGTAACCTTCCTTTTATATTTTGTATATGTATAAATACGCCTCGTTTTATATTTGACCCAGCACCGGGACACTGAGAGCATTTCAAAACCGGGCTGCTTCACGTTTCCCTGTGACCTCGTTTTTATAACCGTGTTGTTGGGTTGTTTTGTATATTCCATAGTAATAAAGGTTCAGAGATGGAAAGTGGAAGTGTTCTTGCCAAACTTGGTGGGGCTTTGGGAGGAATAGGCAGGACCCACTGGGAAAGGGGGAGGGAGGCAGAGAAAGGATTGGAAGTTGTTTCATGGGCCGCATGCTGGGTAATAACATGAAGATTCCAGGCTTGTAAAACTAAACTGGTTCTTTATTAAGAGGACAGTTCACAGAGAGGCTGCAGCCAGCATTCTAGCCATATGCCCACAGACTGACTTCCGGGTGTCTCCTCCAAACTCGTCCTTCCTGCAACCCGGGTGCGTCCCTCCAAGTCCATGTTACAGAATTAACACTTAGGTCCTGGACGGAGCTCAAAGGGTGCTTAGAACCACTCAGTAACCCTCATACACCCCTGCGGTCGAATGGGGGGATTATCTCCATTCTATGCATTGGGAAACTGAGGCATCAGCCCTACTTATTTCCTGCTAGGGATAATTCCACTATCTTCCTCTCCCCAACCCTCACAAGGCTACTTGGTCTTCCATCCTCAGACAACAGCCCTCCCTCAGTAGGGTCCTCCTGTGCCAGATGAAGTCATAGGCCCATGCCCAGGGCCTCAGCTCCTGGAGTCCTGTGATTATTGTATCAGAATCTCAGCATTCATAAAAAAAAAAAAAAAGACATAAATGTCTAGTTCTTGTGACTGGGAAGGAAAGTGTGAAAACATGACCCAAGTGTAACCCGGGCAGCAATGTTTACCTGAGTCTGCTGAGAGCCTGGAACGTGAGTTGGCCATATACATCTCAATGGGGTGTTAACTCCAAGACTCCCTGCCACCATTTCCCAGGAGGGCTTAGTGTGCATCAGGAGTGAGTAGCAGACCCAACCTGCCTATGTTCCAGTTGCTGAGGTAAGTACCGAAGGGCCCCTGCCAACGGAGGAATGGGGGGCACTGCTGCTGCTCCCGACATGGAGGGTGAGGGGAGCCCTGCTGCCACTCCTGGGTGGGGCGAATGAGACTCTTGGCACTGTCCCTGCCTTTGTGGGGATGGAGGGGAGGCGCCCTGCTGCTGCAAGTGGGCCCACAGGCGTGGGGCCTTGGGTGGGGCCCAGCTGGAGAAGAGGATGAGCTGGCCACAAGGGAGCCTGTAGGAGGTGGGGGCCGTGTGAACGGGAGGGTCAGCTCTGCCTTTCCAAAAACTGCTTTTTGGTAATTGCCGGCCCCGTCCTGTCCCTCTCCCGTGTGAGTTAGGAGCGGAGCATTAAAGGGGGAAGTGGGGGAGTGGTGGGAAAAGAGGGGCACAAGGGGGGATCTGGAGGAATCTAGAATAAATCCTCCCTAGTCCATCTACTAGGTTTCTAAAGCTCTGCAACGTCTTTCTGTGGATCCTGGTTACCAGACAGGGAGTCAGGACTCCTGGGTTCTATGCCTGGCTCTGCCCATAACTCACCACATGACCTTGGGCAAGTCACTTCCTGGCTTAGTTGCCTCGGTTTCCCCACCTGTAAAGAGGGACTGAGCATTAATCCCGCCTTTGGAAACGGCTGCGTGGCCTCATAGCTGGAAAATGCCATAGAAGAACTAAGCATTAAAAAAAAAAAAAAAAAAAGAAGTAAATGCCCAATTGGTTTCCACTAAGCTTCTGGCAGTTTGGGGCGCTGGGGGGCTGGGCAGACACACACACACTGTGGGCTAGGCAGGAGTGTGCGTGTGGGGGGGGGGAAGTGTATGGGGAGGAGGCCGTGGACTCTCGGATTATTGGTTCCATTATCCCAGGGATTAATTTGGCCTGATGGTTGTTCAGGGTAGGTGCTGTCTCTTCCCTGACTCAGGGGGCACCAGAATGCAGATCGTCAGTAACAACAGGCAGAACCATGGAAAATGGGCAGCCAGGTGCCGGAGCGCGCCGTGCTCCCTGGGTTAGAGATTGTCAGTGGTAACACTGGGTCTCAATGAACGTTTCCTGTGGCCATGAAAGAGCCTCAAGTACTGACTCTCCTGCCTTAATTCTAGTTTAGTGGTTACCGTCTTCCTTCCGTTTCCACTGGCGACGTGAGTAGGGAGACCAGATGTCCTGATTTTATAGGGACAGTCCCGATTTTGGGGTCTTTTTCTTATATAGGCTCCTATTACCCCCCCCCCCCGTCCCGATTATTCACACTTGCTGTCTGGTCGCCCATTCTCAATAGCTGCCATCACCTGTGGAGGGGGGCAGGGGATACACCCCTGTGCAGCTCAGGGGAGCAGAGGCAGTGGAAGGGGGGTCAGAAGTTTCAGAGCCTGCAGAGAAGTTGCCTGATCAGGTTAGGGGCTGGGCTGAGAGGCGCAGTACGGATTTCCGGAGGCTGCACATGGCTCTATTTCCCACCCATAATGTTGCGAGGTTTCTGTGATTATCACAAATCCCTCAGTGAGTCAGTTGCTCTGCTGGAAAATCCAGTTTTGCCCACCCTCTGAGTGCATCGTGTTTCCTTATCGCCCGTCTTCTCGCTCAGCTCTGGGACTGGCAGTGGGCACGTGGAGGTGTACCCCTGCAGCCCAGGATGGCACAGAGGAAAGGGTAGAGCCATTTTTCAGTGTGTGTGGGGGGGAGAGACTGGTGGGAAGTGGTTCATCTGACTGGCTATGCCCATGCCTATGGCAGGTGAATTGAGACTAGGAGTCAAATGTACCCATGGTGTAAATCCATTGAAGTAATGCAGTTACGTCAGGGATGAATCTGCCCTTGGATCTGATTCTCTTCTTCACACCAGTGCAATTCCATGGACTTCAGTGGGGTTCCTTGTGCTTTTCACCAATGAGCGAGCAGAATCAGCAAGCAATTGGATGGCATTGTGCCACTTTGCACCAGCTGGGAATCTGGCCTGGAGTTTTGCCAGGTGGGAACTGTTTCTTCTGGAGCTGCTGCAGCCCTTTGCACGAGGGCAGCGCAAAGCTCCACCATTCCGAGCGGGCCCATTTCACACTCGCTTTGCACTGGGCTAAGTGGCCACACAAGGTGTAGGGCCGTGGAGGATCAGGAGCCTTGAACCTGCCTTCATCCTGATCTCATACCCGCTTCATATCGAGGAAACGCCACTGATTGCAGCAAATGCCAGCTGATTCACATCAGCGTGAGAGCAAACCCAGCCCCCCCCTCCGTCCCCGCCCTGCCCAGGGTGGGTGTTTCGCTGGCGTGCTCAGTATCGGTTCATCCCTTCCAGCAAAGGCGAGTTGCCATACAGCTTGTGTGAAGCACAGCTCACAAGCATGCAAGAGCATTCTTGACTCGTCACCCGGAGCCCACCAGCACCTTGAGAAGATTAAAGGGCAACCGAAGAGGCTCTGGGGCAGCAAGTCCTGAGGGTGGATAAAGGTCATGTGAAAGTATGAACCCACTTGTGTTTGCCTGGAGTTCATGATGATGAATGAGAGAAGCTTCCACTGAAGCAATATTCTGCTAGGTCCAGTTGATGGCTGGTTTGTACTGACTTAAACAAAAACCAAACCAATTAATTCCAAAGTGTTTGACTTATCCTCACTTCCCGATCAGAAAAATGCACCCACAGCTGTCTATTCATTTTGAAAGCTTGCTGCTTACGTTGCACAAATTCTGCAAGTGCATCACACTGACACATGCCAAGACCTGGCTGCAGGACAAATTGACGTGCTCTGTCCTCAGAGAAGGAACATCACAGAAATGCAAGCTTTTCCCCGTATTGCCCTCCCAATGTGCCCCAATCCTGAACGCCACTGAGCTAGCTATCTGTACCATCCGCTAGGACAAGGTCAGTCTCCCACTCCAATGAGAGTGTTGTCACTTCCATTGCTTTCCCTTGTATCTTTCAATTCCATGTCTCTTTCATCTGCCCTCCTCACCCGAATGTCATGTCAGTGTAGGTTTATTTACATGTAGTTTGTCTGTTGCTATGGGAAACGTGATCTCCTAAAATCCCAGACTGCCCAGGGCTTTGCTGGAGATGAAACTTACACGACACTCGGCCAGGGTAGCATGGGGCAGCCTGGCCATTATGCTGTCATTTACATCAGTGCAAAGTGGGTAGCAAATGGGGCCCTTTTGGGGCCAGCCTCTGAGCTGGAGTAAATCTGCATATCTTCATTGACTTCAGTGGAGTTTTTCCTGATTTATGACTGTGCGAGTAAGAGGAGAAACAGGTGAAGACAGACAGGTGCATTTCCAAACTTCTGATCAAATGCTCAGTATTGGACAGCTGCTCCTACTCCCACCTCCTTTTGTTGTTGTTGTTGATTAGTTGAGACTGTATTTCACGTGATTGGCCGATATATGACCAGAATTTATCAGTGCCAAAGATACATGACCACTAATTACATAGGGTAAAAAAGAATCAAACAATATTTGCATGAATTGTTCAATGTCAACTTAATTGGACGATCTTAGGTCAATTTCAGCCTAATGATCACCTTTCAGTCTGCAATATGTGCAAAACACCAGTATCAGATACCAGACTATAAGGACAGTTAAAACATGGGGGCCGGGGACACTATAGCTTGCCCATGCGTTAGCGGATGCAGTGCTAGTTTTGAATGAAGTCCAGTCTTTGCAGAATTTCTCCAAAATATGGGGGCTCTGATGTCTACAGTACTGGAATCCACTTGTTATCAATGTTGTAGATAAAGGACTGCTTCCCTGGTACTTCTGGCAAATAAGTACCTATAACGAGAAAGATACAGAAAAGAGCTAAATGTAAATTTCAGATTATTGACTAATGCGGAACTATGGTGTCTTGTTTGCTGGGGGCGGGGGGATAAGATAAAGGGCGATAAACCCTTGGCTGTATTTTTCATTGGCTGCATAAAGCATCTTTAATTGGTAATAAAATAATGGCCAGATTCCTATACCTTTATTCATACCTAGCTCTGCCATTGAAATCAATGGTACTACATGAGGAGTAAGGACATACTCAGCGTGAGTAAAGGAGATGAGAGGAGAGAATGCTAGTTTCCCTGCTCTGCCACAGATTTCTTGTATGACCTTGGCCAAGTCACTTAGGCCCAGATTAGTATTTAGGTGCCTAACTCCCACTGAACAATCAACCTTTAAGGAAGGGGGCTTCAGTCTCTCTCTGCCTGCGTTTCCCATCAATACAATGGGAATAACAGCACTTCCCTACCCCACAGGGGAGCTGTGAGGATAAATACATAAAAGCTTGTGAGGCGCTCCGATACTATGGTAATGGGGGTCATATACGCACCTTAGATAGTGAAGCCAGCCAAAGGCGGCCCATAGTGTCGAAAGGTTTAGTGAAGGCAGCAAGACCTTTTTTTCCTCCTTGAGTATCGCCTCAAATTTGTATGACAACATGTCAGTTCAGTGAGATAAAAGCGAGCCGTCTTAGCCTCCTGGGCCTTTGCTAATATGCGTGTCTCCGCTGTTACAGTGGAGGTATGGGCAAGCCCTGCTTTCGTTAATATCCTTATTAACGTTCGTGGCAATTAGAGACAGGTCTGGGCTAGGACATTGGGATCTAGTTCCAAAGTTTGGCTCAGATCCTGCGCTTGGACCTTTCTTTAATATTTAACATGATACAAAGTTCAGCGTGATTGTTTTTTGTATTGACTGATTGTATCTTTATCGGTGGCTTTTAGGTTAAATGATAAACCAGAAACCCTGGAAATATTATTAAATATCTGGCGTCCTAAAATCCAGACAACGGATACTTGGTATCCAACCATCCTTTAATATGGCTACTGCAATAATATAAGCCTACAAATTTAATTTAGATTGTTCTTATTCTGATGTCATTGTTCCCTACAAAGTACATGCCCAGCACTGCAGATCTGTATTACATGCAAGTCATACAGGACGGAGCGATTTTGCATTATATGTTAATAGTGCACATGGGCTAACGTTACTTTAGATTTCATTGCAGGGAAAGTTTCCCCAATGAAGTTTCTTTTGTGTCTTCAGAGCTAGCGGTAAAAGGTTAAAAAGAATGGGATTTGATCTTTTCTAATGCCAGAAAGGAAGCTGGCAGGGTTGAGTGGATTTGTGATTATGGGAGAGGTCCTGACTTTTCACAAGTGAACAATGCATGTGCAGGGTTTTCAATTTAATACTATGGGAAGGAAAAACTTTAGACTCTTTTACTACCTTCTGTTATAAGGATTTCTAGCCCCACTCACTTCCTCTGCTTCATCTTTTTAATTCATTTTTAACCATCCTGGGAGACTCTGGGCCGGATCCTTGGTAGGTGTAACTTAGCATAGCTTCATTTGCTTCAATTAAGGTGCATCAATTGACACCAGCTGAGAATCTGGCCCAACATCTAATAAGTGGACCAGTATTTAGGGACATCAGCATTTATGCCCAAGCACTTGGCATGCTCAGCGTTTGAGATGTAATATGGACAATGGTTATCATGCAATCCTTTAATAGAATCGGTCCCTCTGTTTCTGCTGCCACAAGACCCCTGGGGGAAATGATGGCCCTGTTTTAGCCTGGTATGACATTCCCCAACACTCTGTGGCTGTACAAATTCTACAGATGAATAAAATCATATGCTGTAAATAACAGCAAAATTGCTATTGTCTGCTTTCCAAACCAGGCATTCATCTGTCAGAGGGACTTAAGCTCATGTTTCTTGTATTGTTTACTTCCTCGAATACACCTAACTTGCTCACTGTATGAAAATAGTGTTACTCATGGCAATTATTAATGGCACACAGGGAACTCGGGGCCAGATTCCACCAGCCTTGCTCACCCTCAGCAGTTCCCTACTCCGCACGCACTTGCAGAGTAAGGAACTACTCAACGTCCGGAAATGGTGACAGGATCTGGCCCTTCTGTCCCCTGTATGTTAGCAATCTTAACATCAAAAGGGCCAGATTTGGATCCCCTACATTTAGGGTGACCAGATAGCAAGTGTGAAAAATCAGGACAGGGGTGGGGGGTAATAGGTGCCTATGTAAGAAAAAGCTCCAAAAATCAGGACTGTCCCTATAAAATCAGGACATCTGGTCACCCTACCTACATTGCTGAGCACACAGTGAGGTAAGCAGGCCCTTTGGCTACAGTGGGACTGCGTGTGGGAGTAAGGTCTACACAGTCTACATGCACACTGGATATACTGGTAGGTAATTAGAACAAAGCGCTCATGGAAACGTTAGTACGTTTAACCCATGAGTCTCTGTGAGTAGGTCCCTCCTTCCACCTTCTCCAAGCATTTTCTGGATACAATTATGGGACCTGCTTCGTCTCCCACATATGCTGATGTAAATCAGGAGCAACTGCCCTGGACTCAGCGGAGTTACCCCAGTGTCAGAGTTAGACCAGTATCAAGGTGGCGTAAGGCAGAGGAGATTCAGGGCTGTGTAAGCAAACACTTTGCAGTTTCATGAGTCAGTTTTCTTCCTTCTCCTCTAACTGCTCCCTCCCACCCCGCCCACACAGGGCTTTAAGGCAGCACAGGCAAAACTTTGGTTGTAATAACAAGAGTTGAATGGTAGTTTTCCAAATACAACGTAACTCCCATAAGCTGTTTGTCAAACATGCTGACAGTTGGCGATACTTGAATGGCAATCGCAGTGCAAACATCTATGCTTTTCTCAAAATATTTTAAACAAATGGTCTAGTGGTCCGACCGCAGGGCTGGGAGTCAGGAGATTTCGTTTTTATTCCCAGTTCTGACACTGAAGCTCTGTGTAACCTTGGACAAGTCACTTAGCCCCGTGTTTACGAAAGAAGTTAGGTGCCTAAAGATGCTGATAGGTGCCTAATCGGATTTAATAACAGCTCCTAAGTAGGTTAGGTGCCCAACTCACTTAGACATTTTGGTAAATCCCACTAAGGCACTTGTCTGCATCTTTAGGTGCCTAGATACTGTTGTACATCTGACCCTTAGCCTTTTCGTGCCTCAGTTTCCCTATCGGTAAAAAGGTCGATAATACTGCTTAATCAGTTATGGAAAGTGCTTTAAGCTCTATGTAAATACAAAGTATTTATGAATATTTTTATTTTTACCTGGCCCAGGTATCCCTTGCTGAGATGTGTCCCCTCTCCACCGTCCCGTGTTTGAGACAAATACAGCACTAGAGATGTAATGCTTTGGTGGGCCTTGGTAGTCCACTATTTCATACTGCCCTGGTCCAGGCAAAGGGGGATTTTTAGCTGGTGGTATGGCGGGGGCAGAGAAATTCAAGTTTTGCTTTCGCCTATTAGAAGAAAAGAGAATTGAGATACATTGTAAATTGATGGGGGTTGATGTTTGAGCATAAAAGCTGTGATGTCTAATGGTGTTAGGTGCTGACATTTCATTGAAATTCAATAGGTGGTAAATGCTCAAATCACATAGCTGTGATTTTCAAATGATCCTAACAGCTTTAAAGAATGACCTAGAAAAGCTCCTCTCGGATCCCGTGCTTTGCAAAGCTGGGTACATGTACAAAGCCGCGCACCAAGCCTCTTCACTTTATTGCAAAATATATTGACCCGATGACGGGCCCGATCCTGCTGCCATTGAGAGCAAGGGCCAAATGCTCAGCTGGTGTAAATCAGGGTGGTTCCCCTGAAGTCAATGGAGCTGTGCCAGTTTTTTCCAGCCAAGTATGTGGCCTCATATGCATAAATCAGTGCCTTAAATGGGAGCTGGATCGGTCTCTAAGGGAACATACATGTGTAGCCCTTAGCACAGATATAAATAGCAGAGACCATGAGGCACAGCTTTGGTGAGTAAAGACACACCTGAAGGGTGTGGTTATGGACTCACGTCCATCCCCTACCTGGCTCTCTCTTGACCCACACCATCCCTCCCCATCTACACTGCTGTTTTTAGCACGGTAGCATCCTGCTGCTGGAGCCTTTCACCCCTGCCCCTCCCCTGCCAGCCCCTTTCACTAACCCGTGTAGCTACAGACTGTAACTTTTGCTTTTCACTGGAGTGTGTAGCGACACTCTGCCACCAGTGGTGTGTAGTGTGGACACAACCTAACTTGGGCATCTGGACACGGATCGTTCTGACAGTTGCTGATCATGGAGATTGATGGTTGAGGTTTAATTTAGCCCTCGGTGTTTAGCACACGCTGTCTGACGTTAATTCTCTCTCCCTACAGCTTTCCACTTCTTTTACAAAACCTCTGTTGTAAGATGCACCTGCCTGTGTGCAGATAGCTGCAGACTTGCCCATATACTCCTCAGACCTTTCCCTGGTCAAGAATTTACTGTTGATCTTAATCTTATCTCAGGCAAACCAATGTCACTGTCACTGGGTGGTCATAATAAATCTACTTGAATAACCTGCCGATAGGCAGATTTATCTGCCTTTCCAGAATGATGCCAAAGGGGAAAGAAAGGGGCTTTTCCTTTATTCTGCTTTGGCCTGAACTGGAGGAGCAAGTGCTTGAAACCTTGCAGGAAGGCCTGTTGTCCACCTCAGTTTTGCAGACTCAGTGAAGCTCAGAGAAGCATCTAAGCTTTATCCAAACAGAGATGTGGGGTCTATTTCCTGTTCTGCCACTGGGTCACGTTTGCCTCGGTTTTCCCATCTGTAAAATGGGGATCATGTATCATACCTACTGCACAGTGGTTGTGCGGTATGGATAACAGTTTGTGTATTTTGCTTTTCAGTGTTATCAGCCCACCTCTCCTTTCAGGCAAAGCAGTCTGATCTTTCACTTCCCAAGGGAGCCATCTTTTGCCCCATCTGTAAACCAATGGCAACAGAGGCAACCGAGTACAGGCTTGACTGTGATACGGTGGAAGAGCTTTGCAGAGAGCCAGCTGTGAGCTCTTCTGCTGCGGCTGCTGGACTCTCCTGCAATCTGATGTGTTCACAAGCAACGACTGACAGCGAAAAAGCATACAGGTTAGGACTCACGTGGAAGGCGTCTTCTTTGCTGCTTTAGGGGGTTTGCTTAGCTGATACGCTGCAGGCCCTGGGCTTACTGTGTTCACCTTTGTTTCGCGATGAGTATTTGATCTGAAGCAAGACACTAGAATCCTGGGGGACTTCTTGACGAGGGATTCATTGATTCTGTAATGGCCTAATAACACGACAAGAAAAGGGATGTAAAAACCAAACCATGCCTCAACTATTGCACTAGGGCAGGCAGAAAGGGGCATGAGTCAATGAAAGTAACAGAGGTAAAAGGAAACAGCACAACTGGGCGTTTTGGGGGGGGGGGGAAGCATTTCTTGAGATGATACAAATTGCTTCCTGGAGCAGCTTACCCCGGGGCACAGAAGACGAGTGACTACTCTAGCGACTTAATCCTGAACAAAGGAGCATCCAGGGAGGACGTACAGGTAGGAAAATTAGCAATTAAAAAAACAGAAGAGATGTTGACTGTGAACATCACTTGCAGTGACGCCACCTAATGTAAACATGACTAGAGCCAACCACCCTCATGCTTCAGGGTATAAACTTCATGAGGCAGTGTGGCCAGGAAGAAGTTTCCTTCTATGGTAGCATGACAGATTTAGGTGTATTATGGTGTGCTACGTCACACCACTCCCTGAGCCCCTGGCACCCTACAGGGAGCCCAAGTATGTTCTGGCAATTCCCCTAAGTTCCATAAATCTACCACGGGTGTGACTATATCTGGATGGGTGCTTTTGTAATAATTCCCAGGGCCCATCCCTTAGAACTTAGAAGTGTCACCTCCTAATGCCCCTTCACCTATGCAAAATGTCATAACGGGCTCAAACCAGCAAGGTGCTGAGCAACCCCTGTGATACACTGAGTGCCTGGATAGCCATGGATTTCAGTGATGGCGGTGAGCGTCTGATAAGATCCGACTCAGACTCACAAATGAGGACTTTCCTCCCATCTCAATAGCTCACTTACACGGAGAAGGCCATTTTTCTGTTTTATCCGTGCTTAATCCTCTTGTCGTTTTGGACAAAAACACCGCCCGGGCACACACGTTGTTGCTTTGCTTGCAGAAATCTAGACAGGCCTGTACAAAATGAAGTCTCCGTGAATTCCTTTGAATTGACTTTCCTCTTGGGTATTTACTAACGTAACAAAAACTATGTTTTTTTAGATCCAGTCTCCATCGTGAATCAGAACTGCTCTAATGATACAAATGTATGCAATATTGGGGCCAAATTTTCAGGAGAGCTCACTGGTTTTCTGTGTCTCAGTTTCTGATTGCCCAACTTGTGAGGGCTTATTATCAGAGGTGCTGTGGACCGCCAGCTCCAACCAAAAACTTGGCTGTATTTGTTTGGTTGCTGCTGCCAGTCTTTGCAGCACCAGCTTGATCTTAAAGTGCCCGACACCATTCAAATGACCAAATCAAGCATGGAGTTTGAAGTAGTGCTTCCAGTACATCCAAAGGGTAATCTGCATGATAGCACCTGTAAGAGCATAAACAAACTCTTGCAACTTTGCCCTTCAGGGTAGGCTAGAATGACAAAAATGTAGCCTCTAGTTTTCTACCCAGCCCAAAATCACTCTTCAAAGAGATCAAGTCTATCATTTAGGGGTTAATCCTGCATGCCTCAAAGCCAATGGCAAAATTCCCATCGACTTCAATTGGATCAAGCTAACTTTACCAGGCTGCTCCATCCAGTGGAATCCGATTGATTTAAATGGGCATTGGATTAGACCTGCTGTGTACATAGTTCTGCAAAAGGGAGATCAATTGAATTTCAACAGTCTGAAAAAAATACATTGTTCTATGCAGTGGTGGGGTAGCTGTGTTGCTCCCAGGATATTAGAGAGACAAGGTGGGGGAGAGAATATCTTTTATTGGACCAACTTCTGTTGGTGACAGAGACCAGTTTTTGAGCTGACACAGAGCTCTTCTTCAGGGCTGGGAAATGTACTCAGGCCAGGTCTACACTAGAGCCCTATATTGGGATAACTACGTCACTCAGGGGTGTGAAAAATCCACATTTATACTGACCTAACCCCGCACCCTGTGTAGACAGCACTCTGTTAACAGGAGAGCTTCTACCGTCAATATAGCTACCGCCTCTTGGAGAGGTGGGTTAACTACACTGGGGAGAAGCTCTCCTGTTGGCGTAGTTGTGTCTTCACTAAAGCACTACAGCTGGGCCCCTGTACATGTAGACAAGCCCCTCAGAGTGTCACAACTAAATTCAAGGTGAACAGATTGTTAAGCATGAGTAGTTAACACGTATTTCAAGGGACTATTCAAGGTGAAGTGGCCACGTAACACCCCTCCAGTCATAGGGGGGAAAGACAGCTGGGGCAGGGGTTGTTAGTAGGTTATAGATTGTTTTAATAAGCCATAAATCCAGCATCTCTCTTCAGTCCATGATTTTTAGTGTCTAGCAAAGTTATGAATTTAAGCTCCAAGGCTTGTCTTTTGAAGGTGGTTGCAGATTTCCTTTGTGGATGAGTGCTGAGAGGTCAGAGGTAGAGTGAGCATTGTGAGAAAAGTGTTCGCCCACCGGTGATGTGGTGTTTTGTCTTTTATCATTTTCCCCCTGTGAGTTCATTCAAGAGTATAGTGATTGTCTGGGTTCACCCACATAGTTGTTATTGGGGCGTTTAATGCACTGGATGATGTACACCACATGTTGTGATTGGCTGAATATGGCCCATACACTGAAAACATTATTCCATACAGTTTGGGACACTACATCAGCTTTATTTTCTGTTGCAAGGCTGGGTTTTATCAACACTTATTCATTTCAGCTGAGATTACACCTAAGGCCTGATTTGCAGTCTTAAGGAAAAACTCCTGTTGACTTTAGTGGGTGTTTTGCCTGTGTACAGGATCGGGCCCTCTGTTTCTTCCCAGACTGTCTCTTTGCCTACGGTCATAAATTATCAAGCAGTGCCATCTTTTAAATGGATTGTTTCCTGTTGTGCTTCTTGAAGGTTAGACACAATCCCTTACAGTAAATCACAAGACAGTAATTAATCCAGGAAGGTTATTCCCAGAAGCAAATTCTTACAATGTTAGAAATAACATGCTACGAACCCATTATACTGTGATATGTCAAATAATTATGACCTGCAAACTAGCTTAAACAACAGAAAACTTGTTGAGGCAGATTCTCGTAGCTGGAAGGCATTGTAACAAAGTCCAGTGTCTTAACCAGAGGCCATCTTTGGGAAAGTCGGCCTTTCCACAACAGCACAGTCCCTATACTGGTGCATTGGTTCAGAATTCACTCAGAGAAAAGGGGGGCAGGGTACAGAATCACCCAAATCCCGTTAAGTCAGTGGAGCTGTGTTGGTTTACACCAGCTGAGGATCTGATCCCTTTATGAACAATGAAGACACATGATCATTGATTCTGTCCGAGCCTATAAATGGAAACTCATTTCGAACCTACAGCTGTGCCACCTTAAGTGGGGAGTTAGTCACGTCTAATGCATGGAGGAGAATCAAGCGTGGTTGCTACCTGCGTGGGAGACAACCAAGGAAAAAGGAGGAAATGCTTTGAGTGATTCTGTGCGTAGGACTCATCGCTTTAAGTGAATTCTTAACCAACGCACCAGCACAGCGGCTGTGCTGCGGAAGGGCTGTCTTTCCAAGAAGGATGGTGTATGGTTAAGGCATTAGATTGGGACTCAAGAGAGCTGGATTCCCAGTTCTGCCACAGACTTCTTGTGTGATCTTAGGAAAGTCATTTATTACCTCTGTGCTTCAGCTCCCCACCTGTAAGATGGGGATAATATTTCCATTCGCCCTCGGTCTGTCTTGTCTACTTAGATGGTAAATTAGGTGCAGGGACTCAGGCTTACTATGTGTATGGACAGCAACTAGCAAATTGGGGACTCAATCTTTAGGCGCTATTTGTAATATAAATAACAACAAGACAGGATGATCCTGACCAGCTACTGTCATTAACAGTCCTCTGGCTCTTCTTACTGGAGTAGTGGAGTTAACTACAGTGTCCTGGCCAAATTCAAATGTCATTATATGTTGCATAAACAACCTAAAACTCCTTTGCAGTTTCAGTCGGCTACAGTTTTCTTCTTCACTCACTGGCCTAAACTGTTGCACGGTGTTACTGTGTGCTTGGAGACAAGACACATTCCACCCCAGCATCCCACTGGATGTTTATCACACTTGAAGTGAGTATTTAGTGTGAAAAGAGCATTGTGTCAATATAAGAGATTCTTGTGCTAAGTGACAGACACTCAGGGAACTACAGCAGACATGGTTTGCAGAAAAAATGACAGAGAGAATGAGTTAAAGTAACAATGATCTGACAGCTGACAAATAAATCAGTACTGGCAAAGCACAGAGGTAACAGTGAAATCCATGACCAATAGCTATAATATTTGGATAGGCAGCTATTCATAATACTTCACATTTCTTTAACAGCTTCCTTTCAAGAGTCTCAAAGCACTTTGCAAACATTCATGGAGTAAGACTTACAACACCCCAGTGAAGCATGTGACAGATGGGGGGAGGAGGAGGCACAGAAAGGTTAGTGCCTTACTCAAGATCACACAGAATCAGGAATAGAACCTCAAGGCCAGATCCTCAACTGGCAGCGCACCATGCAAGTCAGTGGAGCTACGCCGATTTACATCCATGGAGGATCTGGCCTCTGATTTCCAGCCCTGTGTTTCAACCACCAGACCACCCATCTCTTAGAAATAAAACATCAAATGTGAAATCCTGGCTGCATTGAAGGCAGCCGCAACATTCCTGTTGAAGTCAGCGAAGCCAGGATTTTACCCAAAGGATCCTGTGGGGTCTTTCGACAGAGGGTTGCTGCAGTGGCAGATCCTGGCTGCCTCAGTGACCCATGTGCTCTGGATTCATGGTGACTGAGGCGGCTTCTTGCACGGGTCTGATCTGCTTTCAGTGAAGAAAAATGGCAAAACTCTCACTGACTTCAATGGAGCAGGAGGAAGCCACAGGTGCACAAGGAGAAACGCCCTCTCCTCTCCCTGCCCACCCTTGCTGGGCCAGCCATGCTCTGGTCCACACAGGATTAAACACAGTACAATGGTTTCCATATAATTCCCCATATAGCACTTAAAGTTAGTTTTACATTGGCTTTAACCTCCCGGTGTTTGCCCCTTACGTTGTATTGGTTGGGCGCTGGGGTGGAGGTTTGCGCTCTCCTCTTAGCGATTGGTTGCTGAAACATACTGGAGTTTCCCGTGCTGAAGTCTTGCTTGGATTGAAATGCCAACGAGAGGTTGTAGGCGTTTGCGGCAGGGTAGCTGGGTTTTCTGTTGTGTGGGAGACGAGCATCCTGGAAAGAGACAAATCAAAGACATCAGTAGCAACTGAGCAGCAGTGCTGGAGGGAGACGGGTGAACAGCTTGGATCCAGTCTTAGACCTCTGGTCTTTTACATATTGTTAGAACTGGGTAGGGAATATCCTCTGTATTTTACATACAGCAGAACCCCACTACATTGCATGAATGGTTGGGAGTCCCATTGCAAGGGGTCTGATCCTGCCAGTGAGGTGCCGAGCACCATTAATTCCCATTGGCTTCACTGGGAGAAGAAGCACGCTTTGTCCGTGCACGAGATTATCCTCCATTGTGATGGTTTGAAAATGGGCTTAGAATTCTGTGCAAAATTATCGGTGTTCAGCGATCAGAGCATTCAAAGGACTGAGAAGATTTTCTTCTAACTCGGCTTATGATTTGTAACTCACTGAGATTTATAGAAGAACTGACTTTGTTGTCACTAGCTTTAGCCATTTTCAAGCTAGGGCGAGGGCAACATTTCCAGTTAGCCCACATGCGGGGGAAATGTGGGGGGGGTTTCTTCACACTTCCATAAATCAAACACAGCTCAGCCAATTTTGCTCCACTTTTCTACTGCAAAGGAACAAAAATCACCTTTGGATTGAGATCAAGCTTAGAAAATTTTAGCCCCAGAGGAATTTGTTTTAAAAGTTATATGAGCAACTGAAAAAGAAGGTTAGAATGGAGGATGGAATTCAGCCTTAATTATAGCAATGTCTTCCAGTGTTTGTAAGGTGCCCCACCCCTATTGTATCCAGATCCTTCGGGGCATTTAGATAATTAACCCCAATTGAAGACACTCTGACTTGAGGTGCCCTAAATTTAGGCAGCAAGGGATGAAAAGTAAGATGTGATCATTAAAGGCCTGATGCAATAGAAGTCAATAGAAAATCCTTTAGGCCCAGATCCTCAAAGGTATTTAAGTGCCTAACTCCCATTGAAATCAATGGGAAATTAAATTAAATTAACTCCCATTAATTTCAGTGGGAGTTAGGCACTTAAATACCTTTGAAGATCTAGGCCTAATTTACTAATGGGCTGTGGATCAGGCTCTGAAATATACAACCCCTTTCCCTTACCATGGAAGGAAAGTAGCCCGTTCCCTTCTTCGACAGTGAGGTGCTGTTAATCTCCGCAGACTGGTGAACGACGTTATAGAATCCTGGGCCTGGAATGTCATTCTAAGAAGGAAACATAGCACATTTAGCAACAATCACCCTTCTGAACACACTCAAAACATTATTTAGGAAGTTTCAGAGCTGTGACGGCAGAACGTAGGAATTGCCAGGCTGGATCGGACCAGAGATCTCTCTCTCTCTCGGTGGCCAGTACCAGATGCATCCAGAGAAGGTGCAAGAATGCCTTAATGGACAGTTATGGAATAACCGAAAGGGGCTGTTATTGCTGGGCTGGGGATGAGCTCACAGCTCCTATAAAGTGCCCCAAATGGCGAGCAAAACCAATCGCCTCTGACAGCCAGACACCCCGTCACTTGCATTCATGCGGCAGAGGTGTTTCTGTGAAAAGTGGGGGTGTGAAAGGCGAGTGTCTGGCACCTTTAAAGAAGGCAGACTGCTCAGGGCAAGGACGGCTCTTCAGCCTTGGTAGGCTGCCGGCCTAGGAGCTGGAACTCCAAATGTAAACCAGGTTGCCATGCCCTCATGCTGGATGATCATCCTTGGCAGACAATGGCACTAGATGCTGGCGAGGAGGTGGATGCCACCAGCATTAATGTCACTGAGTCTTACACAGTGAAGCATGCCTTATAAATACTGTGTCCTCCATCATGTAACTATTGATATTCTCGTTATCAGTGAAAGGATCTAAACATTTTAAAATCCTACTAACACTTGGCCTTGATTATATCTGGTGGCAGTGAGTTCCACAGGTTATCTGGATTATTTATTATTACCATAGTGCATAGGCGCTCCAATCACGCACCAGGATGCCATCGTGCCAAGTGCTGTACAAACACGGAATGTGCATTGTGTAGACAATTATTTCCTTTTATCGGCTTTCAATTTCAGTGACTGGCCCTTGTCTTCACATGATGAGAGAGCTCCTAATTTACCTCCCCTATACAATTTTTTTACATTACACACATCTATTAGATCAAAGCTTAATTTTCTCCTCTCAAAACTAAACAACCCCAGTATCTCTCGCCAGGACTAATCATTTTGTCAGCTATTTCTGAGCCCCCTCTGTTTCTGTTGCAGCTTTTATTTTGAGATAGGATGACCAGAACTGAACAGAACATTCCAGGTGAAGGCGTACCCTGGACATAAATAATGGCACTCTCATATTTTCAGTATCATCTTCCATTCCATTCCTTGGGCACCTGAACGTTTTGTAGTAACTGTCGTTGTGCAATGAGCAGATGTTTTCATTGTGTCAGAATAATAATCTTATTTTAATGTGAGTCTCAAATTGCACAGAAAAATGAATATGAAATGGGAGATTAAGTTTCCTACAGGGCAATTTATACAGACTGGGAGTTCAGAGCAACTGCAAGTCTGAAATCTCACTTGTACATCTGACTTGACTGACTGAATTCAGCATGTGGCCAGAATGCATTATTTGCAGTTACCGCACCCTTCCTGACTCAGCTCTCCTGGGCTTTTCAGAAAGAGAACTGGGCGGGATTCTATTTATAGAGCAAAATAAACCAAAACCGGCTTCAGTTCTATGCGATGACACCTTAAGCTCTTGAGGTTCAGTGTCCCGCAAGGTATTGAACACCTTCTGTAAGGTGCTGGGCTCCCTCGAATCCGAGGGACGTCAATGGGATTTCTGGAGGCTCAGGACTGTATGGGATGAGACCCCTAGAGAGAAATATAGCCTCACGTCAAAGATGATTTAGGTATGTAGGAATGGAAATATCTGAGACTCCTGACCCCGGAGAGCATATCATCGTCATGTGACCTTGTCTGTCAATTACCAGTGGAAAATATTTTGGATGGAGCACTGGACAAGTACATGAGACTTTATAAGCACATAAAGAGGTCCTGTCCTGTCCGGTTCCTGTCCTGAGGAGTGTCCACTCAGATTCAGACAGAGATATACAATACACAAGAGAAGATAGTGTGGGAATAACACAGAAGAGATGGGTTTGAAGAGGAGAAAGACGGCAGTTGGTGCAGAGGACATTGGGAGCAATTCCAGCCACACACCCCAATCCTGCAATGAGCTACACCTGAGTGCAGGCATCTCAACCCCCCCATGCAACAGGAAAGAACGTACAAAGCCGGGAGTGGGAAAAGGAGATAAAGGGAGACGATAGGAGAGACGTGGGAGAGGCACAGGCAGTGGGAGAGGGTGTAGGAGGAATATATAAAATAATAAAACCCAGCATCCAAGCAGAGTTTGCATTAATGGCCATAAGGCAGAGGCAAGTAAGGAATGACCTCATCCCCTTCTTAGGCTACCAATCCAATTGGCCAGACTGGCACTCCAGTGGTAATGTGCTACCATGCATGACATCACATTCTGGGACCTGATTTAGGTCCTTTGTGCCAGAGCCAGGAGCTCTGCAGGTCTGATCGGCCTGAGGAGCGGGAGATCCTAACCCTAAACCCTTGTGGTTGGTTTAGGAATGGCATTGACAGGATCTCATCACCTTTAAGGCTACAGGGTACAGGGTGGTATGTGGGGAGGGCAAGTTAGAGCGCAGATACTAATGGACACTTAAAGAGGCAGGATGGATTAGAGAGGACTGGCTATGAAGAGCTTTACAAGGACACCAGGTCAAATCTGAGCCTTGAGAACAGCGAATGAAAGGCATTATTGATTGACAGCCAGCTGCTTGCTGTGAGCTGGTGGATACAATCCGGTTACTAGTGGAGAGCGTCCACATCGTGGAAATCCTCCTAACAATGGGTCAACTCCAGGCTGACAGTCCCAGCAGAGATTCTGTATTCGCTTCATTCCGTTTTCTTTAAAGGGGATGAGGGGGGAATCCTGGCTCACCACTATATTACTCCAGCTTTATGTTGGTGTGACCCCATTGAGTTCAATGAGTGACAGTGTTGTCTACTGGCTGTGGCACTGGACTGGGAATTCGATTCTACTCCTGGCTCTGTTGCGGACCTGCTGTGTGACCATGGGCAAGTTACTTCATCCATTTCTGTTCATCCATTTCCCCTCCCACCCTATGTAGATTGTGGTGGGACTGCCTCTTACCACTTATACATACAGTACCTACCTCATCTCACTTGGCACTACCATAATGCTAATAATACAAATACACAAGTAGAAAACTGGTGTCACGAAATGGGAATCAGGCCCAGAGTCTTTAGTTCTTATTATTTCCATATATAGTTTCACAAGACTCTGCCTTCCTTATAAAAAAGGTCATGGGAGTTACAGTGTGAATGGCCATGGACACATTCGGCATACTTTTCTTTGTAGACAGAAACTATAGGATGCACTGAGGACGGATGTAAGTGGTGCAACTCCATTGATTTCAATAGAGTTGTCCCTACTTACACCAGACTTCAATAGGTCACTACATGACTAACGCTTTCTGGCTGGAAGATACATGGGGACTTAGGCACCTAATTGCTATTTGTGCCTTTGAAAATCTACCTCCCACTCCCTGAGCTGATTACATACCATTATTACTTCTACCTCCTTGAGATCATATTCTATTGGTGAGTATAGAAGGCCACTAGGTCACGGTATTAGTTGATCAGAAATATTTTGCATACAACACCCAATAATATACATAAAAGTTCTAGTGGGGAGTGAATCCCTGTACCTGTAGCTATGTGTTTATATACTTAGTCTATAGTACGTAGTACTAAAGTTCTGTGGAGACATGACCAGGTGTGTTTGGAAGGAGAAGCTCAGAACGTAGCCCTAGTAAGAGCTAGTATTTGATGCAGTATCGTTTCCCTAGGGATAACGCTCAAGCACAAGTCTACTAAGGTCTTGTGCCGCTTGTGCTTTGAGCCACTTGCTGCTCCATCCTTCCAGCAGGAAATGCTTGGAGTAGAAGGGAGTGTTTTGTGGAACTACCTTAAAACTCTACCTCTTCTCTTTTAGTCAGAACTTTGCATCAGGTCATCTGGAACTCTTGGAAGCTAACCAGACAGACGGCCCCTGCAAAAGGCAGTTAAGCTACGTCTCCACCATGATCATTTCCCCTCATCTTTGGTCCTTGATGTCAATGGTTATTATTATTATTCAGGCCTGAGATAATGTGCTCTTGATATCGCTGAGATGGGAGAGACAAGCAAGAAGGAAGAGATCAAAGGCCGAATAAGAAAAAGAGAAGATACCAAATAACTCTCTGATCTACCCACTTGGAAAAGGGTTCATGAAGCTACAGAAATCCTCAATTGACTTAATTTTCATGGCATTCTAGGGAGCCATAGCAGTGTTATTCACCAGATGGAGAGCGGGGAACTTTCTGCAGGAGGCATGGAGACGACTCCTCCCATCAGAAGAGGAAGAAGTTAGGAAGCTGGACCCCAAAAGGCCCCTTGCACATAGAGGATGGGTCATCTGTATTGGCCAGAGAAAAAGAATTCATGTAGATGTCTGGTTGACTTGTACAGTTTTACAGTATCTTACTGCTGCCCCCTTCTGGCCAAAGAGGAGTAGACATCATAGTCTTTAGCTAGTAGTAGGGAGTTTATGCACGGAGAGCTCAGGATTAAAGAAAGAAGTCCTAGAAAGTTGGGTCATATTCTGCATGCATTACACCGGTGCAAATCTTCACTTAATTCACACCATTCACTTCAATTCAAAGGGTCTTGTAAAGAATATTTAGGTTGTAAAACAAACTAACAGTCCAATTCAGTGATGAGACACAGTATCATTCAGCCTTGGCCCCGAGGATAGGGAGGCTGGAATGGAGAGGAGAAAAAAAGGAGCACAGAAGCCATTTTTCAAAGGAGCCCAAGAGAATTAAGTACCTAAATCCTACTGAAATGCAGCGGTGCTCCACTGGTATTGTACAGCGTAACTCAGTGGTGAACCAGGCTCTTGAGTGTTAAAAGAGTCGTTTCATACAGTTATTTATCAGCAGGGTCACATGACTCTTTTTCATCAAACTACTTCAGCGTTTTCCTAGCTGATTTTCAAGAACACTTCTGTTTTGCATTGCTGTTAGTGTTTTTTTCCCCAAAGCCTGATCCATGGAATACTATTTAAAACATGCATACAAGCTGTGTGTCCAGTTCAACTTAACCAAACTTATTATAAAACAAGATCACTTAGAGATAATAGGAACATAAGATTTACAGCAAAGGTCATAAATCTCAAAATATTTCTACTACCTACCTGGTTATACTGAAACCTCTTTGCTTGAGAATTAAATCCCTTTTTTTCTGAGTTTGGGATCATTCTTGTCTGGTATTTATAAGGAATGGAGGAGACCTTGTAACCTAAAAGGTAAAGCCGATAAAAACAAGATCCTGAATGTGGAGATACAGGAAATATGTAACTGTAGCACCAGATTTCATTTTAAATTGGAAACCGAAATGAAATGCAAATCTATGATTAATGCAATCTTCAGGTCGAGAAATCATCATTTGTTTTTGCATTGAATTTTCCTGTTTTATTTAAGAAGTAAAGAAAAACCTATCGCTGCAGCACTTTAAAGGTGCTTCAGTGGTCATGAAGAGCTGTAGGGCTGACCAGGGCCGCCCAGAGGATTCAGGGGGCCTGGGGTCCCACTTCGGCAGCGGGTCCCAGGGCAGAAGGACCCCCCGCCGCCGAAGACCTGGAGCGGAAGAAGTTCCGGGGGCCCGGGCCCCACAAGAGTTTTCCGGGGCCCTCGGAACGAGTGAAGGACCCTGCTCCAGGGGCCCCGAAAAACTCTCGTGGGGGCCCCGCGGGCCCGGGGCAAATTGCCCCACTTGCCCCCTCCCTCCCCCCCGGGCGGCCCTGGGGCTGACTCAGTGCTGCTAAATCACATTTGCCACATCTCCTTATTTAGACCTTCGCTGAGACAGCCTGAAGTCAGGCATTTTAGCAGCCCATCTCATGGGCCTGATCCTGCAAAAAGCTGAGCGCCTTCTGGAAGATGCTGCGCACCCTCAGCTCCTGTTGAGCACAATGACAGTTGAGGTTACTCAGAACCTCCCAGGAGACACTCAAGCCCAGATCCTCCAAGATAGTTAGTTACCTAACTCCCATTGATTTCAACAGGAGTTTGGCACCTAAATACCGCTGAGGATCTGGGTCTCTGTGCTGTGCAGGATTGGGCTCTAGGCCTTGTCTACACTGAGATTGTCTTGCCATTTCCCACCAGTGCAGCTCCTACTTTGGTAACTCAGGTGGGAGGTCTAGAGGAGCCAGGAGCCAGCAGCTGCTGTGTTTTTACCACTGTGTCATCCGAGTCATGTTAGCTGACATTGTGGTAAAATTGCCAGCGTCTTGTCTACTCTAGAGCTCCCTCTGCTGCAACCTATAGTGGAGCTGAACCCGGAGCAGTGCAACAGTGAGAAGCTCAGTGTAAACGCAGCCATGCTGTTGACAAGGGAGGAAATATGTTTAAGATGGTCTTTGAAATTAAAGGGAAGGTCAAGGAAGGGAAGAGATACAGGAGGTCTATTCTAGAGAAACTGCAGAGGGGAGAATGCTCTCAAACCAATAGTAGCGAGGCTGTGTGGAGGGAGAGGTGGCAAGTGCTAAATGAGCAGGAGGAACAGAGACACACGGACTATGATACAAATCCACAGAAGTTTTAGAAGCCAGGGGCATGATTGTCCACTGCCTTGCACTGCGTGTCGTCATTTACACATTTGCATAGTGGAAGGTTCTGGTGTGGTGTCATTTAATGTTCACTTTGCACTGGTTTAAATAGCCCAAGGAGAGCAATTCTAAACTGGGTCCTGGAATGACTGGAACTGGCTGTGGATATAAATTGTTCAGGATGTCACTTCCTATTGATTCGCTTCACTGAGGCTGCAGTTTCAAAGAACAACATATTTGTAGCTATTTCCCCCCCTTCTCAAATGCAAAGTGGTTATTATTCGATTCACAATACTGTACCTCTTGACGCTTTCCCGCTCTGCACAGCATCTGTTCCTTTGATACTAGTAGCTAAAGAAAAGTTCTCGAAGCAGGCAGCCATGTTACGCAACTACGGCCCACTGGCTGGAAATACTCTTCTTCTCAGGGTCACCATTTTGTTTCTAAAACATCAGTTGGAAATATCAAAATGTATATGAATTTAGAAGAAAAAAACTAGCCAGAATTTCTAATCAAGGCTGGAATGGCAAAGATTTAATAAACAAGGGAACTTCCTTTCCAGATTATGATTATTATCATATTTTACATTCATAGAGAATCTGTCACCAAGAATTCCCCAAATCCTGTGGGACTGCAGGGGTGAGTGAAGGCTGCAGGTGCGGGCCCTACACATAAACATCAACCCTTCTGTCACCTGTGGGGTGGGGTGACATGATGCCAATCCAGCTTCACAGCTGAGAGGGAGGGAAAGGATTTGATCAGGAAAGACTGAGGCAAAGCCCTGTTCCTATGAAAAAAACTGTGGGAATTTTTAATGTCTACAAGGAGCACACTGGCCCTCTGTTTTTAAGGTTATTTTAAAGATTACCCTAGAGAAGGAGTGTGAAGCCCAGGTACTGTGTTTAGTTGTAAGAGCATCTGCTAGGTCAGGTGAGAGGAAGCGTTGCATGCCAGGACAGTGGTCCTCAACCTTTTTTCATTTGCAGACCCCTACAAAATTTCAAATGGAGGTGCGGACCTTTTTGGAAATCTATTGTCTGTCTATATAGCTGAATTCTATTCAGTCAGTTTACAGTCTAAGTCTTTCATGGACCCCTTAGACAGGCGAGCCACGGACCACAGGTTGAGAACCACTGTGCTAGGACTCTCATCTCTGCTAAGCCAGAGGAGAGGAAGCGTTGCATGCTGGGACCCCGGTCTCTGCTAGGCCAGAGGAGTGGAAGCATTGCATGCTGGGACCCCGGTCTCTGCTAGGCCAGAGGAGAGCAAGTATTGCATGCTGGGACTCTCATCTCTGCTAAGCCAGAGGAGAGGAAGCATTGCATGCTGGGACTCTCATCTCTGCTAGGCCGGAGGAGAGGAAGCGTTGCATGCTGGGACTCTTGTCTCTGCTAGGCCGGAGGAGAGGAAGCGTTGCATGCTGGGACTCTTGTCTCTGCTAGGCCGGAGGAGAGGAAGCGTTGCATGCTGGGACTCTTGTCTCTGCTAGGCCGGAGGAGAGGAAGCGTTGCATGCTGGGACTCTTGTCTCTGCTAGGCCGGAGGAGAGGAAGCGTTGCATGCTGGGACTCTTGTCTCTGCTAGGCCGGAGGAGAGGAAGCGTTGCATGCTGGGACTCTTGTCTCTGCTAGGCCGGAGGAGGGGAAGCATTGCATGCTGGGACTCTTGTCTCTGCTAGGCCGGAGGAGAGGAAGCGTTGCATGCTGGGACCCTGGTCTCTGCGGGGCCACAGGAAGGAAGCATTGCATGCTGGGCCCTGCCATCCCTGCGGTGCCACCCCTGCCTACCTGCCTGCCAGGGCTGCTTTAGAGAAGGACTCTGAGAAAGTTTACACTTGGTTGCCTAGACAACAGCAGAACCAGCTATTACCCAATCATTTTGCTTGTTACTTTGGCGCTTTACATGCTCGTCCAATCACAGAAAGGCTTTCAAAGTGGCATCGGGTTGCCTTATGCCCTCCTCAAGTTAGAGGGCGTGTTCCCCTAGTTAAGATGGTCCCGGACAATCTCTTCTGCACATGGGTCTTAAGGCAGCTGTGCTCACCCCCGCAGGCCCTGTTACAAAGGGACCACAGGGAAGAGTGGAACAGCCCCTTTGTCTGCTCCCTGCTCTTCATAAAGATAGAACCACAACTTGCCAGGCCCCTGAGCCCCCGGCCGCTCCCCGACAGCCGCAGCGCGCTGCGCCACCAGAGCTCTGGCCCGCTGCTCCTGCCGTGCAGGGCGGGCGGCATGGCTGGCTCCGGCCGGGTGGCGGGACAGCGAGCTCCTGCTGCTCTGAGTGGCATGATAAGGGGGCGGGGGTTGGATAAGGGGCAGGGGATCCCGGGGGGCAGTCGGGACAAGGAACAGGGGGCAGTTGAATGGGGTGGAGGTTCTGGCGGGGCGGTCAGGGGACGGGGAACAGGGGGGGTTGGATAGATGTGGGAATCCCGGGGGGCGCTGTCAGGGGGCGGGGGTATGGATAGGGGTCGGGGCAGTCAGGGGACAGGGAGCAGTGGGGGTTGGATAGGAGGTGGGAGTCCCGGGAGGGGGTGATCAGTGGACAAGGAGCGGGGGGGTTGGATGGGTCAGGAGTTCTGAGGGGGGCAGTCAGGGGGCGGGAAGTGGGAGGGGGCGGGGGCCAGGCTATTTGGGGAGGCACAGGCTTCCCTACCTGGCCCTCCATATAGTTTTGCAATGCCGATGTGGCCCTTGGGCCAAAAAGTTTGCCCACCCCTGCTCTAAACGTTAACAAGGTTTTATGTTGGCCGAGAGGGGCTGAGTCTGCTCCTGCTGAGGTCAATGGTGCGTAGGGTGACCAGATGTCCCGATTTTATAGGGACAGTCCTAATATTTGGGGCTTTTTCTTATATAGGCTCCTATTACCCCCCACCCCCTGTCCCAATTTTTCACACTTACTATCTGATCACCCTAATGGCACAACATCCACTTGCTGCAATTGTGCAAGCTTCTGGGCCAGATTTTTAAAAACGCTCAGAGTCAGCTGGCCCAGTGGCTAGATGCTGGCCTGGCAATCAGGCGACCTGGGTTGGATACCTGCTGTGTATCTTTGGGCAAAGTCACTTTGTCTTGCTATTCTCTCTCCCTCCTTGTGTCTTCAGACTGCAAGCTCTCTAGTGCAGGAGCTGCCTCTTGCTGTGTAGTTCTACAACAATGGGCCTGATCTTGGAATCTCTAGGGGCAACTGTGCTAGAAATAACAGCTCAGCATCCACCCCTGTAGTCAGAATTGCTCCTCTCCCATTTAGACACCTAAATAAGGGTCAGATTTTTTTTAAAATGCTCACCAGCACCCAGCAGCTGCCATGTTAAAAAAATCTGACCCTTATGAAAGTGCTTAAGTGGGTAGTGAGTTATTTTGGAAATCTGTCCCATCGTGTCTAACAGTAAGTGATATAATCAGAACACTTAAGACCCCTTTGATCATGGAATCAGTTCACAAGCATTAACTATTACTAGGACTATTGTTTTAGTATGGTAGTCAATGCACTGGCAGCAGAATCCCTTTCATTGGTGCAACAGGCTGAATCCAGGAGGCTGAATCCAAAGCACATCCATTCAACCAGTGCATCTTGGGCTGCATTGGAGAGATGCTAAGCACCTGTAACTCTCAATGATTTCATTGGGGTTTGTTTGCGCTCGTCCTCTCACAAGATCGGGCCTCTAAAAAAGAAAACTGCATGTATTCTGAGAAAGAGCCCCAATCTAGGGTCCTCCCCTCTGAGTGCACTGAACAGGAGATGAGGGTCCTCCCCTCTGAGTGCACTGAACAGGAGATGAGGGTACTCAGCATCTCTCAGAATCTTGCACATTTGGGCCATAACATCCCATTTAGTCTGATGGCTTCTGTGCAAATACAAAATTGTGACCACTAGAGGCCACCCCACAAAATGGTATGAAAACACAGCTCCTGGTCTCTGCTTTCTCTCTCTCTCTCTTTAGTATCTTGCACTGCAAACAAGCTTTACCATTCCCAACCAATAGGCTGGGTCTGCCATTTAACACCCTGCCTAGCAGCCAGTAATCTTAATCATACATGAGTCTCCCAGCTGACTGGCAGGTCTAGCATCAAATCACAGTATCTTGAGATGAGCCAAACACTGCCGCAGACTGGAAGCCCTAAGTTGGGTAAGAAATTAAAAGCAATTTGTGTAAATCTATATCCCTGGGTGGAAAGTATCAGCAAAGATCCCTTCATCACTCAGCCTAAGTGGAAAGCCAGATGAGTGTGTCTGAAACTCAGATTGGGTGAGTGGCATGAATGGTTTTGCATGGGCAATAGAAAGTTCATGAATTATCTATCATTTCTGGTCTGATTCATGTTTTCTGTCGGTCTGGGAACCTATTATGTGGCTTCTTTTGATTTGTTCCTGCTCGGCATTACTCTAAAAAGCCAGCCTGTTTTATTTTTAGGCTCAGAAGTAGCCCGTACAGGGCCAGGTGGGTTGCCTAAACCAGGAAGTGACACGGAAGAACTTTTTTGTTTGTGTAGCCAAGCTCTTGATTTGGATGGTGCTTGGATAGTCATTCAAAAGTAAAATCTTGCTCTTCCCTCTGCAGCCTGAGACCGCTGATTTGCTAGGTGACTTGCGTCTTCCTCTGCTGGGCTTGTGAAGGGCATTTGCTGCATTTGTTTTAACCGCTATCACTGGGGGTGGGCTGGGCAAATCCTTTATAGGCCTAAGACTTGGAAAGAGATTCTGGTTTGTAGCCAAGCATGGTACTGAGCAGTGGAACTACCGGATCCTAGTCCCATCTTTGCCACTTAATTATTCTGTGACCTTGGGCAACTCACTTAGGGTCTGATTTTTTGGGGGGTGTTTATCATCCATAGCTCATATTGGCTTCAGGATCATGAGGCTTCACTGGGAGCTGTGGGTGCTCAGCACCTCTGAAAATCCGGCCCTTAAACTGCTCTGTGCCTTAGCTTCCCCAGCTATAATAAGGGATCACTTTGAGTCTCCGTTCCTGGGTGTTTGTAAAGTGCTTCGACATTCTCCAGTGAAAGGTGCTTATCAAAGTGCCCGCTACTGTTAGGTCCTTCAGGTGTGCATGGTGCTTCCCAGACAGCTAGAGTGGGGCTTGACCCCAGGAGCTTGAAGTCTCTAAGGGCCCAATCCTGCTCCCACTGAAGTCAATGGGAGCATTGCCATTCATTAAAATGGGAGCAGGCTCGGACCCGCTGGTTAGAGCAAATGAAAAGTGGCACTGTTATCTCGGTTGTGTGGTGGTGGAAGGACCTGTGATGTTGTGTCTCCTGAGTGTACAACACAAGGTCACTAGGCACTAAAGGAGTGTAAAACAGGCCTTGGAGGACAGAGAGCTTTTTGACTCCAGCTCTCCAAATGGGATGGCCTGACCTTTAATACCACTCAAAGGAACATTTGCCTTCCGGACAACATGCAGTTTAAGTATCGGCTCAGATAAATGACAGGTTTCAGAGTAGCAGCCATCCGAAGAAGTGGGCTGTAGTCCACGAAAGCTTATGCTCTAATAAATTTGTTAGTCTCTAAGGTGCCACAAGTACTTCTGGCTCAGATAAACTGACTTCTATGCAGTTGGGGCTGTGTGGGTGTCTTGAGGAAAAACCTTAAACACTGAGGTCCCATCTGATATGTGCGAATGTTAGTTTGATTCTGGGGAATTTCTTATAAGAGTAAAGGTTTGCCTGGTGTACTTGGCCAGAATTTCTCATCCCATCCTCCTTCAGTTGACCTCCTGGCTCCCTGACACTTGTGTGTGTACGTCACTATAAATACACTGCTCTCAGGTGGCAAGCTTTGTGATGATTGTTCATTGATTTACCTTTTATTTTTTAAATCTTTCTTAGTGTCTAAAATCTCGGGAAAGATAAGCTGCTGTGCTGGTGATCTATTGGAAATACGGATTGATCCACACCTCTTCCTGGAGTGATTGGCTTGTCCCTGCTTTGCCGTGTGGGGGGGGAAAAGGAGACCGCAGCAGAACAGCCATTGTGAGGATGCTCGGATTCCACTGATCAGCCCATTCCTTAGCTCACGGGAGCAAGATGGAAAAGGAGAAGTGGGGTAAAGTAATGGGCCAGGAGGCTGTGCCCAAGTCTCTTCTCTAAAGAGCGGTTGCGGATGTTGAGGAAGCCGCAAGGGAGATGCGTGAATAAACCAAAATGGAAGGAGGCCCAGATCTGCAGCTCCAGCAGCTTCCACTCGCAACAGCTGCTGTATCTGTACTGTCCCATGAGGATCCCTATTCTTACAAGGTCAGATGTTCACCAAAGGCACTGCCTAGTAGGCCTAAAACTTGACCTGAATGGCGCTGGGATTTATGTCCGGCTTGGAAATATAAATATTGTCTTGAGTGTGCTGAGCTCTCGGATCGTGTGCTGCGTGTTTGTATTACAGCAGCGCCTAGGGGCCCTCATGGGCTAGGTGATGTGGATAGACAGTGAGGCACAGTCCCTGCCCTGAAGGACTACCAGCGAGATAGATAAAGGAAGTGAGACAGGAAGGATTATTGCCTTGCAATTTCTAGAGAGGGAGCTGAGGGACAAAGGCCCAGATCCTCAAAGATATTTAGACTCCTAACTTTCACTGACTTCACTGGAAGTTAGGAGCCTAAATAACTTTGGGGAGCTGGGCCAAAGATGCTAAGTGACTTGCCCGAGGTCACACAGGGAACTGGGAAGTGAACCCAATGCTTTAATCAGAAGCCCATCCTTCCTCTCTAACTGGTCCTGAGGCTGGAATTTTCAGAGGATCTTAATGGAGTTGGGATTTGGGCTGCTGACTCAAAGGCCTCTTTGAAAATCCCACCTAGAATGACTCTGAACACTGCAAGGCTCTTCGCTGAGGATGCAGATCTGGGTGCCGCGCAAGTCTAAGTGCTGCTGAGAGAACTGGGGTGGGCACTTTTCAGTACGTCTGGCCCTCCCGAGCCAGCAACTCTGAGCTGTTTGGTGGAGGCAGTGCCTCTGCCGTGCCTTTCTAAATTGAGGTTTGGTTGATAAACCAGTGGAACCTGCTGAGCGTCTTAGCCTGGAATCTGGTAGGGTTATAGTATCGCTCCCCTCCTGCTGTCTGCAGTGGGATGTTCTCTTAGGGCATGTCTACTCTGCAATTAAAAACCCATGACTGGCCCATGCCAGCCGGCTCGGGGTAAGGGGCTGTTTAATTGCAGTGTAGACATTTGGGCTCAGGCTGGAGCCCGGGCTCAAGGCCCCTGTGAGATGGGAGAGAGACTGCGCCTCACTATGTCTGTACACAGTCCTTAGCCCCTTAGCCCAAGCCCTGAGTCAGCCGGCAGAGGCCAGCTGCAGGTGTCTCATTGCAGTGTAGACATACCCTTGGATACTCTGGGAGAAGTTGGCTTGATTAGACTCATGGCTTATTCAACTCCTTTTGCACCCTAATCACCTTCAACTTTTCAAAGGGTTTTCTGTCCCACTTACATACGTAATTTGTTACTTTAATGCCACTGCCTGACTGGGCATGGAAAGATAATGCCAATGTCTTTAATATCAATAGTTGGGGAGAGAGAGGGACAAACACGGGCTCAGCTATCCCAAATAAATCACCCTGAAGTACCCGCTACACCTTGGATATCTGTGTTTGAAACTAAAACTGTTAATGATGCTCTAATGAGATTTAGACTGTTGCTAGAGGAATGCAAATGGTAAATGTTCCTACTTGACAGAGAGAGAGAGAGAGATCACTCCAAGCTCTTCTGGTAGCATCGTGATGTGCATCTCTTTTGTGATTCATCCTTTCATTCATGGTTGCTTTGAATTCTGCCTCTAGCTTGTTCAAGGTATTGCTGGGCTGTAAACTCTAGTCTGTCAGGAGTGGTTTCCACCCCCTGTGCTTTTCTCTGGAATGACTAACTGGTTCATTTAAAAAGCGCATTCTAAATCTCTTCCTGCAAACTCCTATCTGGCCAGTTGTTGTGACAGTTGGAGGTCAGTCAAGATATTTATTAGAGGCTGAACCTGGAATTGAAGAAAGGTGCCGAAGAACCTGCCTAATCCGTGCTCTGGGGAACACAAAATTCTCAGATCCTCCATGAAAATGGATTTTTAGGTGTGCCACTTACTGAAAAAAAGAGTATGGTGCAGGGCTACATCACCTTCCTGATGGGGATCTCAAGGAGCTCCATAAACATTAAATTAAGCCTCTCAATGCCCATGTCAGGCAGGAAAGTATTAATCAACCCCATTTTACAGATGGGATAACTGAGGCATTAAGAGGCTAAATGTCTTGCCCAAGATCATATAGGAATAGTGGCTAGATCTGGAGACAGAACTCAGACTCAGAAAGAGGTATTCAAAAATCTGCTTTCTATCAGGATTGCCCCCGTCCCAACCTTCCACTGGCTTCACGGGGGGAAATCTAATATCTGCATGTTTGCTTTGCTTTACAGGAAAACTTGATCGGTGCATTACTAGCTATATTTGGTCATCTAGTTATCAGTATTGCACTCAACCTCCAGGTGAGTATCATGAAACAAATATTGACCCTCTTCCCAAATGTCCTGTACTTGAAAAGCAGTAAGGATCCCCAAGTATCTGGGGTTTTTTTAATTTTTATTTTTTCCTTTCTAGAAGTATAGCCACATCCGGCTGGCAGGTTCCAGAGACCCTCGGGCCTATTTCAGGACCAAGACATGGTGGTGTGGTCTGTTTTTTCTGCTGCTGGGAGAACTGGGGGTGTTTTCGTCCTATGCCTTTGCACCTCTTTCACTGATTGTGCCACTCAGTGCAGTGTCTGTTATAGGTAAAAGAAAAGGACTCTTGTATCTATGTTTATGTAAGATTGCTTATGAAAATGCAATGCAATATAATTTTTTGTCTCTTTTAATAGCCAGCGCAATCATAGGAATTATATTCATTAAAGAAAAGTGGAAACCCAAAGACTTTCTGAGTAAGTTTCACTTCCATTATTCCGTATTCTTCATTTCTGCTTTGAATGCGGCTTAAGTTTTACTTCATTACTTCATAGTATATAGTATGACCGTTATTAAAGGGACACCAATTCTTAAAATGATGTTTTTCACTGGAAAGGTTTATCTGCTGTCTTTACAAATGGATTTTTCATATCTCGGGTTGATTGTTGAAAATGAACCTGTAAGGTCCCGTCCTTGCTTACTGATTTTAGAAATAGTTTGATGTGGGGTATATTGGAGGAATCTGATGGCACATCCTTGGGCCTTGATCCTGAAAATCCCTTAAATCAGTGATTCTCAAACTTTTGTACTGGTGACCCCTTTCACATAGCAAGCCTCTGAGTGCCACCCCCCTCCCGTATAAATTAAAAACACCTTTTTATATATTTAACACTATTATAAACGCTGGAGGCAAAGTGGGGTTTGGGGTGGAGGCTGACAGCTTGTGACACCCCCCACCCCCCACATAATAACCTCACGACCCCCTGAGGGGTCCTGACCTCCAGTTTGAGAACCCCTGCCTTAAATATTGTCTCAGTTCAGATTAACTGCACCTGTATTCCCCCTTGTCTGGTCCAGCAAGGGCTCCCACTCTCAGGTTTCTGTCATCACCTCTCTTGGGTGGAGACCCATGTCTCTCTCCCTTCTGACCAAGGTATCTCCAGGCTGAACAGTTCCCTGCCTTCACTGTGTTATTCCTAGCAGAGACAGGCTGCCAAAGCAGGCCTGCTTACTTTCTCTGCGGAGACGGTTGACAGTCTGACTGCCCACTGGTATAAGGTACCCCACAGCTCTTTCTAAGCAAGCCTGTTTTATTCTTAACATAAAAAGCATTACAGAGAGAACCTATTAAAAACAATTAAAAAAAAAACTACTCATATGCTAATAAGTCTACTAGAGGTCACCCCAACCCTAATGTGGGCTCTGGCTGGAGCAGTCCTTCCAAACCCCACCCCAGGGGTTTCCTTGTGGTTTCAAGTGAATCACAGCTTCGGCTCAGACCAAGCACGCTCATGTGTTTAATCCACCTTTTTATACAGCTCCAGGGTCTTTGATCGAGAGTTTCCAGGACCAGGTAGTTGACAGACAATGGGTTTTCCTTCCCCAGGCATAGCCTCAAAAAGGTGGATTTGAAATGGGCCATTTGCATTCCCCCTTACTCCCAGATATTTTGTAGGAAATCCACCTCACATCTTTTTCCAAAAAAACCAACTTTGAAGTTCCTGATACCTTAGAGCGCATTAGTCAGTCTCCTAGTGAAGTTACATACAATTCCACAGTAACACATACACAATTGCATCTTTAACATGCTGGACCCCAAAGGATATTAAACCTAATTCAGAATATTGCAGGAAATTGTCAATCTGTCACCAACACACTCGAAGTTCAAAGGAACGACATAGATGCGCAAGTATTTGCTGGGTGGGGGCCTTAGACTTGCTACCTCCTGACAGAATGAACACTGCATTGTTAAAGAGGCATTGTCAGGTAGCCTAAGATTTAGCACTCACCCTCACCTATTTGCTTAGAAGACTTTTTATCTTGCGTTAACTCTTGGCTCTCAGCTCAGAGCACATATATTGCTTGGTTTTTTTTTCTAGTATTTTGAAAGAGGGGCACGGAGGGTGGAGGAATGAACCATTTCCAGGGGGAAGCATGCTGTGTAGTTAGAATGATCACTATGCATGTGCCGTGTGTAACCCATGCATCTGTACTAATCCACTAACATGTCTTCTGTTTCTTGTCTTTGGTTTGCCAAAGGACGCTATGTTTTGTCCTTCGTAGGCTGTGGTTTGGCAGTCGTTGGAACTTACCTGCTGATTACGTTTGGACCCAACAGTCATGAGATGATGACCGGAGACAATATAACTAAGCATTTAGTCAGCTGGCCATTTCTTTTATATATGGTAAGGTGGCCCATAAAATATGGGTTGGATTCCATGCTTTCTGAAATATGTCTGGCTGGGGCTTTTACTTAAAATGGATTTTCATAGGTACTTGCTGCATTTTCATAGACTCCAAGGCCAGAAAGCACCATTGTAATCATCTGGTCTGACCTCCTGTATCACACAGGCCATAGAACTTCCCCCAAAATAATTCCTGGAGCAGACCTTTTAGAAAAACATCCAATTTTGATTTAAAAATGGTCTGTCAGTGATGGGGAATCCAGCATGACCCTTGGTAAGTTATTCCAAGGTTAATTACTCTTGCTGTTAGTTTACGCCTTCTTTCCAGTCTGAATTTGTCTAGCTTCAACTTCCAGCCATTGGATCATGTTATATCTTTCTCTGCTAGACAGAGGAGTCCATTATCAAATATTTATTCTCCCTGTTATAGACTGATCAAGTCACCCCAGAACCTTCTCTTGGTTAAGTTAAATAGATTGAACTCCTTGAGTCTGTCATTATAAGGCAGGTTTTTGAATCCTTTAATCATTCTCATGGCTCTTTCTTGGCTCTGTTAATGACTCTAAGAGCTTTTCCCATAATTGTCTCCCTAGCTCGGCGCATGTGTCTGTATGCACAATCTAAAGCAGAGGGTATGTTTTCTAGAACTGATTGGTCTTCAGCTTCCCTTCCCTCTCTGGATTATTGTGCCAGGATTCAAGCCTGTCGAACATATTCCACCCCCTCCCCAACCTGCCACTGTTAACCCCTGATAACAGACTGCAGATTGGCATCAACTGTGCTTAAGATAACCATGTACTGTGACTCAGATCTGTGTGTTTACCAGAAGGCAAAAAACCTCATGTTCTCATAATTAGGACCCCATCCAAGTCCCATTTGAAGGCAGTTGAAAGAGTCCTATTGACTTTAATGGGTGGTGGGTTGGGTCCTCATGCAGGAACCTCTTTAGGAAAAGCTGAATGAGACCAGTGACCTGGGTGCACAATTGGCGTTATTTGGCCTGTTGTTTTTGTTTTTTTTATTTTTAAAGAACGCAACGTCCCCAGAAAATCCCACTCCACTCTTCTTGCAAAAGTCACTGAAGATCTCATCCATTCAGAACAGGGCTGATTTGACTTATAGTCTTACTAGATCCTGCTTCAGCTTTCATGGATGTTAGCAGTACCACAATATGAGAAGATGTGTACACTATCGTTTCCATCCATCAAGTTTCATGGGACCAGGCAGTTCTGTGGCATCAGATAAAGCTATAATATTACAAGGCTTATGGGAGGCTGTGTGGCCTAGTGAGCAGCACACAGGACTGAGACTCAGGAGACCTGGGTGCTATTCCAAACTCTGCCACTGGCCTGCCTTGGTGACCTTGGGCAAGTCACTTCCTCTGTCTCTATTTCCCTATCTGTAAAATGGGCATAATGATACTGACCTCCTTTGTAAAGCTTTGAGATCTAATGATGAAAAGAGCTAGGTATTATTACCATTGCCAACATGAGCATCAAAGCCACATACACGGCAAGAAAAAGGATTTCCCACCCCATCCCTCACTTTCTAATACTTATTTCTGCATATATATTTTTTTCTAGCTTGTGGAAATCATACTGTTCTGCCTGCTGCTGTATTTTTACAAGAGGAAAAATGCAAACTACATAGTAGTTATTCTTCTGCTGGTAGCATTGCTGGGTAAGTTCAAATGTGTGCTTAAAATTTTCTAACTGTGATTCAATATTGTGAATTGGAGTGAAGAGCTCCTGGCGGTGGGGAACGTTCATGCATTTTATGTCACTAATCACAGTAATTAACTCTAGAAATGTTTATGAAAAGCAAATAAAGCCTGTATCTTGCTATAGTATTTCAGATTGAAGCAAGTAGAGATGGACAAGAGCTATTGGACCATCAGTCCACTCCTCATGGAGGCAGGATCTAGTCCCCCAAATAGAGGATATGTCAGATTCTAAACCCTGCTAATGGCAATGTGTTGTGTTCATGTATGCAAAACACTGGGAAGTGTCTGATGGCTTCAGCTGAGATGGAAGGATGATCTTGTGGCTAAAATACACTATTTTTAGTCCGGGAATCTTTCTGGCTCTGACACTCACTCCCTGTGTGACCTTTGTAAGGCATTTGACCTCTCTGCGTCTCCATTTCCCCATCTGTAAAATGGGAGGCAGGGATGTTGGGGAAACTAAATTACATGAATGTTTGTGAATTGCTTGCTTTTGAGATCCTCAGTTGCAACACTATCACTGCAGTTGTATTTCTGGCTTCTTGGGGCTCCAAGACAATTCTTTGTCAATAGATCCATGTTTAATCTAGAAGAAGCTCTGGACATGGGGCAAAATCCTGGCTCCATCGATGTTAATGGGAGTTTGCCATTGACTTCACTAAGGCCAGGATTTCGCCCCTACTGTTTTCCTTCCTGTTGATCTGTCGTCTTAAGAAATACCAAGTAAGCGGAATAATAGAAAGGCAGAGACCCCAACTGACATGCTAAAGAGTTTGGAGTTGAAGGTTCCATTTGGTGTATAACTAGTTCTGTGATCCAGTGCTTTGAAAGCAGTATTCAGTGTGCTGCAGTACTCTCTCAAGCTTTGCTATAGATGTAATATCCATCACTGTGGTATCTAGCTTAATAACCGGAGGCCTGACAGGGCAACCAAATCATGGACAGGGTGACTACCTTAATTCTGAGTTACCTTGACTTGTGCTTGCAGAAACGGGGAAGAGAATTGGCTTTTCTCAATCCTAATTCTTGAGCTATGTTTAGAAAATTCCTCCGTTTTAGTAATAAAACTGGTACACCATCAGAAGTAAGGCATATTTGTACCCTTCTAGTCTCTTTTGTTTGATCTTAAGGCGCTGTTCAAACATTAATGGAGATTGGGTAAATACCTGCGTTCTACAGGTGAGGAAGCAGCCACACGCAGAGGTTAAGTGACTCACCCAAAGTCACATGGTGAACCAGTGGCAGAACTGAGAATAGAAGTCAGGAACCACACTCCTCCCATTCTGTCCTTTGCAAAAGGAAGGCTGAGGGTCTTGTCACCTTTTGCTTTGTTAGCCGCCACCTGTTGTGGTCGGAGATTCCAGTTAACAATCCAGTGATCTGTGCTGCTATGTTACAACTGAGCTTTGTTACATATTCACAGGGTCTATGACGGTAGTGACTGTGAAGGCTATAGCAGGCATGATTGTTGTCTCAATACAAGGAAGCCTCCAGCTCGGCTACCCTATATTCTATATCATGTTGGTATGCATGGTTGCAACAGCGGTATTTCAAGCAAGGTGAGTTGATATGGTCTCTCTTCCTATTGAGGTTTACAGCTGTGCAGTACAATGTAATTAAAATGTTTAAAAATCAACCCACACGGACAACACTAGGTAATTAAATTGCTCACTGTTATGCTGGCCCTGACAGAACAAAGAGATGAAGAACTTCCATATGTAAACACCACATCCTTCATAATAACCGTAGTACTAAGAATTAAATGAAAGGTACAAGTTTGTAATTTAAAAACCGAATAGTGGCCCTTGCTCTGAAACCATTCTGTTCATGAAAACGTGATGCTGACGGTCTGCTAGTACCTGTAAGCCAGCTTTCATCATTAAGGGCCTGTTTCTATTCCCACTGAAACCTATGGGAGTTTTGACACTGACTTCAGTGGGAACACTGTTAGCCCTGTGCTAACACTATTGACCAAGTCTGCTATACACTACAGAAAGAAGCGTTACCAGCACTCTCCTCTGACCCTGGTATTAGCAACATGGATACGAACTATTTAAAAATCTGGCTCTGTTGACATCCATAGGAAAACTCCCACTGGTTTCAGTGGGGCCAAGATTTCCCTTTGAGGTCTGACTCTCCTTTTAAACTACTGTGATAAGGAGTGTCTCCACTGAAGGTATAAAGAAGAAGAGAATCTAGAATCTTTATCTAGAGAGCATTCTTTTGAGAGGTGGAAAGAAACAGGGAAAGAACTATCTCCTACAGAAGCAACTTCTAAACACATGTTGAGAATTCTTCTAAAAAAGAAGGAAAAAAAAAAATCAACCTGCATTGTTTGCCATTGTATTGAAGGTTTTTAACCCAAGCCTCGCAGCTGTATGACTCATCTCAGATTGCCAGCATAGGCTACATCCTGTCCACAGCAACAGCGATTACAGCAGGTAAACACTTGTGCAATGTTATCAGGTTTGTTGTTCTTTTAAAATAAGGGCAAAAGACTGTGGAGAAAAATCCTGATTTTCTAGCTGAGGAAGATAACTTGCATTTTCTTGCTGTCTTCTGTAGTCAGTTTCATTTTGTGTGAATTCTCCCATTAGGCTGTTGAAAAAACTCTCTTAAGATCTGACCACTGATTTGGTGCTTATGTCTGAGACTGGATCACTCACTCTGTCCTAAAGTATAAAAAGAGTGGGTGTCTTGCAATCTGAATGCTTGCTAGATGTGTAGCTTAGGTCCAGGGCTAAAACTCCTCTACTATTTGTGAAACCTCACCAGCGCTCAGTAGAGTGGGACTGATGCTATTGAGAAGTGCTTTTGTTTTCTCAAGAAGAGTCTGCTGTGATTCTTTTTCTAAACTCTCTTGTTGGCATTGCATTTAGGATGCTACAGCTCCCATCCTTATGGGCTGACATATTCCTGTTTCAGGCCTTGTCTACATGGGAAAGTTTTATCAGCATAACCTAAGGTATAAATTGATACCCATATAGATATAATCCGTGTGTGGACACTTTTATTACAAGAGTGGCACTTTTTTCATTGATTGCTTTAATGTACGTCAGTTGGGAAGGGATTTAAGCTAAAATGAAAAGGCCATTTTTATGCTGGAGTCCAAACAAGAGGATTATACTTGTATAACTGAGGGTTATTCCTGTATAGCTGGTAAAACCCGCCCAGAAGACAAGGCCTCATGTCCTTTGGTGCCCTTGTAAACTACATATTGACTTAGGTGGTGGTCTTCTCATTCAAGGTCCTGAATGGCTGTAGCTCAGTTTTTCAGCCTGATTTTTCTCTACTCTTGGGTTCCCAGCCAGATATTGCAGCCAGACCCAGCAAGTTATTTGATTTGCCTCAATTATAAATTTAAGTGAGTAGGAGCCAGGACACTTTGAGCTGAATCCTGAATGGTGATCTGTCCCCTCAACTCCTGTTGACTTCAGTGGGTGCAGAGATCACTTGGCAGGATTGAGTCCTAGGCAATCAGGTGGGAATTCACTCCCTGTTGCAATTAGAGATTCTCAACCTGTCTTGCCATTCAGGGCAGGGCTCAGGCAATATGTTCAATATAGCTTATATGGTACTGCTCTTCAGTGCTAATAACTTCATCCAGATCACTGGCATAGCAGCCTTAGGGGTGGTGGTAAGGTATGTTTGATAGCAATACAAATAATTGTTGGCTGTGGCAAATGGAGTGTCACTATTTTCCATCCTAAAATATAACTTGTGTAAAGGAAACTTCACAAGGAAGGTTGTGTCTGCCCATAAAGAGAAAGATTTACCCCAGATGAATAAACTTCCTAGTTGTTGTGGCCTTTTTTATGGGGTTGGGGCTTGATTAAACATAAAAATTGTATTGTTTTAATGATACTGGTGTAGTTAAAGTGATACAACCCCCTAGTGTGGATGAAGTGATGCTGGTGTTGTCTAAAGGTACTCATACCAGTGGAGCTATTCCTGTACAGGAAAAGGAATGAATTTTACCAGCATAAGGCCCCATAATAACAGTATAACTGCATCCGCACTAGGGTGTTGTACCAGTATAACTATTTTGGTAAAATATCCAATCCCTGACATATTTATACCAGTATAACTTTTAAGTGTAGAGCAGGCATTCCTATAGGTCCCCTCCTTCTTTTTTTCTTGTTTAAAAAAGCTTCTTTGGGGAAAAATAATCAAAACCATTTTCAAATTTGGTGTCTTTTTCGTGATTTATTCCCCCCCCCCCTCCCCCAAAATTATTTGATTGCTGGAGGAAGCGGTGATTTAAGATGTACCTCTACTTGCTCAGTCACATGGGGGAGGGAATCTAATTTAAGCTAAAACCTGTTCATGTTATTTCCTCTTGTCTCAGGAGCAACCTTCTACTTGGACTTCACTGGTGAAGATGTTCTCCATATATGCATGTTTGCACTAGGGTACGTTTTTAAAAATACCAGGCCAGATCCTCGGCTGGTGTAAACTGACATGGTGCTGTTGAAGTGACTGGAACTTTGCTGATTTACACAGATGCTTACTGTGTTAGCAAACTGAAATGTATTTCTCTATATGGCTAAACTTTAATGTCCTCTGTGGCAGGAATTATTTTATTGAAACCTATCTGGGACTCATTTTACTACTGCTTTGTCTTCTAGCATCCATTGATGTGTAGGATAAGCTACTCTGAAAACTGTCCTATTAGAATGTAAAATAGCCCATGAAGTCCATATCTTGTCTCTGACATAGGCCCAAGGTGGATGCTTCAGAAGGGTATAAAAGCTCTATTGTGCACGCAATTGTGCAACAACTATACCATGTGGGGAAACTTCTTCCTGACCCTAGATGGAGACCAGCTTATGCCCTGAAGCATCAATCTTGATACCAGTTACCTTTTATCCCCTTTAACATTTAGAGTAAGGTACTAAAGGTGTCCCTCCTAATTTCCAAGCAGGATTAGAACAACCAAATAAATGACCATCCTCCGAGAACCCATCCCACGTTTTATGCTGAACCTATGTTGGGCTGGGGACAGGGTTTTGGGAGTCCAATCAAGTACTGCTTGGAAACTCATGCAGTGCAGACAGGATCAGTAAAGCTCTTCCTTACTTATCTCAGTACTGAGTCTCATTACAATGCGTTGATTTTTAAAGTAGCTCCCTCTGAGCAGGGGACACATTAAGCTATCTTACAAATTAATACAGAAACACAGACCCACTGAAAGTACTAATTAACCTTGTCTGTTCTCATTAGCATACTGCAGAAATTAGGGCTGACAACTGTCAGTACATTTACCTACAGAAATGCCTAAAAGGTCATACTGTTGAACCTTGGAATTTAGTAAGAGTGAATCAAACTTTGGGCTGTTACCATTCCCCTGTAATTTGTCAAGACTTCAGCGCTTCCCATAAGTGCAAATTAATAACTGAGCATTTTGCCAAGGGAAAGGTTGACTCGTTCTGATTACTAGTTGCACACAGCGTGGATCTCAATAATGTGAACACAGTCATTATTCAACTAAGAGACACTGCTTCGTGGTGAGTAGGGCTGTATCTCTGCTCTGCAGGTTCTGTCTCTTCCAGCTCTGTGTTCTGTTCTTCTGGTGCACGATGGACATTCAGAAAAAGCAACAACCTTGGCTTGTTGACGTCTTTTTTTTTTCCCCACTCACTTCACTATTTCTCCTCTTTTTTCCCCCTTCCCACCCCTTCTCTCTCAGGTGCCTCATTGCATTTTTAGGTGTCTTCTTAATCACAAGAAACAAGAAGAAATCCATACCATTTGAACCCTACATCTCCATGGATGCTATGCCAGGTAACAAGAAAAGTCCAATATTTTGCCATTCTGCCTCTTAAACATCCATTATCAGAATAAAAAGTCGTCGTCTTTTGATTTCTCTCTAAATTTTATTTTATTTTAACATTTGTTCAGTGTTGCAACCTATTGGGCTGCTGTGGAATTTTTTCTTATTATTTTTTATTTGTTAAACTGTTTATGCATCCATAACTTTTTCTCTTCATGATGGGTTGCTTCTCTATCTTTGATAGCTCAGCAGTGTAAGTGACCACGGTGCGGTTGATATGATAACTGTAGCTTTGGTGTCAAAATCGTTTTAAAAGGAATACGGAGGGTCTGATCCTCATTTATGCTAAAGATGCTTTACACTGTTCTAGTGGGTAAAGGGACCTTAAAATGGGAGTCTATCCCTGCCAGAGTGGTGTGGTGTGGCCTTAGTGTCCATAAGAATCAGGTCTAGAATCTGAAGCAATTTTAATAAAAACCAGATCTTTTAACCTATAAATCACTTTACAAACACCAATTAGGGAGAAGCTCTGTCCTCAAGTGGATGAGGCAGAGAGGGTAGGGACGCAATGTTGCACAATGCTGTATGCTCTTAACTCCTACTAACCACAGGGGGAGTTGTAGGCCACTATTAAAAAATGAACATAATTATACTGCACAGGATGAAGTAATCAATTCTTAGGTCCTGAATATTAATTGCTCCAAGCACTCAATGCCCCTCTCGTGAAAGGTGCTCCAGAAATTCAAAAAATTAAGAATAAACTTTTTGGGGAAAGAGGAGGATTGTGACTAAATGATGTTCAAATTAATGATAGCTGACTGCCATCACCCGCCCACAAGGAGCTTAGCCACTGTAATTTTCCAGGGTTATTTATGTCTTTCTATTTAACACTCACAACTGATAGGGCATATTGCTTGTCCTGAAATTGTATAATTTGTCAATAACCGGGCGGAGGAAGAAGGGACTTCTCTTCCCAACCATTTAATCCCTGCCTTTCCTCCCCCTGTTGCAGGCATGCAGAATGTGCACGACAAAGGAATTGCAGTTCAGCCTGACCTCAAAGCTTCCTTTTCCTATGGTGCCCTGGAGAACAATGATAGCATGGCGGAGCTCTACACTCCAGCCACACTGCCAATCGTGCTGGAGGAGCATGGTTCCAAAGGAGTTTCTGCACTGCCCTATCGTGTGCTGGAGCACAGTAAAAAGGAGTGAGTGCTCTTTAAGAAGCTGACTTAGGGCAACAAGAGTGTGGTCTTTATTTATTTATCGCTTTGGTTTTTAGATCCATTAAAATATAGATGAGTATGTGAAAGCTGAACTCAGGATGGTTTAAAACTAGTCTCAAACTTAACTTTCAAGACGGATTATTTGAATAAAGGACTCCGTATACTTGTGAACGTGGAAACATTTGTCCTAAGCTAGCAGTAAATCATAGCCACCTTAAAAGGAGGACTAACTTCAAACGTGCAATGACAGGCAGTATTGTGGCTCTCTGATACTGACCAGACAGCTGGCACTGTGAAGATGTGTGAAGCTATGTGAAGTACAGTGACTGTCGCTTTTCAGCTCGGCCAGCAGTAGGTACAACACAAACTGAAGTCAACAGGACGGAAGGGCAAAATTTGGTTCATCATGTATCAATTATGAAGGCGGTCCAGAAAGTTGGACCATGATGTGTTGGTTACCTCATAAACACTTCTTTAACATGGCATTAAAATGTCACTGAACTAAAGCAAAAGAAGGTTGGCCAGTGCTGTGTTTTAGGAATGGTATAAAACAGTAGAATAAGGAAGTAAATGATTTGATCCACCTTTAATTTTTTCCAGACCATAAACGTGTTGCATTTCTCAATAACCGCTACTCTCTGTCTAGTGTTGCGTGAGATGTGCATGTTAAATGTTTTTTTGTGTTAGATTGCACATCAATTTAGGACACACATGATGGTCACCAGTTTTCTGATTTCAGAGAATTTGCCACAGACTGGATTAGATGGTGCAGAAATTGACACAGTGAAGTGCAAGAAATTAAAATGGCATTGTAGTTGGTCAAACTTTAGACTTACCAACTTCTTAGTGTTCTTGTATTTCTTTGTAAGGTCTAAATTCAATTTTGTTTCCTGAACAAAAGATTCAGACTGAGATTTTTCAAAGCTGCCTTAAAGATTTGCATGCTCAATGGGTGTCCAAATCCCTCTGGCAGATTCGAAAATCTCAGCCTCAGTGTTGTGAGGTTTTGTTTTCCTTCAAAAGTAAAAAGGCAGCAGCCCATTACTTATGAGCAACCCAACAAGAATAACTGAACATGCATGGTTCACCACTTGAGCAGGATAACAATAATACAGCAGTGGGCATTCATTCATGATAAAGGGAAAAATATATTTAACTTTCTATCTTCCAAAGGGTGGTTAGAAGCAGATAGGGAGGAATTTTGTCAGATTAAAGGGACGGGGTCAAAATATTTGTTTTTAAGAGTATAATGCTTACAGCTGCATGTAAATTATCTCTGCTTTTCAGGCTGTTGCACTTTATATTTAGAAAGGGGACCAAAAAAAAAGTTATCTGTCTTGCTAAAGAATGGAATTTTAAGTCTGCTCGGTGCATTTCAGCCTATCTTCATAGCAGTGTGGCTGAACAAACAAGCAGAAGCTGCTTTGAAGTCAATAGCAATTGCTTTCTGTGCACTGCACAAGGTTACTCCTACACAAACTGGGTTGAGAGGACCTAAGCTTTTGCAAAACCGGGTTTGTGTATTTATATACAGTGGGCCAGATTCTGCTCTGACTAGCAAAAACCCATTGCTTTGGGTGAAATCTATCGTAAATGAGAACAGAGTTGGTCCTTCTGCATACAATGTTTGCTTTGTTGGCTATAAATACTACTTGCACCAGTAAATACTTGACACTGCTTTGGTACTTTTTGAGCTTGAAAAAAATTGTATAAAAGACCTCCTAAAGGGTGGATAGCCACTTTCTCTATTTTTACTTTACCCAGAGCTGCTTCACTAGTTTGGCACATCTGACAATTCAGAGTTTATCGATGGCATCCTGTACATTTTGAGCTTATGAAACCTAGAGAAATGTCTGGGTTTTTTTTTTTGCCCATTGTGCTTTTCGTGCTTAAGCAAGATAACAAAGTTAATGGACTAGTATTGCCAGAACATTAAACTTATTGGATTTCCTCATGACATTGATTTAATACCATTGGCTTTCAATCCCCAGTAGTCAACTATTTGTGAATGTATGTGTGGCTTTTGTTCATTTAAAAATACAAAGCAGAATGGTAAAAGAGAAGGTGTGTGGGGGGGAGGCAAGAATGCTCGCTTCTCATATCTCTTCCCTTTTAATCACTGAGGCAGTAGGCGTTTTGACATTGTGGCTATTAAACCACAGAAACGTATTACATCAGTACAGATCAGCACTAAACCACAAATGCATGCAAATTCAATGTTTAACATTTTAAAAAAACTCTATCCTGGAGCCCTCTGCAGTAAATGACATAAACTAGTGTCTGATTTAATGGGCTTGATCCTACTATAATAATGTAACAGCCACCAGTAGACTTCAGTGTTTGGGTTACTGATCCTGCCATAGACTACATACAGCCCTGTGTGTTACTCCAAATGTAGTTTTCATAGCTGCTTCTGGGGTTTCTTAGTGGTATTTAAAAAGAAATAAAAAATTCCAGGAATTTTGCATATTGCTCAGCTGCAGAGTAAATATTTAGGGTCTTTAGGACGTGGTTGTCTTTATCACTGATATCATGAGAGTCTCTACTGTGCCTCTAAGAGACGCAGCACAGAACTCTAAGCTCAAGAGAAAGGGGGTCTGGTGACTTTAAGTCACCTTTTGTACTGTCCCCAGGCATAAAAATAATAACTGCCTTCTACAGATCTCCACAGTGCTGCACCCACGCCCCGGACACACCCCTCCTGCCCTTGACTCTTGGCACAGCATGTGGCTGTCTTCTGCAGATCCTGCACTGGGGAAATCCATCCCTGGCCAGGTCCTGGGGGGCTTTTAGATTTTTACAGAGCTCTGACCCTTTTACTGGGTATAAAGAGTCCACACAGTCTCTTGCCCTAAAGATTTAAGCAGTTCAGCCTTATTTCAAGGGTTAATGGGCCATTTTTAGATGTTCATAGCATTTGCTTTCAATAAAACTCGCTTTTAAAACTTTCTAACAAATGGCTCTAGTGAAGGTGTGATGTGTATATAATCTATATAAAAATAATAGCTTGTGCTGCTCCAGTGTGCCATAAGGCAGCACTGGGTGATCTCAGTATGCAGATTTGTGACCAAACATGCTAACATAGGAGCAGCACCTTCACCAGTGTAACTTTTGTTTTTATGATGTTGGTCCTACTGCCACTCATGACATAGCCAATAGATTGTACTTCGTGAGTACTTGCTGCATGTGTTCAATGCTTGATATTTAAAATGGCTTCATAAATCACCTCCCCTGTGTTATTCCTCAACTCTGTGTTGCAGCCACCATCCCTGTTAATCAAGTAGAAGTGCCTGGCACTCCCTCAGAAGCCACACGCATCTCTGCAGAAACCCTGCCCTCCGTTTAAGCGGTCTTCCAGCCCCAGCAGTTACAGGGCACAATTAGGTATCAAACCAAACTTCCCCCACCCACTTAGCAGCCTAGACTCAGAGCATGCTTACTTACAAGGGCAGGTCTTGTGGATTGGTTTTAATCTCAATTTATACTCTCTTTACAAAATACTCTTAGGTCTGAGATGCCACGGATTATAATTCAGGTTGCAGCAAATATTTACAGCTAAACTGACCATTAGAATTTAAAAGGAGTACATCTCCACCTCACTTTCACCTTCCACACATTCCAATCCTCCTTGCAACTTCTAAAATAGTCTATTTATTCTAAAATAAATAGTTTTAAGCAGTATATTTTTGTCTGAGCTTCAGTTTATTCAGGGCTTGATCCTGAGATGTAGAGAGCACTTTCAAAACCCATTGACGCACAACTTCTCAGAATCCAGCCCTTAAAGTGAGCACAGAAACCAGTGGACTGCTCCCTCTCTTACTAAAATGGTGGTGTGTGGAAATACTGCTACTGTAATCATCCCTTAACTCCTTCCTTTACTCTTTAGAATTAAAAACTGCTTTATAGAATGTGAGACAGACACTTATTGTCTCCGCAATGGAAACTGCGTGGCTTTTCAATGTACCTGGCGCTCAAATATATTCTAAATGTCTCTCTCACTTGTAACTCTATACTGTGGAATACAGGCCTGATGTTGGCAGATATACAAAATGATTTGCCTGTGAAGTTTTGTTCACATTAAAACATGTAAATAAAGAGCTTTACATTATGAACTATAATAACTTAATTTTTCATAAGCAATGTTGCATGTTTATTTAAGTGTCCTTTAGGTAAGCTCTTCAAAAATGAGACTTAATAAAAGGTTCTGGTAAAATATATGGAACTCTTTCTTGACCAATAAAATAACAATTATGATTGATTGTATTCTGTTCGTATTAAGAGAGACGTCATGACCGTGGAGCATTATAAGCAATGAATGATACATACATTCAGAGAGAGAGTCTACTTTTGGATGGGTGACTTAAGGAAAAAAATCCATGGCACTGCACTGAGACGGAGTTGGGAATTGCAGTGTTGCCAAGTGTCACAATATTTGGTGTTGGTTGGAATTATTTAGCTGGAAAGACCCATCTCCTGGATTCATGTAATTACATAAGAAAGTTAGTTTACTTTTTTTTTTTTTTTTTTTTTTTAATCTAGCCCTTGTGATTTCAGAGAAACGCTTGAAAATGTGACGCAGGTGTACTGTAGAGTTCTATTTAGTTTCTGGTTCTTGACCCTTTATTTTTATTTTTTAAAATCTCATGATTTTTTGAGCGTTTGGGATTGGCAATGCTGGGATTAAGGAAGTGGCCCTCTTCTCTCTGAGATGGTACTCATCCATTACCCTGCTGTGATGATTGGAGATGCCGTCTTTGTGGAATATGTCTTTGCTTTCAAGTCCAGAGGGACTTGAAAATGTATCAGCATTTCCTATCACTGCCTTTATGAAAGAGATTATAAATTTAGAATACATCTTAATTGAATGCTTGCCAACCTAATTGATACTGACCATATGGGGCCCATATTCCAGAGGGATACGTAGAAGATAACCCTGAGAATACTCTTAATTAAATGTATACACTGGGGACCCACGTACCAGTGGAAAAAGCACTGGAAGCCATATGTCCTGGTGTTGAAAAGGCTTTTGACAGGAGTCACTACATATTATATTTATAAACTATGAAAGTGAAAATATTAAAACATATAGTAAAAGGGCATTGGCAACATTTCCCACACAGTTTCAACTGGAAACAGAATCTTCCATTGTTCAGCAGAATTTTGCTGTAGTACATTGTTAAACAGTTACTGCATTACATTCTGAAGAGGCTGCATTTCATCATTAGGTGAAATTATTTGTTATAGAGATTGCAATCAACTTGTGTTTTAGGATCAAAGGAACAATATAAATATGCCCCTGCAGAATCAGTTGATGGAGCTAGAAAAGAACTATTACAGTCCCTATATAAGAACGGAATATATTATTGGCACTAGGAGAGGAAGTATCACATACTAAATTGATACTGCATTTGATCTCAGCGATAAAGGCTATGATAATAAAGGATAACTACATATTGCCTCTGTTGCTGCAGCATTTAAATGGCAGAATTCCTTGCCTACAGAAGTGAAATTAAGAATGCCTTTCTGAGAATGCTTTGCTTATCTTCCTTCCACCCATCACAGGAAAGCCTTTCTTTGAACAGATATAAATAGGAAAGCTAGTAGGGGAGATCAGACTAACGTTCTTTTCTGCCCTTCCTTAGCCATAGGTAAACTTTAGAAGAAAGCATTTAAATCAGGGTAAGTACAGCACATGAAATTGAAATTCTGGCCTGCTATGGAAATTCTCCCTATAGCTACAAAGTGAGGACAAAAATGATCAACAAAAGGTTTTTAGCATTGGTGAAATCAAACAGCAATTTTTATTTGCCTCTCATGGAAGATAAAAGTACAGGCAAATGTTTGTATGCACTTGGTTTGGATATAAACTTAGGTAACCATAATCAAATATAACACAAAGTTTGGGCAGCTGGGGGTTAGGCAACAAATCTCATCATCGGATTAATTGTTTTTACTTTGTGATAGAAGGAATATGAATTCCTGCAGGTCCCTCTCTTATTCTGCCATTTGTTCCCAAACCCTACCTAAAAAATGTGAGTGAGGGGACAAAATGAAAATTTTATTTTGAACTTTTAGCTGTGTTAGTATGAATGAACATCATAATTAATAAAATGCTAGCAACATGTCATATAAACATTGTGGAACCCTATTTCATATCATTCTTTTACAGTTTTGTCCATTCCCAGCTAAAATGTAGATTAACTGTTACACATGCAACAGAGCAAAATGTTTTTCTTTTAACATAACACTACTTTTTAGAAATTCTGAAAACTTTTGTAGTAGAGTCGACTCTGCTTCTTGAGATTTGAATTGTAATTTCAAAGAGAATGTAATGGAAGAAGGAAATTTCTGATATAAATTAGGGCTGCCAAGCGATTAAATAAATTAATCATGATTAATTGTGTGATGAATCGTACTGTTAATAGAATACCATTTATTTAAATATTTTTTGATTTTTCTACATTTTCAAATATTGATTTCAATTACAACACAGAAAACAAAGTGTACAGTGCTCACTTTATATTTGTTTTTGATTACAAGTATTTGCACTGTAAAAAACCAAAAGAAATAGTATTTTTCAATTCACCTAATACAAGTACTGTGGTGCAATCTCTTTATCATGAAAGTTGAACTTACAAATGTAGAATTATGTAAAAAAATAACTGCATTCAAAAATAAAACTGTAAAATTTTAGAGCCTGCAAGTCCACTCAGTCCTACTTCTTGTTCAGCCAATCACTCAGATAAACAAGTTTCTTTATATTTGCAGGAGATAACACTGCCTGCTTCTTATTTCCAATGTCACCTGAAGGTGAGAACAGGCGTTCGCATGGCACTGTTGTAGCCGGTGTCGCAAGATATTTATGTGCCAGATGCACTAAAGATTCATACGTCCCTTTGTGCTTCAACCACCATTCCAGGGGACATGCGTCCATGCTGATGATGGATTCTGCTCAATAACAATCCAAAGCAGTATGGACCGACGCATGTTCATTTTCATTATCTGAGTCAGATGCCACCAGCAGAAGGTTGATCTTTTTGGTGGTTTGGGTTCTGTAGTTTCCACGTTGGAGTGTTGCTCTTTTAAGACTTCTGAAAGCATGCTCCGTACCTCGTCCCACCCAGATTTTGGAAGGCACTTCAGATTCTTAAACCTTGGGTCAAGTGCTGAAGATATCTTTAGAAATCTCACATTGGTACCTTCTTTGCGTTTTGTGAAATCTGCAGCGAAAGTGTTCTTAAAATGAACATGTGCTGGGTCATCATCTGAGACTGCTACAACATGAAAATATGGCAGAATGCAGGTAAAACAGAGCAGGGGACATACAATTCTCCCCCAAGGAGTTCAGTCTCACATTTAATTAAAACATTATTTTTTTCACGAGCGTCATCAGCATGGAAGTGTGTCCTCTGGAATGGTGGCCGAAGCATGAAGCGGTGTACGAATGTTTAGCATATCTGGCACATAAATACCATGCTAGGCCGGCTACAAAAGTGCCATGCAAATACCTGTTCTCACTTTCTGGTGACACTGTACATAAGAAGAGGGCAGCATTATCTCCTGTAAATGTAAACAAACTTGTTTGTCTTAGCAATTGGCTAACAAGAAGTAGCACTGAGTGGACTTGTAGGCTTTGAAGTTTTACATTGTTTTGTTTTTGAGTGCAGTTATGTAACAAAAAAAATCCACATTTGTAAATTTCACTTTCACCACAAAGAGACTGCACTACAGTACTTGTATGAGGTGAATTGAAAAATACTATTTCTTTATCATTTTTACAGTGCAAATATTTGTAATAAAAATAATATACACTTTGATTTCAATTACAACACAGGTTACAATATATATGAAAATATAGAAATACATCAAAATGTTTAATACATTTCAATTGGTATTCTATTGTTTAACAGTATGACTAAAACTCTGATTAATCGCAATTATTTTTTTAAATCACAATTTATTTTTTTGAGTTAATCACATGGGTTAACTACGATTAATTGACAGCCCTAAAGTTCCTAGGGGCAGGGACTGACTCTCACAATGTGTGTACAGCACCTAGGGCAATGGTGACCTGTTCTTAGTGGAGGCCTCCAGATGGTACTGTAATAAAAATACAAAAATAAACAAACAATGAAACTGGGGAGAAGTCAGAATGGATTAGCAGGTTAGAGGGAGAGAGAAACCTGTGTGTGTACATGAACACAGAATATGGGAGGGGGGTGTTTATGCATACACAGAATATGGTAGGGGCCTAGAAAGCTCCCTGTGTGTCTGTACACACGCTGTGGTAGAGTCCCAAAGACTGCACCAACACTGCGGTGAGTACATTAGAATTATTTAGAAGGGTTTGCTAGCTCAGGGTACCCCGTCTTTAGTGATAACAGTGTTCAGCACTGACCCAGGCTCAACACGGGGACCCCCACAGCCTTTCGGGGAGGGAGGGAGCGGCTGTAACTTCAGCTTGTCCCAGCTTCATCCATCAGTCCAGCCAGAGCTCTGCCCTCGCTAACGTGACCAGCTCCCCCACATTACCCCCCAAGGCCCCTTTAGCCCAGCCCCTCCCCCACATTACCCCCCAAGGCCCCTTTAGCCCAGCCCCTCCCCCACGTTACCCCCCAAGGCCCCTTTAGCCCAGCCCCTCCCCCACGTTACCCCCCAAGGCCCCTTTAGCCCAGCCCCTCCCCCACGTTACCCCCCAAGGCAATGCCCCCCTTAACCTAGCCCCTCCCCCACACTGCCCCCCCCAGCAAATGTCCCCTTAACCCAGCCCCTCCCCCACACTGCCCCCCAAGAGGATACCGGGGGGGTGGGGCTCCACCTCATTCCACACACCCCTTCCCACGGGAGTGGCTCCTCATAGTCAGGCGAATATCGGGCGACGGCGGCCAGGCAAGTGCCGGCGCATGCGCAGGAATCGTGCTTCCCCCCGCGCGCGCGCGCGCTCGCTCCCTTTCCATCCGGGTCACACTCCCCCCCCCCACTGTGGCGATGCGGGGACGGGAGCGCGCCCGCTCGCGCGTCCCCGGGGAGAACTACAGTGCGCGCGCCCGGACGGGCGGGGGGGCTCCTTCAGCTGTTGCCATCGCTGCCAGCTTCCCCCCCGCCTTTCGTCCTGCCCGCCCTCCTCCGAGAGGGCTCCGGGCCTGCGCGGCGGCCGACGGGAACCCCAGGCGGGGACGGTGAGTCCTCAGAGCGGAGACCGAGCTCCCCCCTTCCCCTCCATGTTCTCGCTGTGCCTCCCGCTGGCTCCCCGCGCCTCCTTCCCCTCACAACTGCCCCCCCCCCCCGGGGAGCCGCCTCGAGCCTCGCCGTGGCCGCGTCCTCGGGGGGGCGGACGCGCGCGCGCGCGCGGGGTAACTAGCCGCCCTGGGGCGGCGGTGGGTTTCGCAGCCGCCCCGTGCAAAGGGAAGGGGGGGGCGGTCTCCGCTGCGTTTAAAGGGCGGGGATGGGCTGTTTGCCCATCTGAGTGTCCATCCCCCACCCACCCCCCGGACACATCCCTCGGTGCTGCTGCGGGCAGCAGGCCCTGGGCCTGGGGGTGAAGGGGGAATGGCTCGAGGAGCGGGGAGAGCGTCCTAGGCTCCGATCCCCCGTTCGCCTGGCCCCAAGGAGAGCTGGAGCTGTGGGGGTTAAGTGGGTGGGGACGGGCGAGGTACTGCACAGGAGCAGGAGTTGCCCAAAGTTTGGAGACCGCCCCCACCTCCCCATCTCTCTCCCTGATGCAGCAGTTGCTGGGCTTTCTTCTGCAACTTCTGAAGCTTGCAGAGCTCTTCTGGAGGCATGTGGTGGTGGATTAACTCCACAAAGCTCCTCTCCTTCCAATGGGAATGGCTTGCCTGTTTGCATCCGACCTGTAAGGCACTGATTGCGCGGATGTCTCCAACGCAAACGGAATACTTGAGCTACAATATTCAGTTGTGCGTGTAGAGAATTTAAAAGAATTATAGGTTTCAGAGTAACAGCCGTGTTAGTCTGTATCCGCAAAAAGAAGAACAGGAGTACTTGTGGCACCTTAGAGACTAACAAATTTATTAGAGCATAAGCTTTCGTGGGCTACAGCCCACTTCTTCGGATGAATATAGAATGGAACATATATTGAGGAGATATATATACACACATACAGAGAGCATATGACAACTCCCACCTGTTTATGCTCTCTGTATGCGTGTATATATATCTCCTCAATATATGTTCCATTCTATATGCATCCGAAGAAGTGGGCTGTAGTCCACGAAAGCTTATGCTCTAATAAATTTGTTAGTCTCTAAGGTGCCACAAGTACTCCTGTTCTTCTTTTTTTAAAAGAATTATAAAATCACTTGTCTGGTGACTTATTTGTGTGTAGAAGCTCCATATTCAAAGCAATTTCTGCACTGCACTTCCTATGATCCGGAACTTGCTATTATTTGCAGCTATAATTGATGATGTGAGACATCAAAATAGGCATTTTATTTTAAGGTTACATTTATTTATCGCTAGTTCAGCACTGTGATATAACACAACCTATCAACAGTCATGGAGTGGTTAGGCATCACTTGTTCAGTGTGCTGTTTTCTACAGTATTGGTTTCTTCCTGTGTTTGTATGTTTTGAAATGGTCTTAAATGCTCTTGTGGTCTGAGAACCAAAACAACCTACTTAACCATTTAGTCGATTCTTAATTCCTTCATTTCCCCTTGTTTGTTATAACAGAACATGTTATTTCTAAACTTCGGTGCTGATCTTGCAAGCACATTGACTTAAATGAGATTACTCACGTAGGTAAAGTTACACATGTGTTTGTGTTGGCAAGATTGGTCTTAGACTGTACACTTTGGGAGCAGATATGTCTGTCTATAAAGTGCCATGAATGTTTTAGCCTTTGTCAACATTAAAGACTTCTGGAAATGTTCTGACTATTGCACTAGTAATGGTAGGAGACAGGAGATGCTCATGTAAATCACCTGCTGCTGGCGTTCTTTCCATTCTGTCATCTAACAATGCTCGGAGCAGGTCTAGAAAAAATAATATTAAAAGCACTGGCGGTACATGGTCACCACCTGTTACTTCTCTCTATTGCTTGAGCAATAGGGGAGGATTTCCAAAAATCCTCATTGTTCACAAAGCTGTATAAAGTTTTTTTTAAAAAACACCTTGTCAGTATTTCTAAAAGTGCTTATTACCTTGGTATCTAAGTGTGCTAACCAGATCGTATTATTTCTCACTGGAATAAAGGAATTAATAAGGGGTCAAGATCAATTGAGTGGCTAAGTCTCTTGGTTTGGTTCACAGAATCGATGTTGTCCTAGTGCAGGGGTCGGCGACCTTTCAGAAGTGGTATGCCGAGTCTTCATTTATTCATTCTAATTTAAGGTTTTGCGTGCCAGTAATACATTTTAACGTTTTTAGAAGGTCTTTTTCTATAAGTCTATAATATTTAACTAAACTATTGTTGTATGTAAAGTAAATAAGGTTTTTTAAATGTTTAAGAAGCTTCATTTAAAATTAAATTAAAATGCAGAGCCCCCCAGACCGGTGGCCAGGACCCAGGCAGTGTGAGTGCCACTGAAAATCAGCTCACGTGCCGCCTTCAGCACGCGTGCCATAGGTTGCCTACCCCTTACCTAGTGTATGAGATCACTTAAGCATCTATAAACATGAGAGAGAATTCAAACAACATACATTAGCTAAAGGAAGATACTGTGTTTGGGGTGACTAACTATACACAAACTGTATTGAATACTGATATCTGATTATGCATTTCTCTCATTTTCTGGGTTAATACTGAGGGATGGGAGGACAGAAAAAAAAGCAACAACAGAGAAAAATAAAAGTATTTCTGACCTGGCTCCCTGCTCGGGAAGGAAGAGATGGTGGCTCGGTAATCTGAGCTACCATCTTTCCTTCTGGAACAGGGAGCCAGGGCCGGAGAGCTCTGGCATTTGTTTAGGAGTTGAGCATGGACATATATACATGTGTGTTATCTTCCATTACATTGCTTTACTCTAATATACTGTCTTGCATTTACACTTAAACTAATTTATTATTAACATCAACATATCTACCTAATGTATAGAATTTTTGTAACATAATCAATATTTTCACATACTTGAGTGGACCAAAATTTGGGTGAACATTGGTAAAAAAACAAATAATCGCTTTTATAAAACCAAGAAACTGGTAAAAATCATTAAAAAAACAAAAATGAAGTGCCTAACCCATGAGGTAAGTAAGATTATCCCCTTTTTATAGAAGAGAAACTGAGGCAGAGAGTTTGTGCTTCACAGTGGTGAGCCCATTAAAAATACCTAGCTAGAGATTGCTGTTTGCCCAAGGTCACACAATGAATGAGGGTCAAAGCCTGCATTAGAGCTTTGATGGTCCCAGTGTAGTGCTCAGACCACTCACTCACTACCCAGCGCTCCTCTTTCCTGTCTTAACTAGTCTCTTAAAAAGATGCTGTAAAATATTTGTATATAGTCCTTTAAAAGGTAGACTTCCCTCTACACTGCTTGTAATAATTAATTCTTAAATACCATCTGTACATCAGTTAGTTTATTTGGATATCCCACTCTAATTTTAGTGGAGCATTGCATGGCTTTGTGATTAGCCTTTCATAGAGTTTAGTGGTTGCTGCAATGCCAGCTATGGTGTTCGGGGACTGATATTTTTGGCAAGTCTGCAACAAAATAAATATCCTATAAAAATTAAGAGTTGTAGATTTGTTATTTAATAACTAGAATTAGGGGATGCATTCTTTTTACACTTGCAAGGAAGGTTGTAGTGTAAATAATGCAGAACTGCTGATCTTTGCTGCTAGGAGTTTTCTGCTCATTTCATCTGGCCACAAAGAAAAGATTTGTTAAAACTCAGTTTTTGGCTAGAATTGGCACTAATGTAGATCCTAAACCCTCATTTACATAGACCTTGCCTGCAGTAGCTGAAGGGAACAACTGTGGTCTCTTCTGCTGCTTACAACTACCCAAGCTTCCTCTTTTATACCCGAACTTAGGTATAAAATTATTTATCTGGTGATTCATTTTTTGTCAGTTTGAGGGAAACTAGTTATCCGCATCATGGCACTAGAATTTGTAAGCTGCTACCATCATCCCAGAATAACTTAGTACCGTGCCAAGCTTTCACTTCACAAACCAGAAAATGGTGTATAATATCTTTGTTGCTGCAATCAAACTATTCACAACATGTTGAGGTTAATTTATAACAATGCTGCATTTGAAGTTGGTGGGGCTATTCACAGTGTGTAAAGTTGAGTGCCTGTCTTTACAGGATCAGGGCCTTTTTTGGTACCTGTAATCAAGGATCTTAGAGTACTTCACAACAGTGGGTAAGTGGCAATCTTCTATTTTGTAGCTGTGGAAACAGGTAGCAGAAGTTGAGTAACAAGGCATCACCTCAATTCAGCAAGAGGCAGAGCTGGAAGAAGAAGCCAGGAATCTCCCTACAGTGCTTTAGTCAAACAGCTTCCCTTTTCTGCAGTAATAATGTATATCTATATGGCATTAATATATTTCATAACTTCTTAAATTGCTGTTCAGCAAAAGTCAGTATTTTCCTCACGTTAAGGATGTTTATGCTGTAAATGGGGTAATGTGATCATTATGTAGTGGGCTGAGCACACATCTACAAACCAGGTTTCAGAGTAGCAGCCGTGTTAGTCTGTATCCGCAAAAAGAACAGGAGTAATTGTGGCACCTTAGGCCTGGTCTACACTGGGGGGGGAATTGATCTAAGATACGCAACTTCAGCTGCGAGAATAGCGTAGCTGAAGTAGACGTATCTTAGATCGACTTACTTATTTCGCATCCTTGCGGCGCAGGATCGACGGCCACCACTCCCCTGTCGACTCGGCTTCCGCCTCTCGCAACGGTGGAGTTCCAGAGTCGACGAGGAGCGTGTTCGGGGATCGATTTATCATGTCTAGACGAGACGCGATAAATCGATCACTACCCGGCAATCTGGCGGGTAGTGTAGACGTACCCTTAGAGACTAGCAAATTTATTTGAGCATAAGCTTTCGTGAGCATCCGATGAAGTGGGCTGTAGCCCATGAAAGCTTATGCTCAAATAAATGTGTTAGTCTCTAAGGTGCCACAATTACTCCTGTTCTATCTACAAACCAGGAACTCCAATGCTCTGATTCTGAGCTGTGCTGGCCTTGGGCAACTCATTTTAACTTATGCATGTGTTTGTTTGTTTTTCCATCTGCGAAAGAGGGATGATGGTCTGCCTCACGTTGGAGTGAAGATGAAATAGTCCATGTTTAAGTTGTTCAGTGCTAAATGACAGTCTTATGTGAAAACACTTACAAATGGGTCCTTGTGTCCATGTTAAGATACTTAAACTTCACTAGACTAGTTTAGGTACAGTGCAAGGTCACTGTGACTTTTAGCCTCTTTGAGCTGCTACATTTTACTTCCATCTGCATCATATTAGCTGAATCACTTCATGCTATACTTCAGCCACTTTACTGTGCATTGTTTTGTACTGCACCCTAAAATTCTATCTGTATTTAAATCATACTTTGTTGCTTTACTATATACATGCATTGTTTACATAGTGTAGAGTGTCTTTTAAACAATTTGTTGTGTATCCTAGTTACAGGACACTTTTCCTCATTGTGTGTTAAGGTCACAATTCTTTATTGCAGCGCTTGATGACATCAGGGTTGTGAAGGAGTAGACGTTATTTCTGGTTATAAAACCCAACTTGTAGAATTTTAAAACTTGTCTGTGTTGGAGTTTGGAATTCAGCCTAATCATGAGTAGATGGTTCTCTCACCTCCCCTTTACTCCCCAATCTGGTTTAAATGTGTCTTTTGGAATGCACGTCCTTCAACTTCTGTACATTGATTTTATTTTTCACTTGACTGCTAGGAATGACATATTGATTAATTATTTTATATTCGATTTAAAATGCCTTTTATTTACCAGTCATACCAGTTGCTTTTTCTTCACTGACTTTGTTAGAATATAGAGTTGCTTGATTATTAAACTCTCACATCAGCTCCTGACGCTTAAAGTAAAGACTAAAAAATATAAGGATTGAAAGTGTGTGAGGGTGATGATTTTGATTCAAGGAGATTTTTCATTCACTTCATCTTCTCTCCAGTTCAGGATTTATGCCTATGAATCTGAATAACTGCAATTTAACGAGTAAGAGTGAGTTTGTCTCAAGAGTGGGATGATGGTGGCTAATGTTGATCTGTGGTCTACACTATAATGTTTTTCAGTGAATAACTTCTAAATATTTGGCATTTGTTTTTAAATTTGTCACCCCTGTTTGTATTTCAGACATAATGAAACTTACCAACATTGATTTTCTATAACCAAGTTTGCTGTGATTAGTAAAATAATGCTAAATCACTTCAAGTTTAAGTGGAATAAAGTAACTTTTACAAGTACAGCTTTGTAATTGGATTTGTGTCAGATAACACTACATTTCACATTTATTAGAAACAAAACATGATTTGATTGCTCAGACTTTTATATAATGTATGATATGCAAAAATCTGTTCTCAAGTAGTTAGGGTGACCAGACAGCAAGTGTGAAAAATCGGGACAGGGAGTGGGGGGTAATAGGAGCCTATGTAAGAAAAAACCCCAAATATTGGGACTGTCCCGATAAAATCGGGACATCTGGTCACCCTACAAGTAGTTTGCATGTCTCTAGTGCCTTCCACTCAAAGATTTCATAGTCGTTTACAAACATGAATAGATTAGTCTCAACACCACTGTGATGTCAGCTATCTCCGCTTACAGCTAGGGAGACTAAAGCACAATGAGTGAAGTGACTTGCCCTAGGTATCGCTACAAATCTGGAGTTTAACCAGGATTAGCACCAAGCCCTCCTGACTCTCCGTTCTTTTCTTTTAAATCCAGACTTTCTGCAAGAGAGACAATCGTTATTTTTAAACCTGTTACTCCTAAAATGCATTGTGCATGTGGAAGTTTTGTGTGTTAAAGATATTTCACCTGTTGCTGGTCAGTTGACCTACAAATATTTAGCCAGTCAAATACCAACTTTGCTTACCTCTGTGAAGGAAACAACTGATATCCATCCATCCACCAGAGAGCAGAACGAATTTCCGCTTGCTTGAATTAGCCTTGTGGAATATTTTAACAAACACGATTTATCCTATTGATGTGATCAAACCAACATGTAGGCTTCTTTTTTGTTTTTCTTCTTGGACTCTTCAGGACACACAGATCTGGTCTCTTTCCTTTCCACTGTTCTGTGTTGGCAGTTTTAACGCACAGAGTGTTGTACTGCACAAGCCCAGCATATGCATCAGATTGTAAATGTAACATGCTGCTTTTCTGAAAGTGTGTGCGTGGAGTAAGATTCAGGAATCAATACTCTTATTTTTGTCCAAAATCTTTCATTTTGCAGCATATGGTGATGTCTTCTCAGGTTTCAGTGTGAATATCCCCAGAGCTATACTCCTTTCCAACTCTCAGCCTGGCCAGAAAGGGAAGTTTTATACTTTCCGATGCTCTTTTATGAGCCTGTAATTAAAAACAACAACAAAAAACAAGGATTGATTTAAAGGATATTTACTTTAGTTTTTAAATTTAAAACAACTATCGTTAGGAGGGAGGGATAGCTCAGTGGTTTGAGCATTGGCCTGCTAAGCCTAGGGTTCAATCCTTGAGGGGGCCACTTAGGGATCTGGGGCAAAATCAGTACTTGGTCCTGCTAGTAAAGGCAGGGGGCTGGACTCGATGACCTTTCGGGGTCCCTTCCAGGTCTATGAGATAGATTAGTTTTTTAAATCACTTGTATGGTACATGTTCCATGACTACTTTTGTATACAGTCTTTTACATGTGCTCTTTTATTGCACTTTTCATGCATGATATCAAAGCCCCTTCCTTACAAAGCCACATTTTACAGAATGGGAACCTGTGGTACAGAGTTGTGGGACCCTCACACCCTGCAGGGTTCTTGAGCCTACACAGCAATGAAACAGCCCCCTGAGCCCACGTTGGCTGGCACGGGTCAGTCGCTGGTTTTTCTTTGCTGTGTAGACTCACCCTTAAGGTCACACAGTGAGCATTAGCATATGTAGAATCTAGGTCTCCTGTTGCTCAGTCCCATGCCTTTTTGCATGTGCCTCCTTCCAGTTTAATATGTCCATGTGCTGAGCGTACACAAACACATGCTCACTATGTCTTAGTTATATGAGGGGAAAAAAATTAAATACTCCATCTGTTTTTCAATCATTGCATTGTTTAGTGTCAGTAATCTGCATATTAGAGCTCCTTAAATGACTCAGTAGAATGTAACCATTTTGAAGGACCTGTAATGGACTCTGATGTTGATAATCTATGGAGTAAAGAAGCCTTTCTCACTTGGAGTAAAGAAGTCTTTCTTTCCACTGTGGTTAGGGTTGCCAACCTTCCGAATGAAGAAAACATAACAGCCTTACCCAGACCCCTGCCCTGCCCCTTCCTGAAGCCCCGCCCCTACCCCACCCCTCTCCAAGGCGCCCCCCCACTCACTCCATCCCCCCCTCCTTCTGTCGCTCGCTCTCCCCTACCCTCACTCGCTCATTTTCACCCGACTGAGCAAAGGGTTGAGGTGTGGGAGGGCGTGAGGGCTCTAGGTTGGGGCTATAAATGAGGGGTTTGGGGGGGGGAGGCTCTGGGCTGGGGCAGGGGGTTGGGGTACAGGGGAGATGAGGGCTCTGGCTGTGGGTGCAGGCTCTGGGGTGGGGCTGTGGATGCGGGGTGCAGGAGGGAGTTTGGGTACGAGTGGGGGTTCAGGGCTGGAGCAGGGGGTTGCGGTGTGGGAGGGAGTTGGGGTTACAGGCTCTGGGCTGTGCTTACCTCAGGCGGTTCCTGGAAGTGGCCGGCATTTCCCTCCAGCTCCTAGGCAGAGGCACGGCCAGGCGGCTCTGTGCGCCACCCCTGCCCGCATAAAACCTAACTGTGGCGATGGTTTTTACTGTTTAAAGATATGGGGGGAGGTGTTTTGAGAGAGAAAATGAAGACATTCTCTATGTTACAGTAATTAGTTAATTTTTCTTTATTACCCTCTTTGCCTTCCCTCAAACTTCACTGGCTTGCTTGGTTCTTCTGTGTCAAGTTCAAGTTACTTGACCTTTTTCAAGGCTCTCAGTAACTCAGCCATATTTAGTGTGTGTCTGTCCATAGGTCACCCCTTTTCCTCATTATTCATTTAAATCTTCTGTTGTCATGCCTTTTTTTATGCCATCTCTTACAAAGTCCCATTTCTCTGTGCCAAATACCCTCTCTTTCCTCCTTTGCACGTGTAAAGTACTTGTCAGATTGTTAATTTTGAGGGGTGGAGTCCCTGTGGTTTAAACCTTTTGTAAAAGGGGTGCGTCCCCTTGCCATTCTATGAATAATACAGCTGGTATTTTCAGTGCTATTTGCTCATGGCTCAATTTGATTTGGTGTACCCTCACCCTCTTAATACCCTTGACTGACTGGCCTAGAAGGATCTCTTAAAATTCAGAGCTTCCAAACCACTCAGTATTTTGTTTTTTAGTCTATCGTTATGCCTTTTTTTTTTCCTTCACTTTTAGATGAGTTAGCCCTCAGGGAATCGTTAATTCTTTGCCAGTTACACAAGCACATTCTGGCATGACATCTCGTTCCCGTGGTGTTGTTCAATCAATGCATTTGAAATATTCTATTCAGAAAATCATGTGTAAAACTCACTTTTGCTAGTCAAGTTAGGTCAGATCTACACACAAAATTGCACTGGTTTACTGAATGACGTGATGTTGAGCTGATACAACTTTGTGCATGAACGTTCTCAAGTGGGTTATAAATGTGTCCAAATGCAGTTTCATTGGCTTAACTAAATAAGTTAACATCACATATTTGGTTAAACCTTTGTAACTTCTGTGTGTGAATAGGCTTGTTTACATTAGGTCATTGGATGTAAACTGCAATTCAAAAATGCCCTCATGTATTTACAAGTGTGGTGATCACACGATATGGAGCCTCAGTACTGCAGTGCACAAGCACTTTATAAATACCTACATCAGTAACTGAGGATATCAAATAATTTTTTTCCTCATTTCCAAAAAAAATTTCCTAAGGGTATCTGGCTATTGTCAGTTATGCTTGCTTTAAACAAACACATGAGTGAGCATGGATTGATTTTTTTTCCCCCCCCCTCGTACACATACTGGTTACAGTTAATGGCATTCTTAGCTGACTGCTTCAAAGGAATAAGCTAGTTAAGCAAATAAAATATTCAAAACAAACAACTGCAGCTAGTAAACAAATACATTGGGTGCTAGTTTTTCCAGTGTTCTGTGCAACTTACTCCCCACCCCCAAACAAATATCCCTTCTACCAGAGATTACACATTAATATACAGCAGGGGTAGGCAACCTATGGTACGCGTGCCAAAGGCAGCACGTGAGCTGATTTTCAGTGGCACTCACACTGCCTGGGTCCTGGCCATCAGTCCGGGGGGCTCTGCATTTTAATTTAATTTTAAATGAAGCTTCTTAAACATTTTAAAAACCTTATTTACTTTACATACAACAATAGTTTAGTTATATATTATAGACATAGAAAAAGACCTTCTAAAAACGTTAAAATGTATTACTGGCACGCAAAACCTTAAATTAGAATGAATAAATGAAGACTCAGCACACCACTTCTGAAAGGTCGCCGACCCCTGATGTACAGTAATGTGGTAACTTCTCCTTTCTCACCACAAAAGTGCTCTTGTTTTTTAGCAAGAGTTGACATGTGTTGTATAACACATGCTTATGCAAAAATAGTTCATATTCTAAGGCCTTTGGTTTAGTATCCTATGTGATATCTTGTTTGCATTGCATTTTATTTCCATTTCACATTTATTGAGGAGTGCATGTATAGCACTGTGCAGACTACCCATACAGCTTAGAATATTTTTTTTTTCTATTCATACAGTGTTTGTTGTGGAAGACACTGTCGATCTAGCAGTTAGAAAAAGGAGCTTGGAGTCAGGAATATTGGATTTTGTTCCTAGCTCTGCTGCTGCGTTGCGGGGAGCTTGGGCAAGACACTTAACTTTACAGTGTACATGTTTTTTCCATCTGTAAAATGGGGAGACTTTACAACTCTCGCTAGCTGGGTGAAGCTTGTTTATAAAATACTTTGACCTACTCCGAGAAAGAATTGCTATTTAAATGCAAAGTATTATGGCATTGAGGAAAGCTTGTAAAACAATTTCCTAATACTTTAATTTTCTATTACTCTGACAAAAATTGTTTACATTGATTAGAATGGATGGTTTCTTACATTCCTTTTCACAGCTCAGACAGTTGAGTCTCAGGTTTATAGGAATGAGATGAAAGTGGTTCTGTGCTGTAGGCTGTAGGCAGCCTTCACACTGATTTCGCTTTTCTGCATAAAATGATTCATCTCAAAGAATAACTATAGCAGGAAACTGTGATTTACTGGTAAATTCAGTACTTGTAATCCTCCGTTTTCTCTCTTAACAGATTCCTGCTAGAAGCCCTGGCACATAAAGAAGAGTTGTTTTTGGTGGACAATGCTCAGAGACACTATGAAGTCCTGGAGTGACAGCCAGACAGACGTTTACAGCAGTGACCAAGAAGAGGAAGAAGAAATGATCTTTGGAGAAAATGAAGATGATTTGGAAGAGATGATGGATTTAAGTGACTTGCCTACCTCACTCTTTGCTTGCAGTGTGCCAGAAGCTGTGTTTGAGGTACAAGAAGAAAAGGTAAGAGTACATAGGGTATAGTGATCTAAATTGGTGCAATTGTAGTTAGAGCATATTTTGTCCAGATTTTCAGTGTTCTTACTTATTCTAGCAGGTGAAAAATAACGAGATTTGCCAACGAGTTCAAATTGGTTTCAATGCTGCTTGCCAATAAATTCAAATTGGACTCTGCTACTATAAAACAGCTAGTAATGTAAAATCTTTCTAGCATCTCAGTGTGGTGGTATGGCTGTAGTACTTTTCATAGTGCGTCTGCATGTTGATTTCCTGCCTTACATTTTATGGTCCAGGGAGAACTTAAATATTTGATTCCAGGACAAGGATCACTGTTAAAAGAATAGTATTTGTTCACAGTATACTTTGTCAGACCTAATGAATAAGAAATAACAATTTGAAAGTGGTTTGAAATTTCTAGTCCAAACAAGGCTTCTCTGGACCATTTTATTGTATTTTTTATTGAGTCAGATGTGTAGTTATCCTTTGCTTCTAATGGCTATCAGGAAGACTCTTCTACAGTGCATGAGTTCTATAAAGCTTATGCTCAAATAAATTTGTTAGTCTCTAAGGTGCCACAAGTACTCCTCATTCTTTTTATGGCTGAAATATGAGCCGTTTATGTAATGGAAGAGGGCTTGATCTGTAACTTCCTTCCAATTTTAATTTACAAAACTATGAAGCCTACTACAGTTATGTCTAAAATTCTGCATGCTGCTGGTATCAGCTGGGAAACATTGGTCTGCAAATCGGGGATGCTAGGTGGTGTCCTTCAGTTTAACTCAGCCTCTTAAAGGCAGTGGCAGTGAACTGCACTCCTAAACTATTAATCACAACAAACAAAGCTATTTAAACTCTACCAAAGAGATTTTATAGACTGCTAATTGCATAGATGCAAAACACAATTATAAAGATCATCAAATTGGATTCCGCTCTTGCCATCCTAGGGTTTCGCTTAAACTTGACCATCCTTTCTTCCCTTCTTCCTCCTTTTTCTTCCCTTTCCTTTATCCTCCTTTCTGTCACTCATTACAAGGAAACTTCTGCCAAAATGCAGGTTTTGCACTGGACTCTGAAGCTGGGCAGACTAAGACTCATTCTCATCCAGCAGGTGTTTCACAATCTAGGACCCCAGCACTGAGAGTGCCTTACCGACAGCTCTCCCTAGAGATCCTTGTCGTTTCCATTTCCTGAGGTGAGGGATTTCTGGAGCAACAGCTTGAAATATATTATCTGACTGCAGACAGTAATGCTGATACTGCAATCCTTATTCTGTAAGGGAAAGAATGTCAGGCCTATGATTTATAATGCCACTTAAGTATAAATATATTTGATTAGGGCAGCCTTACAAAATTCTGCTCACCTGCTACCCCATGATAAGTAGGTTTGGATTTTTTGTTGGTTTTTTTCCAGAGAAGTAAAATATAATTATTTTTTCTATCATCATGACAAACAGCAGGCAAGTAGATTTTGGTTGTGGACAGATGTATTTTCGGGACTGTTTTGTGTGAGGCTGGATTAGATATCTTCAAATTCTGATTTAGTAACGCATGTTAAAGTTGCTGCCAAAACATACATGTTTATGCCAAACACTCTGTGAAGCACTGGCTTGATTGTTAAGTTCTGTGGGCTGAAGATCAATTTTACCTGTGTTTTATTTGAAAGAAACATCAGAAGAAAGTAAATAATTGCTTTAAACAACCTGTTTCACAGACAATATTTTTTTGTATCTAACACCCTCCCTTCCCCCCACCCTCCCACACACATTATATGCCATCTTAAGTGTTAGTTTCCCTCTACCGTCTCTCCCCTGGAAAGGAGCAATCCTGTAGTTGTATCCCAAATCAGAAATTCATATAGAAACAAATTTGACTTGTCCAAAACACTCATTATCCAAAAATGTCAGTGCCCTAAGATATTTGGATAATTGAGTGTTACATCTAATACTTATGTATCACTTCATATTTCCAAAACGCCAGACAAATATCGTAATACCCCTGAGAGATATAAATAGGTGTAATTATCCCCATTTTTAGATAGGGAAACTGAGTTACAGATGGTGAGAGTAGCTCAAAACCACACAGCAAACCAGTCTTAGAGCAGGATTAGAATGTAGATGTTCCTGGCTCCCATGACTGGGGTGGAACACAAGACTACTACTTTTCTCCCTGATACAGTTTGGTTCTGTAACTGATTATCCAAGTCACGATGAAGGGCTCTAGCCTTTCTGGTAATAATGTATCTTTGTTAGAGCTGATCAGATAAAGGCTTTTTTTCACAGAAAATTTCAACTTTTCAGCAAAAAATTGAAAACTGAAGTAATTCTGCCCAAACCCAAAGTAGTTTGATTTGGAAATACAGCAGAACTCCATTTATCTGATCTAATTGGAACTGGGGCCAGATTAGATCATCAAATATTTGGATAATCTGGAGAATGGCTGCAGCACCATCTAGCTGCCAGAGGAGAGATCATCGGCTTCTGGACCTGTGTGCACTTGTTGTTTGGTTAATAAGGAGAGCTGGATAATGGAGGGTCAGATAAAGAGGCTTCTACTGTACTGGTGTGGTGATTCATGGGGATTGTAGTTCACGTGCCTCATGCTCCCATTCTCCTCTATAAACCAGGCTCTCTGGTCAGATTACATCTTCCATGATGCATCATACTATCCTCTCTGGTGAGGAGAGCCAGTGCATCAAGGGCTTTGGTCCAGTGACCATGGTACATCACGGGAGATTGTATGGCTGGGAAGCCTGGCCCACAGAGGAGAATGTGAACATGAGGCAACTGGAATAAAATGCCTGTGAGATAGCATGGCATCCTATCCAAACTGAAATATTTCAGTATCCAGCTGAAATTATTTTTGGTTTGGTCCACAATTGAAATCTTTTTGTTTTTTACACTTTCTTTTGTTGCAAAATCAAAATTTTCTACGGTAAGAAGACAATTTTAATGAAAAATGTTGTTTAATTGAAAACCCAGTTTGCCATCGAAAAACACTTCTGATGAACAAAATTTCCACCAGCCTTAATCTTTATATATAGTGTTGTTCATTCCAAAGCACTTCATAAACGTACATGCAGCACCACAGAACTGCTGCCATCTCTGGGAAGAAGGGTAACAGCCAGGTAGTGTACATGGCATTGCATAACAGTGGGAGAAGGAAAAACAAAGGGCAAGTTCCTGATCTTATTAAGTGTCTTGGGATTCCTAGTGTCCTTTTTTAAGAACCACACTAGCCAAGCCATGCTATAGAGTCACTCGCCTCCATAGCCTAGAATTCAGTTTTATAATGCAGTTCTAACAGTTTTCAGATTGAAATAATCCCTGCCCAAACTGGTCATGGAAACAATGCTAGAATTCTGTCAGCAATAGGTGTTTAAACACATTTCAGATCCTAGAGTCTTGGAGGTCTTTTTTCTTCATTACCCTTAATCGCAAAGGCCTATACTGCTGTCTTCACTGCATTTTTTCCTGTGTTAGGAAAATGTCTTTAAAAAGCAGTTTTAAAAAACTTCCTTGAAACATTATTGTACCAGATGATTAGGGTAAGACTTGATTTGAAATGGACTGGTCTCCGTAAGCCAAGGAGAGTAAACGTTAAGAATTACAAAAGGAGAAGTTATGCTCCAGGTGAGCTGCTCAGAATATATCAGCAAGATATAAACCCGATTAAACAATTCACAGAAAAGGGAGAGTATATCCCTGCAAAATATACAGGTACGCCGATTTCCCGTCTGCCCAATAGGAATCTGTAAGATAGCATCAGCAATTTCAGGGAGTAGGGATTTCACTCCCTAGTTCCCCAACGTTCCTTCCAGTGGGGAGGAGTAGAGGCAAAAGAACCCAGCATCCAATAGAACAAATTTTAAGTGGTGCCCTGTCAGTGATGGCCACATACCATGTTTTTAGAAAATCTAGATATTCTGGCTGCTGACTGCTGCCCTTTTCTCTTTTTGCATTATCCTTTAGATACTGCGGTCCTCCAGGATGGTTCAGGATTTGGTTTTTTCGTTGCGTTGTAGATGTGTTCTTTGTCCCTTGTTGACACAACGTATTTGTCTTTTAACCATTCCCTCGTGCGGATGGAGTTAATCTGTTAACTAGTGTACACTGGTTTATGTTCTTTATGGAACTCATTTTGCATTCTAGAGAAGTCATTTGTGGTTATTCCTCCTGATGCAGTGTACTTTGTTCCCTGCAGATATTGCAGTAGCTACAAGGACCTGTCCAGTGGCTTTCATTGTAGAATACCTACAATCGGATGATTTTTTTGTTCACTATAATCCTCATTATCTTATCTCCAGTAGCTGCATGAACCTTTATCCTATAAGTCTGATCAACTCATATAATTCCAGATTTATTTGCTTTATTCCATAGCATTTGCTGCCTCTGCATGTTAATTTGACACCATCTGAAAATGTAACAACTCATGAAATGGTGCCATTTTCAAAGCCATTTAAATACAAGGTCAACCAGACTGAGCACGATAGTGAACTAGTTTGCCTCTCTCCGTGCTTTACATTTTTGTTTTACCAATAGCCTCTGCTTCTTATCTCTAAGCCACTTGGCAGTCCGATTTTAATTGCTCTTTTCCAATTACAATATATCACAGCTATCGACCTTGGAGATCCTTGATGCTAATGCCAGGAGCTCTAGAGCTAAAGGCTCAAAGGGGGGGAGGGTTAACAAAGAAAATATGTTTCTATTTTTGGCAATGGGTAGCCTCAGGCATCCACACACTAGTACTTCGGTGCCTCACTGACCCTAACAAGGGCGTGTGTAAGGGAGGGTTGTTAGCACCCTGGCACAGAGGCTAACCAAGGAGGTAGCCAATCTGGGAGGAAATCAGAGCCCCTTTTATCCTTTTCTGTTTTAATTTAGTTTACTCTTACCATGGTTTAACTCTTGGGGTTCTGTTTTAATATTCGTTTTAAACAATTAACTGTTAAAATCTGTACTACAGAAGCTACTGGAAGTGGATAGTGCAGATAGACTGGAGATGAATCATAAATCAGATATGCAAATAATTTTTAAAGCAGCTTACAGATCTGCACTTGAATAGGGGAGGGGACGTTATATAAGAGCTGTTGCTCTGTCAGCCTGCTATAATCGTATTCCTGTGGTGCAGGAGAAAGGTGCCGGCTGTTGAGTTTTTCAAATGGCTTATTTTCAATTGCCGAGCTTTCATTTTTTTTCTTTTTTTCCTCTGCAGAAAATACCTAGTTCATCTGCCATTAATGTTCTAGATATCTTCTGTTTAGCGTGAGCATGGGTTACTGCTAGGTCTCTGTAGGTCCCCAGAAAAGCTAACTTCCAGCCCTATATGTTGGCACTAAACTTCTACTAAAGATGAGTCAGGTGTGGCCCAAATATATGTATATGAGTCATCGGTGAGCAGAAATACATTGTCATCAATGGGCTGAAAGCTTATGTAGAGAGACACTGTCTTGAGTATTTTAAATAAGACTCATTTTAAAATATTCCTGTATCTGGTAGAACATCTTTTAAATATTTTCTTCTCTGTACTCGTCTCTCAAAATAAAAAACAACAAACCATACAAATCCATCTCTGTGTTTGTAAGGACTTCAGTACCTTCAGCATCTGTTACCTTTCAGAAAGTTAGTAAAACTGTAACATTAGTTAAAAACAAAACTGAAGAGGAAATACTTTCTTAAACAAGCAACAGAGGGTCCTGTGGCACCTTTGAGACTAACAGAAGTATAGGGAGCATAAGCTTTCGTGGGTAAGAACCTCACTTCTAGTGAGGTTCTTACCCACGAAAGCTTATGCTCCCTATACTTCTGTTAGTCTCAAAGGTGCCACAGGACCCTCTGTTTCTTAAACAAGCTACCCAAACTGCTCCAGTTCTTCCTCTGTAGAGCTGGCACGATCCCATCATTCCTTTTTTGTGTGGAGTGTATTGAAAACATGTACCACATTGGCTTTATAATTTGTTTCATATGTGTCTCTGATAAGCGTCACTTGTTGCTACTCTTTTACTCTTTCTATGCAAATACTGTATTCCAAAAGCATTACCTGGGCACATGAGGTTAATGTATGGAGACATGCTAGCGCTCTGTCTAATGACACTTGGATAATTGGCTGCCACATGAAATCATTCTGTAAGGTGTTTGTCCCGTGAGCTTTCAGAATGCAATCTGCATTGGCATGTAAATTCACATGAAGCCGTCTTTTGAACTGATATATTTTAGGACGAGGTTAAATTTTCTCTAGATGTAGTTTGTGAGCAGTACTGATTGACCTGTTAGCGAGCTCATCTGAGCTGATTGATTTCAGTAGATAAGACATGATTTCAGAACAGGCCAGGATTGTGTGTTAGGTCTATAAATGGAAAACTTATTATGCAGGCTTATTCCTAATGCTTGCAAGAACAGAGCTGCTTTGATATATTATTTGGCTTTTATCTGTTTTATGAAACTCTGCTTTGTCAGCCTCTGGACATAGATTTCAGTAGCTTGATTTAGTTCTCCCTATATCTTCTTTTAAGGGGTGAATGCACAGCAGACACACTTACTGAATCAAATGGAAAATGTGCTGTGTGTGCACATACTGAAAGTGCATCCAAAAATCAGCTCTTTTGGTGGGGCTTGCGGGGTTATCCTCTCCATTTATTTTATTCTTCTAACTTTTCTAGTGAATTTGGTGCTTGCAAAAGGTGCTGGATTGACAGATCTGGAGTCTGATTTCACGCTCTGTCTACATAACCGGAACAGCATGGACGTGTTTCTCCTATGCTGCCCTCCACACCCAACTCGCCCTCCTGTAGTTCAAGGAAACTTCAAGCTCCATTGGCAAAGCTAGTGGAGTTTTCAAACTGTGCAAGCAGAATATATCTGGATCAAAACATAATCTTCCCTCTTCCCCCATTCAAACCCCACTTTGCAATAGTTACACCTATTACATATAAATAGTGTATATGTATTACACAAATATTTTTCACGTACCACTTTTCATCTGTAGATCTCAAAGCCCTTTACATAGGTGGGTAATGATCAGTATTCCCATGTAACTGATGGGGTGGGCTCTGAAGCTAAAGGAATGCCATGAATTTGAAATATAGACATTTAACTTTTATTTTCAGGTACCAGGCCTGCCTCCTAGTCATCTTACAATTTTTTTGATGTTAATGATATTTTGCTATCTCTTTTTTTTTTTTTCTTTTTCCCCACTGATGCTTTGGTGAAGGTCCACCCAAACAAAAGGTGAAACTTATTGACTACAGTGTATTCAGCTAGGCAGTGAACTATTTTATTTCAGCTTTTAAAAGGCAAATACGTGAAACATACACTTACAGAAACAGTTGTCCGATGCAGAAGTTAACAAATCCTTCACAGTTTTTTTTTCTCTGCTGTAAGTAGAAGAAATTAATAATTGGGGTTGCATTCAATAATAGAAGGCAGGAGAATTCAGACAGAACTGACTTATGTCGTGTCATAAGAACATATGAATGGCTATACTGGGTCAGATCAGTGGTCCATCTAGCCCAGTATCCTGTCTTCCGACAGTGGCCAATGCGAGGTGCTTCAGAGAGCATGAACAGAACAATCATTGAGTGATCCGTCCCCTGTCATCCACTCCCAGCTTCCGGCAGTCAAGAAGCTAGGGACACCCAGAGCATTGGGTTGCCTCCCTGACCATGAACTTATCTAATTTTTTTTAACTCCATTGTAGTTGTGGCCTTCACATCATCAGCTGGCAATGAGTTCCACAGGTTGACTGTGCTTTATGTGAAGTTGTGGTAAACTTGCAACCTATTAATTTCATTGGGTGACGCCTGATTCATGGGTTATGTGAAGAAGTAAATAACACTTGCTAATTCATTTTCTCCACACCATTCGTGATTTTTTTAGGCTTCTATCATATCTCCCCCTTAGTCATTCCTTTTCCAAGCTGAAAAGTCCCAGTCTTTTTAATCTCTCCTTATATGAAATTAATTCCATACCCTTACTCATTTTTGTTGCTCTTTTATGTATCTTTTCCAATTCTAATGTATCTTTTTTGAGATGGGACGACCAGAACTGCACACAGTATTCAAGGTGTGGGTGTACCATGGATTTATATAGTAGCATTATGATATTTTCTGTCTATTATCTATCCCCATGGTGTTTTCGAGCGCCATAGGTGAAAGACACTTAAAAGTGGAAATATCTTTATGTTGAGCTGTCACTAGATGGCACCATATGAATTAAGATCTATAGGCCTTTGTTTACATGAGTCCAAATTACTATAAAAATGGAGATGGAATTGACAGTAAAACAAGGCTTAGAGTTTCAGGTTGGTTAGTTTCTCTTACAAGCTTCTAATAGAAGAGATGTCCAATACACTTGCTGGGCAGGTCTGTACTAAACTTTTAAAATCAAGGGAGTGAGTGAACTAGAGAATCTTCAGGTTCTAAGGGAGTAATTTAGTTGAAGAAACTTAACTGGAGGGAAAAAGTCAAAGGAAAATGTATTTTCACTGATTGAAAATCTGCATTTTGTATCTGAAGAATCTTTTTATTTCACCTTTAGGAAAGATTTGAAGCACTTTTCACGATCTACGATAATCAAGTTACATTCCAGTTGTTTAAAAGCTTTAGAAGAGTAAGGATAAATTTCAGCACCCCGGAGGCAGCAGCAAGAGCACGAATAGAATTGCATGAGACAGACATCAGTGGGAAAAAGCTGAAGCTGTATTTTGCACAGGTATGATGCAGTATGTAGATGCTCTAAATGCACACTTATCTCCTCTCTATTCTGTACTCATTCCTGACAGAGTTCTGAAGTTCCCTCTAACCACACACTCATGCATCCTTTCTCCACTTCAGCGTGAATCTACACATTAGGGACTCTTTTTCCACCTGCAGATGATACAGCTCCGTAATTTGCTGGAAGGGTCACTCTTGAGTGACAGAGCTCTCCCCTCCTCCACAAGCTGAATGCTCTCCTTTTCTTAAAGTGCAGTCCAGCATCTCCTCTCCACAGACTCTGGGTCCATGTACAAATTTTGTTGAATTAGTGGCTCAGCATGTGTTATATAGAATGCCAAGTTCATTGTCAGCATTGAACAAAATAACTAGAAACAGTCAGAAGAAATTGAGAGGAAAAAATAGACTTAGGCTATGTCTACACTACGCACCTTTTAGCGACACAGCTGTGCCGCTACGGCCGTGCCACTAAAAGGCGCGCAGTGTAGCCGCTGTTTGTCGGCAGGAGAAAGCTCTCCTGCCAACAAAAAACTTCCACCCCAACGAGTGGTGGTAGCTTTGTCTGCAGGCAAAGCGCTGTTCACACTGGCACTTTTCGTCGGCAAAACTTTTGTCATTCGGGGGGAGTTTTTTTTTTCACACCTCTGAATGACAAAAGTTGCGTTGTTCAGGTTCCAGTGTAGACAAAGTCTTAGTATTAGGAAAAACTTCGTGGCCATGAGAGAAATCTCCCCGCGGAATAGTCTCCCAACGAAGTGGTATAAGTTCTGTTACTTGCAGCTTTTAAAGCTAGACTGGATAAAACACTAGAAGGGTGTGATGAAGAACAGTCCCACGTTGCAAGAGAGTGATCTCTCTTCTCTCTCTGTTAGATCATCTAGTTTAACTTCTGTGATTCTGTTATCATAGTGGTATTGTTTCTTCAGGTCCAGATGTCCAGTGAAGTAGGAGACAAGTCCTACCTCCTTCCCCCAGAACCTGTCAAACAGTTCCTGATATCGCCTCCTGCATCTCCACCAGTTGGGTGGAAGCAGAGTGAAGATGCAACTCCTGGAATAAACTATGACTTACTCTGTGCTGTTTCCAAATTGGGTCCAGGTAAGAATGTCTTCCTGCTTTTGTGGCTGTTCTGTTTCAGAAATGTCTGTTCGGTAGCTTTCGTTACCTCTCTAGAAAAAGGAGTGGAGTATAGACCCAGATCTCCTGGTTGTCCCTACATGGTTACTTGTAGGGACAAAATGGTCCAATGCCTTTTCTGCCAATTTCTTAATTGATTGAGAGAGCTTCAGAGTTTAGCACCCTGCTGGGTTGCATGCTCTTGAGATAGCGCCACATATTTACTTAATTTTGCCACTGAAATCTCAGTGCATATTTAGTTGAACGAGAAACGCAAGGTAAGGTTCAGTTAGTTGGAGTTCTCTATCTTAGCTGTTTTCTAGGGTGCCAATCACTGCCATATTCAGATATGGCCACCATGTAATTTAACTGCCAGACCTTTTAATTGACCTTTTCTGGGGACCTTGCCATTTCTTTCCCCTGACAATGGAAACTTCAGTTTCTCAGTGCATGGTGTGACATGCTTTGCTACTGACTTGATGTGTTACTTTGGTCAAAAAATCCCTTGCCCTCACTAGACCTCAATTTTTGCATTTGTAAAATGCATAAAGTAATAGCCCAACTTACTTCAGAGGGTGGGGGGAGGCTTAGTGTTTGCAAAGCTCTTTTTAGATCCTCTGAAAGGTGTGGTAGAAGTGCATAGTGTATATGATATTGCTTCAGTTTTGTATGCAAATTAAGACCAATATTGCTATAAGCCCTTTAACGTTGCACGTAAATTTGTTTCCATTTCTCCCTCCAAAATATCAATTAAGTGTTGTTCGTGTGCAGAGAGCACAATTTACCAACTGTGGTGGCAATGTATTTCAAAACACGTAAGCAGCACTAGTCCAATCACGTATGAAAGTGGACTAAACTAAAGATGAAAAGGGATTAAATGAATCCTTAGATTTTTAGTACATCATTTACTGTGAATGATAATGGAAACATGTTTTGAAATAAAAATAATTCAGTGATATTTTTATATTTCCTGTGCGATGTTATTACAGATTGGTTACTTTGAGTTTAACTGTCAAACCTTTTAACTTGCTTTTTCTTTGTGTTATACTCTATAGGGGAGAAATACGAGCTTCATGCAGGAACGGAGTCTACTCCTAGTGTAGTCGTTCACATTTGTGAAAGTGAAACAGAGGAGGAGGAGGAAATTAAAAATCCCAAACAGAAAATCCTGCAGACAAGGCGCCCAGATGCTACTCCAACAATACTAAATGAATCTAAAACATTTGATTGTACACGGGAGGTAGGGGGTACCATGCACTGTTAAGTCTTGTGATGCTGTAAACAATATCTATATGAGGATATTAAATTAATACATGTATTGATGTCTGCATTGCTGCATTATATATGGCAGCAGGAGATTTTACTTGTAGTTGTCTCTCATGTTCAAGTTCTTAGATGCCAATATTCTAAACAGCACTTTAATTTTTAAGAACTAACCCCGCCCCGCCCCCCCCCCCCCCCCAAGTGTAGCAAATCCACCAGATTTAAAATAATAGCAAAGCAGGAGGTTGATTTTTTTGAAGATATGTTCACATTTTCTTGATATTGTATAGCACGATGTACCAAATGCTGAAACAATATCTTATCAGTACCATCTATACTATTGGTTACAAAATAGTTTATTTTATAACAGTCAAATGTGATATTTTTTGTACTGGTACAACAGCTTATATTTAATCAATATATTAATTAGAAATGTAATATACAGTGTACACTAAAATTCCTCCACAGATTGGCCCATTTGTGAACATGTTCCAGTTACTTTTCTCAGAAATGCCAAATACTTTTTATTTTAAAGGTACCTTTATGATTTGACATGAGGCACAAATACATGCGCAGAATTAAATAAGTTGTAGTTGGCAGAACTGCAATTGGGGGGAGGGTTGGGGGGAAAGAGGGGAAACCACAGACCACTTAGGAGGCAGATGGAGTTTGCCTCTAAAATATTATGCTGCTGTAGGATGGTGTTACACTGATAGGTACAATTGGTCGCATCGACAGTTGATTAAAATAAAACTGACTTACAGGGTTGAGTGAAACACGGTTTCACCTATAGAATGTTAAGCCTCCAGCCCTCTCTAACAATATTGTAATGTCCCCCTGTCGTGGAGATGACTTACATTATATGTAAAGTGAATAATCATTAGATTATGATTGTGATATTTGGGGATAAGAGGTCCAGGGTTAGTTTTTAACTTTTGCTCCTAAACTTTTACAGTTTGCTTCCTTTTTTTAAGACAATCAGTTGCTAGGATGGTTCAACCAATCTCCACTCTGTTTTTATCCAAGTTGCACTCCTGATTTACTGTTCTGATTAAAAACATGGTATTTTTCATGGCATCCTGTATGGCTGATAGCACATCTGCAACTTCTGAAATAGGAAACACCTTTTGAAATATACATTTGTGGTTTTGTGAATTTCTGTGTTAAGTGTTTTAGTAGGAGGAAATATGCCTTAGTTTAGTGGCACATGCTCCTATGGTTTTATGCTATTTTATAAGCAACCTTTTTTAGCCTACACAGATTTTTTTCTATAAAAAATAGTTAAGAAATTCTTTGTGAACAAACTAGGCTGTTTAGGTTCATATTTGATTCTGTACATAAATCACTCTGAAATTGGCCTTTACCCAAATCATGATACTGTTTTTTAATTCTGTATAAAGTGGTTATTGAACTCTCAAAGGCATTTTGACTTGATTGACCGCAAGAGAGTGCATTAATGGTGATAAATTCAAACAGGCGCAGTAGAGATGACTTCAGTATTGTGTCGGCTATCGAGTCTTTCCTGCCATCAACTTCAAGTTGCAAAATGGGATCCTGCAGGCAGGTCCTCATTTTGGAGACAGGAATAATATACATTTGAGCGGGAGGAAAGTAAGACAGATCTTTCCTCTTGTGTGTCTTGCGTGTATTGGCATAACATTTATGTAGCTCTTTATTATCAAGCCATTCAAAGTCTATCTTCTCTTTTTCACTGTTCCCCACCTCCAGTTGCAAACTTATATTGTCAGTAGGGCCTTGTGCATTTTAAAATGCCAGAAATCAGTTGGGGATTTTCTGTAATGTTACATTTTGGTTAGCTGTTCATTTACCCCCTCGTAAATGTTGTTGTAAAGTGGAAAAACTTCAGGAATGCCGTCTTATTGGGCAAATGATCAAGTCACTATTGCTGTTGTGAAAGTAGCTTGTGTGAAATGTCTGACTTGCATTCCAGCATAAAAGAGCCATGGTGTAAAAAAAGACATGGAATAAAAATAACAACTGTGCCATTCAATGTTTTCCATTAACTGTATCGAACCTGGGCCCATAGGAATGTGTAATTTGTCTTGTTTGGAAGCTGGGTATCCTAACAAATCTGTATGCTGGCAAGTTGAATGAATCGTCAACACCTAGGGTTTGTGGTGGTCTTCCTTCTGATTTGGGGTGTTTGTTTATAAGCAAATTAGGAGTAAGGCAACGATTCTGTGGCTTAAAAATATTGCCTTGAATTAAAGATAAAAATTGTCCTTGCACGTCCACACTCTGAATGCTTGGCTTTGAACTACTAGTGCTTGCCGTGAGCTAATTTCAGCACTGCAAAAACGGTTGATTTTCAACATGTTTTATAAGAACAAACTGTTCTCACGTTTTTGTTGTTTTGGTGAGGTTCTATCGTTTTATCCTAAAACTGGAAAATGCCAATATCCCACACCCTTATGGTAGCTGATCAGAACATTCTCTTGGAAAGTTTTGGATGGGAGGATTGTTTTGTTTTTCTTCTTATTAAACTCCGTTTCTCCAACTCAGTTGATCAGGCAAGTTTTATTTGCAACAGAATACAAGATACTTTCCCCTCCACTATAGAAAAAGTCCAACCTCTGTTACCACTGTTAGGGAATATAAGTTATTCTTTAGATACCTGGAGTGAGGAAAAGACCTTGGTGCAAGAGATGAAAGAATATTTTTGATCAAACAAACCAAGATGTTCTTAAGCAGTCTCTGTTGAAATACTTGGCACGTACGTAATAGATGCTGCCACTGGCATTGGTTGACATTTGTTTGATCAATAAATCCATCTTATCAAGCCCTTGAGTATACAGCTAATATGGGTCAATCATTTGGCCCTGAGGATCTGTAGTAACCTATATGTCCCATATATGAGATCTACCTTGAAAAGAGCTGAGGTGTATGCTAAACAGCCAAATTCATCTCTGGTGTAACTCTTACTAGTCAGTGGCGTTTCACCAGGAATTAACTTGACCCCTTCTTCCTACCTTGAATGTTATTCTGATCAGTGATATCATAGTGTGAATTTTGACTGGGAGTTCTTTTAAAACATATTTATTTGAACTTGTATGCAAGTAAAAGGGTTGTCTACCCAGAACTTTTGGGTATCTGAAAAATAAAATTAAACAGCAAATTACCCTCAACAGCCAACAGAACTAAACCTCCTACAAAATTCTCCTCCCCTCCCCAAAGGTCTAATCTCTATCAAGCCCCCCCCACACACACTTTGCAGCGCCTCGTACAAATAGATGAGACTTTGCAGCATTTTAGTTGAATTCTATCTCTTTGTGACTTATGGGATGCTTCTACCGAGCACTCAGCAGACCAGATTAATAGGAAAACAGCCTCTTCTTTGGGAATGTGGTAGGAGGCTCTTTCACATTGCTTTGCTCATCTTTGGCATGTAATCCTAACGAAAGGAAGGTATCTGACTTTATGATGCCAGTGGCAACCTGCTTAATTTAAATCGTATTGACTACTCTAGTTTGTAGCCAGACTGACTGCTTAGCCTAAAAATAAGCTGCAAAGGGCTGGTCCCCACTTAGTCCGGACTTCGGACTAAGGTACGCAAATTCAGCTACGTTATTAACGTAGCTGAATTCGAAGTACCTTAGTCCGGACTTACCGGGGTCCAGACGTGGCCGGAAGTCTCCCCCCGTCGACGCTGCGTACTCCTCTTGGAGAGCTGGAGTACCGGCGCCGATTGTGGGCACTTCCGGGATCGATTTATCGCGTCTTAACCAGACGCGATAAGTCGATCACAGAACATCGATTGCGTGCCTCCGGACCAGCCGGTAAGTGAAGACTAGCCCAACTCTCACAGAATGACCCATGGTTGGAGAAGACCTGTTAGGTGAGTTACTCAGCTAGTGTAAATCAACGCAGCCCAGTTGAGGACAATGGAGCTGTGGCATTAGCTGAGTATCTGGCCCATCTACTGAATGATCAAAGTTTGAGGAAAGTAATGAGTTTTCAAAACTATTTACGAAAACAAATACTGGAAAACACAGACACTTGTTGCTGGGGCTTCGGCGCTATGTGAAAGGTTCATTGAAGAGATGAGAAGAGCTATAGTTTCCCAGTTTGGATAATTCACTTCTCCCCGGCTCAGATGATGGTAACTAATTAGTTGCAGCCTGTGTAAATCATTGAATGAATTAAGCCTCTTTCTCCTTCTCTCAAGCTATTGGGTCGCCCTTTGTGAATACTCTTTTTGGAATTAAAACAGACTGCATATGATTTGTAAGAGGCAATGCAAGAGAAGTAGATGGACAGTATTTACTGGCCTGTTCTCCCATTTGTTTTGGTGGGAGGCTACACAATTAGAGAGCTCACCCAAAATGGTGATTGATTGATTGATTTTTTTAAACCGTGCAACTACAAGGTAGGAAGTTTTGAATCCATATGAGGTTCCACAGTGTCTCAGTCTGTCCTCTGTGTTCGTATTTATATGGCTCTCCTCTTCACTGTATCTGAGCACCTTGCACTCAGTAATGGATGTTATCCCTGATGAGATAGGGAAGTACTGTCATCCCCATTTTACAGATGGAAGAGCTGAGGCACAGGGAAGATTGTGTCTTGCCGTAGGTAATGTAAGCCATATATGGCTGAGCTAGGAATTGAACTAGTGCCCTATCTGCTAATAATCCTTTCTAGGCTTGAGCCAATCACTCTTTGAGTTGACAAACTCCCTGCTCCTGTATATTGGGGATACTAGATTTATTTTTATTTTTTTGTGGCGTTTCAGCTTTCGCTCACAATTGAGACAATGTCCGTTTTCCCTCCATCCAATAGAAATTACCATTTCACCTACCTGCTCTTTCCTTTAGCCCATATTTTGCTTTACTTAATCACTAAGGGCTTGTCTACACTGCGAAGTTGTCAACAAAACTTTTGTCTTTTACAGGTACTTTAAAAAGTGTCGTCCCCGCTCCCCCGCGAAAAACAAATGTTTTGCCGACGCAAGTGGCAGTGTGAATGCGGCTTTATCGGCAGGACAACTCTCCTGCTGACAAAGCTAACGCCGCTCACAGGGCTGGAAGTGCCAACAAAATACCGAAAAAGAGCATTTACACATGCTGTGTAGACAAGCCCTAAGATGGGTTTTACTTTCTCTCAGTGCAGTTCCCAGCCAGCAGTTGTTCACTTTACAGGTGCTGAAATCTTTTCTCAAATTGGGAACTGAACATCAGATGCATATTCACACTCAAGAAAATTGCAGTGGTTTTAAGTGTGGAAATTTTGTGTATCAGCGCACTTTTGTGTGCCTAAAAACAAGGTTTTTGTGACTGTTTGTGTTCCACAGGCCTGTTGCCATCACATACTGTACTTGCATGGCTTCTGCTATGTACCTCCTTAAGAAAAAGAACACTATATCATGCTATCTCCTGGACTTCATAATGTCTTTTGTGAAATGTACATTTTTTATAGGAGGGTTCTGTGTCTCTCTGTTTAAAATGTTGACTTTGAATAGATCTGGACTTCAAAGAAAACTGATCTATTAATTTCCATTAATCCACTATTTTTAACACCCAAACATTGCATAATTAAAGGATTACATTTGGGAAGCAAGAGGAATGCATCAGTTGAGAACAACTGGTGTCTGTCGTCCTACTTGATTTCTATTTCACTCTCTTGCTGCTGCTTTGTGTGAAGTGTTATAGTTGCAGGAAGTATTGAAGTAAATTCCAGCTGTTGATCACATGACAGCTTGTTCCATAGACACATGTTTCTCTTGCACATGTGATTTCTGTACTATTTGGTCTTTGCCTAAATCTTCCATCACTTTCATGTCGGTATGTGACCATTTAATTCAATAACATTCTTTATGAATTGAGAGTACAATCAGATTTTCCTAGATGCAGTTTTTGCCTTGTGTCCTGTATTTTAGATGTACATTACCATTTTTGTCCACCTGTCGATGCGTGGTGTGTCTGTGTTCTCAAGACGAACTACAATAACATGCACTCCATATTATATTGTACCTGATGTGACAATCCAAGCTGTAGTCCATGTAGACTGGCTAAATATGACCATGCTATGTTGCTCTGACAACAAAGTCTATAATGTTCTGTAAAGATGGCAAAGCAGAATGTGTGGTTTGGGTTTTTTTGAAGCTTTTGTGATTCCTGGTAAGTTTTGTTTTTCAAAACTAAGAAATAAAATTAGTTTATTTTTGTTTCTTAAACTCATTGAAGGAGACTTCTTTCTACTTTGTGTATGTATGATGATGTCAACGTATCCCCCACATCAGACTACCCTGGGGTTAATATTACTGTTTCAATATTGTGGTGCCAAATAAGAGCCTCTCCTGGACTGTACAAGTGGGAATGGCTAGCCTTTGTTTTAGCTGTTGAGAGGGGAAGGACGGTCCAGTGGTTAGTGCACTAACCTATGACTTGGAAGACATGGGTTGATGTGCTTGTGCTGTCATGTATGACCTTAGGCACTTAGCCTCCCATAGCCTGGTCTGTAAAATGGGGATGAGAGCACCTCACAGGGTGTTGAGGATAAAAACATTCAAACTCATGTGGGGCTCAGATACTTGTAATGGGGGCCACATAAATATGATACAATACAGCCCTTTGGATTTTGGAATGGTGTGTGGAGACTGTCAAGCTTTTAATATATGGGAAAGGCACCTAAAGGTTTGGATAGATGCCCTTTAATGTCTACATAAATCTAAATCAAACAAACATACACAGATGTATATATTAAAGGGAACCGCTCTCAGCCTGTAGGTGGAGTTAAAGTTGAAGGGGAGGTTGGGGAATGATGATATCTGGGTGAGGTGTGTGCTGATGGAGTGGGGTGGTTTTCTCATGTGGGATTGAAGGGGTATGTCAATAGGTTTTGCTGGGGGAATTTTGTGATCTGTTCATGTTTCTGTGTTCCTAGGGGATAGGAGAGACTACAGTGGACTTTCCCCTGTCCTTTACACTAGCCCATGTCCTTTAGCCAAACTTTGTGGCATTGGAACTGGGATGGGTTGGGTGCCATCCCTTGTTTGGTGCATGTGAGATGCTCCAGGGAGAGTTGGGGGTCATTGTCTTTTTGTTGTTGTTAAATGGGGATGGAAATTATTGTCCTGTAGGGGTGAGATGCTCTGTGAGGAGGGAGAGATTGGGATGTATTGGGTAGGAAACACCCTACTTTTAACCTCAGGAGGAAAGGATTGGGATGGGATGGTGACAACTCGAGGCAGCTTGAGTGAAGTAACCCACCATGGGCACAAAGCCAGTGCGCCAGGATCTACATTGTCTGTCCATTGGTTACTGGGTTAGAATTTAAAATGTTGGTTTTGATCTATAAATCCCTAAATGCCCTGCAAGCTGCCTGCTTGAGAAATTGCCCCTCTCCCAGTGCCATGCTGTCTCCTCCCACCCCCAGACTCGAGAGCCCAAGCCATGACATCTTGCAGCTTGAGCCATTCTTTTTAGGTGACAAATCTGAAAAACTATTCCAGATGGAGGTGCTAATAAAGGAGGTTTTAGAACAAGTTGATGAATTAAACAGTAATAAGTCACCGGGACCAGATGGTACTCACCCAAGAGTTCTGAAGGAACTCCGACATGAAACTGCAGAATTACTAACTGTGGTATGTAACCTATCGCTTAAATCAGCCTCTGTACCAGATGACTGGAGGGTAGCTAATGTAATGCTGATTTTTAAAGAAAGCTCCAAAGATAACCCTGGCAATTATCAAGCATTAAGCCTAACTTCAGTACTGGGCAAATTGGTTGAAACTATAGTAAAGAACAGAATGATCAGACACCTAGATGAACATGATAGGTTGGGAAAGAGTCAACACAGCTTTTGTAAAGGAAAATCATGCTTCACCAATCTATTAGAATTTTTGAGAGGGTCAACGAGCATGTGGACAAGGGTGATCCAGTGGATGTAGTGTACTTGAACTTTCAGAAAGCCTGTGACAAGGTCCTTCACCAAAGGCTCTTAAGCTAAGTAGGCAGAGGGAAGGTCCTGTCATGGATCAGTAACTGGTTAAAAGATAGGAAACAAAGGTTAGGAAAATAAATGGTCAGTTTTCACAGTGGAGATAGATAAATAGCAGAGTCCTCCAGGGATCTGTACTGGGACCAGTGCTGTTCATATTCATAAATGATCTGGAAAAAGGGGTAAACTGTGAGGTGGCAAAATTTACAGATGATACAAAATTACTCAAGATAGTTAAGTTCAAAGCTGACTGAAGAGTTACAAAGTGATCTCACAAAACTTGGTGACTGGGTAACAAAATTGCAGATGAAATTCAATATTAATAAATGCAAAGTAATGTGCACTGGACAACGTAATCCCAACTGTACATTCCAAATGATGGGGTCTAAATTAGCTGTTACTAAAGAAAGAGATTTTTGAGTCATCATAGATAGTTCTCTGAAAACATCTGTTCAATGTGCAGTGGCAGTCAAAAAGCGAACAATGTTAGGCACTATTAGCAAAGGGATAGATAAGAAGACAGAAAATATCATCATGCCACTCTATAAATCCATGGTACGCCCACACCTTGACAACTGTATGCAGTTCTGGTTGCCCCATCTCAAAAAAGATACTAAAATTGGAAAAAGTACAGAGAAGGGCATATGAGGAGAAATTAAAAAGTGGGGGGGCTGTTCAGCTTAGAAAAGAGATGTCTAAGGGGGGATATGATTGAGGTCTATAAAATTGTGAATGATGTGGAGAAAGTGAATAAGGAAGTTTTATTTAACCCTTCCAGTAGCACACAAACTGGGGTCACCCAAACAAATGAACAGGCAGCAGGTTTAAAACAAACATAAGGCAGTACTTCTTCACACAAGGCACAGTGAGCCTGTGGAACTTGTTGCCAGGGGATGTTGTGAAGGCCAAAACCATAACGGTTCAAAAAAGAATTAGATAAGTTCATGGAGGATAGATCCATCAATGGTTATTAGTCAAGATAGTCAGGGATGCAGCCCCATGCTCTGGGTGTCCCTAAACCTCTGACTGCCAGAAGCTGGCACTGGACAATGGGATGGACCACTGTTCTGTTCGTTCCCTCTGAAGCATCTGACACCTGCCACTGTTGGAAGACAGGGTACTGGGCTAGTTGCACCATTGGTCTGACCTAGTATGGCCGTTCTTGTGCTCTTAACATCAAAGCAGCATCTGGGCAGCTACTTTGAGCAGCTAGCACAAGCCCCACCCACACAAGTCTGTGGACCCAGGATGGGCAGCGTATGTGACAACTTTAACTCTCTCTGAGCGTAGATCAAGGATATGAATGAGTATGAAAAGTGAACTACCCTTTCCCCTGAGATTAGTCTCCCTAAAAAGGGCTAAACCAGTGTATAGGGCTTTCCCCCATGGTGTGCCAGCTGTGCACGAGGAACCCTTCAGTTCCTAGTACAGAAAATCTAAAAAATCCCCCATTCACGCACCCAATGCCAACTTCCATTTGCTGGCTAAGAAAAGGTGCAAAATAAATCCCACAAGGCTGCTTTTTGCCCTGAGATTAGGGTGATCAGAGAGCAAGTGTGAAAAATCGGGATGGGGTTGGGGGGGTAATTGGAACCTACGTGAGAAAAAGACCCAAAAATCGGGACTGTCCCTATAAAATCTGGACATCTGGTCACCCTACCTGAGATCAAAAAGGAGTGATTTATTCTGCCAGGTAAAGGGATCACTCATCACGACCCTTCAGCCCACAATGTGATATTGTCCCTAGGAAATGAGTCTGTTAAAGTGGACAGATGTGACCTAAGTTTCATGTTTACTATGTTCATAGCAAGCAAAGCCAAATTAATTGTAGACATATAGCAATTAAAACTGTGCACTTCACTCTCATTTTTGACACTGTGGTTGTTGAATCATTGCTAATACAAAATGATTCTCCTGCCAGTCCAGGACTACTTAGAGTTTCCGGAGCTTTTTCTCATCAACTAACTCGAGAACAGACAAACACTTTGCTGCACACCTGGCTTTGTGTCTATCTTTTTCAGACATTTGGTGTAAATTCATCCATGATCAGGTCTGCGGACAACATCAACATTTGGAGTAGTAACCACCATAAAGAAGGATGGAACCGAACTGCAAAGGGAGCTGGAAAGATTAGAGCTGTGGATGAGAGGAGAGTCGGTCCTAATAAAAGTAGGTCCTACACCAGGGGAAAATGCAGCACAGATACAAAGGGACAGGGGAGGGTATAATCAAGGTGCTGCATCACTTTCAAATATTACATTAAAATCATGTAACATAAACTGAGCTCTCTTGTAGCTGCAAGATAGGGGTAAGATCAGGATTGGGAGGATCTCTGTATTAAATGAGAACTGAGAGTCACGATGTTAAATGTTTGGTTAGATATTGTAACAGGGCGACTGTTCCTAAGACCTTGTAGAGATACGCTAAGCACAAGCGCCTCAAGATGCTGAAGGAGGAACTAGGGACTGGGAGTCTGGACTAGAGGAGACTCTGCAGGGCAATCCTAGGAAGAATCAGACTCAGGAAGGAAGTTTGGGTTGAGTTTTCTTTTGTTGCTCTTTGGGTGACCAATAAAAAGCCTCTCAAAGGCACAAAGGGCAACTAATCTCCTAACTCCCGTTCAGTGGGAGTTTGGCACTCATTTAGATTAAGTTATTTGTGACCGAACATGGCCCCTGATTTCAATTGGCTCCTCAGTGCTACCGTAATACAAATTAATAACAATCAATTGCCTGTGAAATTCTCCCCCAAAGCCAAACCCCAGGAAGGGTGCGTGCTTGGACTTTGCATAGGGTGTGCAAAAGAAAAGGCTAACAGTACTTACCTCTTTTGTAAAGCACTTTGAGATCTACCAGTGAAAGTTCTGCATAAAAGCTAGGTGTCATTACACACTCTTCAAAGCCTGTTGAGAACTTCACTTACTTACAGTGTATATATCTTAATAGAAACATTATGAAAATGTAACCATCCACACACAGATGGGAGGAAAATATGATTTACTGCTAGAATTGTCAGTGTGAGAGGCAAGGTGGGTGAGGTAATATATTTTAGTGGACCAACTTCTGTTGGTGGAAGGGACAAGCTTTTGAGCTTCCCAGAGCTCTTCCTCAGATCTGGGGAAGGTAAGAATGTCCAAGCTAAATACAAGGTGGGAGTGGTTTACATATGTTATAGGAGACCAGGTACAATGAAGTGGGCAATTAACACCTTTCTTTGTTAGTCTCTAAGGTGCCACAAGTACTCCTGTCCTTTTTGCGGATACAGACTAACGCAGCTGCTACTCTGAAAGCTTTCTTTGCCCTAGGACTGCAGAAATATGAATTGCCCACTTCAGTTTAAGCGGTCTCCTACAACATGTGTGAACCCCTTATGCCAACAATCTGTCCCACCTTGTATTTAGCTTGGACATTCTGGCTACCCTACCTTCCCCAGACCTGAGAAAGAGCTCTGTGAAGCTCTAAAGCTTGTTCCTTCTACCAACAGAAGTGGGCCCAGTAAAAGATACTTCCTCACCCACCTGTCTCTTTCATCCTGGGACCAACACAGCTTCAACACCACTGCAAACAAGAACGGGCAGTGAAACATAAGCCAGTAACAGAATTTGGGCCCACACCCTCCTCCCACACTCAGTCACTAGGCTAGACATGTGTCTCCCTGTTAGCATATTGAGAGACTGAATTCTTGAGTCTGAGCATTTTTGTAGTCCATTCCTTTTTGGAAAACAACATTTTGCACTGGCATGTATTCTAACTACTAGATGATGCTGCCTTCTTAATTTAAGTATTTAGTGAATCAAGGAAAGTTTGCAAAATGGAAAATAAGGAAGAGTTTCTATATTAAATCAGCCAGCAGAAAGAGCCTGTAAACCTCTGTGAATGAACACTGAAAGAATTAGTTTATTATTTTAAAGTCTACAGAAACTGCATTCCTTTTGTTCACATGACGTTCTACATTATTTGTTTTGCTAGGGCCCCAACTTGGATTGCTGCCCTGTTGTGATAGGTGCTGTACAAACGTAAGGAGACAAATCCCTACCCCCAAGAGTTTACAGTCTGAAGACGGGCTTGTCAGAGGAACTGAAGGGGGTTGGGTGCCTGGCTCCAACTGAAATCCAGGCTCCTTTTTCAAAATACCAACATAAATAGGCAAGATGAACAATGAGTGACAGGGGAAGCAGATGCCCAAAGCGGGAAAGTGACTTGTCCAGGATCACACAGTTGGTCAGTAACAGCGAGAAACAGAACCCAAGTCTCCTGACCCCTAGTCCAGTTCCCTGCCTCTAGGACATGCTGCCTCCCTTGTAGCCTAGTGAAATTCAGACTTCCTGAACCAAAGCATTAACTATCGTTAATTAATGAGCACCAATTTCCCCCCTACTTTTTGATCCTCATTTTCTCTCTTAATTAGCGCCCCCTGCTAATATATTTGAATGGGTGTTTTTTTAGAATGAGTAGGTCTGCAGAGAAACCCCTTTCTTATGTCTGTGTTGTGAGAAAACTAGCAATTCCCTTGAGAAATTTTCTCCCTCATAAACAGCTGACAAATATTTACCACCATCTGTCCAGTTTAACAAAGTGTATACCCTGGGAAGAGAGACTTCGAGAAAAAGTAAGTGCTGGCTTGGTTTAAGAACTTCTAAACGTGGATGCTGGCTTCATGAACCTGTTGTTGCTGGTGGTGGTTCAATTTCTCGCTTCTCACTGAGCAATCTCCTACGAAAAGGCCTCAAGCATAAAATGTCCCCACTTAATTTATTCCCAGGAAGGGAATGAATATTCCATATACCTTTGGAATGGGGTGGTGCCACTCTGCACTTGTTGGGAGCTGCATTATCTTTCACTCTCTTCTGCTTATCTGGGTTTTGTTGCTGGGATTAGTGTCTTGAAAAAATATATTTGAGGGTTTAGTGCTCCTGTGTGGTTTTTTACTGTGGAAAGGACCACAAGCAAACAGCCCCCACGCCCTTGGGGAAAATGCAGAAGTCCTTGCCTTTGCTAATCTGAACAGGAGATGCACACCTAGCTGTATCTGTGACTCTCTGCTCCTGCGTGGGCTTTTATAGCACCTGTATAATTCTACCACTTCTCCATTTTGAGCACTTGAAGGCCAGCGCTGGTGGAGAGCTGAGCACCCCCAATTAAACTGGCTGGGGACATTGAATTCAAGGAGTTGAGGAGCCCCTAGAAACTTATGGGATTGAACTCTTAAACAGCTACTTCCCTGCTCTTTCCCATTTTTTCCTTATTTTTTAAATTGATTGCTGTTTAATAAATTGTATTTGCTTTGAACTCTATGGAGAAGTGTCCAGAGTGGAGAGAGCACCCTGGAGTGGGGACACCCTAGCCCCTGCCTAAGTGACCTAAGTGGTTTAAAACAAACAAAAGGAAGTATTTTTTCACACAACGCAGTCAACCTGTGGAACTCCTTGCCAGAGGATGTTTTGAATGCCAAGGCTACAACAGGGTTCAAAAAAGAATTAGATACGTTCATGGAGGATCGGTCCATCAGTAGCTATTAGCCAGGATGGGCAAGGATGGTGTCCCTAGCCTCTGTTTGCCAGAAGCTGGGAATGGATGACGGGATGGATCACTTGATGATTACCTGTTCTGTTCATTCCCTCTGGGGCACCTGGCATTGGCCACTGTTGGAAGACAGGATACTGGGCTAGATGGACTTTTGGTCTGACCCAGTATGGCCGTTCTTATGACCACAACAAGGTTGGGGGTCGAGCCCCTCAGGAATCCTGGGCCCAGCATTGCTGGGGTTACGAGGACTCTGCCGCACAGGACAGTGGAAGGGGAGCCCTCGAGGTCAGGGAGGAAGTGGGAGCGAGGACTCAGATCTTTTCGCTAGCCCGTTTCACTGGGGTACTTTATAAGCCAGAAAAGTTCCCCAAAATAGCGGAGCCATTCCCCCACTTACACAAGGGTTACTGTCTCCATATTGCAGTTGGGATACGAAGGGGCTAACATCTATGTGCTTTTTTTTTTTAATCTATTTGTATTAAGCCATGTCTACCCAAGGAAAAAATACATATTTTTAGTGTGTGTTTTAATCTTAGTGTAAACAAGGCCATTTGTATTTTAGGGTGTTAGCAGGTTAGGGTTCCAGCTGGGGGTGTGGGCTCTGGGGAGGGGCTGTGGCAGGGGTTTGTAGTGCGGGCAGGAGTGCGGGATGCGGGCTCCTGGAGGGAGTGTTGGTGTGGGAGAGGGCTGGGGTAGGGGGTTGGGGTGCGGGTGGGGATGTGGGGTCTGGGAGGGAGTTAGGGTGTGGGAGAGGGTTCCAACCTGGGGCGGGGTTGCGGGTCCGGCTGGGCAGCACTTACCTCAGGTGGCCCCCAGTCGGTGGCACAGTGGGGCTAAGGCAGACTCCCTACCTGTCCTGGCTTGGCGCGGCTCCCAGAAGTGGCCGGCATGTCCTTCCCCTAGGTGGAGGCGCAGCCAGGCAGCTCTGTACGATGCACGCTGCCTGCACCCACAGGCCCCCCCTCTGCAGCTCTCATTGGCCATGGTTCCCAGCCAATGGGAGCAGGGCCGGATCCAGGGTTTTGGCCGCCCCAAGCAGCCCAAAAAAAAAAAAAAAAAAGCTGCGATCGTGATTGCAATCTGTGGCGGCAATTCGGCGGGAGGTCTTTCGCTCCCAGCGGGAGTGAGGGACCGTCCGCTGAATAGCTGGACGTGCCGCCCCTCTCCGGAGTGGCCGCCCCAAGCACCTGCTTGCCAGGCTTGTGCCTGGAGACGGCCCTGAATGGGAGCTGTGGAGCTGGGGGCGGGGGCAGCACGTGGCGCTTCCCTGATCGTCCCTGCGCCTGGGGTCTGGACATGCCGGCTGCTTCCGGGAGCTGTGCAGAGCCAGGGAAGGCAGGAAGCCTGCCTTAGCCCGGCTGCGCCACAAACCGGACTTTTAAGGGCCTGGTCAGCGGTGCTGACCGGAGCTACCAGCGTCCCTTTTCGACCGGGCGTTTCGGTCGAAAACTAGATGCCTGGCAACCCTACTGGGTTCCTTAGTTGTATCCTTTGTGAACTTAGACTGTAAGCTCTTTGGGGCAGGCAGTGTGCCTTACTATGTGTGTGTGTAGCCACTATGTGAAAGATAATAAGAAATAATAATAATTACACCATATTCATTTGGACTATCTCTTGCACTAAACCAGTGCAGGCTTACCTTCTCCCCTCTCTGTCAGGTTAAATACACTTACAATCAGCGTTATACTGAATATACCTGACATTCTAGGAATAGGTTGAAGCTTGCTTAACAGCTTAAGCAAGATAATTGCATTTGGCAACATATGTTACATAGTCCAGATCTTAGTCAGTTATGCCTGTTCCTTACGTCTTGCTTAATGTCTGTAATTAAAGGCAGTACATTAGCCTTAAGCAGTTTCGATATGTAGAGAACAACGACAGGCCTTATTCTCCAAGATGCAGCAAGATACTGAGAACCCTCAACTCTGGCTTCAGTCATAGTGGGGAGTGCTCAGCGCTTGACAGGATGAGGCCCAGAGTTCCTGAAAACGGGTTCAATTCTGCCCTTGGATACGCATGCCCAACTCCCATTTACTTCATCGTGACTTGCTCTTGCGTATCACAGGGTTGAGTCTGGCCCTAACAAACACGTCCCCAAGGGCACAATATCAGATTAGAGACCGAGATTATCCAAATTTAATCTGGCATTGGCAGCTGACGTTTTGAATACGGAGTCAATGCTCTTGAGAGCAGGGATCTTGTGTGTAAACTCAGGAGTGGATGTCAATGCATTAGCTAATAATAGAAGTTTAAAGCCTATGGCAAGTTTAGGGTCTGGCCCTCTGTAGACACTCTGCACAGACTTTCATTGAAGCCAGTGAGAGCTTTGTAAGTGGAGTTCTTGAAGAATTGGCCTTTATTTTGTATGTTCTGTTTCACACAAGCTCTAGTTCAAAGTGCTTTGCGGCGTTAAATAATGTGAAGGACATAGATGAGTCATACACAGAAAACGAAAGGGTTTTGTTTTTTTACCTGGCAAGGAAACAATGTGATTCTGTCACTACCCGTGTACCTGTTGCAGAGAAAGAAGAAATGAGTTGAGAGTCAGAGGAGGGCAATAGGAATCAGCAGATCTGGGATCTGTTCCAAAGTCTGCCTCCGATTCACTGTGTGACTTTGAGGAAGGAACGTCGTAATCTCTCCAGGCCTCATTTTCTTCATCTGTAAAATGGGGTTAATGTCTAATTCTATAGGGTGTCATGAAACATAATAATCAATGCTGGTAAAGTACTTTGAGATCCTCAGACGCAAGGAACTGAACACAGTAAGTGTTAAAACAACGAAGAGTCCTTGTGGCACCTTAGAGACTAACACGTTTATTTGGGCATAAACTTTTGTGGGCTAGAGCCCACTTCATCAGATGCACGAAGTGAAAAATACAGGAGCAGGTATAAATACATGAAAGGATGGGGGTTGCTTTACCAAGTGTGAGGTCAGTCTAACGAGATAAATCAATTAGCAGCAGGATACCAAGGGAGGAAAAATAACTTTTGAAGTGGTAAGAGATTTTTCCAATACTAATTTCTCCCGATGGTTACTCACACCTTCTTGTCAACTGTCTGTAATGGGCCACTCTCTTACCACAGTTCCCAGTCCGTCAGATCCTGATTGACGAGGGCCTCACGGGCTGTAGGGGAGAGAGACACTATTCAAGCTTCTTGCAACCTGGGCATTATCATTTCCCTGTACTTTGTAGGGCCTCCAGCCATATGTCCTATATTCTGGGTTCTCCAGCGACTGACACTGTCCTTAGGCACAACTGCCTTTTACTGGATGGAATTAGGACTCAGTTCTGAGTCAGAAGCCCTAATCTGCTACCCATTCACGGAGATTCCCCTTTAGCTCCAGTGTACTTTTAAAGCATGCAAGTTTTCTCCTCCCTGTCACTGTGAAATGCCAGGTGGTCACGAGACACAGCATGGGAGCCTCAAATTTGTCACAGCACATTTTGTTGCCCTGATTCACCCACTGGTTCATTTTATCTCTCTGTTACTTGACACCCACGCACAGTGCTTGATCTGTAACACACTGTACTGCTGTGATGACACCAATTGTTGATGGCACAATTGATTCAGAGTTGACTGACAGTGCAGTGGGGCAAAGGTTATGCTAAATACACTCGTCCTGTTTGTTTGTTTGTTTTTTTCTTTCCACGAGAGAGAACTTCCCCCTGGGGAGCATCAAGATCAAGATGTTCTTGTAAGTAAATTTTTACGTCAGATCCATAATCGCAGGGTCCCGTGCTACAGCTGATTTCCGCTTGCATAGAGAAATTTTATGTCAAAAATAGGAGAGGATCTCAGGACTGGGAAGCAACTGTTCTGTCTCTCAGAAGCTCTCTAACCTCAGGAAAAGTCAATAACGGACAACTAATGGACCTCTAGCTCAGTGGTTTGAACATTGGCCTGTTAAACCCAGCATTGTGAGTTCAATCCTTGAGGGGACTATTTAGGGATCTGGGGCAAAAATCTGTCTTGGGATTGGTCCTGCTTTGAGCAGGGGGTTGGACTAGATACCTCCTGAGGTCCCTTCCAACCCTGAGATTCTATGATCCTACCTGAAAATAGATGTTCAAGATTTCAAGGACCTCTAGTCCACTCCTGCCAGCCAGTGCTGAATGGTTTCATGTACTGTGCTTTGACCACCCTAATGTTAAATATCTCATGCAATGGAGACAGCTGGTGTTTTAGCCACTGGGTCATCTAAACTTGCTCTGAACAGGGTTATTAATGTGCCAATAGGTTTAAGAAAAGGATGGCCAGTCCCCTCAGCTACTGCTACCAGTGCTGGAGCTAATAGACCTTTGGGGCAGGGGAAAGCCTCCAGAGATCAGTACAAGGTCCTGTTTATGCAGAGATCTCAGCAAAGAATCCCCTTCACATCCATTGCATCTGAGTCCTGTTTCTTCACTACTGTGAGGGATGCTATAGAGATCTAAGAGTGAGCGCCGTCCCCCTTGTATCATCTTCAGCCAAATGAGCTCAGTGGGGCATCCGTGCCAAAGTGTGACTAGTTCACTGCAGCACTAACCAGGATAACAATGCTCAGCAGTTATGCCATGCTTGGCAAACTGAGCCTCCCAGGTAAGCATTTATGTCATGGTGTCCAGGTTTTGGGACCCTGCAGGGAAGAAACTCTCACACTTGCAACACCTTAGCTCTGTTTCTCCCAGGAGAAGAAATATCAAGATCTGAGTGGAGGTGCAGCGCTATTCTCCTGGCTCCTCCAGCAGCCAGACCAGGTGGATCTCATTAGTTCCCATGCAACAGAAGTGAAAGGCAGTGAAATTCTCTTCAGGAGAAGCTAGAGCAGGGGTTCTCAAACTGGGGGTCGGGATCCCTCAGGGGGTCGCAAGGTTATTACATGGGGGGGTTGCGAGCTGTCAGCCTCCACCCCAAACCCCGCTTTGCTTCCTGCATTTATAATGATGTTACATATATTAAAAAGTGTTTTTAATTTATAAGGGGGGGTCACACTCAGAAGCTTGCTATGTGAAAGGGGTCACCAGTACAAAAGTTTGAGAACCACTGAGCTAGAGTGTCAGACAGGAAGTCCGGGGAATAACCCACTCGGGAGACAGCTGAGGCCAACCTTGGTCTGTTCTGAAGTTCAGGATTTCATCGGACTCGAGTTGCTGCCTGATGTGAATGAAAGCAGCTGCCAGAATTGTGGAGGTAAGGGGTCAGTAAGAGCCTATCCTGTGAAGGCTGTGCTGTTATGTTACTTTACAGTGTTACTTTCCCTTGATGGGGAAAAAGAGAGATTAGTGACTTGCCCAAGGCCAGCCAGTGTGTCAGTGGCAGAGCAGAGATTGTACCTCACTGGTGTTTCCTGGCACTGAGCTCCAGTCACTAGAGTCTCTAATCTGGAAAGTCCCTCCAGTGAGAGGAGCCTTCTCTCCCCATAGCAAATCCAGCCCCTAAGGGCTTGCTGCTTGATAAGGGCGTGCCGTGCTTTACACACACAGGAGACTATAAACCTTTCAATAACTTTTATTGCTCGGGTAATGGAGAAGTTCTGGGCACCGAGCCCCACGTGCTCAGGGGGCCGTGTGCAGCGCGGAAATGCTGCCACATAGAAGAGAGAGAACCAAAATCGCTAGAGATCCTCTGGGCATTTACAAAGGCCCCACCCCAAATCTGACAGAACAGCCAGAACTGGAGCTGCTGTCCATTAGCTCCCGGCCCCGGTGGGCTAGCTTCATTGGGGAGGAAAGTGTGTTTAGAGAATCTAGGCAGCAATTTACAATGGAAACCTTTACTCCTGCTCTCCTCTCTAGCATTCCACCCCAACCCACTCACTGATGGGCACAGGCCATAGGAAAGCAACTGACTGGAGACCTAGGACTTTCTCCAGAAATCTGGACTGTCTGATAGTCACTTGGGCTGATGTCTCCTTCTTTGTACTAAATGAATTGTTAGGACTGCTGTAATACTATTTAACCACCATGTAGCACCTTTCACCCGCAACACATATCGCATCACTGAAATGGAAGGGGAATGTGGGATAAGGATACCACGCCTGCGTTCACAACAGTGCCTCAAGTTCTTTCACGTCCAGGCAGAATCATGTTATGTTTTAAGAGTCTTATAAAGACACCCACTAAACTAAATGAATCACCTTGGAAAGATGAAGGACTGCGTCAGCCTTGCTGAGCTCTGAACCTGCGGCTCAAGGAGAGCTCAGTAGCTCCATGCTGATTTGTAGGTCACTAAGCTGCCCTGTTAAATGGTGGATCTTGAAACTTCTGCAACAAAAAGTGGCCAGCAACTAGGTTTTGAAGCTCTAATTGCCTCTGGAATCCATTGTCTCCAATGTAAAAGCTTCCACGTTTTGTTCCCCTGGTTACATTTGATAAAGTATTAAAATGAGCTTCCTACCCAACGCTAAATCTGAATCAACCCGGATACTTACAGTAAGCACTTTGCCAGGCTCAGGGAACGCAAACAGTCCTATACAAGGGGTGACTTTCTGTTTACTGCAGCAGTAACATGCCCAGCACGTACCTCACCTATGGAACCCAACCATCCCCTGGAATTACAGAACCAGCTTTTTGAAAACTAACACTGCTGCTTGAATGTATTCGCCAAGGTGACTGGCACCAAAGCTGGGGCCCGGAGAACTGACACAGGGAACCCGACCGTAACAATGCTTGACCCTTACATAATGATTTCCATTCAGGGATCTCAAAGCACTTTACACCTATTAACACTTCACAACACTCTTGTGCGCTAGGTAAATATTCCTATGCCCACTTCAGAACTGGTGTCTCATCTTATCTAGCTCTACACACACAGGCTAGTCCGTCTCTTCTCACCCCCACCCAGCTGGACTGGCCAATCAATGAAAACTCAGGAGTTCTGCCTTGCAGTGTTCTGCTCTAACCACTAGACTAGTAACCAAGTACACAAGTAACCAGATGGATAGACTGTACTGGTGGTAAGATAACTCTGGTACCATAGTCCATCTGCCCTGTCTGTCCCTCACTGGTCTGTTCCATTAGCATGCGTGGACCCAATGCGTTGAGCTAGCTTATGGTGAGAGGCAGTTTCAGTCTCGCTCTGAACAATTTCAAGGTGTACTGAGTGGAATGAATTCCATTCCCCGTTCCCAAAGTATCTCCTGTTATACTTCAAATGATCGGTGCTGCCTTTAGACATTGATGCTCATCACCTGGGTAGGTCTAGAGGAGGGTAATCAGGGACCCCCTTACCCCAGCATGGTAGGGAGATGAGTTGCAGGTGAGGTGTGCACAATGGATTCATGACTAAGGGCTGATGCACTATGTCTCTGAGTGACAGAAGGATGAGTTTATCCCACCTAGATGGAGAATCTGAAAGCGCATAACCAATAGCCCCTTATCCAGAGGGGCAGGCTGGGCCGGCAGAATTAGCTCAGGGCTTCTCACTTTGAGTCCTGACTCATCTGCTGATACACTGAGCAGCCTTGGCTGAGTCACTCTCTCCTGTGGGTGATTTTTCACGTTTTACTTAAAATCCCAAGCCCCAGCTCCTGGAGTCAGGTGATCATGGGCGAATTTAGGCTTTCATTTTAAAAAAAAAGTTTCTAGCCCTCATGGAGCATGCAGGAAAAAAATTGAAAATGTGACCTCTTAAGGCTCAAAAGAGCTGCAGAAGCCAAATGAAAAGCACCTAATTTAAGAAAATCTCATGATTTTTAAGGCAATCTCTTGATTTTTTTTTTGTGGCGGGGGGTTGATTCATTATGTTTGAATGCTCATTGAGTTGGCAATGCTGCTCTTGGCCTCAATTTCTTTACATGTCACCGAGGGATAAGAAAATTGAGCTACATAGTTACTGGTTTTGAGGACCGTAGAAGATAAAGTACTAAAAGGTACTGGACTGTGAGTCAGGACACCTGGGTTCTATTCCCAGCTCTGACATGCTCTGTGACGTCGGGCAAGTCACTTTACCATTCTGTGCCTCTGTTTCCCCACCCACATCTGTCTGGTCTATGTAGCTCGAAGACTCCTCCCGGCAAAGCCTGTCTCTTGTGTCTGTACAGCGTATAGCATAATGGACCCTGATCTCAGGTGGGGGGTCTTTAAGTGCTATCACAGCACAAATAAATAGCAGTTGCAATACATCTTCTTGCCTGACTTACGCAAAGCTACAGCTAATACGGACCTCCTGGCTGTTCTCACAAGCCTGGTAGTGGGAATCATCAAGTACCTTATTATTAAGGAGTAAAGTAGTTTCTCTTTTAAATATCAGCCGTTAAAGGGCCTCGCTGTTGGTTCTCAGAGGCCATGGACCAAATTCAAAGGCAACGTGAATAGTGATGTACGTTACACATTGGTAAAGCAGGCGTGAGTCTAAAGTGGTGCAATTTACATGCCAGGGATTTGGGAGGGGTGTGGGTAGCAAGAAAGTGGATGATAAGAAATTTCTCCCCCATGTTCCTGCCTAGACATGCCCAGTGACATGCAAACCCATTTCATTTTACACCTTCCCGCTACCATTTTCCCCGTTCTTCTAGCTCAGTGTGTACGTTACACCATTTACATCCCCTCTGAACTTAAACCTGCCTCTGGGGCAGAGGAGCTCTGGTCCTTGTCTCCAGGGACTGATCTAAGGGTGGGCAAGACTGGTAAATGCTAACTGGCTCCTCCCTGCGTTGGGTTCTTCAGCTGGGCAGTGATAAAGGTTCCTGGCATTCGGTCCCCCAAGTTCTTTTGCTGTGTAAAACTTTTATCTTTTAATGTGCATCTGTGGGCGGCCGGGAGGCAGTGGAATTTGAGCCGGTCACAGTAATGCCGCTTGCCTTCCGATCCCTGCCTCTGCCCAACAGAGTGACTCATTACTGGGCTTTTTATTTGCCTTTGCAGCTCTATCAGCGAGATAAGGAATGCTAATGCACCCATCAGAACACTGGATTTCCCAATGCCCGCATACCATGGGATTGCTATCTGCCATTCTAGCAGGGCTCCCTGGCGCAGTGAACTGTAGTTGCTTTTAGGCCAGTCTACGCGTATCAGCCCCCTGCATCCTCACGTCCCTGGGAATGACTCTTACTAAGGGTTCAGGTGTTTAAGGGGGATGGCAGAAGGGAGGATCTGGCACTCCTGCCCAACCTGCAGCTGCAGGAGGCCCTGGATTAAGGGGGCCAACCATGCCAGGGACAGGTAGTGATGAGAGTCACACTTCAGCGTAAGCTGTTTCATGCTAACTGTGAGCTCTGTGGGGATAACAGCTTGGGCCCTCTAGGACTTTGGGATGATCTCCTGCTTTCTCCCAGTCCTGCTTGGGATACAGCACAGATTTCCTCCTGCTAATTTTCTCCTAACTCTTTGCATAACTGCAGAGCTCAGCTCTGGAAGTGATCCCTGTTCCCTGATCCTCGTTTCCACCCAGTTGGCATGAGATAAGGCTGAGGTTGATCTTCCCTCAGTCTTTGCTGCCGCTGGAGACCCCAAATTTGCTTGCACCATCCCTGCAGAGCAGCCTGGTATGCAGAGAATGGCTTGCCCAGGGTAGCAGCAGTGGAGATGGGTTTCAATCCAAACACTCTAGATCCTGCTACAGATGTGAACTTTCAGAGCTGGCTCCCATCTCTTCCAAGCTGGGCTGAAATCCCCCACCCCCCTTTTTTTGGTCATGTGACTAGCAACGTAGGTGGCAATACAGGTTAAATCCATCACAATGCACAACCAAGTGGTAGCAGATTTACCTCCTGAACAATATAGTTCTAAAAATACAGACAGAAATGAGGAAGTGACTGTCATATCCCATGGATGATCTGATCCCATCCTGCACACGCACCTTTCCACCATCGTGTACGCGGCAGGGTGTGTTTAGAGATTCAGGGAGGGGCAAATCTTAGTCCCACTGAAGTCAACAAGAGCTTCGTTGGGACCAGGATTTATCCCAGAATGGCTACAAACTGGTCTCTCCAGCTCTACTGAGCTGGCTGACGGACCAGCCTCAAGCAAATTCGGAGTGAATTTGTACTGTGCTTTTCAGCCATAGACCTCAGAGCACTTTACAATGGGGTCAGTAAAAATGGGGAAGCCGAGGCACAAAGAGATGAAGGAACTTGTCCAATGTCACCCAGCAGGCCAGTGGCAGAGCCAGGAGTTGCACCCTACTCTCTTTCAGTCTCAGTCTGGTGCTCTATCCACTAGGATACACTGCACCTCAAGGCCCCAATCAGGGATTGGGGCCCCCTTGTTCTAGGCACTGAACCCACATAATGAATGTGGAACATTTCATTTAGAAATGAGTCTGCTCACATGACACTCCGGTGACGCCTGTAGTATAAACACCTAGCTTGATGGCCCTGGCTGATGTTTTGTGGGTCTTTCCTTTGTTCCTAATTAAGGTGTGGACGGAAACAAGGTCTTTTGGTGGAGAAAAAGGAGACTCCTCTTGCTGACCCTGACGTTATTTTGAAAACTCACATGGCAGAATCATTCCCACAGAAACCAGTCTGAGGCCTAAAGCTTATGACTTCAGGTGAGGTTAAAAAGGAATTGATGATTACAAAGCTCCTTTTTTCGTGGACATGCTAAGGAATGAGGGATGAGAAATACAGCAAATAGGACAAACAGGGGTGTTTATAAAAAGGATTTGGTTTAGTTTTCCAGGAGACATCAGCTGCTTTTTAACACAAGCCAAGCCAATATTGTCCCTTTGCAGTCTGTGCCAGCTATATCGGTTAGATCAGATTTTGTGCCTTATGGAATATGGCAGGGATTTTCAAACTCCTTCCTAAGTGTCAGTCCTTCCTGACTCACACAGCCGACACGGGTGCCTGAAATGCCCAGCCTAAGGCTGGATATTCTTTGAAGGCCCACTCCCCTTCTGTTCCTACTAAGGGCTTGACCTCAAAATCTTGTAGCAGTGAGTTCCACCGGCTAATTATGTGTTGCATGGAAAAAGTATATGCTATTTGTGAAACCATTCATGTTTATTTTTTAGTTTTTTCCCCCTTTACTCAGAATGATGTTCCATGCTTACAAATATCACTTTCATCATCAGACTCTGCATCCTCATTAATCCTTTTTTTCAATAGTGGAATGTGGGTGAATACATTGCTTCTGAAAGTGAGGTGCCCAGCACAGAGTAGGCAGGGGATGTATAAGCTTCCCACAAAAAGCTCTACCTGTCCTGGCCTGCAAGGGAACAGCTGGCCCGCTCCTGGGAGTTTTTTCAAGCAGAGAATCCCAATGGTATTATGTATGTGATAGTGGCAGAAGGGTTTGGAGAGCTGGAGGTAGGAATTGCTTCACTGCATCTGACTAGTGATCTATCTAGCCCAGCGTCTGGACTCTGATGTGGCCAGCCCCAGATGCTTCAGAGGAAGGCACGCTAGGGTCTGCAGTAGAAAGTCATGGAATAACCTACTCATCGGGAAAGCCTTTTCCTAGCCCACAGTCACTAGAGATTGGCTCATGCATTGAAGCAGGAAGGTTTGGTCCATCCCAAAACATTTGTTTGTTTGTAATCCTTCCTACTGTGACTCTGGGTATTCTTTTGATGCCCGGTCCTCTTCTGACCCTGCTAAGGTCACGACCTCAATGTCTTGTCGCAGTGAGTTCCATGGGTTAATTATGTGTTTGAAAAACGATTTCTTTTTATCTGCTTTAAATTTACCTATTTGATTTACTGTTCATTTATGTAGGAAGCTTTAACAGGTTCACGAATTCTTCCCCAGTAACAAAACAACCATTACAACAGTGAGCTTTTGTTTAAAGAGACATTGTCCAGCAGTATAGTCATCAGATCTCGCTATTGAACAGGGTATTACCACATTACAGGGTGCGTCATTACAACACCCATGACACGTCATTTCTATTGATTTTTCTTAAACGGAGTGAAATCTCCGATTACACATGTTGAACGGATTCAGCGTGTCTATCAAAGGTTAATATTCAAAAAATCGGAAAGGTGCGCAGAGGGCTTTTTGCAGGTGAAAGTATTTTGTCTCAGTATTGAGTAAATGCTAACCAAATACCTACATGTCTATTTTGCTTGGACGTGTAATTGGTAAATTTGCCACTTTTGATTTCACCAAATGTCCCCCTGTTCTTGTGATAGGAGAAAGGGGGAAGAGAAGTGTGTGATCTACTTTTTCAAAACCAACTGCACAATAGTAGAGCGTGTTCTCTCTTGCAGGTGCTTTACAAACATTAGTTAACCCTTCCAATCTCCTCACTCTGAGGTAGAAACAATTACACCCAGGTTACAGACGGTTAAATTGAAACGTTAACCATGAGATTAAGTGACTTGCCGAAGATGGATGATAGAGCCAGGAAGAGAAGTGAGGAGTCGGAGCCCCAGGCCCATATGCTAAGAAGGATAGCTCAGTGGTTTGAGCATTGGCCTGCTAAACCCAGGGTTGTGCGTTCAATTCTTGAGGGGGCCATTTAGGGATTTGGGGCAAAAATCTGTCTGGGGATTGGTCCTGCTTTGAGCAGGGGGTTGGACTAGATACCTCCTGAGGTCCCTTCCAACCCTCATGTTCTATGAATGATAAATGTCTAGACTACACTATTCCCTGTACTGTGCTGAGATTTTTTCTGTGCTTAGTTGTGAGCTACTTGGAACAGGGATCACACCTTCCAGTATGTCTGCTAAACACTGAGGACTCTGTGGCAAAAAAATAATAATAAATTATAAGATTTATTAATCAACCAGATCTTTTTCACCTGCACTCAGGTCTCCAGAGAAGAAAAGGCCCATGCCCACGTGTTTAACCCATTGTGGAGTGGTGCCCACTCACCCACAGGTATTTCTCCCGATCAATCGTTTAAGTAAACCCAGTCAGACTCTGCTCCTCTCCCCTTCCTTGTGGGTTGCTGCCCCTCTCTGCCTAGGACTGAAGCCTGGTTAGATGAGGAATTGCATGTCTGAGCGTTCCGCATATGAGTGCTGGGTGCGTTGATGCCTCATTTGTGAATTCCTTTATTTTGGGCTGGGCTGCGGGGAGAGGAGTTCTTGTTTTCCAAAGCTGTACGTTACATTAAATATTGCGTGTGTGCCCAGAGGTGACATTCGATACATTTAACAATCTGTCATTCTGGCTTATGACTTTCTTGCAGGGGAGCGGACACATAAAGTGCCAGAGCTGTGGATGCCGGTAAATACCATAGAAATACAGGCTTTGATCGTGCAATTGGATCTGTGTTAGTGGGCCCCCTGTGTTTGTGCAGAGCCTGAGCAACGCACCATGCAGGGTTCCATCCAAGCCGATCTGACTGCAGAACAAGGAACACACTGTTAGCCACAGGCACCTGTGTAGAGCAGGAGGGAGTAGGGGGACCAGATGTCCCGATTTTATAGAGACAGTCCCAATAGTTGGGGCTTTTTCATATATAGGCACCTATTACTGCCCCGATCCCGATTTTTCACACTTGCTATCTGGTCACTCTAGGAGGGAGGTCACCCACTCTCGCAATTTTATCACAAATCTCATGATATTTGGTGTTTTTTCCTAAAGTCCCAGCTCCTGGAAGTGTGAGTACACGAGAATCTCAATTTACAATTAGGAATAAAAAGGGTAAATGTCTAGTACTCTTTGCCAAGAAAACATAGAACATCTCAGCTCAAAAATAGAGCTGGGTGAAGAAAAATCAGCAAATAGTTTATTTTTGCCTAAAGATGCAGTTTCGGGTCAACCCATACTGTTGGTGAATTTGGGTCCAATTTGGTCGATAGTTTGGGCTGAAAAAATGGGGAAAATTTTCAGAAAAAGTAAAGAAGTTTTGTTATAGTCATTTTGGAAACAAAACCTTTCCACTTCTCCTTTGGCAGTGTTGTGTTTCGAAATGTAGCTAGCCTTAACGAAACACACACAAAGGGTAAAACACCTAAAACCCAAATGCAATGTTTCCTTCAACCCAAAATGATTTGTTTGTGTTCTGAATGTTTTGGTTCGACCACTGACTGCCAAAATCAAGGATTCACCCAGCGCTACTCAAAAACCACAAAGCAAATGAAAAAAGCCCCCAATTTATTTAAATCTCATGGCTTTGGGGGCCTGACTTATGATATACAGACATCTGTGCAGATCTGAGAGCAGGAACAGGGTACAGAGCTTATTCTGATGTTAACTACAGACACGCATAGAAATGGGGGGGGTGACACTGACTCCAAAGGGTATGTCAAGGCCGCATTGCACACCAAGGCTGTGGGACCCAGGCGTGTGGACTCCATTTTTCCAAGACTGCAGTTGAGTGTCCACACTGCATCCTAAACCTAGGTTTACAGTTGCTGGTCTCACACGCTCTGGACCCAGGTGCTAACACGTTCATAGTGTGCTACCCAGACCCTCTGACTGGGGTTGAATCTGAGTCCCAGTGGGCCATTTCTGACCCACCCCCCAGCAGATCCTGAGCACTGGCTGACCCAAGTCTGACTGATTGGTGTGGGGGGACAGAAGGGGGGCTTGGGCTCAAACCGGAGTCGGAATCAGGGGGCTTAGTGTGCAGTGGAGACAAGAGGGCACAGAATTGCGGGCTGGGGGTGGGGCAATTCCTCCCTAGCTCCCCCCCTTTACAAACAAATCACTGCTCAGCCCTGCCAAGCGGGGATGAGAAGGGATTTCCCGCTGCGGGGGGGCTCGGGGGAATCTGCCCCCCAAAACCTCTTTAAAGTCACGGGGGGGGGGGGGGATAAAGGGACTTTCTCCCCCCGCTGTGCCTGGCTGGGCTCCTCATCGAGGCTGCTGCCCCCCATGGGGCGGGGGAGATCTCCCTACACCTGCCGCGGAGGAGCCCGAAATCCGCGCCCCGGTGGGGGAGGAGGCGGGCCGGCCGGCCGGCAGGCGGATCACCTGGAGCGGAGGGAGGGGCTCCAGCCGGGGCGGGGAGCGCTGGGCTGCCCCGGGAGTCCGCAGGCGGAGCGGGGCGCTGGGGCTGCGAGCGGGCCCCGGACACGGCAGGTAAGTGCGTCCTCGTGCCGCTGCCAGCCGGGGGGGCCCGTGCGCCTGCCAGGATCGGGGCCGTGCGCCCCAGGCAGCGGGGGGAGCCCCCTTCCCCGCCCGTCCCTAGGGGACCTGGAGCCGAGCCGAGCCTTGCTGCTGGGAACGGGGGGCCGGGCTCCCCGCTCTGTGCCCCGGACAAGGGCCTGAGCCGGGGGGGGGACCTGCCAAGCCTATTGCAAGCGGGGACACGCGTGGGGGTCTCCAAGGGTCCCCTGCTGTCCCCCAGGGCCAGTCCTGGGCTGCTTGTACTTCGGGCGCTGACAAGACTTTCCCCCTTTAGCCCCGGGCTGTGGGGCTGCTGTGTAGCCCCCTTGGTCCCACCACAATAGACACCCCTAGGTGCTGGAACGAGGGGGCTGCCGCACCCCCTGGCTTGAAGTGGTTTCCATCATAGACAAGGTTTGCAGTTTGGGTCAATGGCTCTCAGCACCCCCCCCCCCACACACACACACACTATACAAACTGTTCCAGCCCCCCTGGAGACAAGGGTGCGGGAATATCTGTTATTGGAGGGGGACCCACTTCTGTCGGTGAGAGAGACTCGCTTAGGAGCTTATGCAGAGCTCTTCCTGGAGATCTTCAGCTCCCTGGGGAGCCCCAAAAGCTTGTCTCCTGCTCCAGGAGAGGTTGGGTCAATAAAAGAGATCCCTTCCCACACACACACCCCACCACCGCTCTGTGAGAGAGAAGGAGGAGGTGGTGGGAATGGGGAATCTAGTCCTTTGTTCTCTCCTGGCTCAGGAAGGAGGCGGCCCCCCTAGATTAAGCCGCACTTTGCTATGTGTAGCCCGGCGTTTACAGTCTGGGGAGCAGGGTTGGGGTGAAATCCCTCGAAGGGGCTGCTTGTATGGAGTCTTCCCAATGCCGCTCCTTGCTCAGCGCTCTTTGCGGGATGTGTCTATGTTGTCTCTGGCAGGGATGGGGGGTGAAGCGCCTCAGAAGTTGCCCCAACCCTCCTTTCCTGTGGCGGTTTAACCTTTTAACAAGAGGTTCCCACTCCCACATTTCAGTGCTGAGGGTGGGAGCTGGCCCATGCTGAATACAGACCGGATGGAAGGGAGGCCAGTGGGCTTTCATAGACTTGTTGGAAAGGCTTTGTTGGTTCTAAAAGTGATTGTGAAATGTAATAAAATAGTCTAGATGTACCCTATGGGCAGTGTAACCAATCTCCTCTCTTGTGTGGGAAACATACAGCCCTCTTTCAGAGGGGTAGCCGTGTTAGTCTGTATCAGCAAAACCAATGGCACTAGACCAGGGGTGGGCAAACTACGGCCCACGGGCCACATCCGGCCCACAGGACCGTCCTGCCCGACCTCCAAGCTCCTGGCCCGGGGGGCGCACCCCCAGCCACTCCCCTGCTGTCTCCCCTCTCCCGCAGCTTCAGCTCGCTCGCCGTGCCACTGGTGCAATGCTCTGGGTGGCAGGGCTCTGAGCTCCTGGGGCAGCGCAGCTGCAGAGCCCGGCCTGACCCGTCTCTGAGCTGCGTGGTGGCGGTGGCAGCGTGGCCTGGCTCCAGACAGGCGGCGTGGCTGTAGCGCTGCCAGCCACCGGTGCTCCAGGCAGTGCGGTAAGGGGGCAGGGAGCAGGGGGGGTCGGATAGAGAGCAGGGGAGTTTGGGGTGGTGGGCGGGGGTGTGGATAGGGGTTGGGAGGGAAATGGGGTTGAATGGGGGCAGGGGTGTCGGGGGGCAGTCAGGAAGGAGGGGGAGATGGATGGGGCAGCAGGGGGCAGTAAGGGGCATGGGTCCCAGGGGCAGTCAGGGGACAGGGAGAAGGAGTGGTTGGATGGGGCAGGGGTACGAGGGGGGCCATCAGGGAACAGAGGGGGTTGGATGGGGCAGGAATCCCGGGGGGGGGGGCAGATAGGAGGTGGGGGCCGGGCCATGACCCCCTCCCCTAACTGGCCCTCCATACAATTTATGAAACCCGATGCGGCCCTCAGACTAAAAAGTTTGCCCGCCCCTGCACTAGACTAACAAATTTATTTGGGCATAAGCTTTCGTGGGCTAAAAGCCACTTCATCAGATGCATGGAGTGAAAAATACAGTAGGCAGGTCTATATATTACAGCACATTACATCTTTTCATGTACTGTAATATATATACCTGCCTACTGTATTTTTCACTCCATGCATCTGATGAAGTGGGTTTTACCCCAAGAAAGCTTATGCCCAAATACATTTGTTAGTCGCTAAAGCTCCACAAGGACTCCTCAGTGTCTATACAGACCTCTGGTATTCTCGATCAGGTCCTTTCCAGAGCATTCTTGAGCCTAATCGTATCACAGGTTTAAAACCTTAAATGAGAGGTGTGCAACCACTGTTGGCCACCAAAGTCCAAAAGCCATTACACTTGCTTTCCCCATTTGATTGCATTGGCCCACTGCAATCGCTGTAGATTAACTTGCTGTTTGTGCAGTGATTGCTTAGAGGAGTAAGACAAAACAAAAATCTTCAGGGATCCAGAATACCGTAGACATTGTTTGTGGCATTATTACGTGGTTAGGTTACGTAAGGGCCTAGGACCGGATTCTGCAAAGACTTACATAGGTGCTTTACCATAGACGTGTGAGCAGTCCCATCAATTCCAGTCGGGTCACTCGCATGTGTAAAGTGAAGGGTGTGTAAGTGTCTTTTTGGGGTAGAGGCCCCAGAGAAGTTTCCACTAGTTTATTTTTCCATTGTTAGTGGTTAGTGGCACTGTTTGTGGTGCCTGCTAGTGTTTAAAAGGTTAGAGGTTTTATTAGGTAGTTACAGAATTAACCTTTCTGCTCTGTATGCTGTCCGTCACATTCTGTTACCGGTTATATGGCTGCAATCATTTCATTTGAGTTACTCTGGATTCACACCTGTGTGAACAGAATTTAGACCCGTTTCTATTGCTGTATATTGAGCTTGTTATACACAGCCATAAACAGGAAGGAAATATGATACTGATGTGACATTTTGTTTTGCTGCCAAGCTATCCCATTAGCAGCTACTTGTTTCTTTAATTTAAAAACCATTAAGGCATAACATTTGAAACCAATCTAGGCAATTACCTCATCCCTGGGGAGAAGTCAGGAATGCCTACTTGCAAGAACAAAACCTTTCACTAACAATTTTCCTCATTCATCTCTGTGGATGTAACTGAGCCTGCTGCTTTTATCCATCTTAATTTAAATGAAACAAGCACAGAAACCGATTCCTTGTGCTGTGGGCGAGCAAATCAGAAGGTGTTTCCTTAAAGTTGACTGAGTTATGCGTGCAAGCACTGGGATTCTGTGCTGGCAGATTAGTACTTAAGGTGGGGTGAGACAGAAGGCTTGGACCATGTTCTTGTTAGCCTAATGGATAGGTGTTGCAATAGCTGTTCAGCACAATAAGGATGGATGTTAATTCCATTATTGCTGGGAACACAGGTTCGAAACATGTGATTTCTAGATTTTCAAGGTAATTGAGACACTGAGTGCTCTGGGAAGTCACTTAAAAAAAAAAAAGTAGGTTTTCTGTGAAGAAAATGACATGAATCCAGTACTGTAGAACCCCAGAGTTATGAACACCTCAGGAATGGAGGTTCTTCGCAACTCTGAAATGTTCGTAATTCTGAACAAAACAGGGTTGTTCTTTCAAAAGTTTACAACTGAACATTGACCTCATACAGCTTTGAAACTTTACTATGCAGAAGAAAAATGCTGCTTTTATCCATCTTAATTTAAATGAAACAAGCACAGAAACAGATTCCTTACCTTGTCAAATCTTTTTTTAAACTTTCCCTTTAATTTTTAGTAGTTTATGTTAAACGCAGCACTGTACTGTATTTTTTTTTTTTTTAATTGGTCTCTGCTGCTGCCTGATTGTGTATTTCCGGTTCCAAATGAAGTGTGTGGTTGACCGGTCAGTTCATAACTCTGGTGTTTGTAACTCTGAGGTTCTACTGTAGATGGAGCATTAGGAAGAACTGTGGTCTAGTGTCTAGCGCCCAGAAGTAGTAAACTGGACTATTGACTAGCTGTGTGGGATGGTCACATAACTTGCCTCTATAAAATGAGTATAATGCTATTTAATTCCCAGGGGATGTGAGGCTTAAAGAATTGACATTTGCAAAGTGCTCTGAGAATCTCCGAGAAAGAGTGGCAGATGGAAGCGCAGTGTATCATGTGCGTGCTCATACAAAGTGTACCCTGAATAGTTTAGTGTGTTTCATGGGCTCATATGTGCAGTAGTTAGAGAAATCTTGTGACTATTTTCTTCCAGTTGTTTGGTAAGAGAAAGGAGTTGCCAGAGTTCTGCATCACAGAGAAAGTGGCTTTTCTCTTTTAGTATCCAGGGAGGGAAGGAAAAGTGGAGCGATGTGCATAGGAATTCTTGCTCTGCTGAATCCCAGACTAATGCCGGGCACTTCTGATTGTTAGAGAAATAGAGCAACACAGTGGACTAGCAAGGGTAATTTGAAGGCGCCTGAGCAAATATTGCATGGCTGATAAGCAAATATCAGCTCCTGAATTTTGTAGAAAAGTGGGACCGCTAAGCACAAAGGCCTAGTGAAATGCACAATCAGGGAGGTGGGGCTGTAGGATCTGCTGCTGTGGTTTAAAGTGCTCGGAGAGCAAAGGCTTCTGGGAGTTCATGCTTTAGGAAAAAGTAGGCAGGTTTCCCAGCTTCATAGACTGAGGGGTCTGTTTGTTCATCAGTGCATGTAAATTACCTGTATTGAATGCCCATGAGTGCTAGAGGGAGTTACAACGCCTGTGCACTCCCCTGCATAGTTGGGTGAGAACAAGCCTCCTGGAGCTGTCGCTTTCATGCAGCGTGTCTTAGGCTATGTCTACACTACACAGCTTTTAGCAACACAGTTGTGCTGCTTCAGCCATGCTGCTGAAAGGTGCGCAGTGTAGCTGCTGTTTGTCAGCAGGAGAGCAACTTCCACCCCCAACGAGCGGCAGACGCTGTTCACACTGGCGCTTTTCGCTGGTAAAACTTTTGTCGTTCAGAGTTGTTGTTTTTTTAACACCCCTGAATGACAAAAGTTTTACTGACGAAGTTCCAGTGTAGACAAAGCCTTAGAAGTGTCACTTGGCACATGAGACTTGCAGAGGCTGTTGCAACAAAATCCAGCATATAAAAGAATCATGGAGCTTTTCTGTAGACCCTGCAAACGGAACCGGTGGGATTCTGTCTAGTTTCCAGTGGGCAAAGGCGCATCACACACATACCATCACCACTGGTGTTAATTGGTCCCCTTGATGGTTGTCTAAATAAAGACACCAAGAACTGAATGGACCATGGAGACTGAACTGCCTTTCATCCTTAGAGGCGTCCTTTCTGGGGCATGTTGGTAGGGCATGTGAAGGTGGCTTGCCCTGCCACTGCCTGTGCTGTACCTGTTCTGCAGACAGAGGACCTTGCTCTGGCGTCTCTCACCAGCACTAACATTCATCTGGCCCTATGCAGGGGCTGTGAGTAGATGGAAGAGGAAGAAATTGCTCCACTGCAGACTGGAGTGATCTGCCGGAGGACCTGACTTCTACGGCTCCAATCCTGCAAACGCTGAATGAAGCACATCTGAACTCGATGTGTGCGAATTAAGTTACACTGTCCTGAGGTGAGTTCAGGATCAGGGCCTCTCGCTGGGAACTAACTAGCAGAAATCTGGAAATCTTAAAGAACAGGACATCCGAATCCACGCGTCTGCTTTGCAGCCCAGAGATTAAAGTAGAGCCATTTTGCCTCTTAAAATTTTCCACCCGTCAGTGCCCTGCTGTAGGTATTTGAAGTTGATCAGAAAGCGTAAGTGACACACTTCCAAAAAAGAAAATATGGAGAAAAAATTTGTACTGGTTCCTCCAGTTTATACCAAACAGCTCCCATCTGTCTGCGGGAAGCGAAAGTGCTGTTTACTGACACCTAGCTCTCTGATGCCATAAGCAACCGTGGGAGGGGCTGCCCACCATGCTAGGGTGCTAAAGGAACCTGCAGATGGTGCGCTGGGACAGGGCAGCTGGACATGTGAGGTCACTGGGAGAAACTGTCTCAAGCCAGAAACTGCTTCATCTTGCTTTGTACAGCTGAGCAAATCCTAGAGACAGCGACCAGTGTGCAAAACCCTGGCATATGCCCAGGCCGACAGTCCTTGCTCTTGGGGAATGAGCTCCAATGTGATGTGTTCTCATGAATCTTGTGCCTGTCTGGGGTCAACATTCCTGAAGAGTGGGTGGGTGAGTTCCTCCCTGTCCGGTTTGCATTGGATTTGGCTTGTTAACTTTGACCTTGCTTATTGTTAGTCATGTGAGCTGCCACTGTGGGAGAGGGGATACATGAGAGCTGAAGAGAGAGCACACAGACTGGAGTCAGAGGAGACAGCCAAGGGAAAAACTGGATGCACCAATCCTCTAGTTCTCTATAGACACAGCTCATTGCTGCCTCACAGAAGGGACTGTGAAGGCAAAGCCATGAGACTATGGTGATGGCAAGCCACAAAAGTAACCGAGCTAGGTAAAGGTACCTGTCGATGGACAGGGATGGAGTCCCTAGCCTCTGTTTGTCAGAAGCTGGGAATGGGCGACAGGGGATGGATCACTGGATGATTACCTGTTCTGTTCATTCCCTCTGGGGCACCTGGCATTGGCCACTGTCGGAAGACAGGATACTGGGCTAGATGGACCTTTAGTCTGACCCAGCACGGCCGTTCTTATGGATTTTGCCATGCCAGTGTAAAGTGGCACGCACAGTGAGTTGGCACTTCACTGTGTGGAAGTCCTGCATGACTGCTAGAGTGGGGATATAGCTTTATATCAACTGTGTGTCTAGTCCAGAGGCGACGCATGGGGGGGGACAGGCGGGGTCATGTGCCCCCCAAAGTTGCTGCTTGGCTTGTACCTGTGCTGAGCATGCTCAGTAACATCTACTGAAGCCGCTGCCCTGACTCTGCCCCCCCACTATCAGCAGGTTTGGGTCTCATACAGATATAGAACTCTCTCTGTCTATCCATGCCAGTGACCTCCTGCCTGTCTGGCTCAGACCTCCTGCCTGTCTGACTAGACCTGCTTAGCAAACAGCAACCACAATCACGTCCCCGACCTGCTTAAAAATACATTGAAATCCGCCTCCCCAGCCAACGATCTCATCGAACAGGGTGATGAAACGCTGCCCTGCCTGAAGACATGGGCTGGCCCCGGGGCACGGCTTTAGGATATCTCTACGCTGCAATAAAACACCCACAGCTGGCCAGTGTCAGCTGACTGGAGCTCGAGCTGTGGGACTATACAACTGCAGTGTAGGCGTCCAGGTTTGGACTGGAGCCCGGGCTCTAGTTGTGAGTTTAGCGTTTCTAGTCTGAGCTGCGGCATGTAAATTGCTCAGGGATTCTTACGATCCAGTCTCGTCTCTTCAGTTAAAACCACTCCGGCTCTGATTCTGCCCCCAACTATTTCCTCGTCATGTCAGGGAGCGACTAGAGATCCCTGACTAGTGCATGAGGTGTTCTTGTTCTGCTTGTTTGTGCTGTTTTAAGTGCCAAGCCCTCTTCCTTTTAGCTGAGATTATTGCAGGTAGGGACAATGGTCCTGCCTCTCTCTCTCTCTGGGCCCAGTGTGCGCTGATCCGAGAGGATTCTGTCTCTGTTTACAGCAGGAGAGAAGAGCTGTTATGTCAATAGCACGGAGCTAGAAATGCCCTTTCAAAAAAGGGCCCTCAAGAACCCTATGGGATGTGTCTGACAGCAGAACCGACCTGGGTCTATGCAGCTTGCTGTTCTCTCTCACAAATAGTCAAAAGAGGCCTCCAACTCCCCTTCAGTTTTGCCCCAGGCTCGCCCCACACCTGCTCCACTTATGGAGGAGGCAGGATGGTCTGGTGAATGAACTGCAGGACTGCGAGTCAGGAGATGTGGCCTCTGTTCCCAGCTTTGCCAGTGACTTCCTGCCTTGGGCACGTCCCTTCACCTCTCTGGGCCTCTGTTTCTCCATCTGTGAAATGGGGAGGAGGACCCACTCTGCAGCGATCAGAGTAAAGCGGAGACGCTTGCGCCAGTTAAACTGGGTGGGCAAAGCTTTCGGAAGCTGTGAACTCTGTGGCCGCCTTTCAGCAAATGGCGTGCCCCATGTGGGTCCAGCACTTATGTCAATCATTCCTGCAAAATCAGTACCACGTGCAGCATGCTAGTCAACTCCAGGCAGGGAATCCCAGCTCTGCATGCATGTCGTGCTGGAGTCGAAACCCAAGCAGCTCTAAGCATCATGTTGGAACAAGCAGCCTCCAACAACGTGCAGTAGACCCTGGCTCACCCTCAGTGAGTGTAAGGGGGGCAGGATCGACCAGGTTCCATGCTAGAGCTACTGCAGAGGAGAGGGTTTAATAACTAGAGTTGCTCAGAAAGGCCCCAGTCATGGATCAGAGACCAGTGTGCAAGGTGCTGTATGCTGTTGAAGGTGCCATCTTTTGCATGAGACATAAAATTAGGTCCTTGCAGCCACAGTGTCAGGGCAACTGCACCAGTATTCCCCCTCTGTGATCCACCAAAGGCCCCCAGTATAGGCTTCTGGATCCCAGTTGTCACCTCTCTTGGGCAGAGAGCTCTGTCTCATTCCCTTCTGACCAGGAGTTTTAAGGCTGCCCAGCTCTCTGCCTTACACTGCGATAGCCCCAGCAAGCCAGACTGCCTAAAAGGCCAGGATCTGTGTTTTGCTTTCTCTCTGAAGGCTATGCCCAGTGTGTTGCCAGCAATTGCAAGTTATCACCCAGTTTCTTCTAAGCAAGCACATTTATTCTTAAGGTTTCATTGCAGAGACCATGTATTCAAACAATAAATGTTCCTACACACCTGCTCAACGTTCTTACCAGAGACCACCCCAAACTCCAGCCTAGGCTTCTGGTAAATTTTAGTCCTTCAAAAATCCACAACTGACTTTTCCCTGTGGCTACAAGTTCATCTATCTTGGATCCAGAACCAGAACAAAGGCCGAGCAGATCATCTGTTTCTTTAAACAGCTCGGGCCTTTGATCTTGGCTTTCTGTAACAGGTAATCAGCAGATAGTGAGCCTCTCCTCAGGGCATAGCTTCAAAAGGCTGGGATTTTGCACAACCAGAGTTGGGGAATTTGCATTAACTCCTCCCTAGGGATTCCCCGGGAAATCCACTTATTGTCCCTAGAGTCCATATTTGACTGGTATGTTTTCCATATAATCTTTTGAACTCCTAGGTTTTATATCTGCCACATCTCCCCCCTAGAGAGGCTATGTACATTCCCAGCCCACAATAACACATACGCTTAATACAATAAGTTAGTTCAAGGATATTGCAGGAAATTGCCCTATCTGTCACAAATGCCACCTGTCATTAAAGATCCTTTAATACAATCCTTGGGAAAGGGGACTATGGTAGTATTAGCCCAAAGACCTAGCCAAATTCCAGTGTGGATGATTGCATTGTACCATTCCAGATTCCCCCCACAGTTTCAAGTAGATATGGCATCCTCCTTCACTTCCTGTCCTAAAGTACTTTTGTGTAGGGTCACTGTGCACTGTTAGATAGGTGCTGGGTTCCCAAAATTGGCTGCATTTCAGTTTTGGACAACATGATTCTCTGGATAACGTGTACAAATAGTTTGTAAAGCTAGAAACTAGTGCACGGAATAGGGTGACCAGATGTCCCGATTTTATAGGAACAGTCCCGATTTTGGGGTCTTTTTCTTCTATAGGATCCTATTACTCCCCACCCCATTCTGATTTTTCACACTTGCTGTCTGGTCACCCTCACGTGGAACTTGTTACTATCTAAGAAGTAGAAGTTAAACGAAAGCCTATATCATTAAGATTGTAAGTTCTTTAATGTAAGTTGTTATAACACAAATATAGCTTAGAGACAAGATACTGGTCATGGAGGCGTGACTAAATGAAACAGGCTACTCGAGATGATTATTTGGGTTATGGTCGCACCCACACTATGGGCTTGTCTACACATACCGGGGATCGATGCCCGGCGACTGATGCATCAGTTGTCGATTTAGCGAGTCTAGTGAAGACCCGCTAAATCGACCGCAGATCGCTCTCCCATCGACGCCTGTATGCCATCGGATCGACAAGAGTAAGGGGAGTCGACGGGAGAGCGTCTCAGATCGACGTTGCGTAGTGTGGGCCCCGCGGTAAGTAGAGCTAAGCTACGTCGATTTGAGTTACGCTATTCACATAACTCAAATTGTGTAGCTTACATCGACTTTTCCCTTTAGTGTAGACCAGGCCTATGTATATGACACATGCCTGTCCCCATGAGTTCCCAGGAATTCCTATCGTGCCTTTGGAGTTGCTGTTTTTGTCTCTGACCTTGCAAACGCTTAACACATTTGAAGTCTCTCCGTTGCCTTCCATGGGCTTTGGATCAGGCCCAGGGTTTAAGTGCTTGAGTGATTCCATTGAAGTCAATGGGACAGCTCCCATGCTTAAAGTTAAGCATGTGCTTAAGTTTTTGCAGGATTGGAGCCTTGATTCATAAAATTTGTAGTAACAGGTAGTGGAACGAAAACTTTGGCTTGTTTTTATTAAAGACAGAGCCCTCACCGCCACATTCCATTCTGATCTTTGTTGACTAGCACTCCTGCTTTTCGTAGATCTGCTCGCTGGTAAATATGAGGGGAATTAAATCAAACTTCTGGTTGCTGAGTTAACTATTGAAGGAGCCCTCTGAGCTCCAGGAGCGATATGAAGGAAGTCAAAGAGATTCTTATGTTTGCTCAGCCAGAAAATCTGGTGCCCTGAATAAAGTTTAGAAAAAATATTTATCTATGTTACCAAGAAAAATCACCTCCCAGCCTTTTGCAAGCGTCTCTAACACGTCTCCTGAAGGTGCTGCGGTCACACACCCTTCCTCCGGCACACAGGAATTAAAACAGACAAAACATGGTTCTCCTGCAGGGGCTTTTGAAACTAGAGCTGGGGTCAACAGACTGGATTGAAACTCTGGGGCTGCTCAGCTTTGGATCCAGATTGACACTCGTGGCCAGCACCTAGCTCTGATGGAAACACAAGGGGTTGGGACTTGGTACTATGACTGAAGGTCTCTCAGTAATCTGTCTCTGAGCAAGAACATTGTCTGTGAAAAGTGAATTCACACGCTCAGCGAAAAGGCCCTTGCCTCTTCCGTTTGGCACAAGGAAAAATCAAGCCATACTTCTTTATTGTCTCCTCTTTAGAAGCCAAATCCTGAGCTCACTGAAGTCCATGGCAAAACTCCTGGCATTTGCATAATGACAGGTTTCAGAGTAGCAGCCGTGTTAGTCTGTAAGGTGCCACAAGTATTCCTGTTCTCCTGGCATTTGGGGTCCAAGTGCTTTTCTGTGGTGCAAGGTGCTACAGAAGAATTGGCATCAGATGGCTATTTCTGAAATACCACCTTGACTCCTGCTAATCCGGAATGAGTCAGCCTGCACGGACCCCACGTAGGTGCTGCAGGGCATTTTTCTTTCCGGTTCCGGCCTGAATCAGTTTCTCAGGATAATCTTCAACTGGAAAATACACAACCCGCACTGTGTGAATGGCTTCTAAACTGTGGCTTGTCGTCTGTGTACAGCGCTTAGTGCTAGTCAGTTCTGGGTAGTTTAATCTGATCTGCGTCACCTTGAGGGACCAAGTGTTTTCTTAGAATCCATCCGTGACCTTCGGCACTGACTGTAGAGGTCACCTCTGTACATGAATGTAAGGTGGACAGTCAGGTGTGAGGATGTATTATTGGATTTACTGCTTCAGTCTAACATACGGTGCTTTGAAAGGGGTTACAGAGCAGGGTTTCTCAGCCATTGCCTTGCCTCAAGGGTTAGAGAAAATACCTTCACTTCTGCAGATCCAACTCTTCTTGTGAAAGGAAGGGGAGCGGTCCCAGAGTTAGTGTATCTGGGGGAGCGTATTAGAACACATGGTCTCCGTTTACCTTTTTTATTTTGAGTCCACTTAAGAGTTGGCAAAAGCCCAGACCGTTCCCTCTTCAAAGCTGGTCTCCTTTCTGAAAGAGCGAAAGCCCATATGCAAGTGTAACCCACACACCTCCTGGGTGTGGTGGTCTGTCCCATCTAGTGGCACCGAGACCACTTAGAAAGAGAGAAAGCATTAATGAGTCTGCTCTACGGCCTTGGCTAACAGCCAGTTGGCTTTTCACTCATGCGGTAGAGGCTCATGTATTAAAAGCTCCAGAGGTCCCAGATTCTATCCCACCCGCCGACGATTGGGGTCTGTTGGCGTTACACAAGCAAGGGGTAAAGCATCCGATTGCCGAGTCCCTCCCCCCTTTGTGAAATCGGGGATAGTTGTCTACATCTCAGTGGGGCTTAATTAAAGCGTTTTGAGAACCTCTGATGAAGCTACTATTCGTACAAACTTGCTGATGTGCTGGGAGTCGTGGTGTGTGCAATCTGTACATCATTTCCCTTACACCCAAAGAAAGGAGTTCACGTTTTATCTACACTGGAGCTAGAAAGTGTAAATTCCAGCTTAAGGCGACATCGCAGTGCTTGCTCTGATGGAACTGGCATGCTAAAAATAAATGTCGCTGCAGCAGCGTAAGAGGTGAGAGGAGCTAGCCACCCCACGTACCATCCTGCCCGACACACTAGGTGTGTACTTGGGCGGCTAGCCCCTCCTTCCTCTTACGCTGCCGCGGCTACATTTCATTTTTAGCATGCTAGCGAGATATGTCTCCTCGAGCTGGAAATTACACCACCTGCTCAGTGTCGATTAGGGTTGCCAGTTTTGATTGGACGTATTCCTGGAGGTTTCATCACAACATCACCTTTAATTAAAGATTAGCTGGATTCTCCAGGACAACCCTAGTGTAGATGTGCCCTCCATTTTCTGGGGAGAGCAAGGAACCCTTTTGCTATAAAAAGGCTAAATTCTCTGTTGCATTTCCCCCTAGGATTCGAATAAGGCATTTTACATTAGAAACTACCGAAGTCTCATTTGCCAAGTCTGAATTGCCATCGATGGGTGCTTGGTTTAATGCTTCTCATGTGCCCAGTCATAACTTAAAAATGTACAGTGCGGCTGGACAAGCAAGGCCCTATTGTAAAGGGGCCTTTTTAATTAAAAAGTGTTGACAATAAAGGAAACCCTCTAACATTCCTTTCAGGGATATGCTGTATAATTGCTCCCAGGTCTCTGCTGATGTCTGATCCATCATTCAGGCATTGCATGTAAATTGACAGTTTTGTTTAAAAAGCAGTTTGGGGCAGATTCAGGGATCTAGGTATTTTTTAAAAAATGAATCATTTTTAGGCTGAAACAATGAAGTAACACAACCTTCTGGCAATGCAACCCTTAGAACACACAGTTTCTGGTAAATGTCTACTGACCAGCCTTACTGTATAGCCATATGGTTGCCAAACATACATTGAGCTGCATAGATTTTCTTCTTTGGATGCTGCCTTGGCTTTAACTTTCACTTGGAGTTTAAGTTTAGGGTCCCCTCCCACCTTGTAGTTCTTCTGTAAAATCATCTTTGAGCCAGAGGCGTTTGAGCTCAGCCTAAACTGACACCTTGAACAGTTGATCTCGGCAGTGGAAGTCTCCTTTGGCCCAGGAGAAGTATTTGAGCGGTGTGAACTTTGTAGGGTGATCTCGAACTCAGGAGATCTGGGTTCGATTTCCAGCCAGGGGTCAGCACCACCGTGTTGCGCGACGGACACTTGACAAAATTACCAGACTTAGTGACGGGCATTGGCGGGTCATTCAACCCGTAAAATAGCGCGCACAATTTTCCACACTGAAAAAAACCCAGTAACCTAGCTAGCTGCTAATAATAATAATTAATAATAATAAATTCAACTCACTTTAGGGTTTTTTAATGTACTTCGCCACCGCAGCTAGTATAGGGAGACCTCACAAAGGTTGCATGAGGCTAAATTCATTGTTTATGATGCACTCAAATGCTATGTTACTGAGTTCCATGTAAGTACCGAGGGAGATGTTTGGAAAGAGAATGAAACCCTGAGCAACTGCTATGAGCTTCTGAGGGCCCTCAACAGCCATTGACTGCAGTATTAGTTCAAGATCCTCAGGACCTTTCAGGACTGGGCTAACTAACATCAACTGAAGTTGATGGCACTCAGAAATGTATCCCATGTGTAGTCAATTGTTGTGTGGATATGTAGGTAGATAGATCAATAGATGAACGCCTGCTATAGCTATGTGTGGGTTTGGTTGGTATCAAAACATCATATGAAATAAAAGGGTCCCCCAGCTGCATTTTATTGGGCTTGCAATTGAGAGAATCTGTTTTACACTTATTCAATATGGAGGAAATGCTTTTGAATTATGAATACTTTTTAAAAATAACTTTTTATAGAAAATCAAAGTTCTGTGAGCTGTACACCGGTAGCAGTTCACTAATAAAAACTATGGGCCAGATTGCACCTGGGCCGTGCATGGATGATCAGTTGTGTGAGAGTGTGGGGAGAGTAATGCTCGTTCCCCCCACCCCTTTGAATCTCTTTTTAGCATCAGACTTTCATTCCCTTTCCGAATATTTCTCTATGGCCCTCATAACTGCACAACGGGTTGTTGTTGTTATCCCTGTGTGACGGCTGGGGAACTGAGGCCTTGCCCAAGGTCACACAGGAAATCAGTGGCAGAGGCAGAGACAAGAATAGAAATCTGGTCTCTCAGGGACCAACAAGCACCTTCACCAAGACCATCCTACCACAATGCAGTTCCTGCTCCACTTTCCCACACTCCATGCTCTGCTGACAGTGGGGCCTTGCTGGGCCTCTTTTGGCACAAGGTCATGGCCTGCCCATAGGTCAGATGCAGGGGGTGAGGCGCATGGCTACTACCCTGAAGGGATGGGGCAGTGGGCGTTCTAACCCTGTGTGTCTGGGATTATGCTCCCATCAGGTTCAGTGCCTCCTGGTGCTCCCACTGAGAAAGCCCTGTTCTACATAGTCTACCAACATGAGACAGTGGGTAAAACTGGTTAATTAGGTAGGGACCCATTTCATTACAGAGACCTGCAGTGCCAACAGCTAGAAAGAACCTCTTTCTTCTTCACCTAGCACCTCTTCTAGCACCTCGGGCGGCTCCCCGTCTCCGCAAGCGACTCCCCATCCCTACTGTTGCTGGCGAAGACGTGGCCAGGCAGCTCTGCCTCGGTTCCCACCTGTCAAATGGGGATGATGCTTCCATTCTCCCATCCTTTCTGTCTTGTCTATTTAGCCTGTAAACTCTTCAAGGCAGGGACTCTCTCTTACTGTGTGTATGTACAGGGCCTGGCGCAATGGGGCCCTGATCTCAGCTGGGCCTTCCGGGTGCTACTGTCATACAGATTAAGAATAAAGAGCACGTATTCACACAGGGAGGAAGGGGCAGAGTGTGTGGTTCAGTGCTTTAGACAGACGCGGGGAACCAGGAATCCTGCATTCCAATCCTGGTTAGGACATAGACTCCTTCAGTGGCCTTGGGCAAGTCAATTGAGCCCAAGTTTTCAGAAGTGGCCTTTTCTTTTGGATGCCTCCTTGTTTTGGGAGCCCAGCTTTAGACAACCTGTGGCCTGATGGGTTTTTTTTAACAGTGAGGTTCCCATAGACTCCAAGGAGAGTTGAGGGCACTCGGCACCTCTGCAGACTGGATGCATGATGCCCAAACTGGGCCTTTCCCATGACAACCTCCATCTACCATACAGCCTCCTGGGAATTGCCCATCCCAGAATGCAGCTGGTTTCTTTGGATCAGGCCCTTAATGCTGTGGATCTTGTGAGTGGGAGATTAGAGTGGGTTCCTGGGCAGCACTTCAGTCTTTGTGTCAATACACCCCTGCTCCCACCCATATTCCTTTGTCTTTTACCATCACTCCTTTTCTCTTAGGCAATCCTTTAGAGGGCAACCTGCCCGATTCGAACTCCTTAGAAAGTAGCTCTAAATGAGGAGGAGCAAGAGCTTGGTGCGTGATCAGATGGAATCGATGTCTCTCTTAACCATATCTGTAGTGCAGCGGTTCTCAAACTGGTCCACGGACCACCAATGGTCCGCGAGCTCCATTCAGGTGGTCTGCGGATAGTTCCCTCTAAAATATTAAAATAGGAGTTGTGTGCTTTTATTTGTAGAACAAAAAAAGTTGTTTATTATTACATGGTTTTGTTTATATATAGTACATTTATCCAAAGCGCTTTACAATAGATAGCTAACGGCACAAACAACATTTGGAAAGATCATTGAGTGGTCCGCCGAGACCCTCAGCAATTTTCAAGTGGTCCGCAGGAAAAAAAAAAGGTTTGAGAACCACTGCATGTAGTGTCTAGCAACTACAGTGAGGCAGGCATTAGAAAAGCACTAGGTGGATTTCAGAGGAGCGCCCTCACTTATTTCAAATATGACCACTGAGGACTTGGATTTTCAAGAGAACGTAAGGGAATTGGGGGCCCAGCTCTCCATGAAATTTGGGTGCTGGGCTCCTTTTGAAAATCCCGTCCATAATAATGATTTAAACCAAGAAAGGGGATAGTCAAGCCCTGGCTGTGGGCTCATACAGCAGAACTAGGGTCAGAGGCTACAGGGTGATTGAACAAATAGGAGCTGAGGGCTTTCAGTGCTTTGCTGCTCTTGTCTTCAGGCTGTGCAGGTGGGTGTTTTTTTTTTTAATGCTGCTGCTGTTGCTGGATGCAGAAACCACCTGTAGTTTAATGCGATTATCACTCAGCCTTAGGAAGGAAATGAAGTGCTCCTTAATGTGTGTTTAACAACGGCTAAACCTGGAGGGCTTCATGCCAGAGCCTGAGAGACTCTAATGCTTATGTAAAGGCGCTGGTCTGACATCAGGGCACTTAGTACACAGTTGTATTGTTTGCCTGAAGCCACATTTATGCAATAGCTCCTGCAGGCTAATCTGAGCCTAGATTTATTTTTTTTCTTTTTCTCTCTCTCTTCTCCCCAGAGATCCTCCCAAGGTAAATTCAGGCGCATTATTTCACTGAAGGACATCGTGGTTTTATTTTGCCTTAAGACTTAGGCAGCGGGCCCAGCTGTTGTGGTGGGATTCGTTGTTGTAAGTTGTCCCAGGGGGTGCATGACGGAACAGGCTGTAGAGCCCGTTTGGGTTGAGGTTGGATGGCCTGTCAGCTTATGGGGGAAGAAAAATGGATTTTGTGATGTCTTTTTTTTTAGAAACCTCTTTCCCCCCAATGCGTTGTGGGATCTTGCCACAAACACTTGATTGATTCCCTCAAAGACGATAAAACCTGTAACCAAGGGGAGGGCGCCTTAGCCAGTAACGCTGAACGTCAGCGCTGCATGCCAGGGAATGCGGCTGCTTCTGAGAGGTAGTGGGTTGATGGAGACAAGACGCCTGCTTATCCACCAAACACTTAGAGCCACAGTGTGAGCCTTAGCCCTGACCTAGAGGTGAGAGGGTAGTTTGGTTTCTACGGCCAGTTGAGTCCTTGGCCTCTCTGGTGGAGGGTCAAGCATGACATGGGCACCTTTCTATAGGGAATTGGACTGAGACTTTCTGAACTCCTTTCTCATTGGCTGCCTAACAGCCATCAGACAGGAACAAATGAGTGTGCAGGGCTGGGGCTTTCAATGGGCCTATGGAAGTGAAAAACACCAACCCTCCCATTGGTTTGATGGTCAGGGACGAGCCCCACGCTCTGGGTGTCCCTAAACTTCTGCCTGCCAGAAGCAGGGACTGGATGACTGGGTAGCTCACTCGGTCAATAGCCCTGTTCTGTTCACTCCTTCTGAAGCACCTGGCACCAGTTACTGTCAGAGACAGGATACTGGGCCAGGTGGACCATTGGTTTGACCCAGTATGGCCATTCTTAAGTGCTTGATCTTGCCCCGTTGCCATCAGTGGGAGCAGGGGAAGCTCCAGAGTAGCCAATCTGGATGTCGGCACTTCTCATGTTCTTCCCAACCCTGCCAGTGACCAGAGTACAACTGAGGAGGGCAGGTCACTAATTCTCAGCTTCAGGTTTCCCCACATGTTAAAAGAGGCGATTAACAACCATCCAGTGGAGCTGGAAAGATTAATTCATTGTACTTTGAGACCCCCAGACCTGCAGCTGCTACAGAAGTATAACTGTTATTGCAAGTAATACAGATAGTGTGACCAGATAGCAAGTGTGAAAAATCAGGACAGGGGGTGGGGGGTAATTGGCAGCTATATAAGACTAAGCCCCAAATATCAGGACTGTCCCTATAAAATCGGGACATCTGGTCACCCTAAATACAGATACAATGGCTGATTTAATATCCAGCTGAACGTCTGGCTATAACCCAGCATTTTAAATAGGGACTGGAGCCAATAGGCACTCTTGAACCTTTCCATTATTAGTGTCTGACATAATGACACCCTTTTTTCTGGATTGCTAAGTGCTGAAGTCTGCATCTCTTCCCGAGCAGCACCTGCCTTTCCAGCGCAGGAAGTCAGCTCTCGAACGTAAGCTCTTATGGAAGCATGCAAACAAACCCTATATGTTTCCCCACCGCCCTCTTCTATCCTCACCAGGTGTTTCAGGCAGTAGCAGTAGCTCCAACCCTGATGTTGTTGTAAATGAGCATGTCCGTTCAGCTTGCAATGCTGGGACTGAGGGGAACAGGGAAGGTTTTATAAATGGATGGATTGCAGTCAGTTGCCAAAACAACCGATGTACTGTATCTGCAAAGGTGATTTAAATGGAAACATTCCAGGGGCTTCGCTCTGCTGGTTATGTTTGCATCCATCTAATGAACATCTGGAAGTATTTCCACAATCTGTGGTCCCTTTTATCTGTAGAATTACACATAAATTAGCAGCTCTCAGGAACCCAGGCAGATGTGCGTGTACAGAATGAGGTACAGTGCTGTGTGTTTAGTGGAGGGACCATTTAAAATGAATGTTGATAATAGTGCAAACCATAGTACGCCTGTTACATAGCATCTACCCAGGGCTATTCATCTTCAAAGCACTTTATAGACAAATTAGGACCTGATCCAAAGTCCACCCAAGTCGATGGAAAGATTCCCGTTCAATTCAGTGGTGTTTAGATCATATATTATGGGCCAGTGTGGTCTAGAAATCAATGGCTAATAGCCAAGAATGGTCAGGGATGCAGCCCCACGCTCTGGGTGTCCCTAAACCTCTGACTGCTAGAAGTTGGGACTGGATGGATGACACCCAATTGGGCAAATCAGTAGAACTCTTCCTTGTTTCACAGGTGAGAAACTAAGCAGAGAAGTTTCTCCAAGGCACTGTGGCAGACCGGGATTAGCCCTCCAGAGTTCCTTGCTGCCACTCCTATGCTCAGAATACTGTCTCTCTCTAACAGGTATTTACAACCTGTATGTTCAGCAGGTTTATGGTAGCAATATGGAAACGAAGTGATGACATAACTTTATTTTCACATGGAGTCCTTGGTATGATTGTTTAAAAGCCAGCCGTGGCCTGTAGACAAAATTCATCCCTGTTGTACACAAGCACGTCCCACTTGACTCCAATGGGGTGTCACTTGCTTAGACCGCAGATGAATTTGGCCCCATAAATGCCTGTATGCCAGCAGCCCTCTATTTACTCTAGGCAGATTGAGTGGCCAGTTGGTAAGTTACTGGTATGGATTTGAACTAGTGACCAAGAACTGACAGATGCAATATCCTGTTACCAATCCTCCGAAATGTCCAACCCTCTCTCATCGGCCATCGTTTGGCATTCTTAGCGCACAGTCCAAGAAGATTACCCATCCGGTCTGCACTCTGAAGGCCCTGGAGGGTGTGTTTCCGTAGTCATGAACAGCCTGCTAGTTGGTGAAAGCTGGGCATGACTTTTCCTGAGTCGGGCCCTTAAAGAAATATTTGCTCAGCTTCCCCCCAGCTGTAATGCCTGACTCCCATCATGCTCTCCCTGCTGTCATCTCGAAATGAGAGCAAAGCAAATGCCTGAGATGCCTTTTACATGTTTCTCATTAAACAGGCACATAGTGCTAAGCAACAGCTTTAATTGAAATGGAAATGGGGAGCAGTGGGTGATGAAAAATGCAGCTTTGTGGAGAAGCTACAATATCGTTTTGACACTGAGCTGTCAGGTTTTCTCAGAAGGAGTTGCAAATTCTCTGCAAAACTCCATGGTCGAGGACTGGAGCTTTTGGTCCAAAATCCTTCTTTCAGGGTGAAAAGATCTATGACCAGACTAAATCATCATGTTACAAAAGTAACTTGGCCTTGGTTACACAAAGGAACCATTCAGTCAGAGCAGAATGACCCAGTTGTGGATTCTGGGACAGAGTTATTTTCAAAAAAAAATTTTTTTTCAAACCAAAGAGAGTTGAACCATTTGACTGAAACAACCTTGCGATTCTAACGTTTCGCGCTGGGGCAAACATTGGAAAAAACAGCCGCCCACTTCCCCTCTGCCAGTAACTTTCTGAATTCCCATTCTCAATGTATTAAAAAACCTATTAATAGAACTCTTTACTATTGTAACAAATCCATGACTATGAGCTCTCGCTGTGGTGCACATACTGGCCAATTAGCACTTAATAGGGACAGAACTCAGATCCTCCCGCTCCACCAACCAAGGGCCAAGGTTTTCAAAAATCAGAGTGACATTGTGGCCGCGTTGCAGTCACTGGGAGTTTTGCCTTTAACTTTATTGGGGCCAGGATTTCACCTTATGTGCCTAAAGTTAGGCTCCTAAATCTGTATTTAGGCTCTCAAGTGGCCTAATTTTCAAAAGGGCTGAGAATCCCGGTGCTCCATACTTTTAAAGATCACTTACTTGGGAGCCTAACTCTAGGCTCCAGTTTTCATAATCTTGGTCCAGGTTCTTACTACTCAACGACTAAAGCAGAATCACTATTAGCTGCTAGCAGTATAGGGCATATGCTACAAAGTTTAGCTATTCTGATTCCATTAAGCAGAAAGGGGTGTAACACACACATGGATGCCAGCTCAATGCAGTATTAATACAAATCTCCTCCCCCCCCCCACCAAAATATAGCATACATAGAAAGTTATCCATCAAAGACATGGTCTATTTGCAGGAAATGATTGATACCTATTTCTATCATAGATGAAAACAGCAGCCTTTGTCTGCACGGTCGATATATGCAATCCAGGGTACTGCCGTTGTTCTTCATTGCCTTCTCCTGGCCCAATGCATCGCTGGGATAGCAGACTAGGAGACCCACAGTCAGCTGTGTGCCAGGAAGCATACATGCCCTGTAGGTTCCCATGGTGATAGTGGGCTCCCTAGCTCCTGGCACCCAGAGACAACTTGTCAACTACATACTGTGCTGGTACAGTATGTTCTCGATGCACTCACAGAACAATGACCATGTGTTAACAGTCTCTCTAACCCTGCTGCCCAGCCACCTTTACCGTTGCAGCTCTGCCCTTTTCACTCCTCTTCCTTCAACGGCAGGAAGAGCCTTTCTGCTCCCGCCAAGACCCAGGTTCGGGGATTTGTGTTCCGCTTGGTGCCATTGCGGACCACAAACGCAGCAGGCAGTACAGCCTCCTGCTCTGTTAACGATGGCAAACCTGACCTCTGCTTTCAGGAGGTAAGTATGGAGACAGAAGTGGATCTATGGTTTTGCAATGATGCGATCAAGCCCCACAGATGGAAGGTGCGGTAGCAGTATAAAGGGTTGTTGTCATGGCAAAAATGTCAGTGAACTGGAGCCTCCTGGCCTCATAAGTGGAGACTTAATCATGTCCCAATTTTTTCCTGAGAGATGGAACCCGGCCACAGCAAAGGCGATTCGAGTCATGACCCCGCGTCTCTTCCCAGAAACTGCACCTGGTGTTTTCCGTTTCTTTGGTAAATTCTGCTTCAATTAAGCTTCTTGAGGATAGTGTGGAAGGGGGAGAGATCTTCAAGGAGCCTCAGTAGCTGGTTGGTTGAGTGTGTGGTAAAGCTGTGCAACTTATAATTTTTTACCCCATCTCACCAGTTGGTTTCTCTCCATTTAAAAAAAGCCCTATATTGGGCTCTGGGTTAGCTTTAATTTTACATGACATGAAGCAAACAGATACCAATAACTTGCCCATAAAGTGTACAATATCCCAGTGGAGCGTAAGAAAACGAGTAAGGCACAATCCTGATCGGTACAGACGAGATTCAGCCAGACCATCAAGAGTTGAGGAATGATTTAATCTCGATAGGTTGGAGGGCATTATAGCTTTAAATCAAAGAGTTGAAATAAATGTTGTGGTCTCTATGAAGGTGTTTGGATCCTTCCACTGTTGAAAGATTATTTTAATGGCTAAGGTTACTAGTAACACACAGAATGCTGACTGGTTTATAAAGTGTTTCCTATATTAACATGTACGGATTGTATGTTTTCCCTGAGAATGCTACCAAATGGAGTAGAAAGAAGAAACAAACTAAACTCTCACAATCGATCCAGTCACAAACATGTCCTGTCCCTCTTCAGACATATTAGTAAGAGTGGGCTGGATTGCATGCTTCATTTCACTTTGCCATTATGGCCCTGTTGCAGTACGTGCCATCTGTGGGATCATAATTGACTGCAATGTGATTTAATTACAGTAATGGGTTTTTTTCCACTTCGGATGAAGAAAGTAATTTGAAGATTTAAATCTTCCTTTGGCATAAAGATTTTTTTTCTTCCCCTCTCCTCAGAGAACTCTAAAAGAAAGAGAGTGCAAAGTATTTTACTTATTATCATAGATACGTGCTGTAGAATCTCATGCATTCTCCTATCTGCCAACCCCAAACCTAATCATTCTTCCAAATCTCTCCTGCCAGCCTTACCTCACTTGTCAGCAAAGATTTAGTGGGGTGAAGTCTCCTAAGGTTTCATTGACATTACTGAACACTTACTACAGAGATTTATCACAAATAATCAAAACCGACACAATTGTCAAAGTAAGTTTGCGGAAGCGGTAGCCTGTTTAAAAATAGTCTCTTTGTTCGTTTACTGAATCACGAAATTTAGTATCCCTGACTGAGGATTTGTTTCCACTTACCGGGAGGATCGACATGCGGTGATCGATCCATGGGGGGTTGATTTAACGGGTCTAGTGAAGACCCGCTAAATCGACCGCAGATTGCTCTCCCGCCGACTCTTGTACCCCACCAGAACAAAAAGCATAAGGTAAGTCGACGGGAGAGTTTCTCCCATTGACCCAGCGCGGTGTAGACACCACAATAAGTCGACCTAAGGTACGTCGACTCCAGTTACGTGAATAACATAGCTGGAGTTGTGTAACTTAGGTTGACTAACCCCATAGTGTAGACCTGCCCTGAGTCTCCCAGTCATTGGTGCAAATCAATGAGGAATGTAATGCAACTGTGTATGGCATATATGAGAATCTTCTATTCTTTTCCAGTTGTTCTCCCTTCATATTCAAAACAAAGCCCCAAAGATTGCAGTGTCACTATTTCAGGCAGCAGTGGTTTGGACAAGTACTGCAGAATACAATTGTTCGTGCTAATAGAGAACCCTCCTGTGTTTTCCACTTTCAAGGTCAGAATTGTCACTGTGCCAAGGTTCTTTTGCTATTCCAAATATCAGGAGTTCCAGGCCAAACTGCAATGTGGACTTTGAAACTCACTGTCTTTGTAGTGTGGTTGCCTGTTGCCACTTGTTTCCAGTTTATGCCATGATTTCTCCTCTGAAACTTAGTACTGTGTAATGGTAAAAATGCATCTTTGGCGTGCATGGAATTTGCTTACTTTATTCCATGTGTCAGCAGTGCTGAACACTGTACATTTTAAGGTGAATAGCTTACTTGGGGCCAGAAGAGTATCCTTACTCACACTGGGTGAAATCATGGTACCTTGAAGTCCATGGCAAAACTCCCCGTGGCATCAGTGGGGCCAGAATTCCATCCATGGTACAGGACTTTACTCTGCAAGTGGTTTATTCATTTCAACAGAACTATTCATGGTGTAAGGTGATTACAATCTGGCTCTTGGTTAAGACCCAAATATCTGATGGTCCAGTTATCTCAAATGGGTGCTGACAGTAGCTATTTCAGTGTTTTGTTTGTTTTAAAATCATTCTTCTTTCTTTGTCTAGCTGGAATCAAGATGACGACAGCTGCACCACTGGGAAATAATACCCTGTCTCCAACAAATGTGACCACAAAGTCTCAAGAAGAAATTCTTTATCAGAGTAAGAAAAATATTGTGACAATGGATATATTTGAGTTGCATTTTAAATGCCATGTGTCTGGGGAAGATTTTGAAAAGATGTCCGAAAACATTCCCATGTGCAAACATTGTTACACAAGGGACTTATACAAAACTGCCACATCACGCTTTGAAAATTCATCCTCCTAAAGATAATCAAAATTAAATAGAATAAAATGGATTTTAGTGAGCTTATTTTAAAAAAGTGTCAGTCTTGAAGGTCCTGTTTAAATGCAATTGTACGAGTTTTTGATGTGTGTTTTGATTCTTTCAGCTATTAAATAGACACTGACTACCTGAAGTAAGGACAAAAGTCTTCTGTTACTGATAACTTATTTTTTTATTAATTGTTTTTATTAATCTAGTTTACTCGACATCATTTGCTAGTTTTGCAGAATTTACTAGCCCAGGCACAAAGTCTAGTAACGTGCCCTCTAGTATAAAGATTGTAATGAAAAACATAGGATACATAGAGCATACATAGGATATGTAAGCACCTTGGGGGGGAGGCATAGCTCAGTGGTTTGAGCATTGGCCTGCTAAACCCAGGGTTGTGAGTTCAATCCTTGAGGGGGCCACTTGGGGATCTGGGGCAAAAGCAGTACTTGGTCCTGCTAGTGAAGGCAGGGGGCTGGACTCAATGACCTTCAAGGTCCCTTCCAGTTCTAGGAGATGGGATATCTCCATTAATTATTATTATTATTATTATTATATTATACGTAGGTATGTGCTTAACTTTATGCACAGTGAGTAGTTGTTTATTGGGAGCACCTAGAGGGCCCAGCAGAGATCATAGCCTCATTGTGCTGGGCATCACAGATTCTTGGGGTGTGTCTACACTGCAGCTGGGAGTAGGCGTCCCAGCTCAGATAGACGCACTAGCTCTGCCCCAGCTATTGCTAAAAATAGCAGAGTGGCCAGGGATAGTACGGGTAGCAGCTCAGGTTAGCCGCCTGAGTACAAACCCACCTGGAACACCTGGGTGGTTAGCTTGAGCTGCTACTCTCAGCTACACTGCCATTTTTAGCATGCTAGCAGAAGTGGAGCTATTGTGTATCCATCTGCAGGGCCGGCTTTAGCAAGTGCAGGGCCCGATTCCTGGGGCGGCACTTCAGATTGTTGTCAGATGCTACCGGTGTGGTGCTCTGCTTTCTCCTTTGTTGATATCACTCGGCTGCGTGCGTGTGTTCCCTCTGTGTGCTGCCCCAGCTCTGCGCAGACAGCTGACCCAGCAGACCCGAAGAGAACCCCCAATAACCAGAGTCTAGTAAGGCACGAAGGCACCTCGGCCAGGTTTATTGCAACCCTGACACAATTGCAGTTCCCCGTAGATTACTTAGTCTACTGGGCATACTACGAGAAAGTGCCTCTTGGCAATGGACTCAGCTCAGTCAGTGGCGGGACTTTCCACTGCCCCCTCGGCTGGACAAAGACACCACCCCAGGGATACATTCTTATAGACAGGTACAAACAAGTTACACATCACTCCTGACATATTGAGGTGCAACCCCTCTACGCAGCAAGGTACAACCCCTCTACGGAGTAAGGTGCCGCCTCTTACCTTGTACATGTTGGTTCGATCAAAACAACTCTATCCATCATTTTACCCTTTTGCCCGGCATTGGGATGGGTCGGCCTGTTCCATGTTATCTGTGGAATGTTCCAGTATTGGAGTGTTCTGATATCTGGTGTCCAGTACCTTTTAGGTCTGTCTCTTTTTGCAGCATCAGCCCTTTCCTTGTCAGCTTCTGTGAGCAGGTCCTGCCTTTGGCTCACAGCTTAACTTTGCTTTATGTTAGCAAAGTCTTGACCATTTCTTTAGTTCAGGCCTCATACTGGGCCTTTATCAGAGGCTTCACTTACTACACAGATTGCCGGCTGGGGGAGGGAGTGCCGCAGGGCTTGCCGCGCTCCAGCCGGCGCTCCGGCCAGGAGAGCGGGGCCGCAGGGCTTGCCACGCTCCGGCCGGCCACTCTGGCCAGGGTGAGTGGGGCCCCTGAAGATGACTGCCGCCGGGGTGAGTGCGCGGGGCCCTCTTAGGCACGGGGCCCAATTCCGGGGAATCGGCCTAAAGCCGGCCCTGTACATCTGCCCAAGCTGGGAAGCACGTTCCCAGCTGCAGTGTAGACATACCCACACTAAGGGAGAGTTCCTGCCCCAAAAAGATGAAACAGACAAAGGGTGGAAGGGAACACAGAGGCACAGAGAAGGGAAGCGACTTGCCCAGGGTCATATAACCGGTTGGGCAGAGCCATAGGTCTCCTGAATCCCCACCCACTGGACCAGACTGTCTCTCAATGGGTTTGTTTACTTATTGTATTTCCTTCAGCAAAGATTAGGAAAACAGACCAGTCAGTTTGTTTTATTTTAGTCAGTTTTACTCTCTAATTCTTAAGCGCTAATTCGGTGCCACAGTGTTTGGAGTTAAGCCTTTGCCTGCAGAGTTTGCACCTCAAATCACTGTTTTTCCAGAATAAAAATAAAAATGGAAACAGGTTTTGGAAATCTTTTTCTCTTTAAACATGTAACTTAAATTAAGCGGGCAAAGTCTTGTTCAAGCAATACAATAAAAGCTATTTAAACAAAACATGCTCAGTCTTTTTTCTTGCCCCCCTCGTAGGTTCCGGAGCAATCGTAGCTGCCATCGTAGTTGGAGTGATTATTATATTCACAGTGGTTCTGCTCATGTTGAAAATGTATAACAGGTACATGGCTTTGTTCCTAATTTCTTTTATGTAGCTAAGGTTAGACAGGATAAACCGAAATCACTGCCACGTGCTTAGAATTTCTCAGGTCTATGCTGTCTCACAGGCCATTTCAAGGACTTAATTGCCGAAATTCCAAGGACTTAAAATTACAATACACATTCCTGATTGTTCACTTGAAATTTCAGACATCATAATCATGCTCTCTTGCTACCTTGAGGATCTTGTCTTTTTCTGTTCTTTCCACTCTGCTAGCACTGGTTTCCTTGCTGTCCTGCCTTCTCCTCTGCGACGCTTTCTGATATCTCAAACTTCAGAACAAAACATTTTAAATTCCTTTTGCATATGCCTCTTGATGTCTCTCTCTCTCCTTCTGCTATTCTGCTGTATTTAAAAACTGTTTTAGATGCAGTTTTCATGAAAGATTCAACAAGAAACAGAAATGTAACTTCCCCGTCCTCCTCCTTCCTAGTTCCATTTCCTTTCCCTCTCATCCTGATTGCTGGCCCTTCCTGCCCCCTGCTGCTCCACTACCTGTGCTGCCTGTCCCACAGCAGCAAACTGAAACTGACCAGAAATCAGGTCAGTTTCACTTTGCTCCAAGCAGGATATTCAAATTGGATTTGTCTGTTTTTACATTATTGCTTTCCAAGATACAAAAAGCATAAATGAATGCAAGTCTGGCAGAGGCTTTTTGCATGCCAGCCCCAGGTTTTGTCTACCATTTTCTGGCATATGCTGCCCTCTGGTTACCTGCTGCTTTCCAGATGAGGCAACTTAAATGAACCAGGTTATCTTCATGAATCCTGAAGGAGTTTGTGTCTTCAGTTTTCTTTTTGTACCTGTGGTGACAGAAGCCTGCTGCCTTTTGTCTCAGTGGAGGCTACAGATGCCCACATGTTAGACAGGGCAGATGGGCTTCCTGTTTGTTTTCAGGTGCTAATTATCTATAAATCCCTAAATGACCTGGGTCCTGGCTGAAATTTTTGGAAGTAAAAAATGTATTTGAAAAATGGCCTTTTTCAAAAAGTAAAATCTTTGCAAAACCTTGACTTTCATTTTTCATGACGCTTATTCAAATTTTTTCATTCAGCAATAAAATAAACTTGGGGGGGGGGGGAGAGAAACAAAAAAGATCCATTTCATACCCCGCAAGACAGTAACAACTTTGAAAATTTTTCAAAAAACAATGTACTCTTTTTTTCAACCTGCTGTACTGGTCATTTCCTCCTCTTCCCCATCCCCCGTTACAGTTAGCCAGCTGTAATGCTCTCACGGCCTGTCCCCAAGGATTAACTCTTGGAGCAGGCAGCAGAAGATTCTTGGTGTTGGCCCCTGTTCTTTGGAACTCATTGCCCGCATTTAGCAGAGTGGGGCAACAGAGAGCTGCTGCTTCTGGCATGTTCGTGGAGGAAAGTGAAGTAGGGTGTAAATCTAAAACTCTCGTCACCACACTGATGAACCATTAGTAACACTGGGTTTCAGTTAAAATCTTGGGATGAAATCTTGGCTCCACTGACTAAAATGGCAGGAATTCCCATTGACTTCAGTGCGGCCAGGATTTCACCCTTGATGTTCAATGCACCATGATTCTTGCCATTTTCCCCCAGACAGGACTTAGAATAGGAGAGCCCACACCCGGACAAGTAGGAAATGATGATGAAATTTTAATTTCTCTTTACAGACACATGAGGGCAAAACGAGAGCTGGAACCCACAAGTACCAAAGTCAAGACCCCACCTACATTCGGTCAGAACAGTACCAATGCTAATCAACCCACAACAGTAACTATCATACCAGTGGACATCCATATGCAGAACAGATGACTGTGGACGTTGGCCCTACCTATGAGAGATCACTCTCCTTGAAGAATGAGACATGACAACCAGACTCTTTATTCACATAGACCTGTGACTCTTTACCAGAGGAGAATTGGCACTGGTACAGTGACTACGTGTGGAGTTGAAACCAAGGATTATGTGGGTAACTGGCCACGTTTTCTTTTAGTAGAAGGAAAAAATAAAATGCTGAGCACCTTTGTATGGCCGATCTAACAATGTGATGGCATCATATCAACAGGAAAATGAAGAGTCTTATTTTCTCTGTAGAAGTTAAGTGGCAACAAATGGCAAAAATACCCTTTAGATGGGTCAAAAGATGCACACTCCTGTATTTAGTGTCCTTGATCAGTCATGAGCAGTTTGGTGGACTCTCTTTTCCTCTCCTGCAGTGATCAATAGTGATGAAGATGAAAGATCTGGATGTAAAGGCTACAACTATGCTTCATTCTTGGATTTGTTATGCTTGTATCTTTTTATTTTTATTTTAAGCATGAGGAATAACACGTGAAGTAACAAAACTGTATTCAGACTTCACTGGCCTTTCTGATTCCCAATCAGATACATACACATGGATTCAGATAAAACAGGGTATGAATGTAATGTGCTTTTAAAAAAAAAAAAGATTTGATGTGTTTTAGCAACTTGACAGAATTTGTCAGTTTCCAGCTGAATCCCTCTTTTCAGGGATTTTAACTCAGCAGCCATATTTGTGCTGGGTTCTCAGTTTGGGAACACTTATTTTTTTTATTTTTTTTTCCAAATGATGGGATGGGGGGAAAAATCAATTCTATTTTTAAATTAGAAGAGGTTCAAACAGGAAGAGAATGAAAAACTAGTGATATTTTGTGTGTGGGGCTGCTTTTCTTTAAGGATAGACGTTTAAAAAAACAACTGAAATGTTGCAATCCGTAATGTAGATTTGGCTTTTTTTTTTTTTTTTTTTTTAGAAAAATAAATTATAAAAGCAACCACAAGCTATTTGGTTTTGCATGAGTAACTGTTGTGGGTGTGCAGTAATTCAACAAAAATTTCCCAAGGATTTTTCACAGGCCCACTGGGTGCACACACAAAAGCAGCATTGTTACACTCTCTATGGCCTATTGTGTCCATGATCTACATGTTAAAGCGTCCCTAAACATTAGCTAACAGAGTAGACAGCAATGGTTCAGAAGAAGGCAGTGTAGCCTATTGATCTAATAATTCACCTTGTGCAAAAGCCCCTATATAGAGATGCACATGATAGAGTTCTAAAGAGCATCAACCCCATCCTTCAACTTGCCCAGCCTCGATGTTGCAGCACAAGCCACACACTGGAATACCCAGGCACAACAGAGAGTGAACTGACTACAGTGTTAATCTCTGGGTCTGAATTCACTTGGTTTGGTGGGTTTAAATTACATCCATGGTGTTGTATTAAAAGAGAATGTTTTGGGTTAATACAGACTTATGTATAGAATATCAGGGTTGGAAGGGACCTCAGGAGGTCATCTAGTCCAACCCCCTGCTCAAAGCAGGACCAATCCCCAACTAAATCATCCCAGCCAGGGCTTTGTCAAGCCTGACCTTAAAAACCTCTAAGGAAGAAGATTCCCCCACCTCCCTAGGTAACCCATTCCAGTGCTTCACCACCCTCCTAGTGAAACAGTTTTTCCTAATATCCAACCTAAACCTCCCCCACTGCAACTTGAGAGCCGGCTTTAAGCACAAAAAAAGCTAGTGACCACTTGGGGTCCACCCTTCTGAGGGCCTTAAGAAAATTTGCAACTGGCAGGCCATCTTGATTTCTCCTTCTGGCACAGAGATAGGAGAGGACGACACACTGATCTGATAGTGATTTGTTTTGGCAACTTGTGGCTCTATACATACTATAAGGCCAGCTTTGCCTGGGAAACTTTGTCACTTATAAAGGGGTGTAACTAATTAACCCGATCAAAGAACCAATTTTGAAAAGGATTTTTTTTTAAAATGCAAAGCCTGAGATTTTTAAAATAAATGCCCATGATTTAAATCTCACTGCAACTCATTTGTAATTCTCCCCTCCACTACTGTCACAAGTCAACCTGACTCCCCTGGGTGCTTCAGTTTAAAACATGCAACCAGAAAAAACATTAGGCATCAGGTTGTAGATTGTTCCACAAACAAAAGCTGTTGAATTTTTTTACCCTGAGCCAGGGCTCAGAAAGGTAAGTTGTTACATTTGCAAACGCCACCTCAAAAATGTGAACTGGGTGTAAATGACGGGGAGATGAGTCTGCAGACAGCCTGGAATGAGAGCTTGGACAGGTGTGAACTGTTCATCTAGCCCAGTCTCCTGTCTTCCCACGGTGACCTGTACCAGATGCTTCAGAGGAGAGAACAGAACAGGGCACGTTGAGTGATCCAACTACTGTTGTCCAGTCCCAGCTTCTAGCAGTCAGAGGTTTAGGGACACCCAGAGCATTGGGGTTGCGTCCCTGACCATCTTGGCTAATAGCTATTGATGGACCTATCCTCTATCAACTTTTCTAATTCTTTTTTAAACCCAGTCATACTTTTGGCCTTCAGAACATCCTCTGGCAACAAGTTCCACAGATTGCCTGCGCATTGGGTGAAGAAGTACTGCTTTATGTTTGTTTTAAACCTGCTGCCTATTAATTTCATTGGCTGACCCCTGGTTCGTGTGAGATGTGAAGGGGTAAATAATACTTCCTTATTCACTTTCTCCACACCATTGATGATTTTATAGACTTCTACCATATCTCCCCTCAGTTGTCTCTTTTCCAAGATGAACAGTCCCAGTCTTTTTAATCTCTCCTCACATGAAAGCTGTTCCATACCCCTAATCATTTTTGTTGCCCTTCTCTGTACTTTTTCCAATTTTTATATATCTTTCTTTGAGATTGGGCAACCAGAATTACACATGGTATTCAAGATGTGGGTATACCATGAATTTATTTTGTGGCACTATGATATGTTCTGTCTTATCTATCCCTTTCCTAATGGTTCCTAACATTGGCTTTTTTAATTGCTGCTGCACTTTGAGCAGATGTTTTGCAGAGAACTATCCACAATGATTCAAAGATCTTTTTCTTAAGCAGTAACAGCTAATTTAGACCCCATCATTTTGAATGTATAGTTTGGATTATGTTTTTCAATATCCATTACTTTGCATTTATCAACATTGAATTTCATCTACCATTTTGTCACCCAGTTTTGTGAGATCCCTTTCTAACTCTTTGCAGTCTGCTTTGGACTTAACTATCTTGAGTAATTTAGTATTGTCTGCAAACTTTGCCATCACACTGTTTACTCCTTTTTCAATAACATTACTACACCTCTACCCCAATATAACGCTGTTCTCAGGAGCCAAAAAATCTTACCGCGTTATAGGTGAAACCGTGTTATATCGAACTTGCTTTGATCCGCCGGAGCACTGCTTTACCACGTTATATCCAAATTCGTGTTATATCAGGTTGCGTTATATTGGGGTAGAGGTGTATGCTGGTAAAAGCCTAGTTTAGCTACAGTTTGCTAAACTGGAATAAGCTATACCAGTAAACACTTTTATACTGGGATAACTGTATCTACACTGGGGAGGAGAAGGGTGTTTGCTGCTTTAACTATGCTAGCATAGTTAAAGCTGCAAACTCTAGGCTAGACAAGGCCTCACTACTCTAGACAGAAGCTATAACATTCTTCATCTTAAATATTTTACTGAAACATAACTACAGGCAAGACAACCCTTCACAGACAGGAAAAGCTTTAGCCAGTGAGTGTAGTGGCATCTTAGGCACCAATGCTGTAACATGACATGCAAGCTATGCACAGAAACAAGCCTGCCAACTCTTTGGTCCCACAGTGAAAATAAGTAAGCAAACATACCGTACTTTAAAAAAACCCCAAAAATTACAACCATACAACTACAACCTCACCAAATGAATTTGCAAACAAGCTTCTGCAAGCCAGCTTTTGGTCCTTTTGCATTTTTCAATTGACTTTTTTTTTTTTAGCAGAGGGTATGTAGCTCCACCTAGCGTCATCCTTCTATATGATAGGAAGCAGCTACCCTATATTACAGGCAGTATTTCCCTACAGATTAAACAATAAGTGATGGACTCCTCAGCTTTGCCACAGTTGCTAATATTGCAGAAATTTGTCTTCATTCATGGTTATAAATAAGCTTGGCAGAATTCTATTTTTATTTTTTTAATATAATTTTAATGGATAATTTCAATGTTTATTTTAAAATATTTTTTCAACTTTCATCCATTTTAAATTTTCACATTTGTGGGAAATTATAAGGGGTTTAGACAATGGGGAGGCGGTTGATAGACTATTTCATGACAAGATGCTGAGATTCAAAACGTTAAAGCTTTATAACCATTAAAACACAAATTGTCAACATCACATGACAAATATGCAAAGAAATATCTTTAAATAAAGCTCTACGTTTTCTCAAGCAGCATTTTTCTTACTTTGCCTATTTGTAAATTTCTATTTCTAACGTATTTTCATTGGTTGGTGTGTGTACAGTGAAATCAGCATGTACTGATTTATTCATAAAAATCTAATCCTTTCAATCCTAGTTATAAGGCTACTTACCGCTGCTTCACATTATCAAAGTGCTGTAGAAACGTTAGCTGATTCAGCCGAGTAGTACCTCCAGTCTGGATGTATGACATGCTGGAAAAGAGATGTCAATTTGAAATCTAGCTTTTCCTCCCCTCTTTTTAATATTGTCTAAAGTCCCACACCTGCCCTTGAGTCCCTGCCAAATTTTGCGGTTTTACACACACACTTGCTATTTTTTGAAAACATCTTTATTCTCTGTTGGATACAAACGAAGAGATGCTTATTGCTAACTAACGAGAAAAGGGAAACTATACCTGGTCTGTTTCAGCTAAGTGCCATCAAATGCAAAGCATAGCCAAACTAAAAAACTCCAGTTTTGTTCTCTTAAAGATGTATAGTTTTTATAGTGGAACAATTTTTATAGTGGGGGCGCTGAAGGCAGAAACCATGTATTTGAGTTGTTATTACTACTTCAAGACAAGTGGTGCGGTAGCACCCCTAGTTCCAGCACCCATGTACAGACTTAGTTTTTTATCTAAAAGAGAAACATAACCCCCCCAACTTAGGTAGGAGTGTAATTTTCAAATAGTCTTTTTAATATACAACAATATGAATATTACATAGCCATTGTCACAGTATAGCAAACTCCAGATCTGTTTAATCCAGTACCCTGCCTTTGACTGTAGCCATTACCACGTCCTTCACAGGAAGCTCATGCAGTCAGAAGTTACGTTATAACCAACCAAGTTTCTTTCTAATCCCAATTAGACTGGTTTATTTCTGAAAGCATGAGGGGGTTTTAACTCTTCCAAAACTCATGTTTTAAATCCGTACTATTTACTATTGTAACGGTTACAATAACTTTTTGACATTGACCTATTCTCTCCCATAGATATTAGATAATTCTGCTTTCAAAATATTGCTCTCTGTCAGTACAAATAATGAAGCAATGGGAAAACCGGCTACCATATGTTCAGATGTTCTCTTCCTCTAGAGGCTGGAAGCATTTTGCAGATGAGCTAGGGGAGCAAGTAATTTCCAGCAGGTCATGGTTGCTAAAGACATAAAGCCTGAAAACAGTCTCAATCCAGTTTGATCCTTGAAAAAAGCAACAGAAGGTCCTGTGGCACCTTTGCTTTTTACAGATTCAGACTAACACGACTACCCCTCTGTTACTTTGATCCTTGAGTGGCTCTTGACTTACAGTGCTGTAATGACAGCTGGATCAGACCCTGCATCACTCACTGTGTGTGTGGGAGAACTCAGGACACACTTCTCTAGTATTCAGAGAGCACGGGTGTGTGATGTAGATGCAACAACCTTCGCCGCAAACTGGCAGGTTCTTCATGGGGAGCAGATGCTCCAGCCCTCAGGATTTCAGCCCTTGCCATCTCATACTCAATAGCAGAGTACAGTGCACCAGTATGGAGTTGGTTGGCACACACCAAACTTGTTGATGAGCAACTCAACTCAACAATGTGCATCATCACAAGAACTCTCCGACTGACTCATCTTCCATGGCTTCCAGTTCTAAGCCACATCGTTCCCTTACCTCAGGAGGGAGATTGCAGCTGGCAAGCTGCTTGAGAAGGTACAAGACAACCCCAGCTTGCCAGCTTACCCCAATGACCTTTTTAGCCCACCAGCTACACATCTTTCATCACAACACACATTGTGGTTGAGGCTGCTATGCCAGGACATGACAGTGGAGTTCCTGTGGCGGGAAGACTGCTGCTTAACATCAACCACCAATCAGTATCTCGTCACAGACCCTACTGTTCACCCATCTGGCTTTGACATGCCATGTTGTCAGTGGGTCTTTGTTAACTGATTCTGGACCGGGCAAGGCCTTCGTGCAGCCAACCAGCACCATTGGGGTCTTCGAGACAATCCAAGCTGTGGGGCAGATCAAACAATAATATGCATTGTCGAGGAACGCTTGCTAACCAAATTCAGCAGTGAGCTCCAAGAGCTCCACTTGGCCACTAAGAATGCTATTGCCTGGCAAATATGCAAATGCTAATTTAATAAATAAGTTCCTGACGTTCAGCAGAGGGGAAGTGGAGTGACATTGCTTTAATGGCTGACAGGCAAAAGAGCACATACGGGTGCAGGAGGAAGAATCCTGTCCCACTCCGGCTTTGTCTTCACCACAAAAAGGTGATTTTCCCAGCTGGGCAAGTGTAGTGGATTTTGTTGTTTTCCCCATGGAGCTAGGCGCGTTCAGCACTATACCCCGGCCTGTGGTCCAACTCCTCTAGCTACCTAGTTGTAAAGACCCTAGTGCCTCGTCTCTACTAGGAGTTACAGCAGGCTCGCTACCCCGCAGCAGGTAGCCTGGGGTCAAGGATGCACTTTCGGCTAGTGAAGAGACAGCCTAATAGGGGGTAAGACCTGGGCTGGGGCAGGGAGGGACGATAGGGGACCAGTCCCCGAGGAAGGGGGGAGGGACCTGTCCTACTGAAAGTGGGGAGATGGGAGGCCCTATACCAGTGAGGGGGGCATTGCCCCACTGAGGGTGAGGGGGTTCCTATGAAGCGTTGAGTAGCTGGAGGCAGATGCCACGCGGGAATGAGGGGCTGGGGGAGGGGAGGATGAGGCGATACTAGCTCCACCAGCCATGACTTAACTCTCCTGCTTAGGCAGGCCCCCTTCGGCGCATGCGCAGTTGACTCCACAATCACATGACCACCTGAACCCAAGCACCCCCTCGACACAGCCTGCGCGCGCATTACAATCTTCCCTTCGCTGCCGCGCGGGAAGGGCACGTTTCTCCTCTCGCGCAGCTAGAACCCACACGCTCCATGGGCCGCCTCCTCATTGGCCGGGGCCCGCCGGATAGACCCTTGAACCCTCCTCCCATATTCCCTCCCCCGATCACGGTGCCTTTTGATTGGCTTGAGGTGGAGCGCGTCCCGCCCTCTTCGCCGCGTCCGCTGATTGGCTGACGGCTGGGGGGCTCGCGGTCGTGTTCGGACCCGCCCACTCCGTTCTGTGTCGCGCGACTGTGTCTCTCATCTCGCCGCTTTTCCTCCTCCCCGCGGTGAACGTGAGGGAAGGAGGGAGGAAGGGGTCTTGCGGGCGCGGGGCACGCCGGGATAGGGAGTGCTCTGCGGCCAGGAGGAGGCAAGATGGATGCGGGCTTCTTCCGCGTAAGTGTTCCCCTAAGCGGGCAGGTGGAGCGGCCCGGCCGGGAGAACGCGGGGAGCCGGGCCTCTGGGCAGCACCGCGACGGGCGCTGCTGCCACCGCCGGGTCCCCCCGCGAGCGCGGCCCTGCCTCCCTCCTCTCCCGCCCTGCGCAGGCTCCCGTGAGGAGCCGCGGCGCAGAAAATGGCGGCCGGAAGGTGGTCGGTGCGGTTCGTTCCACCCGCGGGGGGGGCCGCGAGGGGACGGTGGGGGTCTCTGGGGCTGGGTATGTTGGAGGAGGGAGGAGCCTGCCCTTTCCTCTGGGGCTGGGGAGGGTATGTCGGGGGCGGGGGGGCAGCTCTTACCCCCTTCCCCCCGCACGCGCGCACTCATCTCCGGGGCCTGAGCCGCCAGGACGAGCCGGGCCTTTCCGTGCGCTAGGCCTCCGCCAGGCCCTGCTGCCATGTGGGCCGCGCGGGCCTGGTGTCCCGCGGGAGGAAGAGGGGGGTCTCTCTCCAGCCCACGCTAGGGGCCCGGGCTGGGACCCGAACTCCGCTCGGCGTGGGCGCCCTGGAGTCTGGTTCCTGAACCTCCTTCTGCGCCTGCTACTTGTCGTCCTGGCCAGCGACCCTCTTGTTTTGGTCATGCGATGGAGACGGTTGTCCAGCCCTGACAGCTGGGAAACTTTATTTATAGCGATACCTAGAACGCATCTGCCTTATCCCCATGAGATGGTAGGGGGAGAGAGTGATTTTGGCCTTTAGGTCCTCCGGTGCCAATCAGGTAGCAGAAAACAATTTGATATTCTTCCTACCTCCCCGGGGGGGAAAACGGATCTTCACATATGTAATGGTCTAGTTACTTAGCGGGTGCAAAGCATTGGGCAAAAGCAAGTGATTAAAAAATGGCTATCCTGGGTGTTTGTTCATGTTGGCTTTTGCCTTTGCTAAAACAAACACTGTGGGGGAAAATATCGGGAACATCCTTAGATGCTATAAAACTTAAATATACTCTGGATATGTTATTGTGTATCCTTCTCCCCTTTCCCCATCTTATTAGAATTAACTGGTTTTCCGTATGGGACTACAGCCAGAGGCGATCATGAGAGTAGGTGGCACTAAAAATATCAACTTAATTTAGCTTGGAAGAAAGACTCCAAAGCAAAGGCTGTTTGGTTGTGTACGCATGGTGCTTTAAAAACACAAGAAAAGGTTATTTTTGCCTCAGGGAGTATACAGTCTAAGGGCATCCTCCTGCAAACACTGGACTCTACATTTACTGCTTCACAGAAAGAATTGGTATGCCTGGTCCTCTGGCTTTGCAGAGTTTGGTTCAAAGTCTGATGATTCAGGGTTTTTCCAAGTGATGTGTTTTTACACACACAGCTTTTATGGTCAGTAAGTACTCAAATAATTACAGTGAAAATACCTTTTTTGTAAACACATTTTTAGTTTTTGGGATTATTATAAAAGCAGGCTAGCAGTTTAATCTCTTCCTCAACGCAAAGAGGACTGTTGCTATTGTTGATAATCTCGGGACGTTGCATGTTCTCAACACAATGTGTACAATTTACAAATTGGCTTCTTCATTGAAATGCAGATTGTTCATGCAATTTCAAATCTCTCTTGGTGACCGATGCTGCTTACCATGCCTTGTGAACGTCTAGGCTATGGGGCTGAGCAAAATTCCAACTGCTTTTTTCTGCCTCCGGTGGGGGGGGCAGAGAATCTTATTTCTATATCTGACTGCAGAATCTTGAATATTTGGGTGATGTGACAAATATGCTAAATTCAGGTTTGACTGAAGAGGGCACACATCAAGCATGGAAGCACTGTGGCTAGTCTTGTATTCAGATGTATCTTAATCCTTGAAAATAAATGCTAGCCCCTAGGATTTCTATTCTTCAGAATTACAGAGGAGAACATTAGGAGTTATAGCCCCATCTCTGTATGTAATGACTTCATTTATAGCATTTTATCTTGCTGACACATCTGAAGGTGCTTTTGTAGAAGATGCACAATTTTACAATACAGTCTGCAGTGTCAAGTTAATAACTGAAAGCAAGCAAAAACAAATGTGCTTTTATTTTTTTGATTTAAAGTGGCAACATTCTTATTTCATGTCTCTAGGCATGGAGTTAGATGGTACTCAGGTTGAAGCAGTCATGCAATATAAGACTGGTGAGCTTGCAGTTCAGGATCAGATTAATTCAATTTATGTTTGCATAATAAAGAGTGACTGGAGATCTTGGATTAAATTCTAAATTGCTTTAAATCAAGTGGATGGAGTACCTTAATGCAGCAAAAGCTCAGTATACTTGCTTGCCCTCTAGTTCCATCCCAAGCTGTATGGTTGGACCAGTATGTTAATTTAAATACTTACCATATTGTAACGTATGGGAAGGTGCGTGTATAAATGCCTCTCTTTTGAATCAGTTACAATAGTAGCTGGTTAAATAAGAAATATATGAATATGAAAACATAGTGATTCAAGACTAAACAAATGAACAATATTTCAGAACCTTTGGTCTGGACAAACTGAGCTATATTAACATTTGTTGCATCATGTTTTAAAAAAATACAATATTAGGACCCAATCCTGCAAATTCATACTTGCATGTGTATGAAGTAAATAGATCTACTTATGCAAATGTTGTTTCCAGGATTATTCAATCTCTGACTATAGTTTCACTATACGTGAAAGTGAGTCAATCATTTATAATGCTGTACAATCAACAAAGCAGGATTCCCCTCTTTATAACCTGTTGCTTATTACATGCTAGATTAATGAACTGTGAAGGGTGGTGGTAAATTTCAAAGAAATTTCACCTGAAGCTTGAGTAAAGGATTGAGTATTTGTAATCTTCTGTGATAATTTCAGTGTATAATGTCATTTCTGATGTTTTAGCTCTTAAGGCCGGGTCTACATTCAAAAGTTGTCGACCTGTGTGTGAAAAGTCCACTCCCCTGAGTGACAGATTTAAGCCAACCTAACCTTCAGCATAGACAGCTCTTCTTCCCTGGACCTAGCTACCCGCCTCTCCAGGAGGTCAATTTAACTATACCAGCAGGAGACGCCCCTCCTGTTTTTTTGGTGAGTGTCTACACTTGTAGCGCTACAGTATCTGCAGCTGTGCCTCTGTAGTGCTTCAAGTATAGACAAGCCCTGAGACTCCGATTTAAAACCAAATCTATCTTTGACACCAGATTTCAAGAAGAAAATGAGCACTTGAAGTTACTAAAAATAACGGGGGCAAGGGTGACTAGCAGTATTAAAAAGATTTCTCCTTTGATCTATACCATAAATGCTCCAGTTATTTCCTTCTGCTTTTTTCTGCTCTTGGACAGAAAAAAATGAACTGATTCCTGCTGAGCAGATCTCTTGAGAAGGCTGTATACTGCGACTCAAAATTATTTGACAGCATTGTGCATGCTTTTAGATTTGCAAGTACTGCACCATGGTGAATTATATGATTTAAGTGTCAGAGCTCTGAAACCTGATTACCGTTTTCAGTAGGATATGACGATTGGTTAGTGAAGTGGAATGCTTCTTGAAGGTGTCTGCACGGGTGGTACAACTGAATATTTTTTTAATTGCTTTGCAGTTTATCAAAATTGTGTTTAATGCAAATACACCTCTACCTCACTATAACGCTGTTCTCGGGAGCCAAAAAATCTTACCGCGTTATAGGTGAAACGGTGTTATATCGAACTTGCTTTGATCCACTGGAGTGCGCAGCCCCGCCCCCCCGGAGCACTGCTTTACCGCATTAAATCCAAATTCGTATTATATCGGGTCGCGTTATAGCGGGGTAGAGGTGTAATATATGGCAAGTGACAAGTGGCAGACTAGCTGTGGAATCAAGTTTGATGTCATACTGACTAAAATCTTTCTATTGTAGGGAACGAGTGCGGAGCAGGACAATCGCTTCAGCAACAAACAGAAGAAGCTGTTGAAGCAGCTGAAATTTGCAGAATGTCTAGAAAAGAAAGTAAGTTGAGTTAGTTTATTTGGGCATGATGGGTGTGGAATAAAGTAAACTTTAAAGATATCACAACCAAGATGCACAAGACAAAATTCTGAATGGCTGTCAATGCTTTGTATAGACATTGGAGGGAAGTCGCACACAAAAATACCTATGTGCATACAAATGATGTTCAGGATATCCAAATGCATATTAAAGTACACCCCTTTAAAAGGGCACACATGATATATTTATAATATTAAAAAGATAGTGCCAGTAAGCTTTGGGCCCAAATTTAGGGTTTGGTTTTAAAAAGAGAAAACCAATTTTCAAGATGAATAGAGAATATTATTTTCAAAAGCTCCAAAGTGACTTGTTTCTAGATGCTTTTAAAATATTGCCCAAACTGTCTTCATGATTTTTTTACATTTCAGTTCTCTCTCTCTTTTTTTTTTTTTTTTTAAAGTTAGGCATTACCTACTTTAACTCGTAGTAAAACTGATGCACTTGCAGTGTGTCCTCAGTAGGAAGAGAGAGAATGACTAGAGAAACTAAATTGTAGTCAGGGGTTAATGCTAACTTTGTGTGCTGGGGAAATGGTTCCTCTGAGAGTTGGCAGTAAGTAACCACCCACTTGTCAAAGCTCAAGCTCTTCTGTTGCCACTACAGCCGATAGTGGGGCTTCAATAGTTTTCTATTGCTCATGTTCCCGTACTTTATGGAAGATAAGGCTGGTGAGTCCACGGGTAGGAGCCCCAGCAAACTGCAAACAGGGCTCTATCAAGGAGGCAGTAATTAACCCTAAATCATAAGGACTGAACTCTAATCTAAATTCTGAAGTAACTACAAAACAGTATCTGAGAATAACACAATGTAACTTATCTTTTGGTACCTATGATTATGATCTAAAAATGTCACAAAGACTGTAACTTTAAGTGCCGGGGTGAGGCTGGGAGTTAATTGCTAGTGAACCTCACTGTGGTACTAAGTATAATAGAGAATCAGAAATTAAAAAAACAAATGAATATAATGTGAGAAAGACAAAAGGTTGGATTTTCCAAGTTAACAAATTTCAGGTTTCAGAGTAGCAGCCGTGTTAGTCTGTATCCGCAAAAAGAGGAACAGGAGTACTTGTGGCACCTTAGAGACTAACAAATTTATTAGAGCAAGTTAACAAATTAACTGTCAGAAATTTTATTAGTAATTAGCTAACAAAACAATGGATATGATTTAGACTTTTGATCTAATCCCTTGCAAAAAGTTGGCAAGGAATCTTTGAGCCTGATCCAACTATCATTGAAGTCAATGGGAAGTTTTCTGTTAACTTCAGTGGAGGCTGGACTGGACCCCTGGAGGATGTGGGTTAAGAAGTAAAGTCCTATTATGGCTTAAAATTGATTGAGATGATAAACTAAGATTAGAAATAACTGGCCAGGTCCTGGAGTATTTTAGTGTTCAGTACATTTCATATTAACTTGAAAGTAGAAGTGTGTGGGGGTAAACAATGTTGTGTTGTAATGTTGCTGATTAGTTATTTACATTGATGAAGAGTATGGAGCATGGTGAGAAATTCCAGAAAGACCTAACAAAACTATAAAAAATGTAATGCGATACCTAGCTCTTACATAGCAGTAGATCTCAAAAGCGCTTTAACAAAAGAGAGCATTGGCGTTCCCAGTTTCACAGATGAGGAAACTGAGGCGGAGAGTGGCAGTGCCTTGCTTAAGGTCACTTAGCAGGCCAGTGACACAGCTGGGAGCAGAAACCAGCTCTTCTGAGTCCCGTCCCAATGCTCTGTGCACTAGGCCACACAGTCAAACCATACAAATCTAGGTTTTGATTTCATTATAATGCTTTTTAAGAAAGATCTAGTGGTCATTTTGGACAGTTTAGATAATTTGTCTGCATAATACATAGTAACTTTTAATAAAG